>NW_011495027.1:7828335-7834378 GCF_000754665.1 Bison bison bison
CGGGTCGTGAGCCCGCGGGCTGGGCGCTGGGCTGTCACTCAGCCGATCTGCAGCTCCGTGCTGCAGCCTCACTCGCGTGCATTTTCTACATTGTGCGCCCCTGGCTGCTTGCTTTTTCGGAGGGTCTCTCCAAACTCTGTGGCTGTGCTGCCTGCGGGGTGCAATGGACACAGGCGCAAACGCGCGCGGCAGCACGCGGAGGCCCGGGGACCTACCCTGCTTCCTCACCCACTCACTCTAGGCGGGAGCTTTCCAGGCAGGACTGACTGTGCTTGGGAGGCTTCCTGAGTCCTCAGCTGCCCTCTCCACCCTTGCCTGTCTTCCTCCTGCCGCCTGAAGCAGCGGCTCTTTGTTCTTCACTTTGTTCCCTGGGCCGGGAGTTATTAACAGTATTGTGAGTGGGTGGGGTGGGGACCTAGGGGAGAAAGAGGATGAGTTGAGGGTGATGTGTGAGGTGGAGAGGGAAGCAAGAGTCCTGGTGTCCAGACTCAGAAATCCTACTTCTTCAGCCAGTGGAACAGAGGAGTCCAGGCTCTTTGCTTTCCATTCTGGGAGAGCCAGACTGTCAGGACCTAAGGGAATTGGTGATGCACACACACACACCGGAAAGGTAGTGACCAGGAATGAGGGGCAGCTAGTTGTGAGATGTTTAGTCTGGTGTCTGGTTTGTTAACTCCAGTCGTGGTTTCTTAGCCAGACTCCCTTACTGACACAGAGGTACTTTTAAAGGTAGGAGCCTGACATCTTTATTCATTAAATGCCATTTTTCATCAGAGTAAAACTGAGAATGAGTTTTCTCAAATTCACTAGGTAATTACAATTCACATGCTTGTCTTGCTCCGTCTCAGAAGTGCAGAGGTGAAGAACAAAATGCTAGAGCAAAAGTTGGTTTTCTGCACAGACTTTCTGCTTCTTCATTTCTCTGGCAGCTCCTCTCTCCAGGGACTAAATCAGATGGACTTCTCCCCACCTCCCCTCCCCCGGTGAAAGCCCAGCCTTGTTTTCCTGCCTTTATTTATCTGTCTGGTTGAATTCCAGCCTTGCAGAGGGACACCAGGGGAGGTGTGATGGTTGAGGAGAGTCAGTTTGGTAGGAAGATTGTAGCCTCAAGTTAAATGTTTGAATGATGTTAAGCCAGTGACATCGTCTTTTACTTTCTTTTGGAAGAAGGGATCCAAGCAAATGACTGGAGGGAGAAAAAGGAAATTCCGCAAAGAGGGGTCTCTTTTTGTAGCAGGGAGGGAAAATGCACAATCGCAGTACTGTGTACACTTAGCCCCTTCATCATATTGGGCACTTGAGCTTCCTCTGAAAGCAAAGCCTAAATTCATGATGTTCTATGTTCATCATACCCGCCCCCCCTCCATGCTGAATTTTTTATAGTAAAACATATTTATTACATAATTGATTTTGCTTTGAAAGGAAAATCTTTGGTAGTTTCTCAGCCTGGTAAATTTGTACTTTCCCCTCCCTTCCCCTTTGTTTTTCTTTTTAGCAGCATTGAGGTAATTTGAATTATAAGATCCCATTATTCCAATAATCCTTCAGAACTTTAATCTCTTAAAATGCAGCTGCTTTGAGCATTGTGATATTATCAGTAATTGGTATAACTGTGTGAGCATTAAGTAACCAAGATACACTATGAGCACTGAGCAATTAATTTTATCTTTTTTTAGATAGATATAGACTTCTTAAATTTGATTTTCATATGTCTGTGTTTGTGCCTCTTCTTGCCAAATGCGTCATGAGATTAAAAGTGAAAACAAGTCATTAAGAGAGACTCTTGAAAGGAAAGACCTGTTCAACCATTTGTCTCTATTTTTTATACCCAGGTATACTCTTGGCCCTCTGGTTCATTAATTTACTTGAGGACTTTCCTCAGCATCTGTCATTCTGTTTCAGGTAAAATAGAACAGCCTTTGTGACCTCTCAAACTTATCCCCTACTTAGGAACAGGATTTATTCCCACTCTAGTGGAATTTAATAATAACTAAATAATAACCCAGGAATAATAATATGTGGCCTTTAGATCCTCATTTTCTGTTTGTTGTTGTTTAGTCAATAAGTCGTGTCCGATTCTTATGACCCTATGGACTCCTCTGTCCATGGGATTTCCCAGGCAAGAATACTGGAGTGGGTTGCCATTTCCTTCTCCAGAGGATCTTCCTGTATTTTCTGTTTACAGAGAGCATTTTTCTCCATTTCATTTGTAATGTATTTTTTCTTCTGACAGTCTGAAACAGGATTCATTTATTCCATTTGATGGAGAGAAGAAACTGAGGCTGATAAAATGTGACTTGTCAATGGTCATAGTAGTAAATGGACATGCTGGGACTTGAACAGGGGTCTTAACGATTTATAACGCTCGGCTCCCTTGAAATCTGGAAAGTTTCTGCCTAAGGCAGAGATGGCAGTGATGATTCAGATGATCTTTCACCTTTCTAAAGGAGAGCTGATAAACACTGACTTGAGATTAACTTTACCTAAATCTTTAGGTCTTTTCCCATTGCTCTCTACCCAGAGTTTAAGGGGTTTTATTGTTTTGTTTTTTTCCATCTTTTACATTTACACTTCCTCTGTGTTGGTGACTAGATTTAGCTGTGTTTGTATCATTGTGACTTGCTTTCTGCTGCCAAAATTCTAATGGCAGGTTTTAATTTACAGATATCTTGTCAGGTCCTAGTTTGAAAGGTCAGATTAGCATATATTAACTTCTTAGAATAAAAAAACACTTCTGGTTTACCCTTAGGACACAGTTTACATCCCAGAAAAGAAATGATAAATTAATAAACGATGTATATAACTCTCTCCACACCCCATTACCCTACATACATTATGACTACCTTACATAGCCCCCTAACCTCTCTATCCCCAGTTCAGGATAAGTTACTGAAAAGCTTATATTATAGAAAGACGTGGCCAAATCCATATATACTTTATGTATTAAATATTTTTGTAATACTCCCTAGACAGAAATGTTTATTTTTCTTATTTTTGCAGTGTTTAACATTGAGGCTGTCTTTAACTAGGATTTTTATGTTACACTGAGAAGAATATAAATTAAAATTTGGAGTCCGTTTTCACTGGGAAATGCTGGATAAAATATGTATTTTTTTTCTCTTGAACATTTTGAGTATCTGTAGTGATCTATATCTTCCCCTTTGTAGAATTGTGTCAGAGTATCAGGAGAAGGAAGAGAAGGTGGAAGAGGGGGGAGAAGAAATAAACTGAGTGATCTTTTCTGTTTTAAGGGAGAAATGGAATGATACATGTATATTTTCTTAATACACAATGCACTGCCATTTCTATCTTTGAACGGTTGCGATGGCTTGTGAACTAAGAATGAAAGGGTAACTACCTTTGATGTTAAATGCCAAGGGAAAGTTTATAGTCAGGAGAGGACGGGGAATGGAGATAAATGTACATTAGGACTTTCAGTTTTTTGAAACCCACTCTCTTTTTCCTTCATGTCTATTATAAATACAAACTGTCTTCAGTTAGAAATCGTGAACTTTAAAGCAGTGGTTCTCAACCCTTATAAAAATTGGGACACTTTTATTAATACTAAAAGGTTTTAAAGATTTTTGCTTCTTTAGAGTTTTCTTCTTGTTTCTGATGATTGCTAATTTTTAGTGACAAAGTTACTATTTAGTATTACTTAACTGGATATGTATTATAAAGAATGACCACAGCATCTTCCATATTTGTAAAATAGTGGTCCATGTATGAGTGAGACAAGGGTCCAGTATACAGACCTCTGCCAGGATCCTAGAGCCCATAGGTTGGAAACTGAGGACCAAAGTGAAACAACTGCTCCAGGCTGAAAATGCCAAAATGGTAACGTATACACCATGTTAGCCATCAGGTTATAAAGATTCCCAAGCAGAATTTTTCCTCTTTGTTGAATGTTCAGTAGCTGATGTGTAAAATCCTGCTTTCGATCTGATCTTGTTTCCAAGTTAATTGTTTTCATGGTCAAGCTTTGAGGTCCTGCAGTTACTCAGTCATGGATAGCTAGAGTTCTAAGCGTTCTCCCGACATTGTCCGACATGTGTGTGCGTGTGTGTGTACCAAGTTGCTTCCTCATTTTTGACTCTGCAACTCCATGGACTGTAGCCCGCCAGGCTCCTTTGTCCATGGGATGCTCCAAGCAGGAATATTGGAGTGGACTTCCTTGTGTTTGTGGAGTCAGGACTCTGACACTAGTCCCAGGGTCATCACTGTCATAGCTGCCATCAGAAGCAGCCTTATATTCATTTCCCAGGAGCTAAAAGAGACTTCCTAACCTTAACCTTTGGACTTCAAGGAGATCCAACCAGTCCATCCTAAAGGAGATCAGTCCTGGGTGTTCACTGGAAGGACTGATGTTGATGCTGAAACTCTAATACTTTGGCCACTTCATGTGAAGAGTTGACTCATTGGAAAAGATCCTGATGCTGGGAAGGATTGGGGGCAGGAGGAGAAGGGGACGACAGAGGATGAGATGATGGCTGGATGGCATCACCAACTCAATGAACATGAGTTTGGGTAAACTCCAGGAGTTGGTGATGGACAGGGAGGCCTGGCGTGCTGCGGTTCATGGGGTCGCAAAGAGTCAGATACGACTGAGCAACTAAACTGAACCTTAACATTTACAGTTTTCAATAAGTATATGGAAGAAGAGAGATAATTTACCCTGTTCTGTACTGGGAAAAGCTGACATCTAAGTTTATATTGAATCTGTCTCTCTGGTTTTCATGTCTGTTGCTGAGGTTTTGGTGTTCTAAGATGGATTAGGCAGGACACCACAATCTATTAGGGTTAGTGCATGATGCCCTTTTTTCTGATTTAAAAAAAAATCACTTTCTATTTATTGAATGCTTTACATGGATTATCTCTAATCATCCTAGTGTGGTGCAGGTTGGGTATTATTGATGTTTTTTATGTAAAGAAACTGAGGCAAGTGGAGACTGTAACTTACCCAGGTCTCATGGACAAGCTTAGGCCTGGCCTTGGATCCAGGTTTGTCCATGGGGTCGCAAAGAGTCGGACATGACTGAGCAAGTCACACACATACACATACACACGCTAAAACATCTGTGTCATTAGATCTGCTTCTTTCTCTGTCCTTAACCTCATCTGTAAAGAGAAATGAGAACATTTTATTTAGTCTTACCTACCGTTTTAGCTATAAAGAAAGCTGAGCGCTGAAGAATTGATGCTTTTGAACTGTGGTGTTGGAGAAGACTCTTGAGAGTCCCTTGGACTGCAAGGAAATCCAACCAGTCCATCCTAAAGGAAATCAGTCCTGAATGTTCATTGGAAGGATGTTGAAGTTGAAACTCCAATACTTTGGCCACCTGATGTGAAGAGCTGACTCATTTGAAAAGACCCTGATGCTGGGAAAGATTGAAGGCGAGAGGAGAAGGGGATGACAGAGGATTAGATTGTTGGACGGCATCACTGATTCAATGGACATGAGTTTGAGTAAACTCCAGGAGTTGGTGATGGACAGGGAGGCCTGGTGTGCTGCAGTCCATGGGGTCGCAAAGAGTCGGATATGACTGAGTGACTGAACTGACTGACCTTTTTAGCAAAGATTCCATTAAAATCCTACCACATATGCAGACTGTAGAAATAGGGACATGAAATAGGGACATTTTATAAACGTTTTTGACTTCCATGCAGTATGTATGTGCTATTTTCCCCCCAAGGAACATCAGATCAGATCAGATCAGATCAGTCACTCAGTCATGTCCAACTCTCTGCGACCCCATGAATCGCAGCACGCCAGGCCTCCCTGTCCATCACCAACTCCCGGAGTTCACTCAGACTCACGTCCATCGAGTCAGTGATGCCATCCAGCCATCTCATCCTCTGTCGTCCCCTTCTCCTCTTGCCCCCAGTCCTTCCCAGCATCAGAGTCTTTTCCAATGAGTCAACTCTTCGAATACAGTGGCCAGAGTACTGGAGTTTCAGCTTTAGCATCATTCCTTCCAAAGAAATCCCAGGGCTGATCTCCTTCAGAATGGACTGGTTGGATCTCGTTGCAGTCCAAGGGACT
>NW_011495027.1:7834478-7858006 GCF_000754665.1 Bison bison bison
GAAAAACCATAGCCTTGACTAGACAGACCTTTGTTGGCAAAGTAATGTCTCTGCTTTTCAATATGCTATCTAGGTTGGTCATAACTTTCCTTCCAAGGAGTAAGCGTCTTTTAATTTCATGGCTGCAGTCACCATTTGTAGTGATTCTGGAGCCCAGAAAAATAGTCAGCCACTGTTTCCCCATCTATTTCCCATGAAATGATGGGACCAGATGCCATGATCTTCGTTTTCTGAATGTTGAGCTTTAAACTAACTTTTTCACTCTCCACTTTCACTTTCATCAAGAGGCCTTTTAGTTCCTCTTCACTTTCTGCCATAAGGGTGGTGTCATATGCATATCTGAGGTTATTGATATTTCTCCCGGCAATCTTGATTCCAGCTTGTGTTTCTTCCAGTCCAGCATTTCTCATGATGTACTCTGAATATAAGTTAAATAAGCAGGGTGACAATATACAGCCTTGACATACTCCTTTTCCTATTTGGAACCAGTCTGTTGTTCCATGTCCAGTTCTAACTGTGGGTTCCTGACCTGCATACAGATTTCTCAAGAGGCAGGTCAGGTGGTCTGGTATTCCCATCTCTTTCAGAATTTTCCACAGTTTATTGTGATCCACACAGTCAAAGGCTTTGGCATAGTCAATAAAGCAGAAATAGATGCTTTTCTGGAACTCTCTTGCTTTTTCCATGATCCAGCGGATGTTGGCAACATAAGTATATTGAATCTATTGGTGAGTGTTTCTTGAGGCAGTATTGTCCACAAGGAGTATTAGGACATAAATATACTAATTTTACAACGAACTGCACAGAATATTGTCGGTTTTATATCTCCATCAGTACAACATGTGATTCCTTTTTTTATTAACTGATTTCCTGAATTTGCTATCCATTAGCTGTTCGTTGTGGCTCATGGTTCATTTCTGCCTTGTTTTGATTATAAGTGAGGTTGAGTGTCTCTTCATTTACTTAATTTAATTTCCCTTTTCTGTGAATTGGGTCTCTTGCCCTTTTCTTGTAAGAAGTTCCTTGAAAGAATTCTTATGGAGTTCCTTGTAGATTCTAGAAATGAATCCCTTGTTAGCTGTGGATATTGTGAATACTTCTATTCCGGTAAGTCACTTGTCTGATAACTTTGTCTGTGGTGCCCTTTATTAACATCAACTACAGAATCTTTAATTATAATGTAGTTGAACTCACAATTTTTAGTATTAGTTGTGATTATACATTCTGAGTCATTTAAGAAACCCTTCTGTATTCTGGGCTCACATGGCATCTCTTCACTTTTTTAGCTTTATAGGTTTACTCTTGGGGTTTTTTAATGATTTGGAGCTTAAGATACGAGGTGTATATTCATTTTTTAAAAAATGTTCATATTGTGGGCTAGCCAGTTTCCTCAACACTACTTACCAAATAATCCACTCTTTCTTCACATTTTTTGTGCCACCTCTAGCATGAACATGTACATTTATACAGATCACTTTCTGAGATCTATATCTTGTTCAGGTGGCTTATTTGTGTATTCCTGGGTCATTGATTTTTAAATTACGAGGGCTTTGAAATATGCCTTATCTTGTTACATGTACATTTATGACTTGGCCTTATTAGCATAATTGATATAACTTTAAAAGTTCAAAAGTAATTGAGATTATTTTAGGTATCTTTCTTGCCTGTATTTGCATGTGTGTTACCCAGTGGCTCAGAAGGTAAAGAATCTGCCTGTAGTGCAGGAGACCTGGGTTTGATCCCTGGATCCAAAGGATCCCCTGGAGAAGGGAATGGCTTCCCACTCCAGTATTCTTGCCTGGAGAATCCCATGGACAGAGGAGCCTGGTGGGCTACAGACCACGTGGTTGCAAAGACTTGGTACAAGACTGAGCGACTAGCAATTTCACTGTAACCCTTTACATCTACAAACATTTTCTAGAAATATGTTTACTCTTTGGGAACATTATTTAGTAACAATTTAATTTAATCCTAACGTTCCCAACATTCCAATTTCTTTTCAGTTTTATTATTGTTGTTGTTTAGCACTGATGGCAGCCTTTCACACTTGGTCATCTTTGTAGGGCAGTGGGTGTCTCACTTCCAAGTCCCCTGTTTGTTCTTCAGTGCCTGCACATGCTCATGGAGCTGGGGTGTGCATTCCCGATATGGCTTTTGAATGAATGTTTTATGAGGTGTGATGCCGTAATACATGGCTGAACACTCTTGAAAGCCCATTAATTATAGATGTTCCTTTATTATTGGGAAGACACTGCCAGTTGCAGCTCAGGTTTTCTCCAAGTTTACTTTGCTTCACTCTGTTCCCAGTTCATGGGGTCTCATTCCTCCTTCAGCTTCCTATATACGTCACGCCAAATGCTAGGTTGCTTTGTTTGATAAGCAGGCATTTACATGCCTTTGAAGAGTAAGTGTACTTTTTCCTTAGTATACATGGGATGAAACCATGTTGTGGATAACATGGCTTATTGGAAATTATTGTAGGGGACAAGCTGTGGTCTCAAAATAGATAGTATATGACGTGGTTCATCTAGGCCTTCTGGTCCATGAATGGGTGATAGGTGTATTTTATTTTTCTTTTGTCTGATCATCTTAAGGTGCTTTGTGTATATAGGAGAGGGATACAGTTTAACAACTGACATGTACTAGGCTTGCACAAAGTCTGATAAAATGATAATATAGAGTGTTCTAGAGTCCAAAAGCTGCTTATAAGATCAGTGTCCTTGGATTGTTGGACTTGTTCTTCTATTGTGCTTTAAACAGGCTCTATTCACCGGAATTTGATGATAACAGCCCTAGCCACTGACGTGACTGACCTTACATCCTCAGGAGAGGACTTCATCTAAGTGGACCTTTTCTGTTTCTCATTCAGGCTCCTCTGTGCTCACCTCAGCAGCTGTCAGACCCACCTGTCTTCCTAGCCTCCTCTCTATTCAGTTATTCTGATATACTTGACAGCCATGCTGCTTCATTTGTTTAACAGACATTTGCTGAGCTCCAAACTATTACATCTTAGTTCCTTTATCTCTTTTCCTCCTTCCTGCTGTATACCAGTCATCATGATAAATTCTTTTTTTTTTTAACTTTTCAGTGTTTTAATTGGAGCATGATTGCTTTACAGCATTGTGTTGCGTTCTGCTGTGCGACAGTGTGAATCAGCTGTAAGTGTACATATCTTCTCCCTCTTGAGTCTCCTCCCCACCCCCATGCCAGCCCTCTGGGTCATCACAGAGCCCTGAGCTGAGCTCCCTGCGCTGCACAGCAGCTTCTCGCTAGCGATATATGTGTCAGTGCTACTCTCAGTTCGTCCCACCCTCTCCTTACCCTCCCTGTGTCCACAGGTTTGTTCTGTGTATCTGTGTCTCTATTTCTGCTCTGCAAATAGGTTACAATGTGAGTATGACACAGTTCTTGACCTCAGAAAGATACACAAATCATTAATCAGAACTTAGAATATGAAACACTTTACAGCAGTCCATTGTGATAAATAATAGTGGAGAGTGGGGAACCAAGGAGGGAGTAATTTGTTCTTTCTTCTTTCTCTCTCTTTTTTTGTTCTTTCTTGTTTGGGAGGAAAGAATTCATGCAGGAGGTGATTTTGGTGCTAAATATCGGAGGGACAGGATTATTTACCAGGCTCAACAGGAGGAAAAAAAAAACAGAAGAAAGCCCAGGTTCAGAACCCAGAAGAGCTCAGTTTGTGAGGAACACAAAGTCTGTGGGACTGAAACAGAGAGGTGCAGAGGGGAGGAGAGCAGAAACTGCATCGTGGTTCGGATTCTTGGTCCAGGCCGTCTAGGATCATACATACTAGCATTGTGGAATTATCAAAAGTGAAGTAAATGCTTAAATCAATGTCCTAAGGTATGTGAAAAGAAAGCAGAGAGAAGTCCTATGGCTGGTATGTGCAAAGAAAGCAGAGAGAAGTCCCATGGCTGTTGAAATAGTCCAGGTAGAAATAATGAGGACCAGAACTAAGGTGATGATGGTGGGAAAGGAAAGGAGAGGATGGATTTGAGAATCATTTAGGAGAAAGAATTGGTTGCCAAGTTGATGAAAAATGGGAGAAGAGTAAGAGAAAAGAAGAAGAAAATAACTCAGTGTTTCTGGTTGGGAAAATTCACTGGCTCAAGATGTCATTCATCTGGATGGAAAACAGAAAGGAAGCAAGTTTGGAGAGAGAATAGTGAGTTCAGTTTGACGTAAAGTTGGGGTGTCTCTGGGGCATTCACCTGATCTTGACAAGCTTAGACCCCCAGAGAGAAGTCAGGGCTGGAGATGTGTATTGGGGAATGACTGGAACTGATGGTTCTAGCCACACATACAGTTGAGATCCCCATGCAAGGACCAAAGACTGAAGAGACAAAAGAAGGGGAGAGAGGAAAATCCACAAATACAGATGATGATAATATTAAGCACCAGGGTTTTTTGGTGTTGTTTCCATATGTTATGTCAGAGAATCCTTATAGTAACCCCCTGAAATAATTGTTGTTATTATCCTTTACAGATAAACTATCTTGAAAGCTCGGGTGAGCAGCTTGCCAAATCACCCGTGTATTAAATGGGGAAAACGGTCAGGTGTGACCAAGGCCACAGGAAGGTCAGGTAAAGATTGAAAATGGGAGATTGGGTTTGGCGATCAGGTATTTCGTAGGTAGAGGTTCTACAGTCTAAATCTAGATTGTCATGGATGAAGAAAGTAGGAGTTGAGAAGTGGGGGCACTGAATGGAGTGCATGTGTGTCTGTGTGTACACATTTGTCCATGAGGAATATTTTTTGTGTGGCATGGTAGCTAGAGCTTGTATTTTTGTTGAGAAGAGTGGAGAAGTGACTGAGCTAGAAGCGAGAGGTAGAAGTGACTGAGGCAGAATGGAGTAAAGTTCCAGAAAAGATAGGGTGGCCAGGGTCTGGAGCGCAAGCTTGTCTCAGGAGGGAATAAGGACATTCACACCTTGGAGACAGAAGAGGAGGTGGGAAAGATACGTGCCACTGTGGTTGAGTGGGCACGTGGAGGCAGGGAGGAAGTTGAGAAAGTTCCTTCCTGATGACTTAGGCTTTCACAGAGAGGTAGAAGCACATGAAATCTGCTGAGAGTGAGGAGGCCTTGAGAAAACAGTTGAAAGTTAGTAACAGTTAACTTGGAAAAAGGAGCTCATTGATTTAGGACAAGTATAATAATAGTCCTGTATCACTGAGGGCCCTGTTGGGATTTTGTTAGTGGGGATTAAATGCCAGTAGTGAATTTTGTTTTATTTTTTCTTTTCTGGTTGATACCCTAAAATGAATATGATGAGTGACCTTCAAAAATAAAACACACAGGCCTTGCCTGAAATGTTAAGTCTAGGTGGTGATTTAAAGAAGCTTAAGGATGTTGTAGGGGGAAGGAAAAATAAGAGAGGGAACAAAAATTGAGTTTAGGGAACTTGTGTTCTAGTCTTAGTTCTTCCATTAACAGAGGATGGGCTTAGGGAAGTCCGCTAATCCCTCTGAGCCTCAGTTTCCTCATCTTTCATTGGAGGAAGTTACTCTTCATGTCCCTCAAGTCTCTTGTAACTCTCAGAACTTCTGTGAGACTTGTACATCATTGGACAAAATCAGAGTAGTTATCATTCATGAGTCCTTCTGATAACGGCCCTGATGCCTGTGCCTTTGGAGTATTGACAGCAGGAGACCAGGACAGCTGCCAGGTGACCGTGCCCAGGCCTCTGACTCTGGGCTGCACTTGACAGTGGGAGAGAGGTAGCAAGTCAGGAAAGGGGGAACAGAGCTGGGGGGAGCTGGGCAAGGGCTGGACAGGAAGTGGGTTTGCTGTGTGCCACAGCTCCCCGAAACATGACAGGTCATGTCATTCATAGTCTTTGCATTCGTCTATGTTGTTTCTTTGCCTGTATGATTGCATTTTATTTTCACTGCGTTTGTTTCTCCTTCTTCCTTGAAAATGCTCTACATAGGAGAGAATTCAACCATTTCAGAAGGTTTAGCATTATTTGCAGTATCTTAGCTTATACAGCCTGTCTCCTTTCCATCTCCTTCACTATACCTTGCTTGTCTTTGCCCGTAGAGAAGTCAGAAACAGTTGGAAGCATTTCACCATTCTTCTCGGTTAGCTGTGTTAATCCCCTGAAAGATTTATTCTTCAAAGCCATTAACTGTTTCTGTACCCTATTAAGAGCAGTGATGGCCTCTGAAAGCCCAGGAGGGTATGGCTAGCATGAAAAGGTGAGTCCAGATGAGTTGAGTGACTCAGAGATTATTGTAGTGATTTCACAAGCCTAAGCAGGTGATAGGGCACTTTAAAATTAAGCCTCTAATTTCTCTATGCTATTACAAATTTGAGAGAAACTTGGGCATTTCCTTTTTTCTTCGTTAAGCTATTGCACAATTTAAGGCTTGGAAAATTCTTCACAGGAAGAAACAGGGTGTAACAGTTTGTGTGAGACATTTTTTGAAAAGTCACTCTTTTAGCTTGTTTCTGAGAATACTCTTCTCTCCACCGCCCACCCTCCCCCCACCCTGCTTTAGCTTCTTTTTGGAAGTGTTATTATCTCCACATAATTAAATATTCTTCAAAGTGAGACATAGTTAAAAAACTAAAACCATTGAAACATAAAATTAAAACATAGTCTATAAATGTGTTCTTCCATTTCCTGAGAAACAGCAGGAAGGATTTGCTCTCTCAAAATAAACTAGCCTGACTGTGAACTCAGAGTAGTAGAGATCAGAGATTCCAGCATCATCATACAATGGGAAATTTTCAGTCATTTTCTCTAACCTCAGAAAATCAAGTCTAATACTTTTTGTTGAAACACAAGGAACCAAGATGTGTATGTACCATTTAGGAATATACCTTTGGCATACATGAAGTTGTGGTAATCCAAAGTGACTATCTAATATGTCTAGGAGAGTCTATTTCCAAGATGTATTTGATCAGTTTGGGCATGTTAGACCTGCAACAACAGAAAGGGTCCTTCAGCATTAAGCTTAGAATAGACAACAACCAGCTGAGTTTCTATATATCCATATAGCATTTAAACTTGAACTTAAAACTTGCTCGGTCAGTGAATTATTTCATAGCTTTGCTAGTAAGAAAAGTTTAGCAGCTCATGTTGAACATGCAACTACACTGAAGAAGGAATCTGCTAGTAATCTGAATTCTCAGGCAGGAATAGGGGCATTTATTAGTATTTCTCTACTTCCAGAAACAAGTGGTGGGAGCACATTATAAAGAGAGGAAATGAGTTGTGTTATGTTGCCAAATTTTTCTTTCTGAGCTATAAGCAAGATTAGGGAGAAATACATGTGTTAAGTATTCATCTACCATTCATTTCTGAGCTGAAAGAATTTTATATTTCTCAAATAGGATAAAATAGGTTAACATTTTGAAATATTGAACAGTTTTTATATATATTGGAGAAATTATGTTTACTTGAGAACTTTATAGAATTTCTTAATAGACCAGTTTTTTTTTCCTTTGTCTTTCAAGAAAAAGTAGAAATCTACTCAGTACTCTGTAGCCTCTATGAGAAAATAACCTAATAGAGTGGACATATGTATTTTTGTAACTGCTTGACTTGTTGACTTGTTGACTGTTGTACACTTGAAACTAACACAGCATTGTAAGTCAACTATACTCCAAAAAAAAATGCTAAAAAGGTAAATCTCAAAGTAGTAGACAGCCCATGATCTCAGTTTCTGTTTCTTTATTTTTAACCTAAGTCTTTACATTTACAGTGGATCTCTTGTAGGTAACAAATATGGGGTCTTTTTAAAAAATCTCTGACAATCTGTCTTTTAGTTGGTATGTTTATATGATTTACATGTGATTATTGATAAAGTTGGACTAATGTCTGAAGAAGGAATCTGCTACTAGTGTCCAGCTGTTTTCTGTTCATTGCATTTCTTCTTTGTATTTTACCCTTCTTTTGCTTTCTATGGTTTTAAGTAAACATTTTATATAGTTCTGTTTTATCTCCTCTTTAAGCATATATTTCCTTTACAACATTTTTTTAGTCCTGACCCTGGAGCTTACAATTGATCTCACTTTCTTAAAAACAAAACCAAAACACAATAGCAACAACAAAACCCCCATTTTTGTGTGTATAGATAGGAAACAATTTGGAAATATCTATACTCAGACATTAAGAGTAGTTATCTCTGAGTGGTAGGCTTCCCTGGTGGTTCAGTGATAAAAAAAATCCACCTGCAGGAGACACAGGTTTGATCCCTGGGTTGGGAAGATCCCCTGGAGGAAGAAATGGCTAACCACTCCAGTATTCTTGCCTGGCAAATCCCATGGACATAGGAGCCTGGTGGGTTACAG
Source organism: Bison bison bison (assembly GCF_000754665.1). Taxonomy (NCBI): domain Eukaryota; kingdom Metazoa; phylum Chordata; class Mammalia; order Artiodactyla; family Bovidae; genus Bison; species Bison bison. Next base: position 7,842,797 of record NW_011495027.1, read on the forward strand.
TCCACAGGGTAGCAAAAAGTCAGACACAACTTAGCGGCTAAACAACAACAATCTCTAAGTGGTAGGATTAAAGATGATTTCCTTCTTTTTTTTTTATAGTTTTATGTATTGTCTGATTTTCTTTTAAGTAACAAGCAGGTATTGTTATAATCAGAAACAACAGGGCTCTTTTCATTTTGAAGAAAAGGAAAAGGCAAATCACAGCAAAACAAGCTGAAAAATCTCCCATGGTTCTGAAATTTATACCCTTTCTCTGCTTCTGACTTGAGGCAAGCACACTGTCCCACTCCACCAGCACTCCTTGGGTAGGAAATGGGAAAGACCTTGCCCTGGGAAGGTCGTCGATTCCTGGTCTGTACCTTCTGTGCTTATACGGTGAGATCGAAGCCTCAGAATTTCTTAGCATCAGTTCCCCCTGTAGTGTGGCATAGGACAGGTTTCCATTTAATACACAGTGAACCAAAAACCTCTATTTCTACATAATTAAGTTTTCTTCTACTTGGAATGTCTTTATGCCTCTTAACTGTCTTTCAAAAAATAATGAGGAGAGTAAGAGCACTCAAAAACTAGTTTAAAGTATAGCTTTCCATGTAAAACTTGTAATAGTTCTTTGGTTCTGGTATCTGTAGTAATAGGTGAAGATAGTGTAACTAATGTGAGGCTGTTGTTCTGTCTGGATTTGGGGGGGAGCTCAGTCCCACTTGTGACGTTTTAGAGAAAATTATCATTACTGTTTTAGAAATGTTAATTATATCCTCTGAATTTACCTGTGCATGTGAACCAAACCCAATAAAGGTTGCATGGCTCAGTGCAAACAGATGAAATGTAGATTTTTTTTTTTTAATGGTTCTTAGTACCAAGCTGGATGGCATCACCAACTCGATGGACATGAGTTTGGTAAACTACGGGAGTTGATGATGGACAGGGAGGCATGGCGTGCTGCGGTTCATGGGGTCGCAAAGAGTCGGACACGACTGAGCGACTGAACTGAACTGAACTGAACCTGCCAGGTGTTTTCAAGAAAGTCATAAATTTTGTAAATATTGCAGTTTGTTAGTCTGTGTAATTGGGACTATTATCTTTTGCTGCTTAACTGCTGCATTCAAGTAAACAAAAGACAAGTGAAGCTTTTTCTGTCTTCTGAAAGAGGAGGGCCTAAAAAAACAAACACTTTTTTGTTCTTTTTCCAAAAAAAGCGTAATTCTCCATTTTTATGTATTTTATTACTAGAGTCAGGAAATTTTAAGGTTAGAAATGAAGTAGTAGTCATATTCTGTTTAAAGCTAATACAATTATACATTTAGATATATACAGAAAATTAGAAATGTTATGAAATAAGTGTAAAAAAGAATTCATTCACAGTACACTTATTATTGCAACTGTTAAAATATGTACACATTTTAAAGGAAATGTAAAGATTAAATATTGCTATTTAAGGAATTATGAGTAAAATTTAACAAACTTTCTTTGTAATATTCTTATGTTAGATATTTTACAGGAAGTAGAGAAGTCAGAAGTTTCTGGGGTGCTTACTAAGATTAGTTGGAAAAGTTACTGAGTTTTTAAGTTTGTAGTATAAAGTATTAGCAGACTATTTAATAGATGTGTGAAGTAGAGAAGTAATTTGCCTCTTTTTAAAACTCATTTCTGAATGAAAGACTTGATACATGGAAATATTAATGGAGAAACAACAATGACAAATCCAGGGCTTGTTACTAGGTTAGCCCATTTATCTAAGCATTATCTGTGTGGGCTTGGTGCCTCTGATCTGCTGCTGCTGGTCCCTTCATTCTGGTTTTGATTTGTCAGAGTCTGTGCTGTAACAGTTTCTCTGCCTTTTTGTTCCTCTTGTACAGCTGTGAAAATTACTTAAGTAGAAATGGTTTGGGGGTAAGAACTGTGAATGGAGAAAAGAAATAATCCGCTCATTGTTTAAATACAAGGAAAGAGGATTATCTGCAATCCTGAGCTTTTACCCCAGAAGAACTGATAGTATAAATAGGTCGTCTTAGCTTTTATAAATGTAAACTGTAATGCTTTAATAACTACTCTTAGGAAAAAGTCAAGAGGCACTAATTTTGAGGTACCTTTTCATCCTTTTACTTTATGATGATTCCTCTATATGATTCCTAAATTATTTGCTCTTTGAAAGAAGTATGAGCTTGTAATCAGCCCTGCCAAGGATGCCCAGTATGGGATCTAGATACTAGAGCAGTGCATTGACAAAGAGGCCGACTCCCATTTTGTGCTTTCAGGAGGTGGTTGTAAACAGCGAAGTGAAAATGTAAAAATTGCAAAAATGACTGTGGCTGTAACCTGCAAAAATACTGAGCATTAAAATAATCCTTATATAATTGCCAGATTGATACACATTTTATAAATACATATAATGAATAAAATATATGAAAATATTTTACATATTTGCTAAAATGAAGTTCCCGGCCTTTTTTAGTGTTTAATTCTAGATGAGTGATTCTTACATTTTAGGACACAGTAACAAAGCAACATTTTTACAACAGTCTTAAAATACGATTTACCAAGTAGTATTCTCACTTTCCGGATGGAACCTAAAAACCAAGCAGTAAGTTGAAGTTGAAGGCCACACAGTAGATGAGCTGTTCATTCCTAAGTAAGCTTTCATCAGTGCTGGGAAAGAGAGCTTATCAATCTCCAACTTAAGGAGTAAGTAGATTTATCTGAACCATTACAAAATTAAGGGAATGTACATTTTCAGCTTTTCTGGAAGAAATGAACACCTCTGTACTCTGATCTCTTTCAAATTCATCATATTTTGAGCTAAATATTATGCTAAAACTTAAGGCAACTGATTTCTTTCTTAACAAAAATAAATTTACATCTTCCTCTGTGAATGTGAAGATAACTAACCAAAGATAAGCCCACCTTCAACTGTCATAAGCTTACTTCTCTGTAATAAGTTTACTAATCCCAGAGCTTGTTGCCCTTACCTTAAAAGTGCTATTTTTAGGAAAAAAAAAAAAATTACAGAATTTTTTGAGATTAAAAAAATTATATAATTTTTTGAGATTTTCCTTGAAAGTTTTCTAACGTTTTCCCTCCCTCCATTTAGTTATGGATGGGGGCTTTGACAGGAAGCCTCATGTTTGTTGCAGATATGATCATCTCCTGGGAAAAAGACAGGTGGAAATTGGTGGGAGACAGATTTCAGCTTAATATAGAGGACAGATCTCCTTTAAAGGCATGCAGAGCCAGACTCAACTGCCTGGCACTGTTGAGGGCCCAGCCCTGAGGGCACCTTGTAGGGGCTGTCCATCCTTGGCCGAGGCTGTAGAGAGACCTGAAACCTCCCATGGGAGGAGGGGGATCAGAGATGTCCTCCGAGGTCACACAGTGCATCTTCAGTCATAAGCTTTGTGCTGGAAGAACTTCGTTCAGGTACCAGCTCTGCTGTGTACTAGCTGTGCAACTCTAGGAAAGTAATCTAGATTACTTTCTCTAAGCCTCAGTTTGCCCTTAAAATGAGAACAAAATGATGTGAGGCTTACATGAATGTAATGAATGTAAAGCACTTGGTGTAGTCATTCCTTCTGATTCTGTAGCTTTTCACTCTCTGCCCCTTTTCTCTTCTTTTTCTGTCCTCACATTCATTCTTTAGCAGTCTCTGTTTTCTCTCCAGTTCTCTACCTGTGTCCTCGGGCCTGCCCATGGTGCCAGGGATGCCTTGAGCTCCTTCAGCAACCTTACCATCAGTGTCCGATTCCTAGGCAACTCAGTGAACAACTGGTGATCCTCCGTGTCCTTTAAATTTGGCATGAGGGATGGCACTGAAGATCTTAATAAAGCCAAGACACATTGCTGCATTAGCTTTCACTGTGGCACTTGCAGCTTCACAGTTGATGGCCATGAAAGCACTGAATGGAGTTGGATATGGACAGAGAAAAAATTTTTTATACAAAGCGTTATGAAAGTAAAAATGTGCTGGCAGCATTTAATTTTTCCTTTATTTAAGTCTCTTTTAGGGAGTCAGGCTCCTAACTGTGAGAATTATATTTTAGAGAGAAGAAGAATATCAGGACCACAGAGCCAGAAGCATTCTTTTTAACAGGAACATTTAACATAACCTTAGGGAATTGCTGTGGGTAGTAAAGGGGCAGTATAAAAATTTTGTTCATTACATGCTATTTGAAGACCACTTGCTTGACAGAGTGATAGCCCTTAGAAATGTGGTGGAAACTCTTTAGTACATCTTGACTAAAAGAGATGTGGCTATACCCTTAAAAAATACAGGTTATTAGGGCTGGAAAGCAACTTTGTGGACACTCAGTTCAGTGATTTTCTCTTATAAATAATGAAATGGAGAATCAGAGACATGAAGTAACCTGTTCCTTGAAATGTAACTCTTTGTATTAAACAAAGGCACACTGGAAGACATGGCCCCTGCCACTGCAGTCATTTTCTTATATTCCACTGCAGTACCATAACTCTGGCCTTTGGATCTGGAAGTCATATCTCTGTGGCTCAAAGATGGTCTCTACTCTGTTAGCCCTGGTTGCTAAGTAATGAGATAAGAAACTTCCCATGTTCTTACTCAGATTCTTTCTTTTGTTCCATGTTTGATGACTTTATGAAATCTTTGATTTATTTGGGGATTCCCTGGTAGCTCAGCTGGTAAAGAATCCACTTGCAATGCAGGAGAACCTGCTTCAATCCCTGGGTCGGGAAGATCCCCTGGAGAAGGGAAAGGCTACCCACTCCAGTATTCTGGCCTTGAGAATTCCATGGACTGTATAGTCCATGGTGTTGCAAAGAGTCAGACACAACTGAGTGACTTTCACTTTATTTGGTTTATTTGATTGCTCTGGCCCAGGAATCATTTACATAGGCAAATATCTGGACAGCTTAGTTTTCCTGTATTTGACAATTTTTTGATCTCTTACTCCATGCCAGGCACATTTATATTTTTAAGTAGTTTACATGAGCTAACTCTGGCAGACAGGTATAGTTATCTATACTCAGTTATCAGAAAACTGAAGTTTACAGGGCTTAAGCATTTATTCCAGATTCTATAGTTTGCAAACTGGAACTAGATCTCCAATCAGTTTTCCAGACCATGTGTTCATAATTGCTGCCTTGTCTACATTTTCTGCAGCCCTTACTGCCTGTGTAATGGAAAACAGGGCATAGAATTGAAATCTTGTGGCATAGAGGATCATCTGACCTAACCTCTTAGCTTCTGACAGATGAGGTGTGATTTCATACATGAGATATTCAAAGACTTGTTTATATTTATTTTTTTGGTTTGATACTTCAAAGTAAAAATGATATTTTAGTTTTTTATTAGTATAAAAGTAGTAAATCCTCATTACAGGAAAATGTGAAAATATAAGAAATAAAGAAGAAAATTGCAATAAACTTTATAGCTTTTTGTAGCTCAGATGATTAAAAGTGGGTTCAGATTTCAGCTTTATCACTTACTAGTGCTGTTTGACTTTGAGCAAATTTTATAGCTGACATTTCCATGCCTCAGTTTCCTGTGTGTAAAGCAAGAAAACTCAGGGTGCCTAACTTGTGCAGTAGTTATGATTAAGTGGGTTCTTATTTGTGAGACATTTAGAATAGTGCCTGACACATAATAAGTGTGATACAAGTGTTGATGAAATAAATGATCATCCATGTCAATAGTCTTCCCATCTTTGGCCCCTGGAGAAAGAACTAGAGGCAGACACAGAATGTAGATCGTGCATTGCAGTGAACGGATAATGGACTGAGATGGAGGCAGGGGACCCTCTGCCTCTGTTTGCCTCCTTAATAATCCTAGAAATCCTTGGAAGTTGCACCTTGAAGACTGAAATGATTCTCCTCTTTCTGCTCCTTGCTCCCAGGGAGCCCACAGAAACCAAGCCTGTTTATCGCGTTTCTTCTTTTGTAGGCTAGGCCAGACGTGAATTTCCTTTCATGTGATATTTTCTGTGGTCTGTGTTAGTTTAGTTTTTCCTTTGTTTTCTTGTGCTTTGGTGTGAAGAAGATGCCCTGTTTATAGAGCCTTGGTGTCTTTCATGTATAATGCATTCTTCAGCTAATTCTAGTTGCTCTGGCCCTTTGAGAGTTTTAAATTGCTTTGTTCCAGTTTCTAGGCATTTTTGAAATATTAAAAATGTTCATAAGGGAGTGGGTCATGGGAAAACTTTTCCCAGAGTTGTTTGTCCTTAACAAATTGTGAATTTGCATGGAGCGGTTTAATGCTGGGTTAAATTCTGCCAGGTGCAGTGGTCACTTGAACTTGAATTCCGAGTTCTTTTGATACTTAAATCCATGTTTCTCAGGCATGAAGTGGAGAGTGGGAGCCTCTTAAACCTAAGTGCCTATGTGGAGCTGTTGCTCTTTGTCCCATCAAAGGAAGGTCTTAAGTAGTTCGGGTTTGCATTGAAGCACCGTGTCAATAGTAAGGATCAAAAGATTTGTCTGTTTTCAGATTTTGTCTTTGAAGCAAGACTTTCCCAAAAGAACACAGGCTTGTTTTGAATATTGCCGCCTCTGGGTGTGAGTGATTATGCAAGTCAGTAGTATTTTTAAAAAATATTCTTAATGGATGCAGAGGTATGAAATTGCAAGAAAAACAGAAGTATTTTTTTCCAACAACTTGTACAAAGCAGCCTTTGAATGCAGGTGGTCCTCAACTTACAAGGATTTGTGATTCTTCCTCCATCTGGTGAAAGACACCATCCACCAGTTACCACTTGGCCATTTTCCATAATATTGGGTTGGCCAGAAAGTTCATTCAGGTTTTTCTTTAACAGCTTGCTGAAAAACTGGAATGAACTTTTTGGTCAACCCAATATATCCTTCTCATTTAACTCCCACCTGCAATGAGTTGTCAAGCTGTCTCAATTCTGTCTTAAACTTAAGTTCCTAGATTTTATCCAATATGTCTTAAAACTCTCCCATATGCTGCTCTAGTGCAGGATTCCTAGGTGGCCACCTTCCTGTCTTGCCCAGCCTGCTGAAGCTGCCTCTAGCCGTCCTTTCTGACCTTGACCTCCAGTGCTCTGTACACCTGAAGTCTGAGGGGTTTTTACAAAATAAAACTCAATGTGTGTGACCTGTGTAAAGCTCTCCAGTGATTTCTCATCACCCTCAGAAGTCCTCCCTAAGGAATTAAAAGTCAGACCCTTTAAGAAGTCTTCAGGACCTTGCGAGAGGAAGTCCCTGCCTCTATCTAGAATCAACAGCTCTTACCCTACCCCCGCCATGGCCAGCCCCCCACCCCCACCAGCATACATCAGACTTACACTCCACTTACAGCCTTGCAGGACTTCTTTCTGTTCCTCTAATCTTCTGTGCTTTCCTGACAAGTCTGCAGGGTGTGTCTGATGCTGAGATTACTCTCCCCCTCTGTTGCTTCACTTTTCTCTGAAGTTGTGTTAGTCACTCATTCGTGTCTGACCCCATGGACTGTAGCCCACCAGGTTCCTCTGTCCATAGGATTCTCCAGACAAGAATACTGGAGTGGGTTGCCATCCCCTTTTCCAGGGAGGCTTCCCAACCCAGGGATTGAACCTGGGTCTTCTGTATTGCAGGCAGATTCTTTACTGTCTCAGCTACTTCTAGCTCCCATTTCTTCTTTTTTTCTTAGCTTAAATGTAATTTTCTCTCAGGGAGTCCTCTTCACCCCATAAACTAAATTAAAAAATGCTATTTTTTTCTGTAATACTTCCTATCTCTTTGGCATTTCACTTGTTACATTCGCATGCCTTTTTCAATAAATTCTAAGCCCCATGAAGGCATAGATGTGTCTGTCTTGTTCTACACTGTATCGTAATTACCAGGCCCACAGTAGGATCTTGAATGTTTTTTGAATGAATGAACATGTTCAAATCAACCCCGTATTAGTGTTTGCCAGCCACACATGCATTTCAGCCATCCCCTTTTGTTGACTTAAATTAGCTTTGCTTAATTGTACTAACTATATATAAACATGAAATAAAATATATACTCCTTATGCTTATAGCTTTTATATAGCTGTTAAACCATTTTTAAAAATCACCAATAAATGCAAAAACTATTAAACAATTAAAATTTAAATTAATGAATGCTTTTTTTGCTGAGTCTTAATCACTTATGTTTATTTATTTTAAATAATATAAAGTTGTTGCCTTGGGTCCTAATAAATACTTAATGCATAACAGCCTTTTGATTTTGATAATAGTAATTCAGAAAATACCTGTTGGCAATAAATATATTATTCAAAATCACATTATGGACTTGAAGGCCTTGCTTGCTATCTCAGGACCATCAGACTGCAGCTGTGTCAGTGAGCAGTCCTTGAATTACAGTTTTAATGATTTTAATGATTTCCAATTTCTTTGCCAGTGTAGTTAGTGTCTTATACATTCAAAGACTAGTATTCACAGGTACTGAATTGACATCAAACATACATTCAATTCAATGATTACTAGAGTCAAGAAAAGGAGCACAATGTTTGTGAAATTTAGTTCTTAGAGATTTTTAGTTTCAGCATACAGCCAAGTGTCAGACTGTTGAAGGAAGTCAATAGATAGTGGAAATGACTCATTTACACTGTTTTGAAAACAACTTGAACATAATAATTCCTTTTCTTATTATTGCCTTCTCTTTGTAAATTTTTGAACCACCAGAACAAAACCTTTGTTCTACAATACCTTCATGCCATTATGAAGATGTTGTTATGAATGCTTTAATGTCATTTGACCTTCATTTGGTGTGACTTGATTATGTATCCAGTCTGCCTCTGTCCTTTCCTTATTAGGCTGTAGCAGTGAGTGTAGCACAGAACTCCAGTGCCTGTCATTCTGGTGTCATGAAATCAAAGTCTTGGTGATCAATAAGTGTCTTAAAATTGGCCTTTGTCACTGTCGTATGTGTGCCTGCCTGCACACTGTTTCTGTGATGAGGATCACTCAGCACCAATGTAATAATAAATGTACACCTGGGCACTGTGTTGGTAAAGGGGTGGTTAAAATGAGCTGGTCTGGATTTATACCACTTTCTTTCGGATGAACACTAGGATGAAAATACAGAATTGAAAGATTATTTTGGAGAAGTCACAGATTCTTGAGTGTATCTGTGGGTCTCTAGAGATCCTGAGACCCCCGGTTGAGGATATTTGCTGAGAGCATTTGCAGCAGACCATGTACAAACCATAGCCAGATCACTGTGTTTATGAAAATGTTCTGGTTCATGGGGGTCATTCCCTTGGTTCTCTACATCTCTCTAGCCTGTTAGCCTGTCCCTGCATCTTAACGAAGCCCCTTCTTGATGAATGATGGAGAAGCCTTATTTTCTGGTCTCTCTAAGGCCTCAGAGGCTCTCTGTTGGAGTCTCTCTCTGGCTTTTTGTGGTTCCCTAGGTAACTCTGCAGGCCTATCACTCAGAAGCATGGGGCACTTGTTGAGGAGAGAGCATAGAAGAACATAGCAGAGCAGGTAGGGAAGGCAATGAGGATTTCAAGTAAATCAGATTCTTACTCGTAATATGAAAAGGAAAAATTGATGCAGATACAGACCCCAAAGTCGAAGGCACTTTATTACATTTTGGCTTTAGCCTAAGGACCTAGAAGTAACTTTTTTGCATATATAATTTTAATAGCATTATTGAGATAACATTCATATACATACAGTTGGCCCAATAAAAGTGTACTATTCACTGGTGTTAAGTACATTCACGGATTTGTGCAAACCATCATCACAGACAATTTTAGAATATTTCATCACCCCAAGAGAAACCGTGTATCCATTATAAGTCATTCCCATTCTTCCCAACTTCCCTAGCCCCTAGCAACCGCCAGTCTACTTTCTGTCTCTGTAGATTTGCCTATTCTGGACATTTAATATAAATAGTATCATATATTATGAGGTCCTTTGTTTCTGGCTTCTTTCGTGGAGTATAATGTTTTCAAGGTCAGCCATGTTACAGCATGTGTCAATATTTCATTTCTTTTTATCACCAAATATTTCATTATATAGATTGCCAGCAAAATTTCAAGTGTATTGCTTGGTAGTGTTATATTCACACTGTTGTGAAACAGATACCCAGAACTTTTTCATCTTGCAAAACTGAAACTAGGTATACTTCATCATTTTATTTATCCATTCTCATTTGTTGATGGACATTTGCATTATTTTCCACTTTGCCTTAATATGTACAAGTTTTTGTGTGGACCTATGTTTCATTTTTCTTGGTGTATCCCTAGGAGCAGAATTGATGTCATATTGTAATTCTGTATTTAACATCTTGAGGAAATACCCAACTGTTCTCCAAAGTGGCTACACCATCTTACATTTCCGTCAGCAACATATGAAGATTCAAGTCCTCCACATTCTGGCCAACACTTGTTATTTTGTGTCTTTTGATTAGAACCATTTTAGAAGGTGTGAAATAGTATCCCATTGTGATCTTTATTTGTATTTCTCCTGTGATTAATGATGTAGAACATCTTTTCATGTGAAGTTTAAAAAATTTAGTTAAAGCTTTTCTTCTTAAAGTTTCCCTCTACTCCTAGGGTTACAATTTAAGAAGCAAGTACACCTTTGGGGATTGGAAGATTGAGAGAAAATAACTGCTCTTAGTGTTAAGGACTGACTATTCAGAACTTAGAAGCAATTGAACCGTCACATTGTCAGGGACCTCCATATGGAATCCTTGTCCACATCAAGCAAAGGAGAAGTTGTAAAATGGGCCCAAGTGTGGGAGAGTCCCTTTCAAGCTCCTAAGTTACCAACACAACCGAGCCAAAGAATGGCCTTCAAATTGTGGGAAAATACAAAAGTCGTCTTTATATTCTCTAGTATCTTGTTTGGTGTTTGGCACAAAAATATTTATTCTTGGCATTGGAGAAGATTTATCCTTAAGTATAGCAGACAGACCAAGAGTTTAGAATTATAAAATATGAGAAATGGAGGTTTTATACTGCGTAAAGTGGAGTTGTGACGTGAAGTAACCATAGAGTAAAGTCTACCAGGTCTCCTCAGATTATACAGATTCCTTCAAAAATACCTGCCTAATATCTTCCATGACTATTACCACACACAGTTGAAAGTATTTGTGGAGTCCATGATACCAATGAGATTTATGTATATCTCTATGTCTCTCTTTATTCCCCCCCCTCCTTACATAAGGCAGATCAATTCTTGCAGAAATAAAGAGCTAATAATAACCATGGTGTGTTCTCTTGGCAAAATATTAGCCTTTGCCCTGCTTCATTCTGTACTCAAAGGCCAAATTTGCCGGTTACTCCAGGTGTTTCTTGACTTCCTACTTTTGCATTCCAGTCCCCTATAATGAAAAGGACATCTTTTTTGGGGTGTTAATTCTAGAAGGTCTTGTAGGGCTTCATAGAACCATTCAGCTTCAGCTTCTTCAGCATTACTGGTTGGGGCATGGACTTGGATTACCGTGATATTGAATGGTTTGCCTTGGAAACGAACAGAGGTCATTCTGTTGTTTTTGAGATTGCATCCAAGAACTTCATTTTGGACTCTTTTGTTGACTATGATGCCTACTCCATTTCTTCTAAGGGATTCTTGCCCACAGTAGTAGATATAATGATCATCTGAGTTAAATTCACCCATTTCAGTCCTAATATTTTAGTTCACTGATTCCTAGAATGTTGACGTTCACTCTTTCCATCTCCTGTTTGACCACTTCCAATTTGCCTTGATTCATGGACCTAACATTCCAGGTTCCTATGCAATATTTCTCTTTACAGCATCGGACCTTGCTTTCATCACCAGTCACATCCACAACTGGGTGTTGTTTTTGCTTTGGCTACATCTCTTCATTCTTTCTGGAGTTATTTCTCCACTGATCTCCAGTAGCATATTGGGTACCAACTGACCTGGGGAGTTTCTCTCTAAGTACCCTATCATTTTGCCTTTTCATACTGTTCATGGGGTTCTCAAGGCAAGAATACTGAAGTGGTTTGCCATTCCCTTGTCCAGTGAACCACATTCTGTCAGAACTCTCCACCATGACCCGTTCGTCTTGGATGGCCCCACACAGCATGGCTCGTAGTTTCATTGACTTAGACAAGTCTGTGGTCCATGTGATTAGATTTGTTAGTTTTCTGTGATTGTGTTTTTCATTCTGTTGCCCTCTGATGGAGAAGGATAAGAGGCTCATGGAAGCTTCCTGATGGAAGAGACTGACTAAAGGGAAAACTGGGTCTTGTTCTGATGGGCAGGGCCGGGCTCAGTAAATCTTTAATCCAATTTTCTGTTGATGGTTGGACCTGTGTTTCCTCCCTGCTATTTACCTGGGGTCAAACTATGGTGGAGGTAATGAAGATAATGGCAACCTCTTTCAAAAGATCCCATGCATGTACTGCTACACTCAGTGCCCCCCAACCCTGCAGCAGGCCACCACTGACCCACACCTCTACTGGAGACTCGTGGACCCTCACAGGCAAGTCTGGTATGTTCACAAGTCACAGAATGTTGAACTCCATACAGAAGTCTTCCTTACCCCACTGAGTCCTTGCAGCAGGAATTGGGAAGATGTTGAATGAGAATTTTATGTACATACCTACGCCATGTTATTTGGAAGGAGATTTGTCATTGCTTCGCTGGCCTGCTCCCTGCAGGTGCAGTTGAGTGTGGCAGGAACCTTGCAGAGTGTGCTGCCATGGCTGCACCTGAAGCAGATATTGCAGCTTCGTGCACACTTAAGAAGTTTGGATTTGATTCTTGAGCCAGCAGGGAATTTTTAACTTGGGAGAGTAACGATTGGTTTCTCTTTTCTTTTCCAAGGAAATGTAACTGGTGGCATTGTGGAGGATAGGCTGAAGAAGGTGGAGATGAGTGGCGGGGACTTTGGGTTAAAGCTTAAATGTAGGCCATGAGGAAGAGAGGACCAATGTGAAAGTCTTCTAAGGTGAAACCATTAGTACCTGGTAACCCTGTGGATGTGAGGGTTGAGAGATATAGGACTTGAAAATGCTTCAAGAATTCTAGCTTAGAAAACCTGGGCAAGGTACCATATTGACGCAGAATTGTAGGATTAGGTGATCGATGAGGTCAGGAATATCAAAGCCAGTGGTAGACTTAGTTCAAGGCTCCACTCTTGATGGTCTGAGAACCTTTGTGGTTCTCTTGATCTTGGGTACTTTAGTCAACTTAATTAGAAGATAGAAGTTCAATTGTGTTTGTCTGCCTTTTACTTTATCTACAAAATTGATCAACATTAGCATTTCTCCTGGTATCAAGTAGTTCTTTAAGGCAAGAAAAGCATTTAGTTAAACTATTAGTGCTCCTACTAAAGTTTTTCCCAGGTTTTTGCAAAATTTTCTTTTAAGTAGACATATTTAGAAGGAAACTCAAGAAACAACATTTTGTTACTAAGCTGGTAAAAGACATTTTAAACTCTGCTCCGCCCCAAAGGAATTCTAATTGATAATGCCAGTGTTTTCCCAGTTGTAGGTCTTACATCCATCCCATCTTTAGCTACAAGATTCCTCAGATAAATCTTGAGTTTAAGGGAAATAGACCCTGTATGGAGTAGGGACAAGGTGGAACTAGGTACCCTTTCCAAATCAGCCTTATGAATATTTGATCATTTTTAAGTGAACCAGTAGTAATAGCAGTGTTTTATTCTTAGTACAATTAAATTCAGACTTGTGCCTTCAGTTAAAGCATAGGAATTGAACCTCAATGCTGCTGCTGCTGCTGCTAAGTCGCTTCAGTAGTGTCCGACTCTGTGCGACCCCATAGGTGGCAACCCACCAGGCTCCCCCGTCCCTGGGATTCTCCAGGCAAGAACACTGGAGTGGGTTGCCATTTCCTTCTCCAATGCATGAAAGTGAAAAAATAAAGTGAAGTCGCTCAGTCATGTCTGACTCCTAGCGACCTCATGGACTGCAGCTCACCAGGCCCCTCCGTCCATAGGATTTTCCAGGCAAGAGTACTGGAGTGGGTTGCCATTGAACCTCAATAGTTTACTTCAAAATCTATTTCTGATATGAGATACTTGGTATTATTGCATTGTAGTGATAGATGATGAAGTTGCTTCTGGTGTTTAGGGCCTCAAGGTTGCAAAGTTATATAAGTTGTTTATAGATAAAATGCTAGTAAAGAAAAGTTCATTTGCTCCTGCCAGAAGTACAAACCCCAAACATTTAGTATGGTGAATGTCTGGTCTTCTCTTGCAGCTGTCCTGTGTTTACAGAGTTAAATTATGTGTCTAGGGTTAAGTGTCACAGTTTCATGGGTTATACAGTAAAACAAAGTTTCTGTTTTGTATTTTGTTTAAGAAAGTGAGTAGATGATTGCCTGAGGTTGAACTGGTATTTAGAGCCTCATTAATGATTAATTAAAAATACACAGAAAGTGTTAGTCACTCAGTCGTGTCTGACCCTTGCGACCCCATGGACTGTATAGCCCACCAGGCTCCTCTGTTCATGGGATTCTCCAGATAAGAATATTGGAGTGGGTTGCAGTTTCCTTCTCCAGGGGATCTTCTCGACCCAGGAATCAAACCCAAGTCTCCTGCACTACAGCCAGGTTCCTTACTGTCTGAGCCATCAGGGAAGCCATAAAAACACACAGAAGCACTTCTTTTCTGAGTGCCTATACATAATGGTCTTTAGGAGCTGAGATATTCAGAAGAGATCCTCTTACCACTCCTAAAAAATATATTGGCTTTTAGACTTAAAGTATATTTGAACAGAGTTTAAAACTTAGAGTTAGGCTCTTTGCATTAATTTACATGGGGCATAATTACCTTTAGTAATTTAAGTTTCTGATAGCACTGGAATTCTAGTTTTCATTAACACTCTTGCTTCTTTCTACTACTTATAGGAATACTAACAAGATACCTTAACTATCATCTTGAGAGTTAATGGTTTATGTCAGTTGGCTTCACTTTAAAGTTTTCTGGTGACTTGCAGTTGGAACATGTCAGTGATTCATAATATCTGGTTACCTGTGGCTTGGTACAGTTGGTGGGCAGATTTATTTCAGTACCCTCAGTGGCTCTTTTCTGTAGTAAAAATCCATTGAAAACTATTATGAGGTTGTTGTTTTTTTAATAGTTTCATTTATTTATTTACTTTTGCTTATTTGCTTTGGATGCTATCTCATATTTCTCCAGTTTTGCTCTTGGGCGTCTATCAGATCAGATCAGATCAGTCGCTCAGTCGTGTCGCTCTTTACGACCCCATGAATCGCAGCACGCCAGGCCTCCCTGTCCATCACCAACTCT
>NW_011495027.1:7858106-7863250 GCF_000754665.1 Bison bison bison
ACGTCCATCGAGTCAGTGATGCCATCCAGCCATCTCATCCTCTGTCCCCTTCTCCTCCTGCCCCCAATCCCTCTCAGCATCAGGGTCTTTTCCAATGAGTCAACTCTTCACATGAGTTGGCCAAAGTACTGGAGTTTCAGCTTTAGCATCATTCCTTCCAAAGAAATCCCAGGGCTGATCTCCTTCAGAATGGACTGGTTGGATCTCCTTGCATAGCTTTTACATTCATGTGGCTTTGGGAACATTATACCTCTGTTTACCTAGTATAGCTCAGTTCCTTGAGTGATCTCTTCCTCAGTATGTGACAATCTCTTGTAGAGTTTCAAATTTATATTTTATAAATTAGAAGGTGGCTTAGGTAATCATAAACATAAGGTATATACAATCATTTTTCTAGAGTATATTGTCTCCAGTTTAAATGATAGTTGTTTAGTGACAAGGACTCTAATTGAAATTTAGATTACCACTGACAGCAACCAGTATGTTGCTGACCGTGTGATACTTTCCTGGCAATATCTGGTTGAATGGAGTTGCCCTGGGTGCACAATGGATGGCTTATTACCTGGAAGCAGAACATAGAGTATTCTGCTAGCTGCTTTCAGAGATGTTGCATATCCTTACCCGGCCAAATGACTCATCACTAAGACATGAGGTCTGAAACTGCCCAGAGGCAGTCAGTCTCCTTTCTCTATTCTTTATGGGGGTCCTTCTACGATAGTGATCAGAACTTTGTTCAGTTGTTTGTTATAGAAGAGGCAAGACATGAGTCAACCCAAACATATTCTGTACCAAACACGTTCACAGTCTGTTCTCCTTTCCCCAACTGTAATTTCTTCATTCCACATTTTCAAGATAATTTCTGTAAGGATGGCCGTATTGTTAGAAATTGATGTTGAAAGACCTCTCTGCTCGCCTTTGGAGAAACTGGACAGTGTCTGTATTTAACCGTTTAACTTTTCTCTGGGTTCTGTCTGCCTATTTAATACAACTGGGTTTCCCTGCAGTGAATATTGGTATGTTTTGTCATCTTCCCCAACTTTGTGCCTCCCCTCTCAGGTAAATGTAAATAACTAAGGGCCCCCATCACTCTACCTTCTGCACTATGCCGGGTATACAATAAGTGCTTATGATGCCTACTCAAAGCTTGCATGAATGAAAACTTCAAGTGGCTTAACTCTTAACAATATTTTGCTTGTTAATTTCTACAGGTTGGGAGAGGATCAGTGTAGAGTTAAAATTGGGGTCAAATCTTGGAAATTTTAGGTGGAAACAGTTTGTGACCTTAGATAAATAAAGATGTTTTTAAGCCATATTAAAACGAGGCTCCTAGTGCAGAAGATTTGCGTATTCTTTCCAGACTGTGAACAGTTTCTTGATCTCACCAAACGCAATTTTGTTGAAATGTTCTTAGAAACTGTGTACAGGCTTCTGTAATTGCACAGGGGAGAGATCATAGAGATGTAGGGAACATCAAGATACTGATTCAACCTGTCCTCTTTGGGGGATGTTTGACCCCTTCCCTCTAACTCAGCACCCCTGAAAGCTGTCAACACAAAGTTGCCAAATAAGGAAATAGAATCAGTTTGTGTATTACAGCCTTCTGGAAGATGATGGTGGGGGGGCAAAAGTATAATTACACATATATCCTTTTTAGGTTCCTCTTGTATTTTTAATGACCTAATACCTGGAATATTTTTGATAAGTTTGGTTCTTGCAGAACTACCCTCTCGTAATAGACAGCTGAAGCCAGTGAAGGATTCAGCTGAACCTCATGGTTCCTTTCCATGGCTTCTCCTTTGAACATCACCCCATATTTACATCCAGAATGGACTGACCACATTGTTATGTTCTAAATATGCCAGATATAGCAGAAGAAGGATGTCACCATTATGTAAAATAGAACCCTCTATAAAGCTGAAACTGATGGTGGAACCACTAAAATATGAAATACGTCTTTGTCATTGTATAGGATTGAAAACTATTGAATTTATGGTGAGATTCTTGTAGTCCTAAATTTTATAATCCCGTCTGCTAAGTTTGCTAATAAAGGCCAAATGTTTACCCTTACATTCTTAAAACTAATTTATGAGGGCAGAGTATCAGCTATATCATAGCAGATTTAGGACACCTTTCAATGTCAGATGACCTAATCAGTTATTAATCTTTTCTATGGGGAACGTTTTTCCTTCATCAGCTGTCTGAAATATTTGGGAAATTCTTATCATGAGGGAGTTGCCATTCATCAGGAAATGCTTGTTCATAGATGCAAGACAGACCACATGGAGCAGTAAATATTACTTATCACTATAGAAACCAAAAATCACAAATGGGTATAGCCTTTAAATCACAAACATTCTGCATCTTATGAGGATAAGTCATATCCAGATTGGGTTCAGTTCACTCAAATATTTATAAGGGATTTAATGATCAGAAAGTCTGGGGGACTTTGTTTCTTGACTAATTTTCCTCTGCACAAAATCTAAAAGATCATTCAAGGGGGAAATAAGAGGAAAAAGTCCAGTTTGTATGGATTACCTAGCTTGTAAATGTAAAACTCTGGATTGGGAGTTAGGAGGCTAGGGTTTTAGCTATGGCTCTTTCAAAAAGTAGCTATGTGGGTTCAGACAACTCTTTTAACTTATTTGGATCTCCGTTTTCTTATCTGTAACAAGATGAAATTGGGCCATATGCCCCTCAATGATAAATCTGTTTTCTTTTGTTGTTCCTCTAGAAGTACAAAACTTTTTTTTATTGAGAAGAGGTGTTCTGCTTGGATATGCCTCACTATATCAAGAGTACTGAGGGTTATTGTTCTACAGCAGTGACTTTATTACCTGAAAAACACTTTGTTCAGTCAGCATTGGGGCCACATGTCTACATGTTACCATTTGTTTATGGATCCTGCCTCCCTCTCCTTTCAGTATGTACTGACATGGAATGTCAGTATCGTCTAGTAGTGTGATGAAGTATGCAGCAATCTGAATGTGGAAGTTTAATTTGTCTTACAGCCAAAAGGTGGCAAAAGAGTATCTATGATGTCCACAGATACTGTGGACATACACATACATGTGGATAAGGATACTGCCTTAAGAAATAGGCTGAAGATGTTAACAGGTTGGTAGAAGAGGAGGCTGGCTGAATTAGTTAATGAGAGTGTTTATTCACATATCCATTTAATTCCTGGTTCTGCTAAGACTTTGCCATGACTGTCATTTCAGTAGTTCCCGTGAAACTACTGGGTTATCTCATAAGTGGAATTTGAATCATTTGCTCCTAATGACTCAGCAGAGTCTGTAAGGAGGAAAAGTTATCTTTATTTCCGGCTCTGTTGCTGATCTGGGTGTGTATGACAAGGCAACTTCTCTTCGCTATTTTCCCATTATTAAGTGGTGGAAATATCTATCCCATCTTTATCCCTTCAGAACATTATAAAGATAAACGAAATACCTAAATAAAGCTATAAACCAGTGTTCGTTTGTGTGTTAATAATCAGTTAGAATCTTTGGGACTTGATTCACAATTCAAATGTCCTTTTGAGTGTTGGTGGTGGTGGTGGTGGTTTAGTCGCTAAGTCGTGTCCGACTCTTGGGACGCCATGGACTGTGGCCTGCCAGGCTCCTCTGTTCATGGGATTCTCCAGGCAAGAATACTGAAGTGGGTTGCCATTTCCTTCTCCATTTGAGTGTTAGATATTGCTATTTGATTTCTTTAATATGAGGAGTTTGCTAGATTATAGTTTTTAAAATATGCTAGTGATTAAAAGTGAGAGACTCCAAAACATTTGAGTACCTGGCTTTTACAAAAAATACCATAATGTAAGGGTCCGTTAAGTGTTTCTCATATTCTTATTATTTCATGTCATAAATAGCTCTTGATCATCTGCTGAACACCACACACTGTTTTGCTGAGCTGAAGAAAATGTAGTGAGTATAACAAAGTCCTGATCCAGAGACCATAGAGTGTGGAAACCTGTTAGGTCTCCTCTAGTAAGTGCTAACAAGAAAAATTAGGTGTGATAAGGAGACAGAGAAGGGGGAGAAGTGGGTGCTGGTGGTCATGGAGGGCCCTTCTGTTTAGATGACACTTGAGCAGACACCTGGAGGAAGTGAAGGTACAAGCCGGGTGGGATATCGGGAACGTTCTGGTTAGAGGAAGCACAGGTGTAGAAGCCGTGCAGCGGCTGTGCAGCTGGAGAAGGGCGCCCTGGTGGAGCCAAGTCAACTAGGGGGCGGAGAGAGGATGCAGTTCAGAGGAGGGTGCAGGCCGGCGTGTAGATGGCCTGAGGCCTTCTGGGCCACTGACTACACTCTTGACATTTAGGTGGTGGTGGTTTGTTTCTTAGAATAGTGATGAGATTTTTATTTTTCCATAAGATGACAAATTCTCACTTCTAGGGAGATACTACCACATATCACAAAATAGTCATATAAATCTGTAGTGAAAGTCATTACTAAAAAGTGTTTCTGTGAAATCATTTTATCCTGGAAACAAAATGGGAAGGCCAAACGTTCAATTTCCTTTTAAGAAAAAAAAAAGGCACTGATTTTCTGATTGATAGTATTTTTATATTGAGATATAATTGACATATTAGTTTCACGGGTAAAACATAATGATTCGATACTTGTGTATGTTCAAAATTGTCACCTCAATCAGCTTAGTTAACATTCCTCACCACACATAGTTATATTTGTTTTCCTTGTGATGAGAACTTTCAAATATACAATAGTATATTATTAACTATATATAAAGAAGGCTAAGTATCAAAGAACTGATGCTTTCAAATTGTGCTGGAGATGACTATTAAGAATCCCTTGGATTGCAAGGAGATCAAACCAGTCAGTCTGAAAGGAAATCAACCCTGAATATTCATTGGAAGGACTGATGCTGAAGTTCTAATACTTTGGCCACCTAACGTGAAGAGCCAACTCATTGGAAAAGACCGTGATGCTGGGAAGGTTTGAAGGTCAAGAGGAGAAGGGGGCAGCAGAGGATGAGATGATTAGATAGCATCACCAACTCAATGGACATGAATTTAAACAAACTCCAGGCGATAGTGCAGGACAGGGAAGCCTGACTTGTTGCAATCCTTGGGACCGCAGAGTCAGACACAACTTAATGACTAAACAAAAGCAAGTAGTTTTTTA
>NW_011495027.1:7863350-7921871 GCF_000754665.1 Bison bison bison
ACATACACACTCTATCTCCGGAGAAGGCAATGGCACCCCACTCCAGTACTCTTGCCTGGAAAATCCCATGGACAGAGGGGCCTGGTGGGCTGCAGTCCATGGGGTCGCTAGGAGTCAGACACGACTGAGCGACTTCACTTTATTTTTTCACTTTCATGCATTGGAGAGGAAATGGCAACCCACTCCAGTGTTCTTGCCTGGAGAATCCCAGGGATGGGGGAGCCTGGTGGGCTGCCATCTCTGGGGTCGCACAGAGTCGGACACGACTGAAGCGACTTAGCAGCAGCAGCATATACACTATCTCAGATCACTAGCCCAACTCCTAGTCACATCTCTGGGCTCCTCCTCAGTGCATGAAATTCAGTCTTCCGCTTAGAAACTGGGTCTTCTACTCCACCCCCAGTGCATCCTCCTGCTTCTGTGCAGCCCTAAACTACCCCAGTCGGCTTCCTTTCCCTGTCTCCTCACATTCTCTCCTTAATTTTCATTTGTGATGTTTTTACTACTGTGGTAAAAAACACATGATGTGAATTTTCCATTTTAATCCAGTGTACATTGTAGTGCGTGAGTGCTCAGTCCTGTGTCCCAATTCTCTGTGACACCGTGGACTGTAGCCTGCCAGGCTCCTCTGTTCATGTGATTTTCCAGGCAAGAATATTGGAGTGGGTTGCCATTGCCTCCTCCAGGGGATCTTTCTGACCCAGGGATCAAACCCACATCTTCTGCAGGTCCTGCGCTGGCAGGCAGATTCTTTACCACTACACCACCTGGGAAACCCCTGAACTATATGTACAGAGTGCAGCAGAGCTCTACAACTGTATCTTTTGAGTCCCCACAGCACTGTGTGCTTTATGAACACCATGTCAGACAATGTTTCCACTTCCATCTCCTCCGAGGTGCTCTTTATTTTTCTATCTCTACATCTAACCCTATACCTGACACACAGGACGTGATAATTAAATGTTAAATGGCATTTGTATTTCTTTAATGAACACTTATAAAGCCACTTAACTCTGTGCCAAGCTGTGTTCTGAGTGCTTTGCAAGTGTTGGTTCGTTTGATTTTCACAAGAACCCTTTGTATGCTTTGTTTCATTTTATAAGAAAACTGAGGCACCAAGATGTTGAGAAACTTGCACATGGTTACAGCTAATAGTGAATGAATCCATTTATAAAGGAAGAAAAGATAAAGATCGGTTCTTGAAGATTACTTGTGCTGCCTCAGGGCTCTAGGAACAGCAGACAGGGTGGGTCCTCAGTGGCTGGGAGCGTTTTGGTGCCTGAGGTCCTTTTGAAAAGCTTCTTTGTCCCCTGCCTTCCAAGCCAGGCAGACACCTGTCTTCCGAAGGCCTCCTCCTACCCAGAGCTCTTTCCTGCCAGAGATACTTGAGGCCTCCTTTGCCCTCTAATCTGCTCAAGTGACTTTAGGACACTCCTGGAACTGCTGGGGTTAAGTGATAGATTTCTCTCTGTGATTGGCAGTTACACCTCCTGGAGGGGAATTTAACAGCTAACTCCGCATCCCTTCTCCCACCAAGTGTTTGAAAAACCAGCAGAGTTTTTCATATTGTGGTCCGTAGACCACCAAGGTTAAAACCATCATGGGATCTCATTTAACATGCCACTCTCTGGGCTCCACCTTCAGTTCATTTCAGTTTAATTGCTCAGTTGTGTCTGACTCTTTGCAACCCCATGGACTGCAAGTACTCCAGGCCTCCCTGTCCATCGCCAACTCCTGGAGTCCACCCATACTCATGTCCCTTGAGTCGGTAATGCCATCCAACCATCTCATCCTCTGTTGTCCCCTTCTCGGCCTGCCCTCAATCTTTCCCAGCATCAGTGTCTTTTCAAATGAGTCAGTTCTTCGCATCAGGTGGGCGAAGTATTGGAGTTTCAGCTTCAACATCAGTCCTTCCAATGAACACTCAGGACTGAGCTCCTTTAGGATGGACTGGTTGGATCTCCTTGCTGTCCAAGGGACTCTCAAGAGTCTTCTCCAGCACCACAGTTCAAAAGCACCAATTCTTCGGTGCTCAGCTTTCTTTATAGTCCAACTCTCACATCCATACATGACTACTGGAAAAACCATAGCCTTGACTAGGCAGACCTTTGTTGGCAAAGTAATGTCTGCTTTTTAATATGCTGTCTAGGTTGGTCATAACTTTCCTTCCAAGGAGTAAGCATCTTTTCATTTCATGGCTGCAATCATCATCTGCAGTGATTTTGGAGCCCGAAAAAAATAAAGTCAGCCACTGTTTCCACTGTTTCCCCATATATTTGCCATGAAGTGATGGGACCAGATGCCATAATCTTAGTTTTCTGAATGTTGAGCTTTAAGCTAACTTTTTCACTCTCTTTCATCAAGAGGCTCTTTAGTTCTTCTTCACTTTCTGCCATAAGGGTGGTATCATCTGCATATCTGAGGTTATTGATATTTCTCCCAGCAGTCTTGATTCCAGCTTGTGCTTTATCTAACCCAGCCTTTCTCATAATGTCCTCTGCATGTAAGTTAAATAAGCATAGTGACAATATACGACCTTGACATATTCCTATTTGGAACCAATCTGTTGTTCCATGTCCAGTTCTAACTGTTGTTTCCTGACCTACATACAGATTTCTCAAGACTCAGGTCAGGTGGTCTGGTATTCCCATCTCTTTTAGAATTTTCCACAGCTTATTGTGATCCACACAGTCAAAGGCTTTAGCATAGCCAGTAAAGCAGAAGTAGATGTTTTTCTGGAACTCTCTTGCTTTTTCGATGATCCAGTGGATGTTAGCAATTTGATCTCTGGTTCCTATGCCTTTTCTAAAACCAGCCTGAACATCTGAAAGTTCACGGTTCACGTATTGGCGAATTTTGAGCATTACTTGGCTAGCATGTGAGATGAGTGCAATTGTGCAGTAGTTTGAGCATTCTTTGGCATTGCCTTTCTTTGGGATTGGAATGAAAACTGAGCTTTCCCAGTCCTGTGGCCACTGCTGAGTTTTCCAAATTTGTTGGCATATTGAGTGCAGCACTTTCACAGCATCATCTTTCAGGATTTGAAATAGCTCAACTGGAATTTCATCACCTCCACTAGCTTTGTTCATAGTGATGCTTCCTAAGGCCCACTTGACTTCACATTCCAGGATGTCTGGCTCTAGTGAGTGATCACACCATCATGATTATCTGGGTCATGAAAATCTTTTTTGTACAGTTCTTCTGTGTATTGTTGCCGTCTCTTCTTAATATCTTCTGCTTCTGTTAGGTCCATCCCATTTCTGTCTTTTATTGAGCCCATCTTTGCCTGAAATGTTCCCTTGGTATCTCTAATTTTCTTGAAGAGATCTCTAGTCTTTCCTATTCTATTATTTCCCACTGATTACTAAGGAAGGCTTTCTTATCTCTCCTTGCTAAATGGGTAGATCTTTCCTTTTCTCCTTTGCTTTTCACTTCTCTTCTTTTCAGAGCTATTTGTAAGGTCTCCTCAGACAGCCATTTTCACCTTAAATCTGCTAAATCAACCTTCACAAATGGGGTCCCCAAATCTGATTTTCAGCTTCTTAAAAATAATTGGGCTGGAGAATATGCAGTTGTACCTTGTGAGGGGAAAGAGATGAGATTGACAAAGAGACAATGTGATGCATGCTTCTCTCCACAGAGAGAGAAGGCAAATCTATGATCCTACTACCATTCTTTTTTCCCTTGGTTAGGGAAGAGAAGTTGCAGATCATAAAGAAGGGTGGGATGGGAGAGAGATCCAAGAGGGAGGGGACAAATGTATAAGTATAGCTTATTCTGTTCATTGTTCAGCAGAAACCAACACAGCATTGTAATACAATTACAGTCCAATTAAATTAAAAAAAAAAAAAAAAAACTAAGAGGAAATATATATGTATACTCCAGTTATCTGGAGGAAGGGTTGGTAAATTGTGACGCACGGGGCAGCTGTCTACTTTTGGGAAACAGCCACATTTATTTGTTTATGTTTTGTCTATGACTGTGCTATACTGGTGGAATTGAGTAATGGCTGCAAAGACTATACAGCCTGCAAAGCCTAAAATATTTACTATTTGGCCCTTTATGGAAAAAGTTTGTCAGGCAACTGAATACCCAATAAAACTTCCTGGAAAGATAGAAGCATTTTATCTGCTCTCCAGTAGGATCGCCACTAGAACTTAAAGAGTAGCTCATGTGATCAAGTAATGGAGATTTTCATTTTATTTAGTTTTAACTAATAGCTACTGTAACAGATCTTGCAGGATGAATGTGAAGGTTTCAGACTGGAGTTGGCTGTGAGGTGTCTTAGATACTGTTTACTTCAAGGCCCTGGGAAGAGGGAGTCTGGACAAAGGAACATGCCAAAAGAGTGCATTTTAGAACTTTTCATTTTTTTTTTTCCATCGTGAGTTTTAAGTGTTACCTGTTGGGAGGATTCCCCTCTGCTGCTTATCAGCTTTTTGACCTTGGTCAAGTTTCTTAGCTTCTCTCTGCCTGAGTTTCTGCATTTGTAAATGGAGAGTGACAGTACCTACCTTGCAAGATTGTTGTGCAGTTTAAAGGCTTTAACAGTGCCTTGTATATAGTAAAAACATTGTAAATGTTTTCTGCTTTTACCACTATTTCATACATTTTTACAGCTTAGTCCAGGAAAGTAATTTTTACTATTCCACGCGCCCCCCACCCTGCCCCGCTGTCTTTTTTTTGTTTAAGGAAAGTAGATTTTGAATTCCAGGATAACATGACACTAGCCTGGCTAGGGTAGTCTGTTCTAACTTGGAGACCAGCTCTGCTTCATATCCTTCCAGGCAGCAGTAGTTTGACTACAGTTAACCTGATTGGGTCCAGCATGTGGCATCTGTGACATGCTATTGCCGGAGTTTTACTGATGGTCACCTCAAAAGTTGAAAGATGGCCACATTATTTTGTAGAAACTTTTCACAAGTAAATGAGGAATACTTAATTAGAAGCAGGATGTTTCATAGTGTTAGCGCTTGTTCCTAGGCTGAAGAAATCCTAGTACTATTTGAAAGGAAATATGTTTCCATTTTATCTTAAGACATGTGGGAGTCTTCTCACATGAGTAAGCTTGACATCACCCCTTTTATAGAAGTGTGAGCAGGGCTGGCAGGAACACACTGGGAGGTGGGAGTATCTTTTGTGTAAATGACAACAGCAGCAGGAATCCATAAGTGAAGAAAGTATTTAGAATGATAGCGCTGTACGTTTTTAAATTGCGTGTTCATTTGTTAACTTTCTCATCTTCAGTGTCATCTGCTGATAATCCAGCGCTATGTACTTGCCATGACTAAACAGTGTCACTTTGTAAAACTTCTCAGAGACCAATGAATGTGGCCTCTTGAAAATCAACTTTTAGGTTTTCTGAGACAGCAATGATGCAACAGTCCTTAGATCTGTTCTCCAAGGATGGAACAACAGAGTGTTCAGCAGATTTTATGTGCTCAGCACTTGCTCCCCAAGGCTGCCTTTTTGATCTGTAAGATCATGTTGCAATACCCCTCGATAAGCAAATAATATGAGAAGAAAGCTAGATCCAGACGGCAGGGGCTGTTTCATTATGCACAGAGTATTATAAGCACATAATATTCTGCTTGTTTTCTATTTTCAAATTCTAGGTTGTGTTAGAATGTGTCTGAGATGCATTGAACCTGCTGGGAGTTTTCCTGGGCTCACTGGACAGAGCAGAAACAATGAGAAAATGCTTCTCTCTTAATATCCTCTAGCTTGTACAGCTTCAAACTGTGGTCACTGTAGGATCGGAGGATCGGAAGCATTGAAGGCTTATGGGATGTGGCCCGTAATGGGTTAGGTTGTCCAGTAAGCAATGAAAAGTTTTCTTCTGCTGCCCTAAGTTCAGTAGTTTTTCTTCTCCTTTTGTTTGAACTGTAGAGAAAGGGTACAGCTTGCAATTTAAAAGGCTGTGGTTCCAATTATAGATTTCCTCGGGGTAGAAACCTTATTAATATAAATTGCAGAGCTAGAATTAATGAGTAGAAGTTATGAGAAGACTGACTGAAGCTCAGTATAAGGGAACGTTTGTTAAGCACTGGAGCTGACCAGCAGTCTGCTAGGATTCTGTTAGGATGTGCACATGAATAAGAAACTGGATGAGATGGTATTGTATGCTTTAATGTCATATATTTCAAAGATATTTTAATGAAAACAAATTGCATTAAACCCTTGATGTTATTAATACTTTGTTTATAATGTTATGTTCAAAGAATTATTTCTTTTTTCCAAAGTTGTAGGTGAATGAGACTAGCTTACTGAATGTGGCACTAATAGATATATTTGTTCTAATTATGTGTGTTGTATAATCGTCTTCTGTGCAGATTTATGTTAAAATTAATTAGCCATCCACTAATGAGAGTATACATGAATAAATTCAGCAGTTACTTATTTGGGACCGACTCTACCCATCACACTGTGCTAGCCTCATTGAGGATAAAAATATAAATGAGACACTGCCTTTGCATTCTAATTGGGGAAATAGGCATGTGTACTTGAGTCAAGACATAAATTTCAAAACTGAGACTGTGAAGAATATTTAAATCACCAAAGTTGAAGAGAAAGCCATTAACTCTTCTGGAGTAATCCAGGGAGTTGAGGTGGACTGAACTTTAAAAGACAAATAAGATTGGAAAGGGTGGGTACAATTAATTAACATTTGTTTGGTATCTGCTGTGAGGCATTATTCTATATGCTTTTCTTGTCTCTATATTGTTTTCTGCTATTAATCCTCATTCTACAGATGGAGAAATTGCTTAGGGGCAAGGAGAGAGTTATTTAGGGTCTGTGAAGGAGGAGGTGTTGAGTAGCTAAAAGTAGTGTGTGTGGGGACAGAGAACTGGGTAAGAGAGAAAGTGAAAGTGAATGTCACTCAGTTGTGTCCAGCTCTTTGTGACCCCATGGAATATACAGTCCATGGAATTCTCCAGGCCAGAATACTGGAGTGGGTAGCCTTTCCCTTCTCCAGGGGATCTTCTCAGCCTAGGAATTGAACTCAGGTCTCCCGCATTGCAGGTGGATTCTTTACCAGCTGAACCCAAGAATACTGGAGTGGGTAGCCTATCCCTTCCCTTGTGGATCTTCCTGACCCAGGAATCAAACTAGGGCCTCTGCATTGCAGGCAAATTCTTTACCAACTGAGCTATCAGGCAAGCCCAGATAAGACAGGGGAAAGGTATATTGGGTCAAATTAACTAATCCTAATGAAAAGCTGACTAACTCTCCAGAGTCATGTCTAGGACCATAAGAGGCAAAGTGTTCCAGGCTGACATATTGGCTTTGGAGTGAAGAGTGTTAGATTCCAATTCCAGATTGTATAATGCACAGAAATCTCATTAGGTTGAACATTCATCATAAACGAAGAACACTGTAGTTAAGAGATCTGGGTTTGATTTTTTTTTTTCCCTCCCACCACTTATTTGCTGAGTATCTTGTAGAGACTTAGTCTCTTCATCCATAATATGGAGGGCAAAAGTACCGTTCCTTGAGTATATGACAGTTCTAGTCTGGGTGTCATATGTGTATGTGTGCGTGCTAAGTCACTTCAGTCATGTCCGACTCTGTATGACCCTATGGACTGTAGCCTGCCAGGCTCCTTTGTCCATGGGATTCTCCAGGCAAGAATACTAATGGAGTGGGTTGCCATTCCCTTCTCTAGGGGATCTTCCTGATCCAGAATCAGACCTATGTCTCTTATGTTTGCTGCATTGGCAGGCGGGTTCTGTTTACCACTAGGGCCACCTGGGAAGCCTGTCATTTGTGTACAGGAGGAACTTAGTGTTAGTTGAATCTAAATATGAAATGGTATTTAAAGCAACAGCTCTTGCCCGGTTAGCCACATACCCTGCACCTATTTCCTTTCTATCCTCCTCAACCTCCTGAGCTTAGCACCTTATTTTTTCTTGCATGGACTGTTGCAGTAGCCAGCAATAGCCTCTGAACCAAGTTCCATACTTTTATCCTAAATGTAAAAGGTCAGATTCACTTTTTCAAGTATTGTATATATTATGTGACTTTCCTGTTTAAAGGTCCTCAATCACACTCCGCATCACATAGCATGAAAAGCAGGTTCTTACCTACTGGCTCCAACTGTTCCAACATTAATCTCACCTTCTCACCTGCCTATCTTAGGCCTCTTCTCATTTCTGCCTCCAGTTCTATCCCTAGTTCTGCTGGTTCCGTGGATTTCTTCTTCCTTTATTGCTCTTTATAATTTTTGTTATATTTTCATTCAATTGTCAATTCAGCCAGCATTTATTGAGCACCTGATAATCTGACACACTTTGGGTTTTCATCACCTGGTGGATAAAGAAGATGGAGTTACATCCCAATTTAATCACCTAGTGATGGTATCAAGTGTGCATATCACTTTCCAGACCACAAGCACCCTGAGAACTTGAACTACATATTTTTACATTTCTATATAGCACTGCTGCTACTGCTGCTAAGTCACTTCAGTCGTGTCCGACTCTGTGCGACCCCAGAGACGGCAGCCCACCAGGCTCCCCCGTCCCTGGGATTCTCCAGCAAGAACACTGGAGTGGGTTGCCATTTCCTTCTCCAATGCATGAAAGTAAAAAGTGAAAGTGAAGTCGCTCAGTCCTGTCTGACTCTTAGCAACCCCATAGACTGCAGCCTACCAGGCTCCTCTGTCCATAGGATTTTCCAGGCAAGAGTACTGGAGTGGGGTGCCATTGCCTTCTCTGCTATATAGCACTAGGCACCTAATATTAGAGACATCCAAATATTGGTTAAATAAATTATTAAATATTAGTGTGACAAAATTATTCCAGCTTCTTGTATAAAATTCTCAAGGCACTGTGGAATTTTTAATGGGACAATAACTGCTTACTTTGTTTCTTCATCTTAGCATTTGTAAAATGAGTATATCATTCCTTCATAATTAAAAATATGGGTAGTAAAGGAAATAGTTATTTCAAAAAAAGGGATATTGATAGGTACTTGTATATTATATAACAGTCTGTTAAAAGAGAGAACAGTTTAAGGTATCTGTTACTTTCTGTATACATTTTTCTGTTCTATATTTTTTAAGTTGCAACTTTTATAGAGGTCTAATCTACTTAGAAATTAAAACAGCACTATCAAGTAGAGAAAATTGTCTGAAACTATTTAACAAGGAAGTTAGGAATGAGTGGGGACTTGAAACAGGATGTGAACTCAAGTCTCAAGACCCAGTAGTCAGAAAATAACATGTGCAGTTGAGCTTTTTCGGGTTAATACATGTGTGTCAAAAATGCCTATATTTTCTTAACTTTAAAATTTAGTTACACTTTTAAATTTAAAAAGTAATATGATAGACTGGGGGAAATAAGAGAAAAGAAAAAAGGAACCTTCACACAATCATTCTTAGTATCTCCCTGTCTTTCCTGTCAGTGTTTCTAAAAACAAAGTCGTGGTATACAGAGCATTTGAGATACCATTTTTCATATTAATATAGAGTCATTGCTATTCTATGACTGTATGTCATTATGGTCCAAAATCAGGGTGTTTGCAGTGTTTTACTGTAATGCCAAATGCTACATAATCTGTATTGCTGATTATTGTGTGCCTGTAGTTTTTCCTAGATTTTGGCATATTTCCTTAGGTGAGATTTCCAAAATGGCTCTTCTTGTCTTTCTAATATTAACAGTAACAGCAGAACCATTTGATGGAATAGTTTTTCAAAGTACAGTGTGTCCTTGTTATACTTGTCCTGTCCCTGGACATGAAGAAATCATGGCATCTTTTTAACCAAACGTTAGTTTGAACATATTACACTGACCCCAGCTTTGAGTGATTTGGACAAAAGAAATTTTACACCTATAAAAATTTTATGCTGAGTGACTTTAGCCTCTGAAGGATTATGGAATAATCTCGAAAACACTGTTGACAAGCATATGATTGAATAGAGTTTTACACTCAGTACATACTTGTATGTGATTTAGTAAGTGGCAAGTTTATGCGTAACCCATCCCATAAGGATGTCTAAAGACGGTGAGTTATAGCTGTTTACCGTTGGATGATGCACCCTAAGTGTTTCCTAGCAGTCTTCCCAGGCACCCATCCGAGAGGTGCAGACATGTTTCCCTGAGGAAGGGACATTGCTAAAGAGGGTACATTATGTGCTTTGAATTATCAGACTCCAGATAACCCAAGGAGTATTCTGTGATCTCAGAATATCCACAGGTCATATAGAATAAAAGCCTGCAAACGTTGTCATATTGAAAACTTATTAGCAAGAAAGCCAGTGAGAGGGGAGAGGGATGGGTAACAGCTGAACAAATTTAGAATATGTCATGTGGCAGTAAGGGCTGTGGAGAAAAACAAAACCCAGGAAGGGGGTGGGAGGGTGGCTAAACAGTGTCAAGATGTGTGTGTTGAGAGGGCAGCAGTCAAGAAAGCGTGGAGGAAGTGAACGCAGGAGCCGTGTGGCTACATCTGGAGCAGGAGTGAGCCAAGCAGAAGGCCAACCTGGGCTGAGCCTCTAGTGCAGAAGAATGTTTGGGGACTGGGGAGCTGGCCTGATGTTTCTGATGAAGTGGAAGAGATGAAAGCCTGATGAGATGGCTTTTACAGAGAGTAGGAATGAGTGGACAAACCTAGACAGCATATTAAAAAGCAGAGATACTACTTGGCGACAAAGGTCCATATAGTCAAAGCTATGTTTTTCTCAGTAGTCATGCACAGATATGAGAGTTGGACTGTAAAGAAGGCTGAGCGCTGAAGAACTGATGCCTTCAAACTGTGGTGCTGGAGAAGACTCTGAGAGTAACTTGGACTGAAAGAAGATCAAAGCAGTCAGTCCTAAAGGAAATCAACCCTGAATATTCATTGGAAGGAACTGATGCTGAAGCTGAAGCTCCAATACTTTGGCTACCTAATGCAAAGAGCTGACTCACTAGAAAAAACCCTGATGCTGGGAAAGATTAAGGGCAGGAGGAGAAAGGGACGACAGAGGATAAGATGGTTGGATGGCATCATGGGCTCAATGAATATGAGTTTAAGCAAACTCCAGGGGATAGTGAAGGACAAGGAAGCCTGGCGTGCTGCAGTTCATGGGGTTGCAAAGAGTCAGACAAGACTGAGCAACTGAACAACAACAAAGGAATGAGTGCGGACATCTCTTTTGGGAGTTTTCCTGCAAAGGGGATCAGAGGAGAAAAATAGAACCCAGAGGAGGATGTGGGGTGAAGGAAGGTTTTTTTTTTTTAATATGAGCAAACTCTAGTGTGCCATTTACTGACAGGTAGTACCCAGTGTTGAGGGGAAGCTGGGTGATGAAGGAAAGGAAGAGACAGCTGCTAGAGGGATGGTGGTGCAGAGGTTAGACAAAGTGAGGTCTAGGAGACAGATGTAGGAGTTGCTGTAAATAGGGGCAGATAGTTCCTCCACAGAAACAGAAAGACTGAGAGTTGGGGCATCAGTGCAGGGAGGTTGGGGAAAGTGGAAGTGTGTGGAAATTCTCCTGTCACTTCTGTTTCTCAGTGAAACACAAAGCACATGGTTTTTCAGCCATGGTGGGAGGAGGCTACTAAAGACAGGGCAGCATATGTGTGGAATAGTCACCTAGGATGGGGAAGCGGGATGGACTGATATATCTAGTCAGATTGCCAAGGCTAACCCAAGGATCCACCTGGGATAAATGGGCATGAGTATAAAATAGATCGTGTTGGTCTCCGTGAGTATCTTTTTCTTCAGCCACATTTAGCAGCCTGGGTACAGGTGCAAAATGAGTGGAGATTAAGATTTGTAACGAGAGCTGTGGTTTTTCAGATGAGCAGGATGAAGAAAGAGGGGTGAGGGGAGCAGAGGTGGAAATGAGGAAGGAAGGCAGTGTTTATAAATAGCAGGTGTGTGGAAAAAGAGGCTATGAGTGGCTGAGTGACCGTGAGAAAGTGTAGGATCCATGGAATTTAGTCCCAGTGGGATTAACAGATTATTAGAGTGAAATCAAAGGGAATGATTTGGAAAATTCAGAGTTTCAGAAGTGTTTAAAAAGCTGAGTAGAACCTTGTGATTGATACAATGTGGGGAGTGAGGGAAAGAGTGAAGTCAGAGATGATGCTCAGGGCTTAGCTTGGGTTAACTTGATAAATGTGGTTTCCAAGCTCAGGTGTTCACAATGCCAGGCAGGTAAGAATATCAAAAAATAAGGAGTGGGTGGAGACTGTGGGCACCCGGCAGGCACGTGGTCCTTCTGAAGAGAGGCAGCTCAGCTGTAGTTATTACCCTGGGTGTGTGGATCTCAGACTACTAGACCTTTCAGTTTCGAAAAGGTACAGTTAGGATTTTGCTCTGCCATTTCCCAATTTATAAATGCTGACTACTGTTTGTTGTTGTTAATTAAACAACAGTGGCAAATTGTAGTTAGACCTTCAGACCGCCACTTTTTCTCTTGAGGATATTCCTGTCAGGGAAATAAAGTTTTTACACTTGGAATTGCATCTGTACTTCACCTTATTCAAGAAAGAATTTGAAGCCACAATGCGTGGAGGCAAATGAAACAGTGAGTTGTGCCCTGCAGGGCCTGGCCACTAGTGCAGTTCCAAGAAGGGGCCTGGAGAGGTTGCAGGGGGACGACCAGCCTCTAGCTGATTGTGTGCTATCGCCCCAGGCCACAGGCCTTGCCCTCAGGCATGAAGTCTTTGTGGTTTCCATCCCATTAACCTTGAACAGTTCCTCTAAACATTATATTTAGCTTCTGCTTTTCATTTCCAAACTGATAACTGAGCGAAGTGGTCATTGGCCTTAATGAGCCTTAGCCAAGAGAGGCAAGGCCCCAGCTGTGAACTGTCTCTGGTCACTTCAAGCCTCTCTATGAGCTGTTGCCCTGCTTAGGTGGTAGAGTGATGTCTTGGGAGGGTTGGGTGCTAAGGTCTGCCCAACAGAGCAGCTGCCAGGGAAGGCAAAGCGAGGCTAAGTTCTCGCTCCCATTGGAGTTGGGACCAGGACTTTTCTTTCTTGTCCTAAGCCTGTCCATAGTGTTTTCTCTGATGGTGCAGTGGGAGAGAATAGAAACCCAACAGTTGGTTGAGAGACAGGTTCCTCAAGGATAGTGGCTGTGGTCATTTGCTCAGTGTGTGTTATATTCCATGATGTGCCAAGCTTGGTCCTGAGCCCCAGGAACACAAAGGTGAACAGGGCAGACATCCGTGCTGTCATGGTGGTTTGTCTCTTGCTTCTTTCTTTCCCTTCATTCATTCATCCTCAGAATTACTGAGTGACTGCTGCATGCCAGGCACTGAGTTGGCTATTGGGAATGTAAAAATATTAATGTCAGTCCGCTCAAGGGTAAGCAGACAAATGACAGTACATTTACATTTACTCTGTGATTGGACGCTTGAGAGTTCTGTGCATCCACACTTGGTGTACAGTCAGGAGGAAGGTGCTGAAGGGAAGGGCACACCCCCTGCCCTCAGGCAGTATACAGTCAACTCTGGAGAAGAGAAGCCACTGTATTGTACTTCCAGAAGCACATACCACTATTTAAGTTTTTCAGTGTTTGATCTTTTGTGTCTCAGACTCCAGGTATCTTTGTATTCCCAGCAGAATACCTGGTGCTCAAGTGCTGAATAAATGTTGGTTGAATTAACAAACAACAAAGTGTGCTGCAAGACAGAAATTAACATCACTTCAGCAGAGAGAAAATTCATCTGAACCAGACCTGGGACTGTAGGTGGCAGTTCCACAGAAGAAAGGAGATGGTCAAAGGCATTCCAAGCACCAGAAATGGCCCGAGCCACTCACTAAACCCGAGAAACCACGGGGAATTCTGTTTGGTGATGAGCACCAGGCTTGTGGGGAAATGTAGGGTTGTGAGAAAAGGTGGAGGGGCTGTGTCAGGTAAATTTAGACTTCAGTTAGTAAGCAACAGAGTTCTTAAAGAGAACTCTCTTTAAGATGTTCCACTAGGTACTTTCACAAATTACCTTTGATGGCAGTGGGATGGGTGGATTTGGGGGTGGAGGGGGCGGTTACGGGACTTCCCTGGTGGCTCAGAAAGTAAAGCGTCTGCATACAATGCAAGAGACCCGGGTTCAATCCCTGGGTCGGGAAGATCTCCTGGAGAAGGAAATGGCACCCCACTCCAGTATTCTTGCCTGGAAAATCCCATGGACAGAGGAGCCTGGTAGGCTACAGTCTATGGGGTCGCAAAGAGTCGGAGACGACTGAGCGACTTCACTTTCACTTTCACAGGATCAAAATAGGGATTTTTTTTTTCCAGGCGTCACTGAGATATGAGTTTTTTGTTGTTGTTGTTGTTGTTTTAATAATGGAGAGACCTAAACATAACTGGAGGTTAGGGAAAAGGGACCGATAGGAGAAGGGGAAGGTTTTCTGAGGTGCACGGTCACTCTGAGATGGTGAGATGAGTAGCATGCCTTTTGGAAACATGGTCATTGTAGGGATGGGACACCCTCAGCAAAGCCCCTGCTGGAGAGAGATGCTCCTGGAGGAGCTGGCCAAGGCTGCAGATTCTGGGCCTTCAGGGCCACTGTTAAAATGGTTCACCTTGGGATTTTAGCTGGGCGCGGGGACAAGAGAGGAAAACCAGAAGAGCTCATGCTACCTTAACCTCCGTCCCCACCACCCCCCGCCCTTGTATATTTCACAGTGTCTTAACTTGTTGCACCAATAGTGTAACTGGAATACTGACAACTGAGCAGAAAATGTGGGACACTGAGCATTCGTCTTTTAGGGCTTTAATTACCTCCTTTGTCAAATTAACCCATCAGATCCTGGTCAGCACTAGCAGTCTGAATCCATCATTGGAGACATCGGGGACTCTAGAAGACCTGGGTGCTTTTTGAAAGCCGGGCCAGCCACCCTCCGCCAGCATCCAGCTCAGAGAGGACATCTGGGCCTGGCAGAGTGTGGCTACTTTGATCTATTGCTTGCTTACTTGTTGTTACTAATACCTTGTAGGTAAAGTTTATAAGGAAACACATCAGCTAGTGTAGAGTGTGTTTCATGCTAACCCTTTTCCCCCTATCAGTGTTGAAGAAAGTAGGGCATGCTGTCTGAAACAGCAGCTGGTTGTGCTGCAGCCTGTACCTAAAATTGCAGGTGGACCTTTCCGCAAGACTCCCAAACCCGTGAATGCATATTCTTGTGTGTTCTATATATCTTGCTATAAAGGAAAATGATCTCACAGTAAGCCTTAATAAGTTAGTCTTCAGGGTGGGCTGTAGATGAGGTAGACTCTGTGTACTGGAGCCCTTTCTATTTCCTGCCATTAGTCACTGAAGGAAAACACCCACATAATAATAAAAATAATACCTAACATCTGTTCAGCACTTGAGAGCTCCCTGACGCTGTGTATATTCACATCCAAATATCAGAAATCATATACGTGATGTTCTACTGTAAACTGAAGAAAGAAAAGAGAGGAACTGGATATATAGGGAACTGTGTTAATTGAGGTAAGAATTTTGGTGGAGGGCAGGCTGCTTCTATTTCCTTTTCTTTTTTTTCAAACCTTGACAGGGGAAGCAGTAGTGTGGATAAGAACCATGGAATTGGACAAACAAGGGTTCAAATCCCAAGCTACTGAGTGTCTCTAAATCCCGACTTCCTCTTGGTAAACTAGAATAAGAATTCCTCTCAGAATTGGTATCACAGTGGAAAGGAATTGGGTTTATAAAGCTTGCAAACACAGCCTGACCCAGAGAGGTGCAGAGACAGATAATAAATACTAAGAACCTCTTAGATTGTATACTGTTAGAGCTGGGCGTCACTGAACATCCCTCACCTTTGTCCTCTCTATTCAAACGGTCACAGTTCCCACCTACGTCCCTCGTCTCTCTCACCTGTGTGCCCTTTCTGCCTGGGTCCCCTTGGTACTATATTTGACCTCATCTCCAGCCGAGTGATGGCAGCAACCTCCCAGCCTATCTCTAGTGCCTCTCGTTCTCCCCATCCCCCACCACCACGATGTGCTCACCACGTATCTCATGTACCATGGTGTCACTGCTTCCTAAAGCTCTGTTTCATCTTACTGTGAATTTGTGTTCTCTCTCCACTGCCTGCTAAGTGAAACCAAATTCCCTTTGGAATTCAGCGTCCTTGGAAATCTAGCTCAACCATAATGTTTGACTTTATTTTGCATGACTATCGAGTGCGAACTTTTTGCTACAGTCACATCAGGCAGCCTAAGCTTAGACATTCAGTGAACTCAGACCTACCATGGTGCCTTTGCTCAGGCCATTTCTCCTGCCTGAAAAGCTGCATACAGCATTGTCTGCATTTTAAAACACGTGTGTATATATGCATGTATCATTAGTCATGAAAGAAACCTGAGGGCTTAGAAACTCATCTGTCATCTAAAACCTCATGAGGAACTTTGTATCTTGACACACTTCCCTCAGCTTTCCTTCGCCTTGATAATTTTCTGACAGCATTGGGATACATTAGCTTCATAATGGTATCACTACATCCTTGTAAGGTTAGTACGAGAGTATTAAACTGCAGAGGAAGATGTCTTTGAGTTAGGGCATTGGAAAGAGCAAAAAGACAGTAAGTTTCTGGTTTATGTGCACTAAAAAACATTTTTTCTAAACTCCTCAGAGAATCCTTATTTTGCCATTGTTAGTATTTACTGTCTCCCTTTTTTTGTTGTTGTTTTTGTTTAGTCCCTAAGTTGTGTGTGATTCTTTTGCGACCCCGTGGACGGTAGCCCACCAGGATCCTCTGTCCATGGGATTCTCCAGGCAAGAATACTGGAGTGGGTTGCCATTTCCTTCTCCAGGGAATCTTCCCTGGAGACAAGTGCTATTTTGCTTGGTCTTTACGATTGAAATTATTCTTGTTTGTTGAGACACTTTACCTCACTTTATAAGAAGAAGCTGAGAGGGGCATTAATGGGAGAATCTCTCCCATGTCACACCTCATCCGTGATGAATTCCATTAATCTTTGAAATTCTCTCTCCCATCGTCTAGAGTCTAGTGCTTCATCCATGGCCAGTGATAGGAAATTAAATATCCCAAGATTTTCTCCTTTTGCCAATTCATTTCATCTGTGAAGAGTGGAAGAGACACCTTAAGATGGAAAACACTGTTCTTGAGAGGCACAAGCCAAGTAATAATTTGTAACTGCCTAAGAAATAGCAGTCGCGGTTAGAATTTTCTTTTTTTTTGGTCCAAATTTCTTCTTAAAGGTATAAGAAATGGGGGTAGGATCTAGCAGCTCTCGTAGTGTAGCCCACTCAGTAAAATTGCCCCTTGTCCAGTTAGATAAGCGCCCTTAAGTCATAGTAACAATTAAGAGACTGTATTCATTTCTAGGACATCTTTTTAGAAACCGTAAAGTTATCACTTGGTAATAAGTGATTTAAAATGGGGCGTAGGAGGAAACATTTTCTCTAGTTTTTATCTCAGAACATATGGTATATTCACAGCCCATAAATTCACAGTAACACAGCTCATTTAGTAAAAGGGAAAATGCTTATCAGATTAACCAGGTCAAGTATAAATATGCATATACAGTATAGCTTCAGTGTAAAATGAAAACCATACATGTATTTATAACAAGCAGAGGGGAACACCACAGATGTATACAGTGGTCAGAAAATTATCTGATTTGTTTCATTTCTTTTACTTCTTTTTCTGTGTCTCTATTGTCCAGCTTCTCTTTGGTGAGTGTTATTAACTTTATAAAGTCACTTTTTAAAGGTTATGCCAAATAATGATAGCTATGTACCAATTTGGTATTTAATTAAATTTTTTTAAAAGAAGAAAAATGAAGGGAAACGTGGCATAAAATGTGGGAGAATAAGGGGTTAAATACAACTTGTTGGATATAGTGATTGTTCACGGGGGCAGATTTAGAAGCCTCAGTTACCTGGACAAGTTACCAAGAAGCAAAGTCAGTCATCTGGGTAAATTAATTAATATATAAAAAGTGCTTAGAGCAATTCTTGGAATATGGTTATTTTCACTGTCATTATTTTCATCATGATCACCCCTGAACATTAGCACATCTTATAACAACTCGAATAAGTTGTTGTCATTGTTTAGTTGCTAAGTCGTATCTGACTCTTCTGCGACTCCATGGACTGTAGGCTACCAGGCTCCTCTGTCCATGGGATTTCCCAAGCAAGAATATTGGTGTGGCTTGCCATTTCCGTCTCCAGGGGATCTTCCTGACCCAGGGATCAAACCCGAATCTTCTGCATTGCAGGTGGATTCTTTACCACTGAGCTATCAGGGAAGCCCTTGAATAAGTCACTGTTCCTATGCTTAGTTGCTCAGTCATGTCTGACTCTTTGCAAGGCCATGGACTGTAGCCCACCAGGCTCCTCTGTCCATGGGATTCTCCAGGCAAGAATACTGGAATGGGTTGCCATTCCCTTCTCTAGGGAATCTTGCCGACCCAGGGGTTGAACCCAGGTCTCCTGCATTGCAGGTGGATTCTTTACTGTCTGAGCCACCAGTACTCACTAAATGATTGTTGGGTTAATTTTCCAAGACCTTTCACAACCCTGGTTCATCTAATAGTTTTGCCAGTTTGGCAGAACATGGCGTGGCAGATGTGATCTGACAAGTGCAAAGATTAGAGGGACCGTCTCCTCCTGTGTCCTGATCATTGTCCTTCTGGTAATGTTTGGGGCCATGTCTCATCTTTGATCATATTGAGCCCATTTATGAAAACATCTTAGTGTTTCTTATGGATGCAGTAGCTATTAAGCCAGTTCTCTAACCCTAATCCATGCTCTTGAATTATTTGAAATAAATATTTAACTTGATCGCTGCTAAATCTAACCTATTTTGTTTTGACCCAAGGTTCAGACTGTTGATATGTTTTTGTTACTAATTCTTATTCTGTTCCATTCTCTTGTCCTCTTTAGCTTTGTGCAATAAAACTTTCTCTGCAACTATATTACTGATTTAAAATGTGGGACACAACAGGAACAGGACATAGAGCCCTGGGCACCGGCGCTCAAGACTTCCCTGTAGAAAAAGTGTAGGTTGGGCATAGATGAACATCTAAGCCTCTGATTCTCTGCTGGCTTTTTCTTGTATTATTTTTGATGCTAACAAATTTCATCTATTTAGTTTTTTGGCTAATGACAGATAAGGAGCCACAAGTTGAAGAGGGAGAGAGAGTTCTTAGAGATGAGTGGACTGACCATAGCCTGAAATAATGGTCTGATGCCTCCAGAGGAGACAGAAAGATGAGGCCTGAGGGATACATGACATATAGAGGGTTGGAGGATCTCAGGATGAAATTTAAACTATGACAAAAGGATCCAACTGTGTTACACATCATGCAGTGAAGTCACTGAAGGGAGTAGACGAAAAGAGTACTGATTACACTGATTTGGATCTGAGTGGAGACTGCAAGACTAAAGGCAAAGAAATGCATGAAAGCACTTTATCAACTCAACTTGAAGAACATTTTCCATGAGGGTGACGGTACAGGTTAATGAATCTGAAACCACTATATATATATATATATATATATGTATATGGGGAGGGAAGTGTTAGGTGCTCAATCATGTCCAATGCTTTGTGACCCCATGGACTGTAACCCACCAGACTCCTCTGTCCGTGGGATTTTCCAAGCAAGAATGCTGGAGTGGGTAGATGTTCTCCAACCTCAAGGAGGTGGATCATCCTTGCCACTCCCCCAGTGTGGGATTTGCAGGGTAACTTCCACCAAAGAGTACAGTGTGGGAAAGAGGGAGAGAACTGACAAAACCATCTCAGCCAGCTGGTCACAGTTGATAACAACACAGTGACAAGTCACTGTAGTATTTCTACTTGATATGACATGACAAAAATGGCACTTTACCTCTGGGGTGTTCCTCCCCCAAACCCACAATTCCAGTGTAACCCCGTAATCCTGAGAAAAAGGAGATAAATCCCAACTGAGGGATATTCTACAAATCTGTGACCAGCATGCCTCAAAACTATCAAAGTCACCAAAAATCAGGGAAGTCTGAGCAACAGTTACAACCAAGAGGAGCCTAAGGAGACAATGCTACTATCCTGGGTCAGAGAAAGAACATTATGTAAAAAACAGGAAATCTGCAAAAAGCATAACCTTTAATGAATAATAATGTATTAATGTTGGTTCATTAGTTCTGACAAATATAATACTAGTGTAAGATATTAATAATAGGGGAAACGAAGTGTGAGTTGTATTCTCACTCTTGGTAGCAGCTTCACAACATTTCTGTAAATCTGAAACTATTTTAAAATAAAGGGTTTATTTAAAGAAAGAAAAAGGTGGCAGGACTGCAGAAGCATTGCTAGAGTTCTTGCCCGCCACACCCCATGAGCCTTGGGGCCTTCCTGTTAGAAAATCCATGTGTTGATTGATGTTCTTTATGTTAGAGCTGAGTCACCAAGTACAGGTTCAACTGTTCTCCACATACCACTGTAACTCAGAGTGGTTCTCACTACATTTTCTTGGTCAGAGCCAACTTTTTGATATTTCTAGCCCTGGGCTCTGTATTCAGTCTGTCATCCATTCAATCTTCCTGTGATGTAGTTTGGCCTAGTAGTCCCAGTAGTCAAAATTCAGGTCTGAGGGAGCCTTTCCTCACTTCTTTTATCTCCTGGAAGAATCTCTGGCTTATCCACTTTTTCTTAACATTTTATTGTGAGGTATTTTCAGAGTTAAGAAACTCACAGGGACTTCCCTGGTGGTCCAATGGTTAGGACTCTGAGCGTCCATTGCAGGGGGTGTGGGCTCCATCCCTGATTAGGGACCTAGGATCCCACATGCTGCACGGTATGGCCAAGAAAATTTAAAAAAAAGAAAAGGTCACAAAAATAATACAGAAATTTCCCAAATACCCTGCACCCAGCTTCCCCTAATGTCAGTCTTATGGAATGCAGAACAAATGAAGAAGCCAGGAAATTAGCACTCATGCAATACAATTAATCTATAGACCTTATTTGAATGTTGCCAGTTTTTCTGTTGATGTTCTTTCTCTATTTCAGGATCTGACCCTGTATCCCACATGGCACTCCTTACCCTCCTTCTGTGATAGCTTCTCAGTTTTCCTTTGTCTTTCATGACCTTGACACTTTTGAAGCGTATTGGCTATGTTATTTTGTATGTTATCCTTCAGTTGGGTTTTTAGCTCTTATGTGGATTGGGGCATGCATTATTGGCCAGAAAATCACAGGAGTGTGTTCTTCCCAGCCTGTCATACCCAGGGGCTATGTGATGTTGATACATCTCATCACTGCAAGTGTTAACTTTGATCTCTTGGTCAGAGTGGTGTCTACCAGGATTCTCCACTGTAAAATTACTACTTTTCTCTTTGTAATAAGCGTCTTATAGATACTTTGACACCATGCAGATATTCTGTTTCTCATCATGCTTTTGCATATTTGCCATCCAGTCCATGATCCTTGCCTGTAACTGTTAATTAGGTAGGGTTTAGTCATAGTGCTGTCTTGTTGTTATGAATTGCTATATGCCTGGTGCTGTGCTAAGCTCTTAAGTTCACCTTTTCACAATACCCTCTGAATTAGATAGTTTGCCCCCAAGTGTTGTCTTTTCTGCAGAATCTTATCCAGCCTCTCTGTGTAGACTGAATAACTCTCCTTTTCCTGTAACTTAACAGTTTGCCCATCTGCCACCATCCTTCCCCACCCTCTGTGCTAATTCTGGGCTTTCTCTCTCCTGCAGTAGACCTTTGGTCTCTTATCCTGTGTGTAATACCAGTCACATCGTAAATGCTCAGAAACTTGAATGAAATAATGTGGTTTTAGAGCCTTTATAACCCTGGTTCATCCTCCCTGGCATGTTACATTGTTCTGTTTCACATGCTTGTAGTGACTGTTCGGCAGCTAAGCCATATAAAGTTCACAATACATTCAAAATTGGACCTTTTCTTACAGGCACTGCTGCTGTTAAGCCAGGTATACTGAACTCCATCGCTCTACTCTTAAATTTTTAAATTAAGTTCAAGGCTTTGGGCTGATCCCTATAAATACCATCTTGTTTGTTTAGCCTGTCTTTTCAACACTGGAGATCTTTCTAATACCCAATTCTCTTCTCTAGCCCATTTGCTATCTTTTCAGCTTTGTGCAATCTAAGCATTTTTCTCCTTCCGAATGATTGATAGCAGTGTGAGATAAGATAGGACCAAGTATACAGAGACACTGACATAGCACTCTTCAGGTACAGGGGAAGACTTCTCTGAAAATAAAGTAGACTGGTTTTCCTTACCACAGAAAGGTAAAATTTGATGAGACCAAGTTGATTTTAAGTACATGTCTTTTATGATCTTTCCATGATGTCTGTTTAATTTTTTTCTTTCATTCATTCATTAATGAAACATATACTTATTGAACATCTACTATATGACAGACACTGCTGTAACATAAAACTCTGATGTGAACAAAATATATGAGTTCCTGTTTATGGATAAAAAGCAAACAAAAATGTAAGCAAGAACACATTTCAAATAGTTACCAAAGATATGAAGATAATAAAGTAGACTGGGACCTAGTCAGGAAAGGCCTCAGTGAAGAGCTGATAGTTGAGCCAGGATCTAAATGGTGAGAAAGGAGCTGTGAGAAGATCTGGGGGAAGAATAGTTCTGTAGAGGGAAGAGCAAGTGCAGAAGTCCTGAGGCATGGATGATTTTGTCATACTCAAAGCACAGAAGGTCAGTCAGTAAGCTAGAACAATGTTGTAACTTCCAGTTACTTGGAAGATATACTTAACTCCTTTTTTCCCCTAGAAATAGTCTAATTTTGTGCTTAAGATTTGATCTTGTTTACTCAGCTAGACTGGAAAAAAGTTCAAACAGAATCGCAAGAAGAGAATTAGTGCCTTTCCCTAGGAACAGAGTATCATCTGAA
Source organism: Bison bison bison (assembly GCF_000754665.1). NCBI lineage: Eukaryota > Metazoa > Chordata > Mammalia > Artiodactyla > Bovidae > Bison > Bison bison. The sequence continues at coordinate 7,886,187 of NW_011495027.1, forward strand.
AATAAAAACACAACAAAATGTTGGAAATTATAGATGTTTGAGAGTTGGGAAGAACACTACTATCTTTCCAAGTGTACATTTCTCCCTAGGGTAAATACAATGACATTTCCTAAATAGAAAACCACTGGACTATAATGGGTTATTGTTTTGGATGTATTAATATCTGTTGTAAAATACTGCCTAGAAATATGCACTTGGCTTTTAGACTGTGGATGTTTTGATGATTGCAGACTTGATATAAATCAAGTAATATAAGTTGTTTTCTTAGTCTTTTCAGTAGAGCATAATGGGAAAAAAATAATTTTGTTGGATATATATCTGGGGTAATTTCTTGGTTTGGATTGTTGTGTTTTGATATTTGCAAATAATCAGTTTTTTGAGTTCTTGATAAATTCTTTCCAAATGAACTTCAGATTAATATGTGCTTAATGTTCCTTCATAACTCAGCAGAGCAGTATATGCGGGGAGCAGAGGGTTCCGTATCTCCATGTCATCTCACCACTTATCTGCTCTTTGTCCCAGAGTAAGCCAAGTATATAGCATTCTCAGCACTGACGGCACAAGAGCATGAGAGGAAACACTGAGACGATGAATGGAGTGTGGGGTCCAAAATGTCTGGGTCTTGTTTATCTCTGAGTGTTGGCTTTCAGAACATAGGAAATTCAGATGGTCCCTTATCTTGAACATTCTTTTAGATAGAAATTTAAAGAGCTGTAAGTTAAATGCTTTTAGTCAATTGGACAGAGTCAGATTCTTTGGGGTTCAGAGGTAGTTAGTATAATTAATGATGCTTTCCTGGTGGCTCAGATGGTAAAGAATCCACTTGCACTGTGGGAGACCTGGGTTCGATCCCTGGGTTGGGAAGATCCACTGGAGAAGAAAATAGCAATTCACTCCAGTATTCTTGCCTGGAGAATCCCTGTGGACAGAGGAGCCTGGCGGGCTATAGTCCATGGGGGTCACAAAGAGTAGGACACAACTGAGCAACTAAGCACATGGATTAGATTGGCTGAAAGTGAATTGAGGACAAGGTAAGCCAAGTCGAAAAAGTTCATGTACATCCTCGGTACAATATTAAGTAAGCTGAATGAGAGAAACATGGTTTACACTTAATCATTATTTGGATGCGAGTGAGTGTATTTTCACAAAGGCAGTCACAAGTCACTGCTTAAATAGTTGTCTCTTACCTTTCTCCAGGACACAAGGTGTTCTGTGTATTGTATTATATTGTAGCTGAGGAAGCTCTTTGGTTACATGTTGCGGAAGGTTCTGTCGAGCTCAGAAAGAACCCTGCAAGGACTTCTCTGGTGGTTCAGTGGTTTAAGACAGCATGCTTCCAATGCAGGGAACGTGGGTTTGATCCCTGGTCCATGAACTAAGATCCCACATGCTGTGTGGCACAACCAAAAAAAAAGAACCCTGCAGTTGGCAAAAACAGCAGCGATATTCCCTGCTACAAGCTCATGTTCTTTTTCTGTGAGCCCCAGGACCCGAATATGTCCTCCTCACTGCCCACCCATCCTCAGTGAGCACACAGCTGGGTGTTTCAGTGAACAGCGTCAACTGACTCCTGCACCTGCTTTGTCTGAGGACAGATAAGCATGCTGGATAATTAATAGCTACATGTGTGATAGTATAGTGAAAATGTTTAAGAAACCAAATTATTACATATACCTAAAATGATAGCCAGATACTTTGGGAGCATATGTAGACTTTTTACATTCCTACTCCTCAAAGATAAGCCTGCTGCTGCTGCTGCTGCTGCTAAGTCGCTTCAGTTGTGTCCGACTCTGTGAGACCCCATAGACCGCAGCCCACCAGGCTCCCCTGTCCCTGGGATTCTCCAGGCAAGAACACTGGAGTGGGTTGCCATTTCCTTCTCAATGCAGGAAAGTGAAAAGTGAAAGGGAAGTCACTCAGTCGTGTCCGACTCTTCGCGACCCCATGGACTGCAGCCCACCAGGCTTCTCCGTCCATGGGATTTTCCAGGCAAGAGTGCTGGAGTGGGGTGCCATTGCCTTCTCCGGAAAGATAAGCCTACTATATCCATAAATTATGAAGTCTGTTAGATGATAATTACATTTTTTTGTTTTCTTATTTGACAAGAGTTTTAAATCACTGTATATTTACCCACTTGACAGACTTGGTGTATTTTCTTCAAGTGATTATTATAGGCAGACAGCTTAGAAAAAATTCATGGCCATATGGTTTTATCCCAGATATCTTTTAAACTTCTAAGGCAGGTTAGGTTAGCCATGAGCAAGCTCAGAAGACTATATGTAAATGTATGTATTATATAGAAAGTTTTTTTATGTAGTACATGTATCTTCTAAGAAGCATATCTGCTGACTTGAAATTTTTATATAAAGCTGTATCTCTTCATTGTTTCTTTGACTTATCTTGAGTTTCTATCTTTTATTTTACTTTGATTTGAACAGGTTTGAACTGCATAATCTTAGATCAGGTTGTCTAATGCCATCATTAGAAGGGAAAGCCGAGATCCAAAAGATCTGTATGACTAGCCTGAGTCACATGGCTAGTGGCCGAGCAGGACCTAAAGTCCAGTATATGTAGACTTTTTACATTCCCCCCTTGCTTCATGCAGGCTGATAGGAAAGTCATACCCTGCGGCTTGGAGACAGGGAGCTATGAAGAAGGACACGGGATTGGGGAAGCTCCTGTATGAGGATCAGGTTTTACCTCTCCAGGAGGCCAGAGATGGCAGGAACTAAGCAGAGTGGTCAGGACCCTCACCAGGTATTAATAGAATAGCATATAGGACTGAGCCCAGTCTAAGAATGGAAAATTGCCATACCATGGTAGTGATGATAATAATTACTCTTTCACTTTTTGGATATCTGTTATGCGCTAGGGGTTGGGCTATGCATTTTATTGTAACATATTATTTAATTCATAGTAACTTCTGTAGAAAGGCACTATGTTCCCATTTTCGCAGAGGAAGGTGCTGATACTCAGAGGTAAATGACATGCGCAAGGTCAAATAACTCGTCTGAGAGAGAATGCCATGATTTGAACCTGTCTACCTTAGCCAGATCACTTGGATTTCTGCAGTTTAATTCTACTAAGCCAGAATCACAAATAAAAAAGGGCTGGATGGGGCTTCCCTGACGGCTCAGTGGTAAAGAATCCTCCTGCCCATGCAGAAGACATGGGTTCGATCCCTGGTCTGGGAAGATCCCACATGCAGCGAAGCAGCTGAGCTCATGTGCCACAGCTATTGAGCCTGGGAGCCACAACTGTTGAGCCCGTGTGTTGCTACTGAAGCCCATGTGCCCTAGAGCCGGTGCTTTGCAACAAGAGAAGCCACTGCAATGAGAAGCCTGCGCACTGCAACTAAAAAGAGTAGCCCCCACTGGCCACAACTAGAGAAAAACCTGGCAGCAGTGAAGACCCAGCAGAGCCAAAAATAAATAAATGAATGATTTTTTTAAAAAGGGTTTGGCAAATGTGACAGGTTAGACATGGGGTAAGTACAGCATGGTGTGTGCCCAGTCCTGATGGCTTACAGCAAAGGAACAGCTTTTCTGGGCTGTAATAAAAATGAAGGTCACCTCTCCTTTCACAGTGGCTAACAGAAGGAATTCCTACCTAATTCTCACATTTACCCCTGAGGAACTAAGTAAAAATGACTCATTGCCTCTGAAATGTGACTGAACCTCTGTATATGGTTTAGTGCCCATAGGCAGCTGTTAATTGAGAGGGAAAATCTTGGGCTCCTAAAACTCGTAAAACATTTCACGTGAGCCAGTAAGCAGTTTATGGTATACCACATTCACTGTACCAGAATCTGCTGGTGCTATGGAAGCAAGGTGACCACAAACATTGCCAAATTTTAAATTGTTCAGAGGAGAGCTGAGATGGTGAAGAATGGAAAAACCATACCCTGATGAGGACTCACTAAATATTTGTGGGTTGCTAAACCTCATGGATGTTTAGCCTGAAAAAGGAGAACTTTGGGGGAAGACCTGTAGTCTCCTTTTATGGGGAAGGGAAGGAAAGAATTCACTGAGCATCTTACAGTGATCCAGATATTAGGTGCTTTCTGATCCTCACCAGTCCCACAAAGGTAACACTCCCATTTCCTGTAAATAAGGAAATTGAAGCTTGGAGGGAGATCATTTGCTGTGGGTTACCTAGCTAGTTGCTGTTGTTTAGTCACTAAGTCATATCTGATTCTCTTGTGACGCTAGGACTGTAGCCCACCAGGCTCTTCTGTCCATGAGATTTCCCAGGCGTGAATACTGGAGTGGGTTGCCATTTCTTTCTCCAGGGGATCTTCCCGACCCAGGGATCGAACCTGCGTCTCCTGCATTGCAGGCAGTTCTTTACCACTGAGCCACCTAGGAAGCCCCACTCAGCTAGTAATGAATTCAAACCCTGTTGTCCTTGAATCCAAAGTCAAGTGGAAGAGGTGTGTGTACATGCTAAGTCACTTCAATCATGCCCAGCTCTTTGTGACCCTATGGACCATAGCCCTCCAGACTCCTCTGTCCATGGGATTCTCCAGGCAAGAAGAATACTGGAGTAGGTTGCCATTTCCTCCTCCAAATGAAAGAGGAGTTAGACTAAACCTGAGTGGCCTCAGTAACAAAGCTAGAACTAGTAGGTATATACCATAATGTGTCAATTTTGTGGGCTTCCCAGGTGGTCCTAATGGCAAAGAACCCACTTGCCCATGCAGGAGATGCAAGAGATGTGAGTTTGATTCAAGACTTGGGAAGATCCCTTGAAGGAGGGCATGGCAACCCACTCCAGTATTCTTGCCTGGAGAATCCAATGGACAGAGGAGCCTGGAGGGCTACAGCCTATGGGGTCACAAAAAGTCAGACATGACTGAAGCGACTTGGCATGCACGCATGAGGTTAATTTCACAGGTTAATCCAAAACACTTTCTCATAACAAGCACTGTTCCTTCCCAAAATAAAACAAAGTGCCTTAAACACACACACAAAGAACTTTACTGAGATATAATTTATAAACTATAACATTCATATATTCTAAGTAACAATTCCAAAGTGCCTTTTAAGGTTGCCAGTTTCCTGTTGTTGAAATTGCATGAGTAGAAGAGGCTGGAAAATCTCTTAGTCAGGGATATAGTAAGAGGAACGTCCTGCTTTCATCTCTAGAAAAGTTGGTTTTAAATAACTTAAAAGTGGTGCCACTATCCCCAGAGTACTGAGCAGCTGTTCACTTAGGTGTTTTAAACTTTGATGAATACGTGGCAGTGGAAGGGCCCAGAAGATATTCCAGTTGTGCCTGTCACTGTAACTTTGGCTGCATGCTAGAATTACAGGGAGATTTTAAACACTCCAGGTGCAGCTTGGAGGGCCACACCCCAGGGCCAGCTAAGTGAGCACCTCCGGGGTGTGGCTGGGCGTCATACCTGCTAGAGGCAGCTGTGCTGAAAGCTGCTTTCCTCAGCGGAGAGGCTCAAGCGCTCCCAGAGGGTCATGAAGGGTCAAAGACCCAAACCAACCCCGTCCTGCCAGCTGCCCCCGGTTTCTGCATGTTGTTCCTTCTCTGCGCCCTGATGGTGAATCAGCCACATCCGAGTCACTTCTTGTTGGGCAACAGCTGCTGCTGTCCCACGTCCAGCTCTTTCAAGACATCCAAGGTAGTCTTGGCAGTTTAACCGGAGACAGTTTGTTTCATGACCTGTCACCAGCCCAGCGGAACCTTTGTTTGTATCTAAAGTCATGTCCACAGACATTTCTGCAGAGCTTTAAGATGGAAAAGGTCCTTGAGAAAATTAGTGTCAGCTGCATCCCAAAATCTGATCAGGGGCTTTCCTTTCAGAACAGTGGTTTTTACCTATATTTGAGAGTTTTTGTGTGTTTTTTTCTTCTGTTGTTTATGACCCCATATATGTGGGTCACTACATATATGCCTCTATCAGAACATCAGTGCTTTCTGTTTTATCTTCTATATGGAGCTTGTATAGTTAACTGATTATAATGTGGTCCAGTGAAAATCTAGTCAGGGAGCCAGACGGTATGGAAATCGGTGGCCTTGAAGCGCCTTGACACCCCTCTGAGCCTCATTGTAAAATGAGACTGATAGTTCCTGCCTAAGTGTCCCTTTTAAGAATCTGCTTGAGAAATGGGTGTGATTATGCCTTACAACTTAGAAGTGTTGCACTCCTGCTGTGTGCCAAGTGTTGCACAGACCCTGGGGAAACTTGACATGAATAAGTTTTGATTCCTGTCCTGGAGAACAGCTTAGTAAAAGACAGCTTAGTAAAAGAATAGGCTCAAAACTGGTTTAAAAAGAGTGTGGAGGGGCAGAAATGCCCAGGATACCTACTCTAGGGGCATTAAGGAAGGACTAGAGGGACTGGGTTATTGAGATGGGGATTTCAGCAGGGGCTTCCTACAGCTGCTAGTGGAGGACAAAGTGGAGGTTAACAGGGCGAATTGGAGAACGAGGTAACACAGTGGACAAAGGCTTGTGGGTAAGAACACCGAAGAGGGATGTTGTGACGCTCATGCTAAGAGGTGTTTTATTCAATGCTCGCTTGCTTTCCCTTGAGAGAAATGACTTGTCATTGAGTAGGGTGCATAGACAAGTATTCAGAGAAGGAAAGGCAAGGGTTATAGGTTAAAACAGTCATCTGTTTTCTCTTCATTTGCCTGATTTTGTGTAGGCGTTAGAGATATGGAACAGGAAGGAGGATGAGTGATTTATATACATCACCAAAATCCCATGATTAAAAAGAACACTTCACTCAGGTCAGGCGTAGTATATGTTGAACACTGGAGGTAAGCTTAGTGGACTAGAAGACTTTCTTTTATAAAGAAAGCTCAGGAGATCTGAATTGTAATTAAACCCAGAGATGGTCCCCAAACCATGCAGAGCACTGAGCAGGGTTTCTGTTGAGTAATATCATGTTTGCCCTGATTTTACAGCCAGCAAAATCGCAGTGTCATCCCCTCAAGAGTGGACTTACAGTAGCCACCTCAGTTACGTGTCTTATCCCCACCCTTGTGCTCTCTTCAGAATCAAGAAATCACAGAAAGCAAGAAAGTCAGCTCCCCGGGGGTGATTTCTTTTCTCCTGCAACCGTCAGTGGGGGGAAGAGGGGGGCAGGGAGGGTAAGAGGTACGTAATTCTTGTACGCTTTCATGCCACAAACTGTCAAGCCTGATTCAGCCAGACTTCCTCCTGGCTGGGAGACAGACAAGACTGTCCCCGTGCATTTCTAGTCCAGTGACTCCTCCAAGAAGGCCAAATGGCTTCATCAAAGGCAGTGTGATGACGAGGGGCCTAATCTCTCCCGTCACGTCTGTTGACTCTGCCAGCATGTGTTGTTGAGGTTGGGGAAGCTGCAAGGGCTTTTTCATGGCTACTTGAGTTCTGAGCTATCTGCCTGAACCCTGATCTCCCCAGGCCCTGAGAGTGTAAAACAGGGATGTGCTGAGTAGAAAGAGCTCTAAGCGAGCAGTCACGAGACCCAGATTTCAGTTCTGGCCTCAGAGCAGCAGTTTTGGCCTTGAGTGAGTCATCATCCATGAGTTATAATTTCTCCCCTGTGAAAGGAGAAGATTGGGTTTAGATCATCTCTGAAGTTCTCTCTGGACTTCAGCTGGCAGGAATCAAAGGCACTAACCTTACTCTAACTGCGTCACTGCCTGGCCTCCAACTCTCCTCATCTTGGCCCCTCCCCTTGGTTCCTACCACCTCCTTCACTCTTCCCTCTCCACCTGCTGCCCCCTCCTGACTCCATTCTTTTATGCTTGCCTGTTTCTACCTAGAGGGAATCCTTCGGTGCCCAAGTAGGGCTAGATTACCAGATAGACAGACCAAATGTGTGCTTAGGGCACCTGCAAAGCAAAGACATCCTGAGAAAATGGTTTCAAGAGAATTTAATCTTCACTGCTTTAGAAAATATATAAGCAGTCATCATGGGGGAAAAAAATTGCAGACTTTTACTGGACTTCCTTAGTATTTTATGGTTTGTTAATTTAATTTCTTTTCGGAGGAATGTATCAACTAGTCAGTACTTAGGGCTGCCCAAGGCTTCATCTTCTGCCTGCAAACTTCTTGGACTCGGTTTTTCATTACAGCCTCGCAGAGACAGGGACAAGCACGTTGATTTGTTTTGTCCCCTCTTGTCTGTACAAGCCATGTGTGCTTATTTTAGTACAGCAGCATGTATTAATATTTCTATAGCCCTGGCTTACTCAGAGCTTTCCATTTTATTGTGTACTTTCTGGTTGAACATTTCCATGGGGGGAGTTCAGCTCTGAGACAGAGAGGGGCCAGGAAGAGAGACATCTGACTATAAGACACGCCCTCCAAAATTTTCAATTAAATTGAGACGTAAGTTATTCTCTGCAACAATTAAATGCCACACGTGCTTGTAAATATTTGAAGGAGTGCTACAGAAATTCAAAGGCAGAGCAGTTTTTGAAAGATGTTCCCTGCTAGAGGGACCTTGAAGGAAAAGTGGTGGAGAGTTTTACCATAATACCAACATGTGCGTATCTGAATGGCCTGTTACTTTATTTCTAAATTCTGAATCCCATTGTTGTGGACTGTTGGCTGCTACCCATTCTCAGAACTGCTCCAAACTGGTTTCTCCCAGACTTGGACTGTCTGTCTCTGTCCCTTCATCATATCTCTTCTGGCCTGTCTTTGGTCCTTTGAGCCTGTCCCTTCAGATAAGCTGCTGTAGCCACTGAGAATAGCCAAGCTGAGTCCCCTGGGCCCATGGGGTGAGAGAGCGTTTTTCTAGTAGACTCTGTGTCATTGCTTAGAACATTTGGCTTTTTCATAGACCCTAAGTGATCTCCTGGCTTCCCTTGTGGCTCAGCTGGTAAAGAATCTGCCTGCAACGCATGACACCTGGGTTCGATCCCTGGGTTGGGAAGATCCCCTGGAGAAGGGAAAGGCTACCCACTCCAGTATTCTGGCCTAGACAATTCCATGGACTGTATAGTCCACGGGGTTGCAAAGAGTCAGACATGACTGAAAGACTTTCAGTTTACTAAGTGATCCCCAGTCCCTTATTTTTACCACAGTCTGGTTAAGCCCATGTCATGGTCATTGTCATTATTATTAAGTTAAATGTTTTGTGGGATTGTGTGCCAGGCAGCATGCTCAAGGCAGTCTACGTGTGGATTTATTAAATCCTCATCACAGCCTCTTAAATGAGTGCTGCTTTTTCTGTCTTACTGATTTGGAAAGAAAGGGATGTTGTTGATACACCTTCAGGTCATATAGCTGATGGCAGAGCCAGGATTCTTATTCTAGCACTATGATTCTGAGCCCCTGCTTCCAACCATTACATTGTACAATGTGTTCAGGGGACAAGGAATTGGGCGGTAGGGTGGGCTGGGGAATGTGTGGATGAAGGACGAAAAACTCATTCTGAGTTTCTTTCCATCAAACTGAAAGTCATTTGAATTGTTCCAAAAGAGGAAATTCTAGAAAGTGCCTCCTCTAAATATGTTCGGTATCTTTAGTATCTGTAATACCATCTTTTTGATTCTCATCTTTTTTTTTTTTTTTGTACTAGTATTTGATCAAAATAAAAGTTATCTGATATGGATGCCTTTTCGTTGAGGTCCACAGGAACACATTGCCATGCTATGCTATGCTAAGTCACTTCAGTCGTGTCCAACTCTGTGTGACCCCATAGACGGCAGCCACCAGGCTCCCCCATCCCTGGGATTTTCCAGGCAAGAGTACTGGAGTGGGGTGCCATTGCCTTCTCCTTCTCAGGATCACATTGCCAAGCGTAATTTCCATTCAGGTGACACTTTTCTCACTACTGAGAGAAACAGCATCTTTAGCCAGAAAGAGTGGTGTAGATGTCTTATCTCTCCCTGAACAAGCAAGCACAGTTTCGTACATGGAGATGTGTCTTTTCAGGATCCTGGTGATGTTGATTGGTTTGTTTTAAGAAGGAGGTGGTCCTTCAGAAAGTTAAACATTATTTCCTCTGCTCCTTTATTTTCATAATACATTTTGATTTATTTATTTCCTAACATATAATTGGCAGCATTGTAAGATATTTAAAGTGTACAATGTGATGACTTCGTATATATTACATTGTGAAGGGATTCTTCCCATCCAATTAATGCACACATCCATTACCTCATATATTTAGTTTTTCTTTTTAGTGAGAATATTTAACTTCTTCTCTCAGCAAATTTCATTTATACTATACAGTGTTATGAACCATCCTCACCATGTTATACAGTAGAGAACTCAGAACATATTCATCTTTTGTACCTTTTTACCAGTATCTCCCTATTTCTTCCATCCCTCAGACCCTGGTGACCATTTTTCTATGAGTTCAACTTTTACTTAGATCCCACATATTGTGGTACCATGTGTTTCTCTCTCTGTGTTTGGCTAATTGTAGAATAATGCCTCTGCTTCTTTACCACATTGATTTTGGGGAGTGTTTACTGATGTTCCTAAATGCAGTAATAACCATGGTTCATTAAAAAGTGTGTCTCTCATTTTATGAACATTTCAGTCAGCTACTACTTCCTTTGAGTAGAGTTCTTAAGACTAATTTGATGCCTTGAGTTGAGCCCAGAAACCTTATATTTAGCTTTGAATTGATTTCTTCCAAAGCATAAGTACACTTTTAAGATTCTTCTCATAGTTCTGATATCTACCACCCACTTGTCACTTTTTTTTTTAATGGTTTTAGTGGCTTGAGGGAGTCCAGTTATTTATTGTTTTCACCCCAAAGAACAATAATCATTATGGAATTTCCAGTTTATTCTGAGACTACCCAAATTCCCCCTACTCATACCTCAAGACTGTTGCTGTACTCAAAGGACAAACCAGAGAAAGTAGAGTTTAAAGAACTAAAATGAGGAGGTGGGATGAAAACTTAACAATAAAGACATCGTTCTGAGCACTCTGGAAAGATCTTTACTACCCACCCACCTCCTGCTTCCATCAAAGCCAAAGACCTTTCACCCTTACGATGGGTCCCTTAGGAGTCCCCAGCCTCAGCTGTGCATTGAAGCTGTAAATGACCATCTGACCACTGGGGATTCAGGGAAGTTGGACCTTCAGGTTCTCTTTGGAATTAATGGAGCATCTATAGTTTAACAGATGTGAAACTGTTTTTAGAGATGTCAGCTGCCACTGGGCTGGTTCCTAGGCTGTGTCTGTGGGTCAGGCCCCTGGGAAGGAAGGAAGGAAGGAAGGAAATAAAATGAAACAAATTCACTCCCTTTTCTTCCTTAAAAGGATTCTGCAGGGATGCAAAAGGGGAATCTGAACTCAGTGAGCTAGCTTGCCCTTCTCTCTATTTTGTTTTTGCTGGCATGCTCTACTGGAGCTTTGTTTACCATCCTGCAGTGCCCATCCCAATTCGAATCAAGATTGCATGGAAGGCACTTATATTCTTTTATCACAAGACCTAGGTTTGAGTCCCAGTGCTACCACTGTTAAGTGGCCGAGTAAACCTGGGCAAGGAGTTGAACCTCTTGAATTTTCTCCCCTATAGTTTTCTATTTCTCCCAAATAGTTTTCTCCCCTATTTGAGGTTGATAATAGGACTTATTTCCCAGGGTAGCTCAGGATAAATTAAAATGATGAAACATATTAAAGTCACTTTGTTAGCTGCCTGGTATCCTTGCTGTTAAATTCACCCATTCCAGTCCATTTTAGTTCGCTGATTACTAAAATGTCAATGTTCACTCTTGCCATCTCCTGTTTGACCACTTCCAATTTGCCTTGATTCATAGACCTAACATTCCAGGTTCCTATGCAATATTGCCCTTTACAGCATTGGACTTTACTTCCATCACCAGTCACATCCACAACTGGGTGTTGTTTTTGCTTTGGCTCTGTCTCTTCATTCTTTCTGGAGTTATTTCTCCACTGATCTGCAGTAGCATATTGGGCACCTATCGTGGTGTCATCACTTACATAGAGCCAGACATCCTGGAATGAGAAGTCAAGTGGGCCTTAGGAAGCATCACTATGAACAAAGCTAGTGGAGGTGATGGAATTCCAGTTGAGCTATTTCAAATCCTGAAAGATGATGCTGTGAAAGTGCTGCACTCAATATGCCAGAAAATTTGGAAAACGCAGCAGTGGCCACAGCCCTGGAAAAGGTCAGTTTTCATTCCAATCCCAAAGAAAGACAATGCCAAAGAATGCTCAAACTACCACACAATTGCACTCATCTCACACACTAGCAAAGTGATGCTCAAAATTACCCAAGCCAAGCTTTAACAGTACGTGAACCGTGAACTTCCAGATGTTCAAGCTGGTTTTAGAAAAGGCGGAGGAACCAGAGATCAAATTGCCAACATCCGTTGCATCATCAAAAAAGCAAGAGAATTAAAAAAACACATCTATTTCTGCTTTATTGACTATGCCAAAGCCTTTGACTGTGTGGATCACCACAAACTATGGAAAATTCTTCAAGAGATGGGAATACCAGAACACCTAACCTGCGTCCTGAGAAATCTGTACGCAGGTCAAGAAGCAACAGTTAGAACTGGACATGGAACAACAGACTGGTTCCAAATTGGGAAAGGAGTACGTCAAGGTTGTATATTGTCACCCTGCTTATTTAACTTATCTGCAAAGTACATCATGAGAAATGCTGGACTGGATGAAGCACAAGCTGGAATCAAGATTGCTGGGAGAAATATCAATAATCTCAGATACACAGATGACACCACCCTTATGGCAGAAACAGAGAAGGCAATGGCACCCCACTCCAGTACTCTTGCCTGGAAAATCCCATGGATGGAGGAGCCTGGAAGGCTGCAGTCCATGAGGTCGCTGAGGGTCAGACACGACTGAGCGACTTCCCTTTCACTTTTCACTTTCATGCATTGGAGAAGGAAATGGCAACCCACTCCAGTGTTCTCGCCTGGAGAATCCCAGGGACGGGGGAGCCTGGTAGGCTGCCGTCTATGGGGTCGCACAGAGTTGGACATGACTGAAGTGACTTAGCAATACCAGTATGGCAGAAAGTGAAGAAGAACTAAAGAGCTTCTTGATGAAAGTGAAAGTGGAGAGTGAAAAAGTTGGCTTAAAACTCAACATTCAGAAAGCTTAAGATCATGCCATCTGGCCCCATCACTTCATGGTAAATAGATGGGGAAACAGTGACAGACTTTTTTCACTGCAGATGGTGACTGCAGCCATGAAATTAAAAGACACTTGCTCGTTAGAAGAAAAGTTATGACCAACCTAGACAGCATATTAAAAAGCAGAGACATTACTTTGCCAATGAAGGTCTGTCTAGCCAAAGCTATGATTTTTCCAGTAGTCATGTATGGATGTGAGAGTTGGACTATAAAGAAGCTGATCACCGAAGAATTGATGCTTTTAAACTGTGGTGTTGGAGAAGACTCTTGAGAGTCCCTTGGACAGCAAGGAGATTAAACCAGTCATCCTAAAGGAAATCAGTCCTGAATATTCTTTGCAAGGACTGATGCTGAAGCTGAAACTCCAATACTTTGGCCACCTGATGTGAAGAGCCAACTCATTGGAAAAGACCCCGATGCTGGGAAGGATTGAAGGCAGGAGGAGAAGGGGACGACAGAGGATGAGGTGGTTAGATAGCATCACCGACTCAATGGACATTAATTTGAGTAAACTCTGGGAGTTGGTGATGGACAGGGAGGCCTGGCAAGCTGCAGTCCATGGGGTCACAAAGAGTCGGACACAACTGAGCAACCGAACTGTTGATCCTCGCTGTTATGTTTCCTACCCATAGCTGGCTTTTCTAGTTGCAGACAATGGCTCACTACATGAATTTTTACATGGGAACATTTATTCTGAAGGTTTTAAATAACACTTTTATAAAGGATGGATAGTGTAAAATATCTGCCTGAAAAAATGAGGAAGAACTGTGAAGACATTTCATGGTGCTGTTCAGATTTATTTCATCACGTGCAAAGAAATCATCCCAAGGGTTAAGTGTTCACCTATGTCATTTGGCTTACAAAACATTTGAAAGAAACTTCCCAGGTGGTTAACAGTTTTCATAGATCAGAAAAGTATTTCCATGTGCTAAGCCATCAATAAGCTTCCCTGGTGGCTCAGATGGTAGAGAGTCTGCCTGCAATATTTTGGATAGGATTGTTTCTCTTTTGAGTGTATTTTAGATGAATTATTTCCCTCTCAGAATTCACACAGAAATTGGCTACCATGTTTTAGACTATCTTGCCCAGCTTTTGGTTTGGGGTATAGTCCTGTACCCACCCAGGAACAAGTAAGATTAATCAGATTATTTAGTTTCCTTCTCACCACATTTATGCATTTAGTAAATAGTTATTAAAAACTATCATAGACATCCAAGGCAAGGAGACCCACCCTATCTTGAGATTTGAGGAGGCCATAAATATGCCCTCCTCCATGCCTGAATTTAAAAGCATTTGAGGGAGCTAAAGGAGCCAGGCAAATGGACAGCAAAATGCCATCTTTATTACTGAAAATGCTTTTTGGAGAATGTGACTTTGGATCTGCAGCCAAGTGAGCCTTCTGAAATTTCATACTCGAATTAGATAGATTTACCCACTCTTTCTCTGGCACTTCAGAGCAACGGAAGTTGGCACCCAGCAGGAGAAAAGTCTAGAATGCATCATCTCTGCAGGCAGGCAGAGGGAGGGAGGAGAAGGTGGGGAGAGAGGCCAGGTCTGTTGTTGTAGGGGATTCTTGCCAGGGGATGGTTGGAAGAAAGGGAATAAAAGTCTTCTCCTAACATCGGCAGCGGGGTCTTCAAAGGTGGATTAGTCCTGGTCTTTCTCTCCTTTCTCTCATCTTTCTTTGGGATTGGAAGGGGGAGACAGGGCATCTGTTCAGCTGTGACTGAACCCGAGATGGCTCTTCTTTGCCATTCTGCACAGCTCTGGCTGAAGTTTTACATGTGGAGTAAGAGCTTGTTTTGTGTGGCTGCCGCCTTTCTCCCTGGCATGTTAACTGGCCCCCTTTTGACATCTGAGGCTTCTTTCAGTCACCACTTTAGGATTTTAAAAAATTAAATCCATTACTTGACTGAAAAATGATGAGAGGAACAGATCCTCTTTATAAGGTACTGCCTTTCAAACATCTGATGGTGTATATAACTTAGCCGAAAGGTGAATTTTACCCTAAATGTAAGCAGGATAGAGAGTCTTTGCCTGATGACACTGGGCTCAAAACAGAAGCAAGTGTGTTAAATCTGCTGAAGAACAGAAAAAAGAAGTCACTATTATTGCTGAAGGGAATTCATCATCATCATCATTATTACCATGATTCTTTTCCTAGCTTGGGAGTTGAATTTGTAGTACTGAACTGAACAGAACCCCACAATCACACCCAGCTTTTCTTTTCTCCTTTTCCCAACTTCGGTGTCCTTTCTAAAGACAAGAGTTTTACAGAATTTAAGGTAGACCAGGATTTTTTTGTTGGTGTTATCAGCCAAACCCAGTTGTCAGCCAGGACTTCGGACTGACTTTCTGTGAAAAAAACCTGCCTGTGGATTGTGCACAGCTATGGTAGTCACTCCATGATGTTCTCAGATGGGCTCTGGAGTAAGACCGATCCGTGCGTGTGCATTTATAGTAACCACTGAATAAGAACCAGAATAATGACTGCAGAAGACAAGGGTCATGGCTGTAGCCTGCTGAGTCATCTCGGCTCAGCCTGGCTGGCAAGGGCTCCCCAGCTGCATTGGTTTGCTTTACTGCTCACTGCATTCTGACCTGCCAAGCATTCTTTTGCTGATCAGTGGGGGCTCCTTAGAAAGATTAGGTCCAGGTAGATCTTTGTTGTTGTTTCGTTGCTAGGTCATGTCTGACTCTTGTGACCCCGTGGACTGTAGCCTGCCAGGCTTTTTCTTTCTGAGAGTTTTCCCAGGCAGGAATACTGGAGTGGACTGCCATTTCCTTCTCCAGGGGATCTTCTCAATCCAGGCATCGAACCTGTGTCTCCTGCATTGGGAGGCAGGTTCTTTACTGCTGAGCCACCAGGGAAGCCCCAGGTGGAGTGTAAGAAATCTAAATTTATAATAGTTCATCTTGATTCAGGTGTTACTTTAGAAGAAACACAAAGGAGTGGATAACTCCAGTTCCTCCATTCAAACCTGTCAGCATTTACTCATGCAGATAGGCTACTATGATTGGTCATTCAGAACACAAAGGGTCCCCAAGGGCTTCTTGGCCACCATTCATGTGTTGGACTTCCTGTCTTCCACTGAGCCTTTATGCACAGGTGCCAACAGCCTTCACTCCCTTTGTTACTGATCGCCAGGGATGTGCATGAACAAGAAAAATAAATAGCAAAGAACAGACAAGTACTGCATGAAATTTTCTCTTGGAACTTGAAAGCTAAACACTCTGAGGCCAAAAAATATATGTCTTTCTTCTTTTTTTTCCCCTTGCCCTGGCCTGATGTAACCTCACCCTTAACTTAAACCACCCCATGAAAAATTTTTGTTACCTGTTTTTCCTCTTGCTGATCTGTTAAGTGTTTTAGCCTTTTCTATCTCTGAATCAGCCTTTCTCCTTTTGAGATCACTTTCTTCTCCATAAATTGAGTCATTAAAAATAAGCACGGAACAGATTCATGCTGCTAACATGGGGGAGGAAAAATTGTAAAGCCCTGCAAGCCAGTCACAAAATGGTAAAGCCTCAAAGATCTTAGAGATCTTAAATGCCAGGAGAATGTTTTTTTCCTGTAGAGCTCAAATATGAATTAAAATGCACAAAATTTGTATTATTATTCATCATCACATGTGATTGACCTGTTTCTAAATTGCAAATACTTTAAAAGGGAGGGAACTTTGGTATATCTGCAGAATGTGCTTTAGGTGAAAGCAAAGTACCCGATGACTGTTTGATAGGATAATTCAAAAAATTTATTCTAAAAACATTTATTGCATTTCTTTTGTATAGTAGGCAATTAGGATCTATCTGTTATATGACAAATATAAAAAGATTGTTAAGACAGTCTCTCCTCTGAAATAACTTACAGTCTATTCAGATCAGTTCAGTTCAGATGCTCGGTCATCTCCAACTCTTTGTGACCCCATGGACTGCAGCACACCAGGCTTCCCTGTCCATTACCAACTCCCAGAGCTTTCTCAAACTCATGTCCATCGAGTGAGTGATTCCATCCAATCATCTCATCCTCTATCGTCCCCTTCTCCTCCTGCCTTCAATCTTTCCCATCATCAGGGTCTTTTCCAATGAATTAGTTTTTCGCATCAGGTGGCCAAAGTATTGGAGTTTCAGCTTCATCATCAGTCCTTGCAATGAATATTCTGGACTTATTTCCTTTAGGATGACTGGTTTAATCTCCTTGCTGTCCAAGGGACTCTCAAAAGTCTTCTCCAACACCACAGTTCAAAAGCATCAATTCTTCAGTGCTCAGCTGTCTTTATAGTCCAGCTCTCACATCCAGATGTGACTACTGGAAAAACCATAACTTTAACTAGATGGACCTTTGTCAGTAAAGACCTTTGTCTCTGCTTTTTAATATGCTATCTAGGTTGGTCATAGCTTTTCTTCCAAGGAGCAAGTGTCTTTTAATTTCATGGCTGCAATCACCATCTGCACTGATTTTGGAGCCTAAAAAATAAAGTCTGTCACTGTTTCCATTGTTTCTCCATCTATTTGCCATGGAGTGATGGGACCAGATGCCATGATCTTAGTATTTTGAATGTTGAGTTTTAAGCCAGCTTTTTCACTCTCCTCTTTCACTTTCACTTTCACCAAGAGGCTCTTTAGTTCCTTTTCACTTTCTGTCATCTGCATATCTGAGGTTATTGATATTTCTCCTGGCAATGTTGATTCCAGCTTGTGCTTCATCTAGCCTGGCATTTTGCATGATGTACTCTGCATATAAGTTAAATAAGCAGGGTGACAATATACAGCCTTGACCTATGCGGGATTTGATTACAGAACTTACACAGGACTGGGGAAAGAAATTCTTGGAGGGCACAAAAAAAAAACCTTGTATGCACCAAGACCCAGAAGAAAGGAGTAGTGACACCAGGAGAGACTGACCTAGACTTGCCTGTGAGTGTCCAGGAGTCTCTGGCGGAGGCATGAATCGGCAGTGGCCTACTTCAGGGTCAGGGGTACTGAGTGCAGCAGTGCGTGCATGGGACCTTTTGAAAGAGGTTACCATTATCTTCATTACCTCCACCATAGTTTGGTCTCAGGTCAAACAACAGGGAGGGAACACAGCCCTGGCCATCAACAGAAAATTAGATTAAATATTTACTGAGCATGGCCCTGCCCATCAGAACAAGACCCAGTCCCCGCCACTGCCCCCCCCACTTCCCCAACCCTGCCAGTCAGTCTCTCCCATCAGGAAGCTTCCATAATCCTCTTATCCTTATCTGTCAGAGGGCAACAGAATGAAAACCACAATCACAGAAAACCAATCAAACTGATCACATGGACCCACAGCCTGATCTAACTCAATGAAACTATGAGCCCTGCCGTGTAGGGCCACCCAAGACAGATGGGTCATGGTGGAGAGTTCTGACAAAACGTGGTCCACTGGAGAAGGGAATGGCAGACCACTTCAGTATTCTTGCCTTGAGAACCCCATGAACAGTATGAACAGTACAGTCTGTTGGGTAGACAAATAATTATATCCTAATGATTACTGTAATAACTGCAAATAAAGTTGCATGGGGACCCAGCTACTCTGAATAGCTTACTCAGCCTTGGAGTACAGATGGGAGACAAATGACTATCACTGAAGGATGTAATGGAGTTTGGATTTTAAGTGTGAACTGAATCTTAGAATTTTACATCAGGATGGAAGAGACAATCTAATACCGTCTTCTCATTTTACAGATAAGGAACTGGAGACCTAGAGATTTAAATTGCCACGGCTATGATACAATAGCGGAGAAGGCAATGGCACCCCACCCTAGTACTCTTGCCTGGAAAATCCCATGGGCGGAGGAGCCTGATGGGCTGCAGTCCATGGAGTCGCTAAGAGTCAGACACGACTGAGCGACTTCACTTACACTTCTCACTTTCATGCATTGGAGAAGGAAATGGCAACCCACTCCAGTGTTCTTGCCTGGAGAATCCCAGGGACGGGGGAGCCTGGTGGGCTGCCGCCTATGGGGTCGCACAGAGTCAGACACAACTGAAGTGACTTAGCAGCAGCAGTGGCATGGTACAATAGCTAGTCAGTGTCAAACTAGAGTTTCACCAGAACTTTACTATTTCTTCTATAAATAGAACTTGAGGTATCCAAGGAAATAATTGTTTTGGGAAAATGGGATTGATTTTGAGTATAGTTTCTCCTGGAACAACCTATTGTTTTTAAAGTCACATTTATCATAAAGCTGTCTTAGAAGGATTGATTAAGTAACTGTTTGTATGAATCTAAAATAACAGTTTTCCTGGTACCTGGACTAGGTGATTATTTTAATATTTTATTACAAAAACAGTAAAAAGCAAGGAAGTCTGGAAATTTCCTAATAGGAATAGTCTGTGGCCCCCAGGTAATCTAGGAGCTATAAATCATTGTACCAAATGTACCAGAAATTTAATAAATTAAACAAGTTAATTGGCTGTTGAATCCTATCTTAAATAAACCATTTCTATAAAATTATTAAAATATCACTATTTTTCTTTTTGTTTTTAATTGATTATGATTATAAGGATTGATTAGATGAGAGAGTGGCTTTTTGACCTTCAGGGCTGCCTAAAATTTCTGTTCCTGTAAAGTTGATTTCTACATTTTAGACCATATAGCCACAAAGCACTTATAAGTTTATTTTTCATACCATTTGCAATTCCTGACTAGTAGAATTAAACAGACTAGTATAATACCCTCATCAAGAATCATTTGAACACCTTCCTTCCTTATGTTTCTCTGAAATGATTACCTGGGCAACCTGTGTAAGAGTGTGTATATGTTTAGTTTTGCCTCCTGGTTTTTAAATCTGTGACTTCATGAACTTTATGAGGATTGTTAACTAATATTTCTAAACTTTTTTTTTTAACCTGTAAAATTAGGGAAATAATTTGCCTCAAGGAGTTGTATTAATGAAATTAAATGGTCTTTGTAAAACCCCTCCCCCAGTGTGCCTGGCACATACTTGAATCTCCGTAAACTATGGCTCAATTATTTTGCTTCATTTCCTACGACTATAACAGAGCAAACTTGTTTTGTATTAAGAAAAATTATCCTACTCTTTTCAGAACATTAATAAGAATATGATAAATGTCCTGCCTTTCTCTATTCTTTTGGGTTTCTGGGGAACATTTTTTTGCAGCAGCAGATTTTAATGATTAATTTTAAGGCCTGAACCCCTAAACATTAATGACTGCAATAAAAACCATAGGTCACAAGAGTCAGTACGTATTGATGTTGGTTGAGAGCCAATGGATGAATGATGTTTAATATATTAAATATTAAAGGCAGAATCTTTGGGTTTGGTGAGTGTTGCTAATGCCACCAATTAAAACATACAGTTTGATTTACAGAAGTTTAATTTTATCTGGATACAATCCATTTCACTTGACGGTTACTATAGGATGATTCTAAAATACTGTTAACAAACCAAATCATTTCCTAAAATTCTATGGGAATTCAATGAGATAAGTAAAAATAATTTTGTTGTTTAAATGTTTATGATTTTCGGTGGGTGACTAAGTTTGCATCTTTAATATTACTTCAATTGCTGATAATTTTAAAGTACCATAAATTATATTTTAAATATAAATCTAAAACAATAGGAAAAATTTTGTGAAAATGTGGGCTTTCCTCCTTCTTTATTTCTGCTTTTCTGTACTTTCCAAAATATCATTCAAAATCATGGTGTTCATCCCCCCAAATTCTGCTTAAGTCTGTTTCTGAAGCAGACAGTCTACATTTCATCACTGGTTCATTGAATCTTCCATACAGTTCTAAAAAATGAAAATTGTGGATTGAGATCAAATTGGACATTTTCGGGCTTAAGAGAATGTTTTTAAAGAAGCGGTTCAAAAATGGCTGGTTAGTACGCTTTTGCAAATCACAATAGCGGCTAACTCAAGTAGCCCTTATTTTGTTCCAAGAACCATGCTGAGTACTTATGTGTATTAGCTCATTTAATCCTCACAACAGTGAGGAAGGCAGTGGCATCATCACTGTCATCACCGTCATCGTCATCATTATTAGTCTCCCCTCTCCTCTCAGCACACTGCTTCTGCCAGCACCACCATTTCTTAACTGAGAAAACTGAAGCACAAAGAAATCCAATAACTTGCCCAGTAGCACAGCTGTTGGTGTCAGTTCAGTCACTCAGTCGTGTCTGACTCTTTGCGACCCCATGTAGCACAACTAGTACCTACTAAAGTCAAGAGTTTAACCCACATAGTCTGACTGTAGGATCTAATCTAATTACTACATATAGGGCCTACTATAGACCCAGCTTTCACAAGTGTCCACAGACTTAAAAGTGTGGTTTGTGTTTAAGTAATATTCTGAAAAATCTTGTTTTTCAGCATTTTCTAGAATACAGTAATCTAGCGCTTAAGCTGTCCAACTTATTTCACTGATGTGTTGGCTGAGTGGACGTGTAAGAGGAGTTGTGCTGTGTATATATGGCAGTCTCCCAATTTGTCCTACCCTCCCCTTCCACACTGTGTCCACTTGGTTGTACAGCAGAAGCTAATGCAACTTTGTAAAGCAGTTCCATTCCAATACAAAAACAAACAGGACTTGTGCTTTGTATTAATTTTAGAGAAAATCTCTCTAGGCCTAGTTTTTTCAGAGTTTCAGCCACAAAAGGGACGTTGATAAATATGTCATCTGATTTCCTTCTTTTCCCAGTTTATAAATGAGAGGAATTCTTCCATGAGCCCTCCAGACAAAGTTAGTCATTTCCTGCTTTGTGATCCTGAGGCACTTTGTTCATGCTCTATATTTTAAGTAAATCCTATTTTGTAATTAATCTGTTTATATGTCACTTCTTTCCACCCCCTCCCCCCCCCAACCCTTGTATCCAAGTGAGTGCTTCAAGTGCTGGAACCAGGTCTAATTAATTTTCGTCTCCCATCAGCCTGGTGACAAATGGATGAATCATGTTGCCTGGAGAGGCTAAGGGACTTGCCCAGTCGACCTGAAACGTGAAGGCCTTTCGTGACTCCTCATCTAGGACTTACCACTCACATGCTGCCAGAAATGTTTTCAGATGATTCGCATGCTCACGTGCAGAGTGAGGGAGGACACGGTTTTCCCATGGTGCTTCTCTAGACTAGCTCATGTATAAAACCATAGTGGCAGTGTCAATGAGGATGCCTCCACTGCTGCTGTATCTTCGGGTATCATTTTGAAGATGAAACAAACCCATAATGTCTGTGAAAGCTTTAGAACCCCTAAAACCCCTCCCACAACCGCTCCTACAAGGACTCAGAGGAGTGAGGACTCTATTATTATACATATGTAATTTACAAAGTACCTTCACACGCATAGTCTCCTTTATTGTTCACCACACCCCTGTGAAATATAGCAAGTGGTGTCTCGTTTCTCACATGAGAGAATGAAGGTGAGGAAAGTGAAGTCCTGGGGCTACAATCACAAGGGGCTGGAGGATGCCTGAACCCAACCCTCTTGCTCTTTCCAACACAGCCACCTGCAGAAGGCTCAGAGTCCCTCAGAGGGTGGTGTGCCCCACCCCGCACCCTGCAAAAGCCTCTGTGAGTGAGCCCTAGAGAGATGAGAGCCAGACTCTTCTAGGATTAGGACAGTTATCTATGTGTGCTTAAATTCCAGTCAGATTTCTTGTTTTCTCAAAATGCAGGGCTGGGGCAGAGAAAGCTTTATGAGATGCAGTGAGCAGGGTGATTCTGAAATGATCAGGCAGCACTAGAACCAGTGGCACAGGCGGGTGGGTTGGGCAGGAGGAGACTAAACCCCGCCGTCGCTTCGGTCTCGAGGGGGAGTTCCTTACTACCACTTTCAGGAAATGAAGGATGATAAATCCAGCTGCTGCTTCCTGTTTCTATAATTCTGAGATTTATTTATTTATTTATTTATGGGTAGAAGGCTTTATTTTTAAACCAGTGGAAAATACCCTCAACCTGTTCCTTGTTAGTATTTCCTTAAAAACTAGATGTACTCACTTGAGCTTTAAAGGGTATACTTGTGTGTGTGTTTGTGTGTGTGTGTGTGTGTGTGTCTCTGAAATTCCCATGATACTGCCTGAGCTGGCTCACTCTGTTTCTCAACAACAACAACAGAAAGAAAACCAATTAAGGCAGATTTTACTGGGCAGGAAGCTCAATGTGAGAATGATGACAGTCTGATTTAGAGGAGGCCTGTAATTTGTATCAGTGGTATTACTATCTCTCAGCCATGCTTGTGCAATTTAAGTCTTGTTTTTCTTCTGCTTGTGGTTGTATTATTAGAGAATGAAGACTTGAGTCATTTAAGAAATATACTGCCTCTTCATATGCCATAGTTTATGGAAAGTTGACATTAGATTGGTATAGATTACCAGGCTACAACTTGGTGGATTTGATTGTGTAACTAGTGATGCCATAACTAAAAATAATAGGTAGAAATATTTTCCCAAATGTCTCTTTTTTTAATTTAAGAGAAAGAGAACGTGTATAGGAGCAACTGTGGTACATCTTTTGAGAAGGAAATTTATTTGGCAAAGTAGAATTATAAGAATAAATAAATATAACCAGTCCCCTTATTGAGTAAGGATATTACCACTTATTTAAGCCCTTAGCCCCCTCCATTAATAGTCCTAAAATCATAGCTATGGCTGTACTCTGTTCATGATGGGTAATTATTACATATTGCATTTTAGGAAGCGGCTAGCTAAGTCACTTCTTTATACCTTTAGAATCACAGTTTATATTAAATGAATTTAGAATAAAAAAATCTTCGTGAGTTAAATTTAAAGGTAAGTTTATACAGGATGTTTGGTCTGGCTTTGTTAACATCTCCTTCTGAAGATAAATTGTGAGAAAAAACTGTTAAGCTGTTAGTTGCTCGGTCATATCTGACTCTGTGACCTCATGGACTGAAGCCCTCCAAGCTTCTCTGTCCATGGAATTCTCCAGGCAAGAATACTGAAGTGGGTTGCCATTCTCTTCTCCAGGGGATCTTCCCAACTCAGGGATCGAACCTGGGTCTCCTGTATTGCAGGCAGACTCTTTACCATCTGAGCCATCAGGGAAGCCCGTAACACTTGCTAGAGGCCCATTCGAGTACACTTGATGCTATGGACCCTCCAGTTCTAACCTCAGCTATGCTGTTTCCTTGTTGCAACAGTTTCTTGGCCCAAAAAATGAAATTGACAGTATTTCTTCATCTCTTAGTAGTTTGTAAAGATCAGATTAGTTAGAATCCATGCAAATGCTTTTAAAAACTGAGTTGATGATAAGGACTTGAAGTAATAGTCTTAATAAATGTCACCTGGGTTGTAAATTGTAATTTCACATTTCAGACTTTGCTCCTTGTATCCTGAGACAGCCTTTGAACACCAGGGTTTTGTCTCCTTTGCTTAAGAGTTCCTTCTAATAACTTGTGAATGGCGGAGGGGAGGGGAGTGGGGAGTTACTTTAATTTGAGCTAATATCGAATTTCTTCCCTGGTGGCTCAGTGGTATAGAGTCCGCCTGCAATGCAGGACTTGAGTTTGATCCCTGGGTTGGGAAGATTCCCTGGAGGAGGAAATGGCAACCCACTCCAGTGTGCTTGCCTGGGAAATTCCATGGACAGAGGAGCCTGACAGGCTATAGTTTATGGGGTCAAAAGAGTCAGACACAACTTAGCGACTATAGAAAACAACAATCTTGAATTTAAAACAAGCTGAAGTGGGCAGGTGTGGGCTTGGTAGAGGCAGTCAGGTCCAGGTTTGAATCCTGACTGCCAATATTTTAACTGCACGTTCTTGGTCAAGCTCGGCTTTTCTAAACCTCAGTTTTCTCTCAATAAAACTAGAAGAGTAATGCTACTGCTCAGAAAGGATGTGACAGTTTCATGAGGTCTGGTGTGCGAGTGCTTGGTCGTTCAGTCAGGATGGTGTTCTCATCTCCCCTCAGATGTTTGCACAAGTCTCAGTGTTGCATGATGAGATGTGGCCTAAGGGTCCCACCTCCAAATGGCCCCCTCACCTCATATTTCCCCCTCCATACTGTGGCCAGGGAAAGGAGAAGAAAATAAAGGCACTTTAGGTCACTGACACTCTCCTTAGGAATAATAAATATTTATTTTCCCACCTTCTTCCTTTCAGTGTAATCTGACTTGGGTTCTTTCAATGCCTGACCTTCAAAGAGAGTTTCAGTGGGTGAGAAAGCTTCCCACTGTTTGGCTTCCTTGAACATATACAGAGCTACTCAGTCCTATGTCCACAGGCTGTGTTTTCTTTTCAGAGTTATATGAGTTGTGGAATTATTTTTGTGAGACACCTTTTTTTTTTTTCCTTTAGACTTTCCCCAAAAAGGACCTTTTAAAGTTTTACGACCGGATAAGTAATATGGTGGTTAGCAAGGTTAATGTTTACCAGCTTGCTGAAGGGAAAAGCAAACAATATATATCCAAACTCTGTTTAAGAATGTCCATAGAATTATGAATTCTTTTATCTTGACACCCTTATGTAGTCGTAACAGCATGCTACCTACTTGGGTGAGAGCTCCCAAGTGGAAATGTGTTTACTGTATATGATTTAACTTTATGCTTGAAATAAGAAACAGACATGTGAAAACATCTCTGTACTTTCTTGCTCTGTTATTTTTAACTTCTATCTCCCTGTTCCTCTTCATTCTAAAAAATACATGCTTCTATCAAGCCAGCCTCCCCTTCTTGCTGTTTTCCCAGCCTGTTGTTTTTCTCCCCAATTTTTAGAAGTGAACGTTCCTTTCCCACTTACTGCTTGCCTGCGGTGGGCCAGACTTCTTCATGGAGAGTGCTTGGGCCGGGGTCTCAGGGGACTCTGAGCTGCCAGATCCAGTAGTCGCTCTTTATCTACTCCTGAACTTCCCTTGACTAGCTTGTGATAAGTGATACTGCTTCTCATTCTCTGAGTGTTTACCTCCTTCAGCTTCTAGGACAGAGTTCTCTTCTTCCTTCTCTGAGCCTTTCTTCTCACTCTCCTTTGCTAAATTCTTTTCTTCTACCTGTTGTCTCAATATTACTCATCTCCAATGTTCTTTGACCTTTTGCTCTAAATGGACTCTGCTATGGCACCCGACTCCAGTACTCTTGCCTGGAAAATCCCATGGACGGAGGAGCCTGGTAGGCTCCAGTTCATGGGGTCGCTGGGAGTAGGACACGACTGAGCGACTTGACTTTCACTTTTCACTTTCATGCATTGGAGAAAGAAATGGCAACCCACTCCAGTATTCTTGCCTGGAGAATCCCAGGGACAGAGGAGCCTGGTGGGCTGCTGTCTATGGGGTCGCACAGAGTCGGACACTACTGAAGCGACTTAGCAGCAGCAGCAAGGTAGTCTCATCTACCATATATGGATTAATCATAAAATATAATTTCATCCCAGGTCCTTCTCTTGAGATGCAGGCCTACTGACCACTACTTAAATATATTATACCAATTCTAACTCTTAAATGAAATTCTTCATGAAATTAAAAGATGCTTGCTTCTTGGAAGAAAAGCTATGACAAACCTAGAAAACGTTGTATTAAAAAGCTGAGACATCACTTTGCTGACAAAGGTCTGTATAGTCAAAGCTGTGGTTTTTCCAGCAGTCATGTATGGATGTGAGTGTTGGACCATAAATAAGGCTGAGCACCAAAGAATTGATGCTTTTGAACTATGGTGATGGAGAAGACTCTTGAGTGTCCTTTGGACAGCACAGAGATCAAATCAGTCAATCCTAAAGGAAATCAACCCTGAATATTCATTGGAAAGACTGATGCTGAAGCTGAAGCTCCAGTACTTTGGCCACCTTATGTGAGCTGCCCATTCATTGGGAAAGACCCTGATGCCGGGAAAGACTGAGGGCAGGAGAAGGGGACAACAGAGGATGAGATGGTTGAATGGCATCATTGACTCAGTGGACATGAGTTTGAGTGAACTCTGGGAGATAGTGAAGGACAGGGAAGCCTGGTGAGCTGTCGTCCATGGGGTCACAAAGAATCAGACATGACTGAGCAACTGAACAGCGACAAGCTCTTCAAGCTGGAAAATTGAATTTATCTGGAAATCATCTTGACTAGTAAGCTTTCTAATACATTTCCTTCCTGAGTCTTTCCTCCCTCTGGTCCTCCTTCCTTACTCTGGATAGAATTCTTTCTAAACTTGGGTGCTGATCTCATTGCTCGCCTTGTTCAAACCCTTCAGGGGTTCCTTATTGTCCCTTTCTAATTTGGATCTGATGACACTTTCCCTGAGCCCTTGTCCTGCAGAACCCCCTACACTTTTGTGATCTGGGCAACAACAAAGGGGAGTGCTCACAAGTGAGTCTATCCAAATCTTTCTAGATGCTTTTATTTAAGAGGTATTTTTAAATAATTTGAAATTTATTAATTGTGTTACCTGCTAAATTGCTGTAACAGAGACCCCAAATAGAATGGCTTAAGTAAGATAACATATTTCCTTCTCATATAACAGCCCAGGTACCAGCTGCCAAAGGCTGGCAGGACAGCTCTGCCATGAAATAATGTGGGTTCTAAGATTGTGCCCAGTTCCCCATTTCCTAGCCTGCAGGAATGGGGAAAAGGAAGGCCAAGTCCAGTAGCCTTGTCTTTGTGGAGGTGACCAGGAAGTGCATAGTCACTTCTCAAAGCCTGTTTGCCCAGCTTAGTCACATGGCCATCGCTGGTTGCAGATGAGATTAGGAAATGTTCTAGCTGGGCAGCAGTGCACCCAGCTAAGCTGCCTGTGTACTGCCAAAAAGTGGAAAGGGAAAATGGTTTTTCTGGAAGATACTTAGTTGCCTCTATCACAGAAACAAACAAACAAAAAAAACTATGTTGATTAAAAAGTCAAATGGGCAGAAAATGAATGGTTTTTTAAAAAGCTCAGCTGGATCTACTCTGGAAGGTTTCAGCAGCTGCAATATACAAGTTACAGGATTCACTCAACACTTTTTACTTTTTTTTTCCCTTCCCCTTCCAAAAAAAGTATATCATTCTAGGTTAAGAATATATGAACAAAAAGAGTAGATGTCAGCTGCTCATATCTTCAACTAATACTTCAACTAATGGATTTGTGGTAAAAATTTGTGGCACTTGATAACATGAGCATACATACAAATTAATGTTCATGGCTTGGAATTTCTGTCTATACTCACCATTTATATTTCTGCCTGCAGTACAGCTTTTGGTAGCATTTTATCATTATCTTCAAAACATTTTCTGAAAGGTAATGTTGACAAGTTCTCTTTCTCAGTGGAGTTATCGTTTGTCCTTCCATCTTGTATTCTTCACTCTCAGATCTGTCGATAAACATCCCCTATCAGTGTGTTGCAACATTGGATCAGTTTCTCAGCTGGTGTGACATAGCACACAGGTAACAGCCTAAGTACCTGTTTGTCAAAATACAAATCCTCTTAGCCCACAGTTTGGGGCACTCCAGCGAGGAGCAACTTTAGCACTTTTCCACTTTGTACAGTACAAATATTATCATTTTCTATGTATATCCTGTTGGGGCAAAGTGTAAGAAATTCTGTGTAGATAGTTTCAGACTATTTCTGCTCTTTAAAAAATTTTTTTTTGTTTCTAGATTTCTTACTAGAAAATACTGCGTTGGCCAGAAAATTCATTTGGGTCTTTAGAAAAATTCAAACTAACTTTTTGGCCAACTCAGTAATTGTAATATGTAACATGCTCCCGTGATACAAAGGTGTCTCCATTCATAAAGTAGTAAAGACTACTGTGAGACATCAACCACTTTGAATTGGCTGTAGTGTGAAATACCTAAGATAGAATGTGTCTACAGATTATTTGACTAAAAGATCTAGACTTGTTTATACATCAGCCTTACAAAGTGACATCATGTATTTCTAGCCGTGTGGCCCATACTTAGGATGACAACAACTTCTGGTTTTCCTGGAAAAATCCCAGTTATACCTTATCCTGGCATCTCACCTTGTTTAGCATTTGTCACTATCAAGAGTTGTCCAGTTCAGAGAGTGTATTATATGTTTACTTTTGTTGCCTATAGTTGGTCTGAGTTATTGGCAGTTTCTTTGATGGTCATGTACTTAACTTTGATGTCATTTTTAGGACTGTTTACCCTAAATAATTGTGGACAGAATGGTGTAGTGGTTCATGGTTCATCTTTTGCAGAATACTTAAGGTAGGCATTGACAGATCTTTAAGCTCTAGGAACACAGGACTGTATCCATCTTATTCCATTATGTATATATTCTCAGCAACTGTCACATCACCTAAGCCAAATATTTATTGAAAATATTAATGGTTCAGACTTAATGACTTCATGACAACAGAGGTTTCCTAAGGTCTCTGATGGGTAGGATAAGTTATCTTCAACTACAAATCCCTATTACCTAACACAATGTCTGTTGTTTGAGAATGAATCGCTGAATGATTGACAGCTACTGTCGGTCTTAACGTTGGCACACTCTACCTCATGATATTGGCCCATCAAGACAGAAGGCATTTTGGTTATAGTTCTAATGTGTTGCATGTAAATTACACAAATGATCCAATTGTTTCTTGGTTATAATGATTTGTTTTTACTGTTCTGGCCTCTCATGAGAAAGAAAGGGAAATGATACTTAATCACTCCAAAATACCTCAGAAGGATAAATTCTGTCACTTGGAAGATTTAGACCTTAGTTTACATCCAGTATCTGATACTTTAGTCTGGAATTCCCAGTGGGTATTCTAGGAATGGGCACCAGATGGGTTAAATGTAAGTTCATTCAGGCAGAGCCGAAAGCCTTGGGCCTGAATGTGTTCATCCTCTTTTCCCAAAGGCATGTAAAAACGTCATCTTCTCTTGGCCCATGACATTAACTAGGCTGGGAAACACCATTAGTGATCTCTACAATGGAATTGCAGATACTTATCATTGATACTCAAGTATGTAACATGGTTTTTCAAAAATGTTATCTTGAGCCGTTTTTTCCAGAGTTAAGTTGATGTCATGCTTTAGCAGAAAGTGAATATCCCCACATCTCCAAAGTCAAAGATCTTCATGTAATCTTCAAAGAAGCATCTCATCTGAGGTAACTTACAGCATACTGAATTAGAAATTATTTTTTTATAATTAAAGTGACTATGTATAAGTAAAGTAACTATGTACCTTCCCAATTCAAAAAGTTTAGGGATTTTTACAAATGGTGGGCTACTCAATTGTGATTTCATTTTATAGCTCCACTAATTTTTTATGACTGGGAGAAATAAATATTATAACATCATAGGGCTTCCCTAATGGCTCAGATGGTAAAGATTCTGCTTGCAATGTGGGAGACCCAGGCAATGGCACCCCACTCCAGTGCTCTTGCCTGGAAAATCCCATGGACGGAGGAGCCTGGTAGGCTGCAATCCATGGGGTCCCTAAGAGTCGGACACGACTAAGCGACTTCACTTTCACTTTTCACTTTCATGCATTGGAGAAGGAAATGGCAACCTACTCCAGTGTTCTTGCCTGGAGAATCCCAGGGACAGGGGAACCTGGTGGGCTGCCATCAATGGGGTCTCATAGAGTCGGACACAACTGAAGCGACTTAGCAGCAGCAGCAGCAAGTTCAGTCCCTGAGTCGGGAAGGTCCTCTGGAGAAGGGAATGGCAACCCACTCCAGTATTCCTGCCTGGAGAATTCCATGGAGATAGGAGCCTGACAGGCTACAGTCCACAGAGTTACAAAGAGTTGGACACGACTGAGCAGCTAACACTTTCACTTTCATAACCTCATGACTGTGGCTCTCTGTTAAAGCTCCATTGCTGCTGCTGGTCCTGCTGCTAAGTCGCCTCTTTTGTGTCCGACTCTGTGCGACCCTATAGACGGCAGCCCACCAGGCTCCCCCGTCCCTGGGATTCTCCAGGCAAGAATACTGGAGTGGGTTGCCATTTCCTTCTCCAATGCACGAAAGTGAAAAGTGAAAGTGAAGTCTCTCAGTCGTGTCCAACTCTTTGCGACCCCACGGACTGCAGCCTACCAGGCTCCTCTGTCCATGGGATTTTCCAGGCAAGGGTACTGGAGTGGGGTGCCATCACCTTCTCCGAAAGCTCCACTAGTTTGTATAATTGGGGGCAAAGGAGAGGAGCATGAACTCCATGCACATTCTGGCTAGTGAAAGGACTTTCCAATTAAATGTTCTATCCTACCTGCTTTTCTAAATATTGTTTATAATTTTCACAAGAGCCACACAAATAGATGTAAGTCCTTAGAAACAGGACTAAATCTTAGAAACAAGATTTAGCAAACTGAAGATGACTAAAGCATTTCTTTGAAAGAGGAAAAAAGTGGTATTCTGCCAAACTTACCAGTTTATCACGACTAATTCTAAAATAAGGGTTTGTTTGCATTTCTCTAAAAGGCTAACCCTTTGGGGTAATTTTTAGTCAATTATAAGATGGTTTCTAGTGTTGATAATGAATTCCACTATAACACAGATTATGTTATCAAAGGAAGTAGGTCTGAATTTTCTCACTAAGGTTTCTCCAGGAATGTGCATCATGTTAACACTTGAGTTTACAGTATGTTTTTAATGGATGGAGGTATGAGTAAATGAATAATTAAGTAAAAGCTCAGGCTAAGAGTTAATGTGTATAATGCATACATAAAATTCAGCCGAATTGCTTGGAAGCCAAAGCCAAGTGGAGAACGTATGGATTCCACAGCTCTCTTTCTTTTTGGGGGCGCTGCGCTGGGTCTTAATTGCAGCACATGGAATCTTCAATCTTCACTGTGGCATGTGGAATCTAATTCCCTGATCAGGGATCGAACCCAGAGCCCCTGCATTGGGAATGCAGAGTCTTAGTCACTGGATCATCATGGAAGTGCCTCCATAGCTCTTTATGAGAGACAATCTTTTCACACCTAGTAGCAAAGATATACTTTTATAGGGTTCTCTCTATAAAGCAGCTTATTCAACACAGTGAATAATAACAAAGACTAATTTTATTAAGCACTTATTACTCTGTTCTGGGCACTTGCTCAGTGCTTTGACACAGTTTTTTGATTTAAATGTTTATTGACCCTAGTAAACTGCACACACAGTCAGAACTTCTGCGTCCATTGCCTGTGGGGAAGGACAGCGAACCCCCATAAGGACAAGGAGAAGGAAGGCCTGAGGCTCTGGCAGATTCATTATCTCAGGGAGTCTGCCTCTCTTGTGCTTCTTCCTTCCTGACCTTTTACATCACCTGGCCAAGTGTTTAACTGGTGCTCCTTTGCCTCTGCCCAGAGTTCACACTGACTTGTCACACTCCATCAGGAATCAGATTCTGTCCTGCTCAGGGTGTGCCCAGACTTAACCTTTGTCTTTTTGTTTTCCTGTAAAATGTTTAATTATGAACCAAACTGCTTGCAGATGGTCTATCAGAGTGAATTACCTTCAGAATAACTCATTCCAAATAATTGTGTCATGCCATCCATCTAGACATTGAAGAACACCTGTCAGAGCTGATCACTTTGACTTTGGCATCCTTAATAGTGACCTTGTATGTCTCTGTAATTAATAGTGACAACATTGGCTCCCAGGTTCAGGGCCTTCTGAGCCCTCTCTCAGAATGCTGTTACGGGCTGTATGATTCATTCAGTTACAGACCTTTATCAGGTGGCTGTCCTGTGCCATGCCCCTGGGGGGACGCAGATGAAAGAAACTCTCCTCCCTTTAGGTTAGGGATTCAAACTCAGACGGAGGAAGAAAGGAAGCTGGACAGACAGATGGAGCTCACAGTTTAAAAGGTTTGAGTGTATATTGAAATGTCTCCATGAGCAACCATTGTCTTAATTCTGTGTATATTTTTAGTACTGATGGTTAAGATCGCCTAATAAACTGCGGAGTAACTTTTTTCAACTAAATAAGCTACCTATCCAAGGTATACTGTATCAATATCTGAGTGTATTTTCCTGACTTTGAGAAGTGTTTAAGGTAAGTAGAGTGAGGTACTCAGATGCTTTCTAGCAGTCTTTATTACCAAACCAGGAATTAAAAACCGCTAGGCTCCTAGGTGTCCGCATCCAGAGCAGATATCCATGGGTTTGTTATCAGCAGGGCTTTCTGTCTCAATCACAGCAAGAAGAGAATGTGGCAGATTTCCCAGGACCATGGAAAGCTGCTAGGGCTTTAAGGAGCTCCTAGTTCACTTTACTTAGCCCAGTTTCAGGCATGTGCCAGCCATACTCTAGAGAAACAAGACTGAAAGTGAATGACCTTAAAAGGAAAAAGATCGTTTTGGGTCTAAGTTTCCATCTTACAGATGGAAAGAAGCAGCGGAAGTGCAAATAAAGCTCCCTTTAGGAGTCCCACTGGCTGCCTAGTAAACTGGATGGGGTTTATGATTATCAAGTTTTGACCAAACGCTTAGTTCTGAACTTGGGATAGCTTTCTCTGGATCCCTTATGCACATTATTATCTGGGAGGTTTTTGCCCAAGCTGACGCCTGTGCCAGGCAATTTGTTATGTAAGTGTATATTGAAATGTCTGGTCAATAATGATCAGGTAACAAGATGCATTAATGTATCTCTGGTCAATAAGTTATTAATGTCCTGCTGGCTCTTTTTTTAGGGGCTAATCAGACCATTTTTCCATTATTTCTTTTTCTGTTTGTGTTTCTCCAGGCTGCTTTCTCAGGCAGGACAGCTGCTTTATTATTTCCCTTTTTATCTCTAGGACTTATATCCAGCATGCAGAGTGTATTCCATAAATATTTGTTGAATGAAATGAAGCTTCTAGTAGAAGGTACATTAAGGGAGTCCTGTAGGTCCTGAAGCATTTCTGAAATCCTTTGGCCTGAGTTTGTGGTTTAGGGAACACGAATGATAACTTATAGAAGAGACTCTGATGCTGTGTGGAATAAAATGTGAAAGCCATTGATTTAGAGGCTTTTTTTTTTTTTTGTATTGTTCCGTGAATAAGATCTCCTGAATAAGATCACAAACATGGACCTTGACTTTTAGAATTAAAAGCTGAAAGAGAAAGCAAAACAATTCACAACAGTGTATTAACACTTTTTTTTAAATTTTGCTTTAGATCTGCTAAAATGTGTTCAGAGTTATATTTCTCAGTTTAAGAGCTTTGAAGTAAATTTTTCTCTGTGGATAGCAGTACTCTAGAGAAAAAACCCCAGTAGATACTAAAATATACTTTGTGTAAAGTTTTTTTTATAGTTCACAAGTTCTGAATTTTCTCTAGTCCTCTTCTTTCAGGTGTTCAGTGGATGGGTTTTGCCCAATGTGCAATCTGATTTTGATAGGGTTTGTATGAAGTTTTCTGAAAAATCTGGAATTTTTTTCTTTTGAATATTCTTTTCAGTTATTTTTGAGGTATCTAATCCAAGGTAGTATTAGAATAAAAATATTCTTAAAAGCGTAATTTCTTTTCATAATCTTTGAGGGAGTAACACTAGTGATTTGTTTTAATTGTGTATAGGATTATATCAGCTATAGAGTATCTTGTATCATTATAATCTGTATCTCTCAACACTTATGTAATCTTGAAAGATGGTACTGAAGAATTTATTTGCAGGGCAGCAATGGAGAAACAGACATAGAAAACAGACTTATGGACATGGGGAGAGGGGAGGAGAGGGTGAGATGTATGGAGATAGTAACATGGAAACTTATGTTACCATATGTAAAATAGATAGCCAATGGGAATTTCCTGTATGTCTTAGGGAACTCAAGCAGGGGCTCTGTATCAACCTAGAGGGGTGGGATGGGGCGGGGAGATGGTTTGACAGAAAACATTCTAGAATTCTTTGTAAAGAAAAACAACAAATTTCTGTAAAGCAATTATCCTTCAATTAAAAGATAAATTTAAAAAAATAAAAAATAAATAAATTTAAAAAAATAAAATTTCAAACAACATTTATGTCATACCAGTCATACAGAGCTCTGTTGGAAAAAAACTGAATCATTCCTTCTCATTCTGTATCTGAAGTGTGTATTTTCTTTAACCGTATGAATTTTAGGGATCTGAATTGCGTGTGGTGTGTGTGTCCATGCACAAGTATATGTTGGGTGTTGAAGAAGGGTAATTGGTAATGATAGTTATTGTTTATTACCTCTTATGAACTTTAATTTGTTCCCCTTTGACTTGTTTCAGTGAAGGGTTTGAGAATGTTATCCTCACCAGTCTCTTGGGTATTCTCCCATTTTCCCAGTTTGACTAAGAAGGCTGATTGGTTTTCTTTTTATTCATGTCCCACTTTTTATTTTATTTTTTTTTTGTAATTTCATTTTTTTCTAATCAATTTATTTTTTAATTGAAGGATAATTCATTTACAGAATTTTGGTTTTTTCTGTCAAACCTCACCATGAATCCCAGCTGAGCCACAAGGTGAGCCTCACAGAACATTGTAGAAAGAAAATGAAAGTTGGTATTTGATTGGGTAGTGCACTCATGCCTAAGTGAAAAGTATATGTATTAGGTTGAGTAATTAAGCTATTTGCTTCTTCATACATTAAACTCTTTCATTAAATGAAAACTCTTTCATTTCAAGGCTATTTGACTTTTTTCTTTTTTTGATCAGCTCTTTATTTTTTTTAACTTATTTTGTATTGAAGGATAAATGCTTTACAGAATTTTGCTGTTTTCTGTCAAACCTCAACATGA
>NW_011495027.1:7922139-7929626 GCF_000754665.1 Bison bison bison
CTCTCCTCCCCTTTCCCCATGTCCATAAGTCTATTCTGTATGTCTGTTTCTCCACTGTTGCCCTGTAAGTAAATTCTTCAGTACCATTTTTCTAGATTCCGTATATATGTGTTAGAATACGGTATTTATCTTTCTCTTTCTGACTCACTTCACTTGGTATAATAGGTTCTAGGTTCATCCATCTCATTAGAACTGACTCAAATGTATTCTTTTTTATGGCTGAGTAATATTCCATTGTGTATATATACCACAACTTCTTTATCCATTCATCTGTCGATGGCCATCTAGGTTGCTTCCATGTTCTAGCTATTGTAAATAGTGCTGCAATAAACAATGGGATACATGTATCTCTTTCAATTTTGGTTTCCTCAGGGTTTATGCCTATGAGTGGGATTGCTGGGTCATATGGTGGCTTTATTCCTAGTTTTTTAAGGAATTTCCATACCTTCTTCCATAGTGGCTGTGTCAATTTACATTCCCACCAACAGTGCAAGAGTGTTCCCTTTTCTCCACACCCTTTCCAGCATTTATTGGTTGTAGACTTCTTGATGAGGGCGATTCTGACCAGTGTGAGGTGATATCTCATTGTAGTTTTAATTTGCATTTCTAAGGAGATCAGCCTTGAGATTTCTTTGGAAGGAATGATGCTAAAGCTGAAACTCCAGTACTTTGGCCACCTCATGCGAAGAGTTGACTCATTGGAAAAGACTGTGATGCTGGGAGGGATTGGGGGCAGAAGAAGGGAATGACAGAGGATGAGATGGCTGGATGGCATCACCGACTCGATGGACGTGAGTCTGAGTGAACTCCTGGAGTTGGTGATGGACAGGGAGGCCTGGCGTGCTGCAATTCATGGGGTCACAAAGAGTCAGACACAACTGAGCAACTGAACTGAACTGAATAATGAGCTATGTGAAACATTTTTTCATGTGTTTGTTAGCCGTCTGTATTTCTTCTTTGGAGAAATGTCTGTTTAGGTCTTTTCCCCACTTTTTGATTGGGTTGCTTGTTTTTCTGGTATTGAGTTGTATGAGCTACTTATATATTTTGGAAATTAATCCTTTGTCAGTTGTTTCATTTGCTATTATTTTCTCCCATTCTGAGGTTTGTCTTCTCACCTTGCTTGTAGTTTGCTTTGCTGTGCAAAAGCTTTTAAGTTTAATCTGGTCCCACTTGTTTACTTTTGTTTTTATTTCCATTACTCTAGGAGGTGGGTCATAGAGGATCTTGCTTTGGTTTATGTCATTGGGTGTTCTGCCTGTTTTCCTCTAAGAGTTTTATAGTTTCTGGTCTTACATTTAGGTCTTTAATCCATTTTGAGTTTATCTTTGTGTATGGTGTTAGGAAGTATTCTAATTTCATTCTTTTACATGTAGCTGTCCAGTTTTCCCAGCACCACTTATTTGAAGAGGCTGTCTTTGCCCCATTGTATATTCTTGCCTCCTTTGTCAAAAATAAGGTACCCATAGGTGCATGGGTTTATTTCTGGGCTTTCTGTCTTGTTCCATTGGTCTGTATGTCTGTTTTTGTGCCAGTACAATGCTGCCTTGGTAACTGTAGCTCTGTAATATAATCTGAAGTCTGGAAGCTTGATTCCTCCAGCTCCATTCTTCTTTCTCAAGACTGCTTTGGCTATTCAGGGTCTTTTGTGTTTCCATATGAATTGTGAAATTTTTTGTTCTAGTTCTGTGAAAAATGCCATTGGTGATTTGATAGGGATTGCATTAAATCTGTAGACTGCATTTGGTAGTATAGTCATTTTCATAGTATTGATTCTTCCTACCCAGGAACAAGGAATATCTCTCCATCTGTTTATGTCATCTTTGATTTTTTTCATTAGTGTCGTATAATTTTCTGTGTATAGTTCTTTTGTCTCCTTAGGTAAGTTTACTCCTAGATATTTTGTTCTTTCTGTTGCAATGATGAATGAAATTAATTCCTTTATTTCTATTTCTGATTTTTCATTGTTATTATATAGAAATGCAAGTGATTTCTGTGTATTGATTTTGTATCCTGCAACTTTGCTAAATTCACTGATTAGCTCTAGTAATTTTCTGATACTATCTTTAGAGTTTTCTATGTACAGTATCACGTCATCGGCACACAATGAGAACTTTACTTCTTCTTATCCGATCTGGATTCCTTTATTACTTTTTCTTCTCTGATTGCTGTAGCTAGGACTTCCAGAACTATGTTGAATAATAGTGGCAAAAGTGGACGCCTTTCTCTTGTTCCTGATCTTAGGGGAAATGCTTTCAGTTTTTCACCATTAAGAATTATGTTTGCTGTAGGCTTATCATATATGGCTTTTACTATGTTGAAGTAGATTCCTTCTGTGCCCATTTTTTGGAGAGTTTTAATCACAAATGAGTGCTGAATTTTGTCAAAGGTTTTTTTTGGCATCTATTGAGATGATCATATGGTTTTTATCTTTCAAATTGTTAATATGGTGTATCACATTGATTGATTTGGGCATACTGAAGAATTCTTGCATCCCTGGAATAAACCCAACTTGATCATGGTGTATGAGCTTTTTGATGTGTTGCTGAATTCTGTCTGCTGAAATTTTGTTGAGGATTTTTGCATCTATGTTCATTAGTGATATTGGCCTATAGTTTTCTTTTTTTGTATTGTCTTTGATTTTGGTATCAGGATGATCATGGCCTCATAGAATTAGTTTGGAAGTGATCCTTCCTCTGCGATTTTTTTGAAAGAGTTTTATAAAGATAGGCATTAGCTCTTCTCTAAATGTTTGATAGAATTCTCCTGTGAAGCCATCTGGTTCTGGGCTTTTGTTTTTGGGGGAGATTTTTGATCACAGCTTCAATTTCAATGCTTGTTATTGGGTTGTTCATAATTTCTATTTCTTCCTGGTTCAGTCTTGGTAGATTGAACTTTTCTAAGAATCTGCCGTTTCCTCCAGGTTATCTATTTTATTGCCATACAGTTGTTCATAATAGTCTCTTATAATCCTTTGTATTTCTGCATTGTTTATTGTAACCTCTCCTTTTTCATTTCTAATTTTGTTGACTTGATTCTTCTCTCTTTTTTTCTTGATGAGTCTGGCTAAGGGTTTGTCAATTTTGCTTATCTTCTCAAAGAACCAGCTTTTAGTTTGATCAATCTTTACTATTGTTTCTTTCATTTCTTTTTCATTTATTTCTGCTTGGATCTTTATGATTTCTTTCCTTCACTAATTTTGGGGGTTTTTTCTTCTTCTTTTTCCAGTTGTTTTAGGTGTAAAGTTAAGTTGTCTATTTGATGTTTTTCTTGTTTCTTGAGGTAGGATTGTATTGTTATAAACTTCCCTCTTAGAACTGCTTTTGCTGCATCCTATAGGTTTTGAATTGTTTTGTTTTCATTGTCATTTGTTTCTAGAATTTGTTTTATTTCCCTTTTGATTTCTTCAGTAACCTGTTGGTTATTTAGAAACATGTTGTTTAATCTCCATGTGCTTGTGTTTCTTACAGTTTTTTTCTTGTAATTGATATCTAGTCTCATAGCATTGTAGTCGGAGAAGATGCTTGATACAGTTTCAGTTTTCTTAAATTTACTGAGGTTTGATTTGTGACCCAAGATGTGGTCTATCCTGGAGAATGTTCCATGTGCACTTGAGAAGATTGTGTATTCTGTATTTGGATTGAATGTCCTCAAGATATCAATGAGATCTGTCTCATCTAATGTATCATTTATGACTTGTGTTTCCTTATTAATTTTCTCTTTTGATGTTCTGTCCGTTGGTGTGAGTGGGGTATTAAAGTCTCCTACTATTATTGTGTTACTGTCAATTACTCCTTTTATGTCTGTTAGTTTTGTCTCATGTATTGAGTTGCTCCTATGTTGGGTGCATAGACATTTACAATTGTTATGTCTTCCTCTTGGATTGATCCCTTGATCATTATGT
Organism: Bison bison bison; assembly: GCF_000754665.1. NCBI lineage: Eukaryota > Metazoa > Chordata > Mammalia > Artiodactyla > Bovidae > Bison > Bison bison. The sequence goes on from NW_011495027.1 coordinate 7,926,044, forward strand.
AGTGTCCTTCCTTATCTCTAATCTTCTTTATTTTAAGGTCTATGTTTTCTGATATGAGGATTGCTACTCCAGCTTTTTTTTGCTTCCCATTTGCATGGAATATATTTTTCCATCCTCTCACTTTCAGTCTTTATGTGTTTTGAGGTCTGAAGTGAGTTTCTTGTAGACAGCATATATTTGAGTCTTGTTTTTGTATCCATTCAGCCAGTCTGTGTCTTTTGGTTGGAGCATTTAATCCATTTACATTTAAAGTAATTATTGATATATGTGTTCCTATTGCCATTTTCTAATTGTTTGGGGTTGATTTTGTAGATCTTTTTTCTTCTGTTGTATTTCTTGACTATATAAGTCCATTTAACATTTGTTGTGAAGCTAGTTTGGTGGTACTGAATTCTCTTAACTTTTGCTTGTCTGAAAAGCTTTTTATTTCTCCATCAATTTTGAATGAGATTCTTGCTGGGTACAGTAATCTTGGTTGTATATTTTTCCCTTTCAGTACTTTAAATATATCCTGCCATGCCCTTCTGGCCTGCAGAGCTTCTGCTGAAAGATCAGCTGTTAATCCTTAGGGGTTTCCCTTGTATGTTACTTCTTGCTTCTCCCTTGCTGCTTTTAATATTCTTTCTTTGTGTTTAGTCTTTGTTAGTTTGATTAGTATGAGTTTTGGCGTGTTTCTCCTTGGGTTTATTCTGTATGGGACTCTGTGCCTCTTGGACTTGATTGGCTATTTCCTTTTCCATGTTGGGGAAATTTTCAACTATAATTTCTTCAAAATTTTTCTCATACCCTTTCTTTCTCTCTTCTTCTTCTGGGACCCCTATAATTTGAATGTTGGTGTGTTTGATACGGTCCCAGAAGTCTCTGAGACTGTCCTCAGCTCTTTTCATTCTTTTTACTTTATTCTGCTCTTCAGAAGTTATTTCCACCATTTTATCTTCCTGCTTATTGATTTGCTCTTCTGCTTGAGATATTCTGCTATTGATTCCTTCTAGAGTATTTTTAATTTCAGTAATTGTGTTGTTTTATGTTGTAATTGTGTTGTCTCTGTGTGCTTATTCTTTAATTCTTTTAGGTCTTTGCTAATTGGTTCTTGCATTTTCTCTATTTGGTTTTAAGGTTTTTGATCATCTTTACTATCATTATTCTGAATTCTTTTTCAGGTAACCATCCTATTTCCTCTTCATTTATTTGGACTTCTGTGTTTCTAGTTTGTTCCTTCATTTGTGCAGTATTTCTCTGCCTTTTTTTTTTAAGTTATTGTATTTGAGGTCTCCTTTTCTCAGCCTTCAAGGAAAGTTGAATTCTTTCCTTGAAGAAGGTTGATTTCTTTCTTCCTTTTGGTTTCTGCCCTCCTAAGATTGGTCCAGTGGTTTGTGTGAGCTTCGTATAGGGTGAGATTTGTGCTGAGTTTTTGTGTGTTTTTCCTCTGACAGGAAGGCTGAGTGAGGTGGTACTCCTGTCTGCTGATGATTGGGTTTGTATTTTTGTTTTGTTTGTTGTTTAGATGAGGCGTCCTGCACAGGGTGCTACTGGTGGTTGGGTGATGCTGGGTCTTGTATCCAAGTGGTGTCCTTTGTGTGAGTTCTCACTATTTGATACTCCCTAGAGTTAGTTCTCTGGTAGTCTAGGGTCTTGGAGTCAGTGTTCCCACTCCAAAGGCTCAGAGTTTGATCTCTGGTCAGGAATCAAGATTCCACAAGTGGTTTGTTATGGCATTAAGGGAGACTAAAACCAATATCCAAAAATAAGAAACCAAAGATGAACCCCAGACAAATGGCAGTTACAAAATCAGGTAAATAATAATTAAAATAATGGAATATACACATATACATATATACCCATGAGCAAAGTAAAAACAGTCCAACAAAAATAAAGTACAGTAGATTGATCTGGTAAACAAAGAAAATCAAAAATTATATTTACCAGTTAAGAACAAAACTAACTTAAGTACAAACTGGAAAACAAAACTAAAGCCAGGTGCCAAGTGGGGAATAAAGCAATGAAAACAAAACTAACAAATATGTTGAGAGGGAAGGAAAAGAAAGGAAGAATAGATATGCAAAGTTAAATAGAGGTAGATGAAGAAGATTTATATACATTAAAGATTAACTGCAAAGGAAAAGAACAGTAGGAAAGGCAAATGAAGGAATAAATGTAGAAAAAATATAATAGGTTTAAAAAATTAAAAATTAAAATTTTAAAAAAAGAGAAAAGAAAAAAAAATGAAAGAAGAAAGAAAAGGGGGGAGAAAAAAGGAAAACTCCACAGAACTGCAAAAGCCTAGTGTAGAGGCAGAGGTTTATAACAACAAGAGAAAGTGTGACTGAATATACACATATACATATATATACCCATAAGCAAAATCAAAACAGTCCAACAAAAATTAAGTACAATAGATTGACCCAGCAAACAAAGGAAAACAAAAATTATATCTACCAGAACAAAACTAATTAAAGCACAAACTGGAAAACAAAGCAAGGTGCGAACTGGGGAATAAAGCAATGAAAATAAGACTAACAAATACATTCAGAGGAAAGGAGAGAAAGAAAAGAAAGAAAAAATAGATATGCAAAGTTAAATAAAGGTAGATAAAGAAGATGTATATCAGTTAAAGATTAACTGCAGGGGGAAAAGAACAGAAGAAAAAGCAAACAAAGAAATAAATGTAGAAAAAATAACAATAGGTTTAAAAAATTAAAAAAGAGAAAAGAAAAAGAGGAAATGCCACAGAACTGCAAAAGCCCAACATAGAGGTTTATAACAACAATTAAAAATGTGACTGAGGAAAAAGAAAAAAAAGCTCAAAAGTTTAGTTGGATTTCTTAGTGCCAATAAAATCGACAACTACAACAGAGAGGAGAAAAAAGAAAAAATCCAAAAGAATCTGCAGAACAAATCAAAAAATTAGAATAATAAATGTTTTTCTTGAGTCTCTGCTGTCAGAGTCCTTTCCTGTGCTGGGACTCACAGTCCACCTCACCTCCCTAGGATGCCCTCCAACACTGTAGTGATTTCTGGACCTGCTGTGGGGGCAGCTCAGATTCTAATCTGGTCCTACTCCTGTGTGTTCTTGCCTCCAATGTTCACAGCTATCAGAGCTAGTGTGTTTTCTTTTGTGGGAGCTCTCAGTGGCCTTTTATATATTCCATAGACACAGAATCTACTTAGTTGATCATGCGGATTTAATCTACAGCTTGTACAGCTTGTAGGAAGATTCTGGGTCTTCTTCCTTAGCCACACTGCCCCTGGGTTTCAATTGTGGTTTTATTTCCACATTCACATGTTGGTTGTCTGCTGGGGTTTAGCTCCTGAGGCTGCCCTGGAGCACTTAGGTTTGCCCCTGTGAGGGCCAGCTGTGGAAGTGGTGCAGCTGCTTGGGTTGCAGGGGTTCTGGCAGCACCAGGTGCTCAGGGGGGTTGGCGGTTAGGGCAGCAGAAAATATAGTGCTCTAGAAGGGTATGGCAACCAGTATTGGCCAGTATGTTCCAGTATTCTTGCCTAGAGAACCCCCTCTCTAAGAAGCCTGGCAGGCCACAGTCTACTGGGTCACAGAGAGTCGGACAAGACTGAAGCGACCTTGCAT
>NW_011495027.1:7929726-7942143 GCF_000754665.1 Bison bison bison
TTTTTTTTTTTTGCCTGTGGCAGCTCTGCCCCAGTGAGAGTTGAGTGTAAAGATGGTGCAGCTGCTTGGCTTGCAGGGACCCGGCGGCGCCAAGTGTTCAGGGACACAAACTTCCTCCGAGGCAGGAGTCTTTTTTTCCCAGCCTCTTGTACCTGGCGATCAGAAGGCCTCTTTGGCCAGTCTTTCTCCATAGCTCTGCCAGTTCAGGCACTTAGAGGGATCCTTTGCATGGGGTCCTTCTCTGCTGTTCGGCACATCAGGCATATAGAGGGCCCCACCCTGTAGATCCTGAAGATTTCCCTGGTGGCTCAGATGGTAAAGCATGTGCCTACAATGTGGGAGACCCGGGTTCAATCCCTGGGTTGGGAAGAATCTCCTGGAGAAGGAAATGGCAACCCACTCCAGTATTCTTGCGTGGAAAATCCCATGGACAGAGGAGCCTGCTAGGCTACAGTCTGAGGTTGCAAAGTTCTTTCTTTGTTTTTACCCTGTAGATCAGTGCATCAGGCACTTAAAGGGGCCCCCGGGTGTGTTCCTACTCTGTAGTTCAGTGCATCAGTCACTTAAAGGAGCCCCCTGGGTGGGGTCCTACTCTGTAATTCAGTGTATCAGGTGTTTGATGGGCCAGCCTCTCTATTGTTCAGCTGTTGATGCTGGCATGTGGAGAGAAAGAGGCTATGGTAATGGTTTCACCCACTACGTGTGACAGCAGTATCGCCTTGCTTCCATGGCTGCCTGGCTTTCCTCCACAGGCATTTCCCACCATGGTCTCCTCCCTCACATCCCCTCAATCTGTCTCTCCACAGTCAACAGCAGCCCTCACACTGGGATTGTTCCACAATCCCTAAACTCCAGCTCCCAGCCGCTGCCCCTTCCAGGACACCCACGTTTCTGCCTGGCATATGTATGGTTGCAGCTGCTGCTGCTGCTAAGTCGCTTCAGTCGTGTCCAACTGTGTGACCCCATAGACAGCAGCCCACCAGGCTCCCCCATCCCTGGGATTCTCCAGGCAAGAACACTGGAGTGGGTTGCCATTTCCTTCTCCAATGCATGAAAGTGGAAAGTGAAAGTGAAGTCGCTCAGTTGTGTCCAACTCTTCACGACCCCATGGACTGCAGCCTACCAGGCTCCTCCATCCATAGGATTTTCCAGGCAAGAGTACTGAAGTGGGGTGCCATTGCCTTCTCCAGAGAGTTGGTTTAGGCAATAAAATAACAAAGACTAAGGTCTAGCTTCTAAATTTTAATAGTTTTACTGGGATATAGTTCATATACTATAAAATATACCCATTTAAGATGTACAGTGATAGTCACTCAGCCATGTCCAACTCTGTGACCCCAGGGACTGTAGCCCACCAGGCTCCTCAGTCCATGGAATTTCCCAGGCAAGAATACTAGAGTGGGTTGCCATTTCTTTCTCCCAGGGATCTTCCCAGGGATCAAACCCAGGTCTCTTACATTGCAGGCAAATTGTTTACTGTCTAAGGCAACAGGGAAGCCCTTTAAGGTGTACAATTCAGTGCTTAATTTAGTTATAGTCACAGGGTTGTCAAACCATCATCATTTCTAATTTCTGAATCTGACTGTTAGTTGTTGGTTTATTCTACTGTCATTGGTCGTAAGATAAATAGAATCATATATCATAAAATAATGTAGACCCATTCTTTATAATTTTCTGATTCATCTTTGTCCAACCAAAGTCCAGTAATTTCCCCCTTTCCACTTTAGTCCAAAAAGCTTCCTCACCATCCATGAGAAATATTTGCTTATAGGATATTAAGCTGATTTTCATATGTGCCATAGAGAAGTCTTTGAATGTGAAATCTACTTCCTTATAATGTAATTCTTAAAGATATATAAAGGGGACCCCAAAACATGTATGCAATTAGTATTTATTAATGTGCCTTCTTCAAGTTAAAAAGAAAAAATCCCCTAATAACCATTGATAGCCATTTCTGACTAATAGCTAAGGAGACCAAGCCTCAAGATATCTAGATACAGTCTCCTCCCTCATTAACTTGACTTTTAGATTATAAAAAATTCACCTGAGGATCATAAGAGACTTAATAAACTATGTTATATGAATATGTAGTTAATGTACTTTGTACACACACATGTATATTATATATGAAGAGCAATTTTTATTTTCAAAGTGCCACTGCATCTTTAATTCAGGTAGTGGTTGAAACACTTCGTTTTCCACCCAGTTTTTGATAGGTGAAATTGGAGAATGGACACATTAATTGAAGTCCTGTGTTCAAGATAAGACCTAGTCAGTGGTCGACATTGCAAAAAAGTACTGGTTTCCTGCCTATGGCTCAGGCACTTCCTTATAACTTCATTGAAACCATCCTTGGTTTCCATCTCTTGACTTACCCATTAAATGTGATATCTATACAGAGACATACTAGACTAATAATAGAATAACATTAGAATGTACAGATGTGAGAACTGGACCATAAAGAAGGCTTAGCACCAAAGAATTGATGCTTTTGAACTGTGGTGGTAAAGAAGATTCTTGAGAGCCCCTTGGATAACAAGATCAAACCAGTCAATCCTAAAGGAAATCAACCCTGAATATTCCCTGGAAGAACTGATGCTGAAGTTCCAATTATTTGGCCAACTGATGTGAAGAGCTGACTCTGGGAAAGGCCCTGATGCTGGGAAAGATTGAGGGCAAGAGAAGAGGGCAACAAAGAATGAGATGGTAGGATGGCATCACTGACTCAGTGGACATGAGTTTGAGCAAACTCAGGGAGATAGTGAAGGACAGAGAAGCCTGGTGTGCTGCTGTTCATAGGGTCACAAAGCGTCGGACACGACTTAGCGACTGAACAACAAGAATTCCTTATAGTTTCTGTAACATAATTTCTCCCATGTGTCTATGCTATTGACTTGCTATTTGTTCTGCCGAAATTATATTCCTCTACTCCCCACAACCACATGGAAGTTCTCATCCTTCCGGTCTCATCTGAAAAACCAGATCTCTGCAGTCCTCCCATTTGCCCAGTGTGGCTGTAAGTTTGCCCTGTTCTGTGCCTCCCCTGTACTTTGCATTAACCAGGTAAGAGCGATTTTCTTACCATGTCATAATAATACACTTATTGCTTGTCATCTACCATTTGAGCAGGAGCTCTTTGAGGGACCATTTCTATCTGCTTCTCCATGGTGCCTGACGCATGTTTTTTTTTAAATTCTGAGTGAATGTCATGAAAGGTTGTTCTAGGGAAGGTGTTGATTACATAATTTCATTCCTCTGTCTCCTGAAAGCCAAGGACAACAGTGAGAAGGTCCTTCCTTCAACAGCCAAGCCTTAACCAAGAGCACAGTCACTGGATAACAGTGTGATAGAGACAGAGATTTGAAGATGAAAGATTCTGTTAGCTCTGTCACTTAATTGGCTCAGGAAGGTCACTTAAGATTTTTGTGCCTCAGGTTTCCTCATATCCTTGGGCAATAGTAATGCCTAGTTCACTGGGTTATTGTGAGAATCAGTTGAGACATTTTATGGAAAAGTAGCTTGCAAACTGGAAAGCGCTGCAAACATGAGAAGAGACCTTAGAATCTGGTAGAAAGAACAGGTGGTTTGGCCTTAAATAAGATTTTAAGTCCAGACTCCACCACTAATTATTTGACTTGCACAATTTAACTCCTGAGAGCCTATGTCTTTGCTTGTCAAAGGAAAGCGATAACACTTAGGCAGCTTAAAGTAATGTTGTCAAGGTTAGATGGAATCCAGGCAATGTTCCATTTATAGTCCATCGGTGTATGTTCAACGGTTAGCAACCAGCGCTTTTGCACATTGTATATTCATACCTCTGCACCCTCTTTTCTATGGCAGATTTTGCCCCAGGGAGAACAGGCCCTTCCTCTCAGGCCAGGGAGAGGACAGTAAGGGCAGGCTGCTGGAGGAAGTTACTGAATCTCCCGGCCTGTGACCCCAGCTGGCCTGGGTGTGCCTTGGGACAGGGGTGAGGCAAAGCCTCAGTGTGGTGTCCCAGCACATTCCTAGGGCAGCTGTTTCTACTGCAGCTTCTTTTACCATTTCTTTTTGAAGCTCCTTATTGAAGTTAAAGCATGCATACCAAAAAGGTACATAGCCTAAGTGTATAGATCACGTTTTATAAATTGAATACACCCATGTAACCAGATCATTCATTCTCATTACTGCCTGATGCTCCACTTTGTAAATGCACCACATCTGATTTTTCTGTTCTAGTGCTGATGGACGTTTGGAAAATCTACAGTTTAGGGGTGTTGCAGAGTGCTGCTGTGATTGCTAATTCATGTCTTTTGATGGGTATATGTATTTCTCATGGGTGTATACTTAGCAGTGGGAGTGCTGGGCCATAGAGTGTGCATATATTCAGTTTGGGTAGATATTAAAAAAAATTTTCCCAGCATATTTGTATAAATTCATACTCCCACCAGAAGTGTTTGACTTCTAATTGCTCCACATCCTCACCTCTTCAGTATTATCTGTATTTTTAATTTTAGGAATTATAAGACTGTGTAGCATTTTGGAGGTGGAACCATTCCCTCAGCCCCCAAAGCTTCAAATTTAATATGTTCATTTTCAGGAAAGTGCTGTGTACAGAAGCAGGGGATTGTGAAGATACAAAGCTCCTGCTATGGTGCTTGGTATACGGAAGGAAGATGACAAATGATAGCTGCTATCATTATCATCCTCCTTGACATCATCATCATCACTAATCACTGCCTTCTCTGCTCTTAAGGGCAGAGAGCAGGACACGGTAGACCCAAGGGTGAATAAGACATAATCTCTACCCAGTAGCAGCTCAAGAGCTAGTTGAAGAGGCCAACACTGGAAATAGATTCTTTTTAGAGTGTACAATAGGAACTTGAGAAAGAGGTAGTGCTTGAGCTGGGACTTGAAGAATAAGTCAGAGTTCAACAGGAAAAGAAAGGAAATGGCAGGGGCACAAAACCTTTGGGGAGCGGCTGCTGTGGGCAGCATGCTAGAAGAGAAGAGCCATCTGAGGCTGGAATCATTGTGTGCTGGTGTTGGTTTTTCAGGTGTTGTCACCCTTGCTAGGATGCATGGGGCAGAGCTGGTGACCATTCGGTGTCAGTGTGACATTACAGTACTCTGCTGCTGTGTTCTCCACCCTGTATCTTTTATTTTCTTCCTTCTCTAGGAAAATAGTCAGCCATCTCTTCTCTCTCTTGGGATCAAAACCTGTCCCGAGTACAAGGTGCTTGAAAACCACCTCTGAAGGTTTGATAGCTGCAAAATGTCAGTGATTACAAGGATCCCACAGCTTCTTTGCTGTGTGTTCCTTTAACTATGTTTATGTTGAGAACTGGCTAATAGTTTTTATTCTCGTGTGGGTCCAGGTTGCTTGTGGTTGCAGTTAAGTTTAATAAAATGCTCTTCTGCCCAGTGCCATATGTAGACCATGAATAAATGTTCTTGAGGAATTTTGATGATTATAATGATGGCGATAAAGGTGATGATCAAGAACTAATACAGTGTCTCATTAATTGAGCATCAACTGTGTGTCAAGCATTGGCTGTATAACAGTAAGGAAGATGGACATGATCCCTATGCCCATGGAACTTAGAATCTTAGGGAGGATTAGACAAGTAAACAGTTGGTTCTACTAATATAATAAGGGCTGTGATGGATAGAGGTACATAGTTCTCTCATAGTACATAGAATCAAAGAAGCACCTCACCCATACTAGGAATCAGGGAGGGCTTCCTGGGAAAGGCAACATAAACTGATAGGCTCGTGGAGAGAAGTGGGGAGGAAGTATTCCAGGCAGAGAAAACAGTGTGTAGGAGGAGTAGAGTGTAAGGGAGGTTGGCTGATTGGAGAAGCTGGAAGAAGAGGCTAGAAATAGAAAGCATTTTGCCACTTAATGTTTTCATTTGCATCTGTGTCATAATATCTTTTGTTTGCCTGTTTTCTAGGAATGTTTACCCTTGCGGAAGTTGCTTCACTTAATGACATTCAGCCAACTTACCGAATCCTGAAACCATGGTGGGACGTGTTTATGGATTACCTGGCTGTTGTTATGCTGATGGTAGCCATCTTTGCAGGAACCATGCAACTTACCAAAGATCAAGTGGTCTGCTTGCCAGTATTGCCAGCTCCTATAAATTCAAAGGCACATGCTACACCAGGGAATGCCGACATTACCACCAACATCCCGAAGATGGAATCAGCCACAGACCAAGACCAAGATGGGCGGATGACAAATGAGATTTCCTTTGGCGCATCCGCTGTGACACCTGACATACCTCTCAGAGCCACATATCCTCATGCAGATTCCACGGCTCCAAATCAGGAGGCCAAGAAAGAGAAGAAAGACCCAACAGGCCGAAAAACAAACTTGGATTTCCAGCAATATGTATTTATTAATCAGATGTGTTACCATCTGGCCCTTCCGTGGTATTCCAAGTACTTTCCATACCTTGCTCTTATACATACTATTATTCTCATGGTCAGTAGCAACTTTTGGTTCAAATATCCTAAAACATGCTCAAAAGTAGAGCATTTCGTTTCAATCTTAGGAAAGTGCTTTGAATCTCCTTGGACTACTAAAGCATTGTCTGAGACAGCGTGTGAAGACTCGGAGGAAAACAAGCAGAGAATAACAGGTGCCCAGACTCTACCAAAGCATGTGTCTACCAGCAGTGATGAAGGGAGCCCCAGCGCCAGCACCCCAATGATCAACAAGACTGGATTCAAATTTTCAGCCGAGAAGCCTGTGATCGAAGTCCCCAGCATGACCATCCTGGATAAAAAGGACGGGGAACAGGCCAAAGCCCTGTTCGAGAAAGTGCGGAAGTTCCGTGCTCACGTGGAAGACAGTGACTTGATCTATAAACTCTATGTGGTCCAAACAGTTATCAAAACAGCCAAATTCATTTTTATTCTCTGCTACACAGCAAACTTTGTCAACGCAATCAGCTTTGAACACGTCTGCAAGCCCAAAGTGGAGCACCTGACTGGTTACGAGGTGTTTGAGTGCACCCACAACATGGCGTACATGCTGAAAAAGCTGCTCATCAGTTACATATCCATTATTTGTGTGTATGGTTTTATCTGCCTCTACACTCTCTTCTGGTTATTCAGGATTCCTTTGAAGGAATATTCTTTTGAAAAAGTCAGAGAAGAGAGCAGTTTCAGTGACATTCCAGATGTGAAAAATGATTTTGCGTTCCTTCTCCACATGGTAGACCAGTATGACCAGCTCTATTCCAAGCGTTTTGGGGTGTTCTTGTCAGAAGTCAGTGAAAATAAACTTCGGGAAATTAGTTTGAACCACGAGTGGACATTTGAAAAACTGAGGCAGCACGTGTCACGCAACGCCCAGGACAAGCAGGAGCTCCATTTGTTTATGCTCTCAGGCGTGCCTGATGCTGTCTTTGACCTCACAGACCTGGATGTGCTAAAACTCGAGCTGATTCCAGAAGCTAAACTTCCTGCTAAGATTTCTCAGATGACTAATCTCCAAGAGCTTCACCTGTGCCACTGCCCTGCAAAAGTGGAGCAGACTGCTTTCAGCTTTCTCCGTGATCACTTGAGATGCCTTCACGTGAAGTTCACTGATGTGGCAGAAATCCCTGCCTGGGTGTATCTGCTCAAAAACCTTCGCGAACTGTACTTGATAGGCAATTTGAACTCTGAAAACAATAAGATGATAGGCCTCGAATCTCTCCGAGAGTTGCGGCACCTTAAGATCCTCCACGTGAAGAGCAATTTGACCAAAGTCCCCTCCAACATTACTGATGTGGCCCCACATCTCACCAAGTTAGTCATTCATAATGACGGCACTAAACTCCTGGTACTGAACAGCCTTAAGAAAATGATGAATGTTGCCGAGCTTGAACTCCAAAACTGTGAGCTAGAGAGAATTCCACATGCTATTTTCAGCCTCTCTAACTTACAGGAACTGGATTTAAAGTCAAATAACATCCGCACAATTGAAGAAATCATCAGTTTCCAGCATTTAAAACGACTTACTTGTTTAAAATTATGGCATAATAAAATTGTCACCATTCCACCCTCCATCACCCACGTCAAAAACTTGGAGTCACTTTATTTCTCTAACAACAAGCTGGAATCCCTACCGGTGGCAGTGTTTAGTTTACAGAAACTCAGATGCTTAGATGTGAGTTACAACAACATTTCCATGATCCCAGTAGAAATAGGATTGCTTCAGAACCTGCAGCATTTGCATATCACGGGGAACAAAGTGGACGTTCTGCCGAAACAGCTGTTTAAATGTGTTAAGTTGAGGACTTTGAATCTAGGGCAGAACTGCATCACATCCCTCCCAGAGAAGATCGGTCAGCTGTCACAGCTCACCCAGCTGGAGCTAAAGGGGAACTGCTTGGACCGCCTGCCAGCCCAGCTGGGCCAGTGTCGCCTGCTCAAGAAAAGTGGGCTTGTGGTGGAAGATCACCTTTTTGACACCCTTCCCCTCGAAGTCAAAGAAGCGTTGAATCAAGATATAAATATTCCCTTTGCAAATGGGATTTAAACTGAGATCCTGCATGCGCATACGTGTGCAGGAACCACTTCCTAGATTGCAGATGTTCATGTACCAGTTATTGCAAGATGATGCATTTTAGGAGTAGATACACCTCTAAAAATACAACACAGGGAGAGGACGCATAGAAGGCTGATAGAAGACATAACTGAATGTTCAGCGTTTGTAGTGTTTTAAGTCATTTACTTCCAAATCTTTTCTCTCTTTTTCTTTTTTCTGGGGAAAGGGAAGGAAAAATTATAATCACTAATCTTGGTTTCTTTTTAAATTGTTTGTAACTTGGATGCTGCCGCTACTGAATGTTTACAAATTGCTTGCCTGCTAAAGTAAATGATTAAATTGACATTTTCTTACTATACCACCTTTTTTTGAGGTGTCTTGATTTACTTTGCTTAATTGGTATAATAATGCTTTAATTCAGACCACTGAAGGCACATCAGGCAAATTTAGATTTGCTGAAATACTGATTTCTTTTTTGTTTGAATTTCAAGCACCTAAAATAAGTACTTCTTATAATATTTAACTGGTGTTACCACTTCTGAGAATCCCATTTTATAGATTTTACACTCTTGAAGACCTGAAATGCAGCAAAAGAGTGTAGATCATTGAGAGAGTTTGGTTTGTTTGTTTTTTAAGAATAAATATCAAAGAAAAAAGAACTCTCTCCTTACTAATAGTTGTTTTTCATAGTCTGGAGTTCTGATCATATGATATGCTTTTCTATCACTACTATAGAGCTGCCAATAAATAGAAAATGTTAGTTTAAAATAAATTTAATTACAACCAAAATAAAATTTTAATGTTTTAATGACTAACATCTTTCCAATTTATCACCATTTGGAAGATAACACAAATTCAAAGCAAATATCATTAAATTACTTACCCTTTGCACTGTTGTGGGGAAAAAAGTAGGATTTGTAGTTCATTGAATTGGAAAACTATTTCTATTCATTTTAGTGACAGGCTGTACTTCTTGTGTTTGTCTGCAGCTAGGAAGGGTCATGTTCAGGGAAATGCTAGCAGAATGTACTTTTTGGGTGATGATTTTTCCTTCTTTATCTAACTTAGAAAGTAGCTAAATCGATCTCAGAAAATCAAAAAAATTCCCTGGTACCTGTCTGTATAGGTTGGCAGGTATTTCATAGGCTTTTGTACACTTGGATAGTCTCTCATCACACCTTAGCATGGCTTGAAAGATTCTGCAGAGAATGTGCAAAGATGGACTTGCATGCATGCTTTTCCTCCCCTAAATTGATCTCTGGGGCTGCTGGCCTGTTGCAAGTGGTGGTGGTCTTTGCCTACTATATAGCTTCTGCATATTTACCTTCAGAGGCGTTATCACTGATAGAAGCTGCAGCCACCGTGGCTGAATGAGCAACCGACCCCAGCGTCAGCATCCTGGCCACTCCCTCTCTTCCTAGAAGACTTGAGGTAGAAGAGTAACTTGAAAGGCCAGGTTTAGAAAATCAGAGGACCGTGACTGAGTTTTGGTGTAAGCAAGTTCTCTCCGGATCAGGCATCTTCCATTTCTCTCAGCATTCACTGATATATTCACTGGTATTGATCATGTACCTACTTTGTGCCTTGGAAATTCAAGGAACTGAGGATTCACTGTTGGAATAAGTCACAGCCTTGTGTTTATAACAGACTGTGTGAGATCATATCAATTAGGCAACTAATACAAATAATTGGTTATAGTTGTCATGTAGAAGGCGTACAGAATCTGTGCATGAATAACAGCTGGGAGGGGGCACATTTGGTTCAAGTGGAGGTTCAGGGAAGTTTGCACTTGGAAACTCTGCCTGTCAACACTCCTGGACATTTCCTCCCCGCCAGCCCCACAGGGTGCTGTTCTCCCTAAAAGTAAGGCCACCACCCAAAATTGGTACAACATCTTTAGAAGGATGCCTCACTTGTGAGATAAACAGGCCAGATCTTAGGATCCTTGCTTTATGGACTAGGAAGCTTGTTTTCCTCTCTAAAAAGTGCATGTTGTTCTTGTAGGCACAGGTGACAGCCTTCCCACAGCTCACCTTGCTTGTCAGAGGAGAGGCCTGGAGGAACCCAGAGTCTGACCCTCCCACAGCTTGACACTGGCAGCTGCCCTTAGGCACCTGTTTCTTTATCAATACTTGGGGTTCAGTCACTTAGAACTGATTGGTATTACATGCCTTCAAACAATATCAAGGGGTATCTTTGTTCTTACCCAAACTTCTATTGACTTTATCAGCCCTTAATGATTTCCTTGAACTCTGAAGAGTTCACGGTCAATTGATTTAAATGCCGCATTCCTTGCCACTGTTTGCAAATAGCCGTATTTTAAAAGAGGATTCCTAAGAAATGCTGATTCATCCAACAGATTTTAAATGCGCTGGGTCTTGGAGTCTCAATAAAACAGCAGATGAGATTATGGGCCCAAATATACCATCAACCCATATGTCTTCACAAATTTATGTTGGCACTGCACACTCTAGACATGGGGAAAACACAAGTTAAAATGTACAAGTTTGGCTTACTAGCATTTTTGTATCTTCTAAAGTTCCTTGAGCACCACTTGAAGAAAATTATTTTGAAGTATCTTTAAATGTTCCATGTATATGCGAATCCCTGAGAACTTGGCTTATTTTCAGCTGTTTGACTTTTTCCCATCAACATTCAGTTTTGGCTTAGCGGAGAGGATTGGCTTTTTCAGGGGTTCAGAAAGACGAGCTGAGATTGTTACTGGGGCCCCATTCGTAGTAGTAATTTGTTGTTGTTTAGTCTGTAAGTCGGAGAAGGCAGTGGCACCCCACTCCAGTACTCTTGCCTGGGAAATCCCATGGACAGAGGGGCCTGGTAGGCCACAGTCCATGGGGTCGCTAAGAGTCGGACACGACTGAGCGACTTCACTTTCACTTTTCACTTTCATGCATTGGAGAAGGAAATGGCAACCCACTCCAGGGTTCTTGCCTGGAGAATCCCAGGGACGGGGGAGCCTGGTGGGCTGCCATCTATGGGGTCGCAGAGTCGGACACGACTGAAGTGACTTAGCAGCAGCAGCAGTCTGTAAGTCTCGTCTGACTCTGCAACCCCATGGACTGTACCCCACCAGGCTCCTTTGTCCATGGATTCTGCAGGGGAGAATACTGGAATGGGTTGCCATTTCCTCCTCCAGGGGATTTTCCTGACCCAGGAATTGAACCCACATCTCTTGTGTCTCCTGCACTGCAGGTGATTCTTAGCAATTTGATAATAGGTAGAAAGAGTTCATTCTCTGTAAGCCCTGGGCAACATTCCTGATCATTTGACATTTTTCATGTGCAAAGGAAAAAGTCTTATGTTTTATTAGTATTATTGCTAGTACTTTTTCTGACTGCCTCTCCTGGACTCAGCTTCAGCCAGCAGCTAAACTCAAAGTTGCTGATGGAGCAAGCTCCCAAGTGCCCTTGAGACCAGCGCCCACTGGCTGTTTCCATTCACCTGCTGAAGTGAAGCCAGAAGGCTGTCCTCTCCCTCAGACCTCTGGCAGCACTTGCGTCAGTAATTCATTCCAATAAAATGGTCCCTTTATCATCCTTAAACAAAGACTGTACTAACAAAAAGCCCCTTTCATGAAAAGAAGAAGGAAAGGAAAAAAAAAAAAAAACCTGGAAAACAGTTTTCAAACGTCCTCTAACTTGTGACTGTGACACAAAGAAGTGGCCCCATCTGGCCTAGCCAGCTGTGGCCCTTCTGGGACAGCACATTAGATATTTAGAGCAGTGTCTGCTGGTGGGGAGGAGGCAGAAGGCCAGAGCCCTCGCCCCTCAAGTCTGGCCTAGGCTGGGGAGGTGGTCATACCACCAACATCAGGGGGAAAAGCCCCTTAACTGGCCAGTCTTAAAACTCCAAAGAGGAATAGTGGTCCCGTCTTC
>NW_011495027.1:7942243-7964335 GCF_000754665.1 Bison bison bison
CTTCATCCTTACTACTTCTGGAAATACAGTCGCTAAATTGCCCCAGGTAAGCTACAACTTGCTGGTGGAAATGAGCAAGCTGTTTTGCTTGGTCAGTCCTGCAGGGCTTCATCTCTGACTCATGACTCGCCACCCTCCCACAGTGCAGGACCTCTCTGATAAAAACTGCCCCCTAATTAGTTCTTTTTTACTCCCAAGATGTCAGGCTCTGGAGTGAGAGTGTCTGGATTTGAATCCTGCCTCGGCCTCAGCTGTATGACCATAGCAAGTAACTTAACCTCTCTAAGCCTCAGTTGCTTTATCTGTAAATAGGAATAATAATGTGTGTCCATGTGTGCTCAATCGCTTCAGTCGTGACTCAAAGTCAAGTATTGAGACCCCTTGGATTGTAGCCCACCAGGCTCCTCCGTCCATCGGATTCTCCAGGCAAGAATACTGGAGTGAGTTACCATGTCCTCCTCCAGGGGATCTTCCTGACCCAGGGGTGGAACCTGAGTATCTTGCATCTCCTGCATTGACAGGGGGTTCTAGAGCCACCTGGGAAGCCTGGAAATAATAATGCCTTCCAATGGCATTTTTTTTGGTGAAGACGGAATGATTTAAGGGACTCTGTCTGGCAGAGAGTAAGTACTCAATAACATTCAGCTAGCATTATTTTTATCCCCAACTGTGACAGAGACAATTAGCCTTCCTTAATATACATTCTCAACTTCCTTAGTCATGGGATTTTCAGTGAACACCTGAAAACATAAAATATGTGTAACATAAAATATGTGTAAAATAAATTATTTCCCAAACTTACTTGAGACTAGATGTGGCCAAATGACTTAATTCTAGCCCAGAAGGTGGAAATGAAAGTGGAACATGCAATTTTCGAATCAGGCCCTTAAGGAGAAAGGCAACCGTACCTTTCATTCACCATGGCAACCAGAGAGAGGAAGCGTGATAGTTGACTGCTTATAATTAATTATATATCATTCTCCCAAGAACCTGAGGTTTTGAAGGTCCTACAACCACTCTAGTGACATACACACTCGTGCTTAACACACGGACACCCTTCACAGACTCAGGTAGCTAAATCCATTTCATTGTTTAACCTTCAGACTGGGTCTGGGTTAGCTGCTTGAAGCTCACCCAGCCGTGGGATAACCTGCTCAGAGCCTTTTCTGAATGTCCCTGGGAAACTGCCAAGTAGCCTGTCATGAAAATTGGCTGGAGTAGTTTCAAGGGTAGACCTGCCCAAAGGAATCACCCAGGTGTTAAGCCAAACTGTGTAGATACTGTAAACAAATACATTTCTCACTTTGCCACTGGAAAACTGTAAATAGTAGCCTCAGGATTCAGTACTTTGAAATGAAGTACTGCCTGAGTGGAACTCTCTTTAAGATGTATTTTGAAGGGTTTAACTCAGATCTTTGCAGCAATTTAGGCCTGCTGGCTCTTTATCTGGCATTGGTTGTGGTGAAAACAGCTGGTCACCAGCCAGATGATAACCCTCCATCTTCTTGAAGACGGTGATTAAATCACTCATCCTCTCTTCCCCAGGATGTTGTGAAGATTGTGTCAGCACAATGACTAGAGCTCCCTAGAGATAAACAGTGCCTGAATAGTTCGCTATTAATTTATCATCACGGTCGGCAGGAAATTCAGTTGAAGACAGTGCTTTCATCTCTGCCTAACAAGTAGCTGATGCATAATCAGGCTTCTACCTTCCACTTCTCAATTCTAAGCAACTGCTGTTATTTTAGGAGATTCTTTGGGAGATTCTGTGTTTCAAGTTTCCATTTCTGAAAGTGGAAGAAGATAGAAAGTAGATTGGACAATATAAGTAGGAATAATCATAGCTCGGATTCTATGCTAGAGGAACACAACTCACTTTGATTTATTGACTACTTGTCATGCAGACCTGGGAGGTGTGGATTATCCCTGTGATAGAGATGAAGAAGACCCTGGTGCTGGGAAAAGATTGAGGGCAGGAGGAGAAGGAGGCAACAGAGGATAAGATGGTTGGATGGCATCACTGACTCAATGGACATGAGTTCAAGCAAATCGATGAGGTAGTGAAGGTCAGGGAAGCCTGGCATGCTGCAGTCCATGGGGTCGCAAAGAGACATGACAGTGTCTGAACAATAACAGGAGATGAAGAAACTGTGAAGACAGGCGATCTGCCCAAGGTCACCTAGCCAGCAGGTGACAGGAGCACTGCTAAGGCAGACAATGACTTATCTGATCCCATTTAATCCTCACAAGACCACTACAACAAAGGCATTATCCCCATTTAGGAGATGAAGAAACTGTGTATCAGAGAGGCTGATTTGTCTCTGGTCCCACCTTATAAGTGGCAGATACTGGTCACAAACCAGAGCTCGGCTCTTCCACCCAACTACACGGCGGATGTCTGGGGCTCTGTCAGCAATTCCAAAAGAGGTTTTGAAATCTGTGTTGACATCCGGTTACATAAATCTGCCCCAGGCTAGGATTTTCCTTCATTCTTTAGTACTAGAGAAAAGTTTTTGATGTGTCTCAGCATCTGCCCTTAGCCTTACGACTTGCTTCCTCTGTTCGGCTGCCTGACAGTTGTGAAAGGGCACTCCACCCAAGGTAATGGAATTAGTACCTTCACTAAATGTTCAAGGCATGACTGTCTTTACTCATGGTCATTTATTCTGAAATGAGAAAGCTCTGTTTGGGCTATGTGATGCAGAGTAAACGTGGCAGAGAGTGACATTCAACAGGTCCAGAAAGGTGGGTGCACAAAAACAGTAACATGTGCCAGGCCCTCTGGGCAGATGTGACTTTCCTGTCCAGCCTGGCATTTCAGACCCAGATTCTCAAGCTGTTACTAACCCAGCCTGCATCATCCTGACATTTAGTTTTACTGGATTTCTTCTGTTAGTCACTATACTCCACTATCTGGGCTGGAAGAGAAATGGGATATCTGTGGTCCATGTAGAGAAAGAACCCAGTTTCACATGGAAGAATCTAAGAAGAAGAAAGCAGGTACCACCTTCCCCCGCGGCTCCACTGCTGGTATCCCTGTATCTACAATTGCCACCTCCAGATTTGTATTTTGATTTTTTTTTTTTTTTTGCCTTCCTTCCTTATCCATTTAAATTTGTTCTACTATCTTACCTAAAGTCAGCTCAGTTTGATGGAACAAATTTTCAGCAAAACATGACCTGCTATTTGAGAAACAGTAATGTATGTTTTATAACTTGGACCCCTTGTAAAAAGTGAGTAGAGCTTTTACGAGCTAACATAACTCATGGACGACCAATACAAGCAGGAGAATCTTGTCATTTCTAGGACTAAATTTCAAGTCTGTACCGATCAAGAAACTCTGTATCTGGAGCAATAAGTCTATGGGCCTGGGAAAAGGTGGAGCTGTTCTAAAATATTGTAAACAGTTATTCTATTATTTACAGAATAAAATTAGCCCAATGACACAGTCTAACTATGGCCTCAGTTCTTCCACCAGCCAGAGCTAAAGATATAGTAAATAACATGTGTGCTCAATTGCAGTGAATCAGACCTGTTGCAGATGCTTTGGGGAAGCTTACAGAGTGAGTTAACCCTACTGATACTGACTTCTTAGTTGCTAAAATCTCATTGTGTGAGTTTAATTTCCTTGGCCTCAGACAGAGCCTCATCCAACAGTTCAATGATCTGCTCTTTGTCACTGAAATGGGAAAACCACAGCCTAGTGGCCAGGGTTCTAGTGACTGGAACTGTCTCACAGGCAAGTTACTTGACATGGGTGTGCTTTTGCTTCCTCA
Organism: Bison bison bison; assembly: GCF_000754665.1. Classification (NCBI taxonomy): domain Eukaryota; kingdom Metazoa; phylum Chordata; class Mammalia; order Artiodactyla; family Bovidae; genus Bison; species Bison bison. Next base: position 7,946,020 of record NW_011495027.1, read on the forward strand.
TCTGTGAAATGGGGTTAATGATATATTTATCTCATAGCATAGTTGTGTTTAACACATAATGTGCTTAACACACATTAAGCACTTAAGACAATGTCTAGCACTTTGAATGCTTAATATATTTTAGTGGTTTTTATTAATAATGTTTCTAAACTACTTGGAGGATCTGTCCATAAGCAAAAAAAAAAAATCTGGAAAATAAAGCTATTTGAATTATACTAGAGCTCAGGAAGTGGACACTTCACAAGTAGGAACTAATCATGCCTTTCTCTCCTTTCAAAAGCCAACAAAGACAAGTCACTGGGGACTTTATGTCTCACAAGAAGCTTTTCATACATTTATTAATCTGTTTATTTTACTTAGCAAGTCAGAGGAACCAGACTTTGTATTAATAAGAACCCTCTTCGGTTGGTTATGAATGTTTCTAAGTAGTTCTCTAAACTTGGGTCAGACTCAATGACCCATCTGGCCAAAGGCCTGAAGACTGATTTCCAAAGAACAGCTGCAAGGAAGTCTGTCTTGGGCTTATTTATTGGGTCTTTGTAAGGCATGTTGACTATTTTACTTGTACAGGGTATGTGGAATTGGTTGCTGGTATAAGGGAGGGAGGGATTAGGGGCAGGAGGAGAAGGGGACGACAGAGGATGCCATGGCTGGATGGCATCACTGACTCGATGGACATGAGTCTGAGTGAACTCCGGGAGTTGCTGATGGACAGGGAGGCCTGGCGTGCTGCGATTCATGGGGTCGCAAAGAGTCGGACACAACTGAGCGACTGAACTGAACTGAATAAGGGAAGAACGGAGAAGGCAATGGCAACCCACTCCAGTACTCTTGCCTGGAAAATCCCATGGACGGAGGAGCCTGGTAGGCTGCAGTCCCTGGAGTCACTGCGAGTTGGACACAACTGAGTGGCTTCACTTTCACTTTTCACTTTCATGCATTGGAGAAGGAAATAGCAACCCACTCCAGTGTTCTTGCCTAGAGAATCCCAGGGACGGGGGAGCCTGGCAGGCTGCATCTATGGGGTCACACAGAGTCGGACACGACTGAAGCGACTTAGCAGCAGCAGCAGCATAAGGGAGGAAGAAACGTTTTTTCCCTCTACTTAGGTTCATTGGCAGGGCCCTGTAAATCAAACTGAGAAAAGATATCAACAAGAGAAAATCAAACAGAAGTTTATTACTAAGTGCATCATGGATACACCTAAAGAAGAGTAATTCAAAGGAGTGGTTAGAGCTTGGGCTTATATAGCATTTTAACAAAAGAACAATAAAGTTTTAGAGAGGTGACAAGACAATGGAAAAAGGCTTTGAGCTCCTAAGGTGGCAAATTGTGGGAAGGCAAATATATGGGGAACCTAATGGTGAATAAGGGCCAGTGTGCTACTGCATGCGTGCTTAGTCATGTCCAATTCTTTGGAACCCCATAGACTCTAGCCCGCCAGGCTCCTCTGTCCATGGGATTATCCCAGCAAGAATACTGGAGTGGGTTGCCATTTCCTCCTCCAGGGGATCTTCTCCACCCTGGGATCAAACCCAAATCTCCCTGCATTGGCAGGCAGATTCTTTACCACTGAACCACCTGGGAAACCCATGAAATAAGGGCTAGTTTAGGCCAGACTTGTATAGATCATCTGGTGCTATCTCTGAGCTGGTAGAGGTCTAGAGTTGTCCCCAGGGATTAACTTCTGTCCTTATTAGTAGAGAGGAGGGACAGGAAACCTTTGCAAGTGTAGTCTCGTTTTTAGGCAAATAGGGGTGGGCAGAGAGCTTTTCTTGTATTTGCTTCTTCTCAGTTTCCTTTAGCTCAAAATAATCCTCATGCCAAAGTAGCATATTTGGGGATGGCATATTCTGTCACCCTTCACTAAGCTGATCAGTATTTTGTATTTCTTTTCATTAACTTAAAACTTGTACCTAAGACTGGTCACTGGGGCTGAAACTATTCAACCTTTTCTAATTTATTCAAGAGGGTGCAAAAATCATCTCTGTGATTACAAATAGCTGGTCATTGCTTCCTTTAAAGAATTCATTTCAATATATGTATATGTGCATCTTATTTTTAATATTTGATAACTGCACTTTTAACACCACCAGTCTCAATCCACACTTAGAAATAAACGATGTAGTGTAAAGAGTTATCTGAGAAACTCTGAGATCCTGAAAGTTCAGCCCAATTTACTACATTTTTAAAACTAGAAACAGTCATGAGGCATACAGGACTTAAATACTGTTTTATTATGTTAAAGATCAACCCTCCACTACATCCATTCTTTGTTTTAAAGATCCCTTTTAGAATTCAGTTTTACCCACAAAGAAGGGGGGAGAATGGGGAAAGCGGGGTACAGAATAATTTAGGGAGTCTTCTCAGGTCAGTTCATTCATTTCTTCAAGAAATAACCTAGCTCCTCTCCCATAGGCTGGGCAATATGCTCAATGCTGGGATAATCAGATGTACTTGATTCCTCTCAAGAAAAATTCAACCCAGGCTTTGTTTTCTCTTCTTGCCCCATCTTCTGCCCCCATCTCATGCCAGGCGTCAGTTGCACAGGCGTGCAATTGCCAGTGGGAGGACAGAGAACACACAGGTCCTCAGAGAATCCAAGGGCAGTGACACAGCAAGACAAGCATTTTAATCAGCTGCGATCTCTGCTCCTACCATTTTCTTCCTCTTTCTCCCTCCCCTCTTTCCTCTGTACCCATAAGTTGGCATTAAAGGACATAGCTCGTACTTGTTTGTTTATTCATATGTAGCCTTCTAAGTGTTCTAATGTCTTTGTTTTTTTTTTCTGATTACAAAAGTAGCACGTGTTCATCATTACATAAAAGTCAAATATTTCAGAAATGCATGTCCTTTGAAAACATATCACACCCCCCCAAAAAACTGCACAGACTTTCCTTTTAACTGAGGGTAAAAGGCCAAGCTTTGCAATGGTCTGCTGATTTGCACGCCTTGCTCTCTGATCTCGTGTCCTCTGGTTCTGCCCCTGCTTCCTGCGCTCAGCATCAACACTTGAGCGGGCCGTCACATCAGGGCCTTTGCACCAGCCGTTCCTTCTGTGGCCCTGCTCTCCCCCAGATACCTGCCTGGCTTCTGTCTTAGTCTGCTCGGGTCACCATGACAGAATACCCCAGACAGGACAGTTTAAACAACAGACATTTATTTTCTCACAGGCTGGAAGACAGAAGCACACATCAAGGTTTGAGCCAATTTGATTTCTGGTGAGAACTCTCTGCCTGACTTGCAGACAACCATCTTCTTGCTGTGTCCACGCATGGCCTTTCCTCCATGCAACCTCATGACCTGGTTTAACCTCAGATACGTCCTGAAAGGTCCCATCTTTGAGTACAGCCACACAAGGGTTAGGGCCTCAACATAGGGATTTGGGGAGGACACATACATTCAGGCCATAACAGCTTCTTCCTTCTTCTCTTCCTATTTACATTTCACCTTCTCAGAGATGCTTTCTCTGAGAAGCATCTCCTTTCTCTGGCCTCCTCGTAAAAACACTGATTTATTATTTCTGTCAATTCTGTAGATCAGCTGGGTTCATCAGGATAATCCTGAGGTACAATCATCTGGCAGCTCAACTGGAACCAGAACATATAAATTGCCTCATCTGTGCAGCTGGGCCTCAGTGCTGCTGAAGGCAGGGCTTCACTCTTCATGGAGGATCTTATTCTTTTATGGTCTAGTCCAGGCTTCCTCACACAACAGCATGAAGGTTTCAAAAAGGCAAGAGTGGAAGCTTCCAGACTCCTTAGGGCACGGGCTTCTGATGAGCAAGTCAGGAACAGCAGAGTCCATTGCAAGGGGATGTGGATCCAGGACAGCCTGATTTGTCAGTGGTCAGAATTATTGCAAACTGCCATATGATCGGATTTAAACTTGCAATTCCACTCTTCCTCTTTTGCACAGTTATCTTTGGATAACAAACTACAAATTCTCCACATAAAGTGTTTGTTCACTGCTGTATCTCCATCACTTAGAATGGAACCTAGCATGGTGGGAACTTAATAAGCATTGGTTGAGTTCATTGAAGACATTAATTTGAAGCTGTTTTCTGGAACCCTTCATCCTTAATGATTTTATAACTTTGGTTGTGCTTTTGCTGTTAAAAAGAACTTTATGATAAAATTATCCCATTTTACTTTTCACAACAACTTCAATAAACAGGCAGGATCAGTATCATTGCTCCCACTTTGCAAATGAGGAATCTGAGGCATAGACAGAAAGAGAGCCTTGCCCAAAGTCTCACATCTGAGAAGAACAGAGCTTCTGACATCATGTCCCAGGCTTTCCACCAGCTGTCCTGCAAACTTTCAGGTGAAAGGTACTTTCTGCCTCTTCTATTTCCCTCCTCAGGGCTTCATGCTTGGAGAGCATGAAGAGTAAATAATTTCAGTTACCCAACTGGCTACAAGCCACAGGGCCAAGAGAAGCAGCACTATCTCTCTGAAATCCCTCCTGTAGAAACCAAAACTTAAAGGCCTCGATGACCCAGAGCCATCAAGGCACTAAAAGGGAAGGCTGTCGGGACCTATCTGTATGGACCTTGCCCTGGGCTGCATGCACTGTTTGTGTAAAGTTAAACTTTAAAGCCACGTGTCCAACCCATGGTTGCCAGGCTGTTCTGGTCTGGATAAGCCTTGGCTTGAGCCTGTAGGGAGCAGAAAACAATCTCCTCTCAAGCAATGAGTGGCTGTTCCACTGAGAGGATTGATTAATAAGCAAATCTTAATATCACAGGGAAATGATGGAGCAAGTATACAACTCTGTATGTTAAAAATGTGTTGAAAGGCTTGTCACCTTGCAGAAAAGCCCCTTGAGAGATCACTTGCTGACTGGGGCTAGAAGCAAGTTAGGGATGAAAGAGGTCATTTTTAAAATAGGAAGTTTTATGCTTTCTGCTTCATTCTTTCAACTTAATGGTATTTTTAATTTGCTATTTAATATCATTCTAAGTAAATAAAAAAGTTTTAGATAATTATCGTAAGTTTTACCATTCATCTTTTTATTGTGCAGTGTCCATTTTAAATACAAATTTGAGAGCATTAAATGTGTATGGAGAACAGTGAAATTACACAATTTGTATTTTGTAGCTCAAAGATACATAAAGATTTTGTGCTTACTAAATAAAACAGTAGAAATACTGGATAAAACTAACTCAACTGCTTTTATTTCATGTGTTGATACACACACATTCTCCCAATTCTCTACCTTTAGTTTACTGGTGAATAAGCAAACACTTGAAAACTGTGGGTCACCATTTTGCCCTTTCCTTCTATGTCATAGCTTTCCACGATAGTGGTTAGCTAATTCAGGGAAGTAACATGAATAAGAAAGGATCCATAGGATTCTTTACTCAATGTTTAAATTACATTTACATCTAGAGCACCATGAAAAAAGGCTGAGTACTGAAGAATTGATGATTTGGAATTGGTGCTGGAGAAGACTCTTGAGAATCCCTTGGACTGCAAGGAGATCAAACCAGTCAATCCTAAAGGAAATCAAGTCTGAATATTCATTGGAAGGACTGATGCTAAAGCTGAAGCTCCAATACTCTGGTCACCTGATGGGAAGAGTCAACTCATTGGAAAACACCCTGATGGTGGGAAAGATTGAAGGCAGGAGGAGAAGGGAACAACAGAGGATGAGATGGTTGGATTCTATCACTGATTAATGGACATGAGTTTGGGTAAGCTCCAGGAGATGGTGAAGGACAGGGAAGCCTGGTGTGCTGCAGTCCATGGGATATCAAATAGTTGGACATGACTGAGTGACTGAACAACAACAATGTATGTATGTATATGTATATATATATATATATATATTCACAGACTCTATTCTTTCCCTTTGCAATATGTATGTCCAACTGTCCATCCATTGATTGAGCCAGCCATCACCAAGCAAACATTTTTCTTCACAGATATCTATATGCAGATATAGATAAAGATAGGGAGCACCATTGCTCTATATCTAGATATCTAGAGCACCATTTCTTTCTTTCTGCATTCAAATCAAGTTCTGCTTCACACAGCAGGGCCTCTCAAGACTGTGAGTGCCCTGCCTCTCCCTCCCCCTCCAGTAGGTGGAACTCACTTAACTTGTTCTTGCCTTGAGTCTTGTTGGGCTCCCAGGCATCACGGAATCAGTGGGAGCTCTGTGCTCATGGGACATCCAGAATGTTATATGCAAACAGAATAGCAAGAGAGAGTAGAAACTCATATTATATCTCTCTCCTCTGCTCATACAAGTTCCCTTGTCCCATCAGTGTAACTTGCAAAATCCAAGTCCAAAGATAAAATGATTAAAAATTTCAGAATGGGGACTTCCCTGGCAGTCTAGTGGGAGCTTTTAAGATTCCATTTCCAATGCAGAGGACATGAATTAGATCCCTGATCAGGGAAAGAAAATCCCACATGCTGCACAGCTCAGGCAAAAAGAATAATAATAAGTAGAAGTTTAAAAATTTCAGAATGGCAACAACAAATCATTAAGTCAAGTGTGGTGTGACCGTACAGGTCTTATGACTTTAAAGCAGGACTTGCTCCTTGCTCCATCTCTGGGGGAAAGGAGAGTTTCTTCAGGAGCTGTAATGCCCATCCTTCCATTTGGGCTCTCCATGGTTCTCATTATTTTCTCTTTATTTTCTTGGGCTTCAAAATCACTGCAGACAGTGACTGCAGTGATGAAATTAAAAGACACCCTTTGGAAGAAAAGTTATGACAAACCTAGACAGCATATTAAAAAAGCAGAGACTTTCCTGACAAAGATGCATATAGTCAAAGCTATGGTTTTTCCAGTAGTCATGTACGGATGTGAGAGCTGAACCGTTAAAAAGGGCTAAGCGCCAAAGAATTGATACTTTCAAACTGTGGTATTGGAGAAGACTCTTGAGGGTCCCTTGAACTGCAAGGAGATCAAACCAATCAGTCCTAAAAGAAATCAATCCTGAATATTCATTGGAAGGCCTGATGCTGAAGCTGAAGCTCTAATACTTTGGCTACCTGATGTGTAGAGCTGACTTATTAGAAAAGACCCTTGTTCTGGGAAAGATTGAAGGCAGAAGGAGAAGGGACGACAGAGGATAAGATGGTTGGATGACATCACTGACTCAAAGGACATGAGTTTGAGCAAGCTCTAAGAGATGGTGAAGGACAGGGAAGCCTGGTGTGCTGCAGTCCCTCAGGTTGCAAAGAGTCGGACATGACTGAGCTACTGAGCAACAGTTCTCTTTACCCGGTCTCTCTCTGTCTTAGGCCAGGAGGGTGTTAATGCTTGTTTATGGAGTTACCTATCTAGAAAGAGAGCAGGACAGGGACCTATTCTTCTCTTAATTCATTCATAGATATTAATTGCCTACTGTGTACAAAGCACAAATTCCTGATGTTCAGTTGTTCAATTTGACTCTCAGTAGAAGTCAAGTAGAATGAAGGATTAAGGTTCAGGCCTTATAAAAGTAGAGGCAACCTATCCCTAGTATGGTTATTGAACATTCAGATTTTCTTGCAAACACTTGTCCTTTGAATATGTACTGTCTCTTGTAGTGCTTCACCTAAGCCTAATTAGCAGATTTCAATTAACATTTTTGCCCTTAACATTTGTCATGTATTGGCAGTGTTTCTTGCTGGTTAACTACCTTTGTATATTAATTTGTTTTATATACACTTCGTTAATTTTTTATTATGAAAAACTTTAAGAATATACCAAAAATAGGAAGAATATTATAATAAATCATAAAAGCACTTCATCCAACTTAACTAAATCAACTAATGACCAATATTTTTTCATCTAAATTTCTACATATTTTCCCTGATTATATTTAAAATTTTTCCCCAGCTTTTCATCTGAAAAAAATTTAAATCAATAGAAAAGTTGCAAGAATAGCATAGTAGTGTAAGAATCCACCCATGTATTCTTCCCCTAGGTTGCCCGGTTTTTGTCGTTTGCCTTGTTTGTTTCTTCCCTCTCTTTCTCTCTTTGTCTCTGTCTTTCTAACTATATGTGTGCAAATATATGTATGTGTGTGTGTGTAAATGTGTGTGTGCTGATAAAAGTTGAACAACTGGCTCTCGGGCAAGGTCGGGAGGAGGAGTCCTAGTTGTAGAGTTTGTTGGTCTTCTGTGGTGAGTAAATGAATGTGGGATCTTCCCAGGTCAGGGATCAAACCTGTGCCTCCTACATTTTCCGGCAAATTCTTTACCACTGAGCCACCAGGGAAGCCCCAATAGGGTGTTTTCAGTTGTTTTTATTTATGATTACTTTTGCTCAACCATTTGAGAGAGAATTGCTCACATTTTGATATTTCAGCTTAAATACCTTAGCACATTTCTCTTAAGAACAAGGACATTACAGTGATAATATTCAGGAAATTTAAATACATATAATGTTCATCTAATATAAAATCTGTACCAGCCAGCCTCCAAGATGGCACCCAATCTTCATCTCTCGGTATTCACATGTTTATGCAGTTATCTCCTACTTTGAATCAGGGCTGGTTCTTGTAACAAATAGACTACAACAGGATGGAGGTGATGGTTTGTGATTCTAAATCTAGGGGTATTACAATATCCACCTTGGTCTCTTGGCTTGCTCATTCTAGGGGAAGCCACTTGCCACATAATGAGGATGCCCAAGCAGCCACATGAAGAGGAGCCAATTTGCCAGCACTAACTTACACCGTTTGAATGAATCACCTTGGAAGTGGATCCTGCAACCTAAGTTAAACCTCTTAATACAACCTCAAAATAGAGCCTGAGCCAGATCTGTCCAATCAAGCCACTCCCAAATGCCTAAGCAAAGAAATTGTGAGAAATTAAATGATCATTGGTCTTTTAAGCCACCACATTTTGAAATGACTGGTTACACAGCAATAATTAATGCACAGTTTGTACTCAAACTTTCTCCAAATGTCCCCAAAATGTTCTTTCTTTTGACCCAGGATCTAATCAAGTGTCATGCATTGCTTTAAGTTGTCTTTCTTCATGGGGTATTGTGTGATAATAGAAAAGATATTGGTCTCTGCCTCTGGTCCCTGATACAGGTCTCCTAAATCCCTTATCAGCTCTTAAGTGATAAGACAAATAGGAGCATCTTTTAATCTAATGACTCTGGGTGGGCTCTGGGTAGGCTCCTGGATGCGGGCCAATCACCAGAAAGACCAAGCCATGGTAAGAAGTTTGGAATTTTCAGCCCAACCCTCCATTCTCCAGAGAAGAGAGAAGGGCTGGAAATGGAGTTAATCCATGGTGGCTCAGACAGTAAAGAATCTGCCTGTGATGCTGGAGACCTAGGCTCAACCCCTGGTTTGGGAAGATCCCCTGGAGAAGGGAATGGTAACCCACTCCAGTATTCTTGCCTGGAAAATTCCATGGGCAGAGGAGTCTGGCAGGCTACAGTCCATGGGGCCTCAAAGAGCTGGACACAACTGAGCCACTGAGCATGCACACGCACTTGAAAAAGTCTCCATAAAATCCCAGTAGCATCAGGTTTGGGGAGCTTCCAGGTTGATCAACACATACACCTACAGGCAAGATAATACACCCCAACTCTATGGGGACAGAAGCTCCCTATGCTCAGAATCTTCCCAGAACTTGCCCTATGTATCTCTTCATCTGGCTGTTGATCAGTATTCTTTATCATATCTTTTCATAAACTGGTAAACGTATTAAGTATTTCCCTGAAGTCTATGAGCTATTCCAGCTAATAATTGAATCCAAGGGGGCAGAGATCATGCTGCTGCTGCTAAGTCGCTTCAGTCGTGTCTGACTCTGTGCGACCCCATAGACGGCAGCCCACCAGGCTCCCCGTCCCTGGGATTCTCCAGGCAAGAATACTGGAATGGGTTGCCAATTCCTCCTCCGATGCATGAAAGTGAAAAGTGAAAGTGAAGTCGCTCAGTCATGTCCAACTCTTCTCGACGACATGGACTGCAGCCTACCAGGCTCCTCTGTCCATGGGATTTTCCAGGCAAGAGTACTGGAGTGCGTTGCCATTGCCTTCTCCCAGAGATCATGAGAACCTCCAATTTGCAGCCAAGTCTAACAGAAATTGTGAGTTACCTGGTGACCTATAACTTGAAATTGGTATTTGAAGTAGGGTCTCATGGGACTGAGCCCTTAACCTGTGGACTCTGATACTATCTCCAGGTGATACGGTTAAAATTGGATAAAACTGTAGGATACCCAGCTGATGTCATAGAATTCATGGGATGAGAAAAGCCACCAGACAAATCTCACAAATCTGGTATCAGAGGTGTTGTGAGCACGGCAGTAGTTTGGAGTAAAGAAGAAACCAGAATCGAGGTTTGTCGCTACACAGATATTGTTAAAATACCTTTTCCTTCCTAATGGCCACTAATTGGTAATGTATTCTAGGCAGAATGATAAGAAATGCTGAGCTCCATAATATTCTGTAATAACCTAAATGGGAAAAGAATAGACACTTGTGTATGTATAACTGAATTGCTTTGCTGTACACGTGAGACTAATACAACATTGTAAATCAACTATACTCCAATATAAAATAAAAAATTAAAAGAATTCAGGGACTTCCCTGGTGGCTCAGTGGTAGAGAATCTGCCTGCCAATGCAGGAGACACGGGTTCGATCCCTGGTCCAGGAAGATTCCACATGCCACAGAGCAACAAAGTCCACCCACCACAACTATTGAGCCTGTGCTCTAGAGCCCTGGAGTCACAACTACTGAGCCCATGTGCCACAACTACTGAAGCCTGTGAGCCTAGAATCTGTGCTTCGCAACAAGAGAAGACACTGCAGGGAGAAGCCTGCACACCACTAGAGAGTACCCCTGCCCACTGCACCTAGAGAAAAGCCCGTACAGTAATGAAGACCCAGCCCAGCCAAATAAATACATAAATAAAATTATAAACAAATTAAAAAAAGGGATATAGAACTTCAAGCCTCAGTCTTTTATAAGCTCTAGAAAGTGAGAAGCTAGCATAATTTACACCACAGTGATGGTTTAGTTGCTAAGTCATGTCTGACTCTTGTGACCCCATGGACAGTAGCCTGCTAGACTCCTCTGTCCATGGGATTCTCCAGGCAAGAATACTGGAGTGGGTTGCCATTCCGTTCTCCAGGGGATCTTCCCGACCCAGGAATTGAACCCAGGTCTCCTGCACTGCAGGCAGTTTCTTTACCAACTGAGCTACACCATGTAAGGAGCCAAATGTGATCTTCTTTCCCTTGTCTATGCAAGCCTGTCCTGGGCATTCCTGTGCAGTGCCATTTCACTCATTACCATGTCATCTTTCAAGGCCAGCCTTCTCTCTTTCTTTCCTGCCTTCCTTCAGTTAGGGTATGGCAAGTGATCTGTGCTGAAATAACTGATTTGACTCATAGTTTTTCTGGCTAGTAGTTAGGTCAGCAAATCCAGATAAACAGAAATCAAAACCTTGTTCTATTCCACCATCTCATTGATCACTAAGATGAAGTATGTATTTTAATATTCATTCATCTATCAAATACCTACAGGGCTTCCTGGGACAAGGAGTAACATGATCAAATTTAAGATCTTGAAGATCAAACTGACAACTGAGAAGAATGAATGTTAGAGGAACAAGAGTGGAAGGAGAAGAAGTTTTCAGACACCAGTAGTACTCCTTGTGCAAGATGTCAGTGGCTTGGACCAATAGAGATAAGAGAAGAAGACTTTGGTTATGATTTAACAGCAGAGCCAACAGAACAAATGGATGGATTGGATATAGCAGAGGTGGGAAAGTGATATCAAGGATGTCAACTAGATTTATGTTTTGATCAATAAGTAGCAGGTAACACCATTTCCTAAGATACGAAACTAAAAACAACAATGACAAAAACCCAGACTTGTATTTTTGATAAATGGGAAAAAGAAAATTATCAAGAATAACTCTTACTTCTAAAGTGTCTGTTTGTATGTGTACTGATACAATTTCATTTAGAAGCTGACATTAGAGTAAAGGTAGAAGGGAAAATGTATCTGAGAATGTAGAATAATTTGATAATTATCATTAAAAAAGAAACTATCCTGATAAGTGTTTTAAATGATAGAAGTTCTCTGGCAAACAATATTTTTTATTATGATGCAAGTTTAATAGACTCTTTTGCCTAAGCCTGGAATTTCCAGCGAAAAGAGATGATTTCTTAGAACAGGGATGGATGGAAAGTTAGGGTATTTCTGAAGACCCACTAGTAAAAACAGTAGTTTCAAGACTGCTTCCTTTTGGATTTCTACAAATGATTTCTGTCATTTGAAAGAGTTTAAGAAAAAGTTACATTTTTTTTCTCTAGTTGAGCCTCTAACACATTTTTCTGGTACCACTAATATTATATTTCCAATAGAAAGGATGGTTCAGTAATAATTCGATATTCAGTCATAATTCAATATTGCTCTAGTCCTTTTTTTATTTTAACGTTGTTTTTCCTTTAATTAGTTTCTTTGTCACTGGAAAGTTTAAGTGAAGTCAGTACTAAAGAAAAGGACAGAAGGAATGCCTTTCCATAAACTCTGAACCTCAGTGACCTAGTCCACAAGAATTCCCAGTAGGGCTCAGGGTTTTTAGGCTAAATCATCTTGGACAAATGGTTTCTTCCTTTGCCGTTAGGTAGACACAGCAAATGGCAACCCACTCCATTGTTCTTGCCTGGAGAATCCCAGGGACGGCGGAGCCTGGTGGGCTGCCGTCTCTGGGGTTGCACAGAGTCGGACACGACAGAAGTGACTTAGCGGCAGCAGACACAGCAAAAGAAATAATACTCTTTGTGTCAGCCTTTGTTCTAGCTTGATTTCTCAAGGCAAAATTGTAGAAACCATGGGAATGCCTCCCTGGATGATACAAAATTGCATTTTTACCACACCGTACTGCACATAGCAGATGCAGACATTCAGAAGATGTTAATTGAATTACATCTGGGTTCCAAGAATCTTCTAGAAATCTTAGATTGGTCCCTTTCATCTTGCAGATAGGGAACTGGAAGTGGAGGGGGAGGAATGGAGAGTCTAGCTCCTAGGCAAAAAGACACATGTTGGTTAGGAGCGTCACTGTTTCCTTTGAAATCGAAACCTTCAGTTTCTTAAGGACACTTTATAGATCAAGGCCCCGAATCCATAAACATTCCATTTGCAATGATCTTGCCAATTGTCCACATGAACTTTAAAGTTTCTATTTACTGCTGTGGCAGGTTAAGCAGAGATCCTTCCCACCCTCCACTCCATCTGGGGAGAGCTTGGGGATCAAAATATTCTATCCTCGGAAGTAAACATACTTCACTAATGAAGGACCTTTCTAATGAAATAGATTCAGGAAGGAAACAAAAACTACTTTATCACAACAATGCCAAAATTTTAATAAAAGGGTCAGGCCCAAAACACATTAACACACTGAAAAATACTTTGCTCCTCTGTTTCTGACTGGCATTGTCTTTGGAAGAAAAGTAATTCTGACCATGGGCAGATATTTGTCTTTAGGTAATTCATGAAGAAACTTGCCCCCCACCAGCAGCCTCCACTGCCTGAGAGGGAAGGTACACCTGTGTTCTGCTACAAAACCAGGTTCCTCCTGCTTCAGAGAGAGCTGCAGGCTGGGCAGAGCAAACTTCCATCAACATCCAGCTGAAGCCCACGGCATTAATTTTTGCCCTTAGAAAGAAGGGACAGCAGTGATGTAGGGCCACTTCCTCTAGTGGAGAATAGGGCAGAATGGGGCCATTTTCTGTGGCAGAAGGATGGAGATGTTATCTGGGAAACTTGAGGGGAGCACATAAGGAGGAGGACAGAAGAGGTCTGAGGAGAGAGAACTAGAGAGTCACGTAGCATCCATTTGGGATAGTTCCTGAAGACCTCAATTGTGAGCCCTTCTCCCGTCTGCTCATCTCTACCTTTTCCCAGATGCTAGTAGGGAGCAGGTTACTAAGGTGGGATTGTAACTACTAGTCCTCCTACTAGGAATGATTTTGCAATACTTACCTGTGCTGTGCTTAGTCACTCAGTCGTGTCCAACTCTTTGTGACCCAATGGACCCTCCAGGCAACCTTTGTCCATGGGGATTCTCCAGACAAGAATACTGGAGTGGGTTACCATGCCGTCCCCCAGGGGATCTTCCCAACCCAGGGGTTGAACCTGGTCTCCCACATTGCAGGTGGATTCTTTACTCTCTGAGCCACCAGGGAAGCCCAAGAATACTGGAGTGGGTAGCCTATCCTTTCTCTAGGGGAATCTTCCCAACCCAGCAATTGGACCATGGTCTCCTGCATTGCAGATGGATTCTTTACCAACGGAGCTACCAGGAAAGCCCGCAATACTTACTTAACTTACCGTTTTTTGGTTATGTTACAGACCTGGGTTCTTGGCCTCCTTAATCAATAGAAATTGACAGGAGGCCAGAAAAGAAATTCAGGCAAGGATTTATTAGAGCTCTTGCTGCAGCAGGAGGGAGTGAAAACAAGTCAGCTTCCCTTACTTGCTCCCCAGGTAGGGTGAGCTGGATCCTTCTACAGGGTGAGGGCAGGGGAGAGTCCGGGGCTCAGGAAGGAGTGGCGGCTGAGGTGGTTTGCCCCTCCCTTTGGCGGTGTTGTGTTTATGTGCAGTGCCCTGTTTTTGCTCCCAGCTCCTCAGAAGTGGCAGTTTTTGGTCTTTTTGTATCTTATTTTTCATAATTTGTCCCAACTGCCCATGCTTGCGGTTATTTTTGGTGCTGTATACCTAGACAGCATATTAAAAAGCAGAGATATCACTTTGCCAACAAAGGTCCGTATAGTCAAAGCTGTGGTTTTTCCAATCATCACGTGTGGATGTGAGAGTTGAATTATAAAGAAGGCTGAGAGCTGAAGAATTGTTGCTTTCGAATTGTGGTGCTGGAGAAGACTCTTACAAGTCCCTTGGACAGCAAGGAGATCAAACCAGTAAATTCTAAAGGATATCAATCCTGAATATTCATTGGAAGGACTGATGCTAAAGCTGAAGCTCCAACACTTCGGCCACCTGATGTGAAGAGCTGACTCATTGCAAATGACCCTAATGTGGGGAAAGATTGAGGGCAAGAGGAGAAGGGGACTATAGGGGATGAGATGGTTGGATGGCATCACTGACTCAATGGATATGAGTCTGAGCAAACTCCAGGAGACAGGGGAGGACAGGGAAGCCTGGAGTGCTGCAGTCCATGGGCTCACAGAATCAGAAATGACTGAACAGCAACAACAGTAGTTCCTTTGTATTTTGCAATAAAGGGTCTCAGTTTCCACCCTGTCTCAGTTAATCCATCACTGTTAAGGGGACTCAGGGAAACAGGTGTGGATGGGTTTGAGAAAGACAGCAAACTCCCTGATCACTTGGTGTGCCCTGATGGAGATGGGTCTAAGAGGGACATGGGTCAGACTCTCTTTTATGATTAAAATAAAGAGAAATTTATAGGCCAGCAGGTGACTCCCTAAAATGGAAGACAACATGCTTACTTTGTCTTGATCCCCCCACAAGTGCTAGCAGTTCAGGTACATAGCTGGACAGAAAGGGTTCATGGGATATCTGGGTCACATAACATTTAATTGTTATTATTACAAAGGATTTTTTTCCCCTCCTAAAGGATTTGTAGATACTAGGCATAGTCTGACACTGAATATTCCTTCACAAATGCAAATTTAATCCCTTTAGATGGCAGGCTCTAAGCTATGTTCTGGCCTAATCAATTCTCTTTGGTCTCTGACCTTAGTGATCTCATAATCTACTGGGGAAGACAACCATGAAGGGATGATTCATTTCAATTCAATTAGGTTGAAGAAAACACTGCAAAGAGAGTCCAATTAGTTCACCTAAGAGATGACAAGGATCTGAACAGATGCAGTGGCAAGAAGGATGAAATAGGAGAGGGAGGCTGAGTCTGAGAGATGTTTCTGAAGTTGTTTCAAGTAGATTTGATAGACAAATTGGAGACAGTAGGAAAGGGGGGTTGTCAAACCTTAGACTATCACAACCAAAGAGAAGACTCCGCATAGTTAGGCTGGGGCAAGGGTCAGGGAGTCACTGCAGTTATGGCATCAAGACATTAAGTATTCTGTGTCATGAAAGGTTGTTTTGCCTTTTTGGATGAGTGTGTGTGTGTGTGTTGGAGAGTTTGCAGATTCTGGCAGTGCTTGAAGGGGTGGGGCAGGGGACTAACCTCTGAGAAGGGAAGGGAACAAAGAACACGGGCAGAGTAAACTTGTCCAACACCAACAGCAGATACACCACTTTCCCCTTGGAAAAATAAAACAACCATCGAAACGAGGAAGATACATTCAGGAGGACAGTGACATGGTTGAGAGTATGGGCTCCTCAGTCAGACAGGCTGGGTTGAGGAGGCTCTGGGCTCACTACCCAAGGTGTCTGAACTCTTAGCAAAAGTCTGGCACACAGCAAGTGCTTCGCAAATATTAGCTTCTACTCTTCTAAGTAATTCAGGACAGGAAACGAAACATGAACAGGAAGCTAGGAAAAATTAGCTTTCAAAATGGCACTAGAATATAAGTCCAGAGCATAAGCAACAAAAGAAGAAAATAGATAAGTTGGAAAGCATCAAAATTTAAAACTTGTGCTTCAAAGGATAGCATCCAGAAAGTGAGAAGACATCTCACAGAATGGGAGAAAAATTTTGCAAACCATGTATATCCAGTAAGAGGCATACATCTAAAAAATTATAAAGAATATTTATAATTCAATAATAAAATGACATATAACCTAATTCTTTTAATGGGCAAAGGATATACCAATGACTAACAAACACATGAAAAGAAACTCAACATCTTTCAATTCAGTTCAGTTCAGTTCAGTTGCTCAGTCGTGTCCGACTCTTTGTGACCCCATGAATTGCAGCACACCAGGCCTCCCTGTCCATCACCAACTCCCGGAGTTCACTCAAACTCACGTCCATTGAGTCGGTGATGCATTCCAGCCATCTCATCCTCAGTCGTCCCCTTCTCCTCCTGCCCCCAATCCCTCCCAGCATCAGAGTCTTTTCCAGTGAGTCAACTCTTCACATACGGTGGCCAAAGTACTGGAGTTTCAGCTTCAGCATCATTCCCTCCAAAGAAATCCCAGGGCTGATCTCCTTCAGAATGGACTGGTTGGATCTCCTTGCAGTCCAAGGGACTCTCAAGAGTCTTCTCCTACACCACAGTTCAAAAGCATCAATTCTTCAGCACTCAGCCTTCTTCACAGTCCAACTCTCACACCCATACACGACCACAGGAAAGACCATAGCCTTGACTAGATGGACCTTTGTTGGCAAAGTAATGTCTCTGCTTTTGAATATGCTATCTAGGTTGGTCAAAACTTTCCTTCCAAGGAGTAAGCGTCTTTTAATTTCAAGGCTGCAGTCACCATCTGCAGTGATTTTGGAGCCCCAGAAATAAAGTCTGACACGGTTTCCACTGTTTCTCCATCTATTTCCCATGAAGTGATGGGACCAGATGCCATGATCTTCATTTTCTGAATGTTGAGCTTTAAGCCAACTTTTTCACTCTCCTCTTTCACTTTCATCAAGAGGCTTTTTAGTCCTTCTTCACTTTCTGCCATAAGGGTGGCGTCATCTGCATATCTGAGGTTATTGATATTTCTTCTGGCAATCTTGATTCCAGCTTGTGCTTCTTCCAGCCCAGCATTTCTCATGATGTACTCTGCATATAAGTTAAATTAGCAGGGTGACAATATACAGCCGTGACATATTCCTTTTCCTATTTGGAACCAGTCTGTTGTTCCATGTCTAGTTCTAACTGTTGCTTCCTGACCTGAATACAGGTTTCTCAAGAGGCAGGTCAGGTGATCTGGTATTCCCATCTCTTACAGAATTTTCCACAGTATGTATTGGGGTAATTTATTATGCAGCAGTAAGTAATGAAAACACTTCCCGAGTTTTAGGAAGGCTCCCTACAGAGAAAAGATCTTATACATACCTGTATATTATAAATTGGAAAGGAAGGAACATTTTCCTGCACTTTGAGTCACAAGAAAACAGAACAAACTCATAGTGGGAAAGGCACCTACAAATATTGACTGTTTCAAACTCATGGTTTCTGATAGAGTGTTCCATGTTTTCGGTGCCACAAGAAATCTGGGGTTTCAAAACACGATTCAATTCAGTTCAGTTCAGTCGCTCAGTCGTGTCAGACTCTTTGCAACCTCATGAATCGCAGCACACCAGGCCTCCCTGTCCATCACCAACTCCTGGAGTTCACCCAGACTCAGGTCCATCGAGTCAGTGATGCTATCCAGCCATCTCATGCTCTGTCGTCCCCTTCTCCTCCTGCCCCCAATCCCTCCCAGCATCAGAGTCTTTTCCAGTGAG
>NW_011495027.1:7964435-7970489 GCF_000754665.1 Bison bison bison
GCCAAAGTACTGGAGTTTCAGCTTTAGCATCATTCCCTCCAAAGAAATCCCAGGGCTGATCTCCTTCAGAATGGACTGGTTGGATCTCCTTGCAGTCCAAGGGACTCTCAAGAGTCTTCTCCTACACCACAGTTCAAAAGCATCAATTCTTCAGCACTCAGCCTTCTTCACAGTCCAACTCTCACACCCATACACGACCACAGGAAAGACCATAGCCTTGACTAGATGGACCTTTGTTGGCAAAGTAATGTCTCTGCTTTTCAATATGCTATCTAGGTTGGTCATAACTTTCCTTTCAAGGAGTAAGCGTCTTTTAATTTCATGGCTGCAGTCACCATCTGCAGTGATTTTGGGGCCCAAAAAAATAAAGCCTGACACTGTTTCCCATGAAGTGATGGGACCGGATGCCATGATCTTCGTTTTCTGAATCTTGAGCTTTAAGCCAACTTTTCACTCTCCACTTTCACTTTCATCAAGAGGCTTTTTAGTTCCTCTTCACTTTCTGCCATAAGGGTGGTGTCATCTGCATAGGAAGAGTTAACGTAGATATACTTTTATTAATGGGAGAGAAGAGAGATGCATGGGTGAAGAAAAGACAGTCTTCTCCACTACAGTAAAAAAGACTATAGCTATTAATTTAGGGCAGTTAATTTCAGTGATAGGCATAGCAACAGAAAATTTTGTAAAAAGTGCAACAACTCAGCAAGACTATTTGCTGATAATTTATTTTCATCAAGAAAAGAGAAACATACCTTTGGAAACATGCCAATTCTCAACAAGCTAATTTGTGGCAAGTCTTTCTTTGGGAAAAGAGATAATTAAATCTTTCTGAAGTTTTTGCTCTCTAACTATGGTAGTCATTAGGGTTGTTCACAAATATTCTGTTCTCTTTCCTTCCCAACATATGGTGGGTTGTACTTTCCCGCCCACTTGAAGGTACCACTACATGACTTGCTTTGACAATGACGTTGAGTGGAATCTTTGAAAGTCAGGATGCTTTGCCATTTTATCTTTTTTCCTGTCACAACAACCAGCATATTCCTGCTGGTGGTTGCTCTGTTAGCCTGGGACCTGGAGTGAAGATGCAGTGCTGTGGGATAGATGCATCTGGCTATGATAAAGAGTAAGGTGAATGAAGAAATAAATCTTAAAATTTAAGTCACTGAAAATACAGAACTACTTGTGACACAGCCTAATGTAACCTGTGCTGACTGAAATGCTAAGTAACTGAAGTTCCTGTTCATCGGTCCTGCTCATCAGTTGCTGACTCAGCTGCTCTCAACTGGTTGAGAAGAGCTACTATGTTTAAGAGTCTTACTGGGACTCTTGCAGCTCAGTACATTCTCACAATAAACCTAAAAGGCAGGTATTATTAACTACATTTTCCCTATAAGAACTGAGAAGGGAAATGACTTGCCCCAGCTCCCCAGCAAGCAGCAGAGCTGGGAGAGGAAGTCTGGTTTTCTGAATATAAAACCCAAGCAGCCTCACTAAGCTGTACTGGGGCCTCCTCTTACTGATCATGAACCAAGGTAATTTTCGCTTACTTGATAGCTCAGCTGTGACCTCTTCCTGTATTAGTCACTTTTGCATCCTCCCCCTTATCTTTGCTTTTCTATCATCCTTTGGAAGCTGAGCTGTGGGAAGCTCTCCTTCATCATGTTCCCTCACTTAGAGGTAATTGTCACCCTCCCACTAAATGGTGAGGAAATAAAGCCTTGGTGTGCAGCCCCTGAAATGTATGCCAAGCGTTTTATATACCTTGCAATTTTTAAGTCCTTATCTGAACCCTCTCACAGTAGTATTGACTCTGTGTTAAAAATGGACAAGTGAGTACAGGCATGTTATGAAAATGGTCTAAGGTTTTAGTTAATAATCATTGGTGGAAAGATTTCAAATCTTTGTCCCCCTGACTCCAAACTTCTTGCTCATTCCCATGCCTTTTCCCACAGTAATATTCCCTGTATCTAAATCCGTAAGGGAAAAAAATAAAAACAGAATTGGAGAGGATTATTCATCCTGCTTCCTGTTTGGTTGGGCTTTTCTCTACAAGAAGTAGCTTTTTGGTAGCCCAGAGTCTGCAAAGATCCAGAGATCCTACCATCATGAAAGAACAGGGCCCTCTAAGTACCTCAGGGTAAATCCAGGAGTAAGAGCAGCTGGAAATAGTTAATTTCCATTCTGTGATTTGCATATAGAAACTGCCCTTTTATGTATTTGTTCATAAATTTCAGTTCTCCAGGGGCTTGTCAAAGTTAATGGTAGACAAATAAGGCTTGTTTAGCTCTTGCAGCCTCAGGGTTTTAATTGGTCCTCTAAATGGGCATTTCCAGCCTCTGCCTTTTCCTGGCAGCCTTTTAACACTTTTTTTTTTTTTTTTGCACTACCATGAACTAGGTACCAACTTCGTAGTCCTTGGTCCAGTTCTGCCCCTGTTTCACCTCCCTGTACATTAATTATTCAGATTCCTGTAAGGAATGAAAGATGTTCCTGGGTATCTGAGGCTAAATATGTGAGCAGTTGTTTACCATACTCCTTATGCTCAGCTGCTCATAGGTTGATTTGATGTGGTCAGGTCTTAACTTGTCCACGCTATGAAGGACTCTCCTTCCTTGCCTTACCTGTATCAAGGGGAGATTCCAGAGGCTAAACCAAAGATCTTGACGGCCACCTTTTACTTCTAAGGTCTTTTCAACTAGATCAGTTTCAACCTGAAGCCATGTCTGTGTTGGCTTAACAATTACACTGGTCACTCATTCAGTCAGTATTTACTGAGGGCTTTGCTTTGAGCCTCGCCCTCCTCTAGATGTTGGTGACAAAGCAGTGAGTGAGACAGACAAGTCCCTGGTGTAATCAAATTTATACTCTAGTGGGAAGAAAGAGATGAGAAACAAGTGAACATGGTAATTTCACTGTGATCATCACTGTGAATGAAATAAACAAGGTAAACAAGGTCATGTGACAGGGTACAAGAAGGGACGGGATCTGTTACTATAGACTGGTGTGGATGAAAGTCTTCTCTAGTAAGAGACATTCTGAGGTAAGACTTCAATGATAAGGAACCAGACTGAGAAAGATCATTCCAGGCAGAGGGAATAGAAAGCCTCATTGGTTCTCAGAATGCGGTAGGTTTGGGGATATACAAGCACCATAATAAAGTTGCAATATTACCATTCATTGATTTGATTACTATGGGCCTTGTTAGATATTTTCATATATTATTTCATATTAATTAATTATAATACCCTACAAGATAGTTGTTATCACCACTCCTTGGAAGAAAAGCTATGACAAACCTAGACAGCATCCTAAAAAGCAGAGACATCACTTTTCTGACAAAGGTCTGTCTAGTCAAAGCTATGGTTTTTCTGGTAGTCATGTATGAATGTGAGAGTTGGACCATAAAGAAGGCTGAGCACCAAAGAACTGATGCTTTTGAACTGTGGTGCTGGAGAAGACTCTAGAGAATCCCTTGGACTGCAAAGAGATCAAACAGTCAATTCTAAAGGAAATCAACCCTGAATATTCATTGGAAGGACTGGTGCTGAAGCTCTAATTATTTGGCCACCTGATGTGAAGTGCCATTTCCTTGGAAAAGACCCTGATGCTGGGAAAGATTTAGGGCAGGGGGAGAAGGAGGCCACAGAGGATGAGATAGTTGAATGGCATCACCAACTCAATGGACATGGGTTTGAACAAACTCTAGGAGATAGTGAAGGACAGAGAAGCCTGGCATGCTGCAGTTCCTGGGGTCACAAAGAGTTGGATATGACTTACGACTGAATAACAACATGTAGGTCATCAGTTTTATTAGCACGTGGAGATCCCTCATCTCTGTAATGATGCCCTAGGGAAGTGGTCTCAACTAGAGCTTTTTGGAAATTTGTGATTGGGCTCTACTGGTATTCAGGGGGGGGGGGGGGGACCAAGGAAGAGAGGCAAGCTTCGATAGGTGAGATGCCTCACACTACAAAGAACCATCCCTCATCATGGGTAATTCTCAAATGTCCTACCAAATCAAGGTTCACGTGGTGAAAAGCTGTTTATAACCTCCAAACCTAATACTTAATTCTATTTATAAATGCATATGAAGCTGTGAAATAATAGCAAATATATAATTGGTTTTAGCTCCTGGCACAGAGCTCCTAAAACCCTTGTAATTTCCTAAACGATAAAAGCACTAGGAGCATTCTTGGTTCTAATAGTAGGTCACTGACCCTGATGATTCCTGACACAGAGCTCTCAAGTCCCTTAAGATTTCCTAGGTCCTAGGAATGTCTTTTGTTCTAATGAGGTGACTCTTGGTGGGCTTCTGGATAGCTTCAGGATGGTGACTGGTCTCCAGAAAGATCGAGCCATGATTAAAGACTTAGAACTTTTGGCCACATCCTCCATCCTTCGAGAAGGGAAGAGAAAATGGAGATTGAATTAATGAGTGATGAGACACATGTGATTAAACCTCCCTTAAAATCCCCAACGTACAGGGTTTGGAGAACATCTAAGTTGATGAACACATGAAGGGGCCATGTAGAGTGGTGTACCCCAAGAGTGCATGGAATACTCCACACCGCTTCTCACACACCTTGCCTTGTATCTCTTCATCTAGATATTCAACAATATCCTTTATATATTCTGCATTATAAAGTAAACCAGTAAACATAAGTATTTTCCTAAATTCTGTGAACAGTTCTAGCAGATGATCTAATCCAAGGAAAGGATCTTGAGACCCTCTGATTTGTAACCAAGTCACACAGAAGTATGGGTAAACTTGGGACCTTCTATTGCAACCTTGGGACCCAATACTTTCAACTGGCGTCTCAAGTTGAGGTCAGGACAGTGTTGTCAGACTGAGCCCTTAACCTGTGGTGTCTGTGCTGACTTCAGTTAGTGCCAGAATTGAGCTGAATTGCAAGGTACCCAGGTGGTGTCAGAGAATTTATTGGTATGGGGGAAGCAACTAGAAATGCAATCACCAACTAAATGGAGAGAATATCATATTCTGTTTTATTTGGAACTTTATCAAGAAATGTTCACCATTTCATAAAAATTACAACAGCTACCCTAACGCTTGCTGCTCATGGTATTTGAGTCACTGGAATGACACAGCTGTATCAATATGCCTTTGTAGCTGTCATGGGCAAATATGTAAGAGGAGATCAGACATTCCTATCAGCAGACTTAAAATCCAGCATTTCTAACCTAGCAGAGACATATGAAATGCATTCTCTTGCTTCTCAGTTCATTCATTGTAAGTAAGTGAAAGCAAATGACTACTTCAGTATGTCTTCTAATGTAACGTGGTCCAGGCAGAGGTTTCTGATGCACGTTAATTAATTTTTAATTCCTCACCTTTTATTTTTCCTCTATATCATAAACAAGGCTTAGTGCTAAAAATCCAGTGTTCCAGAAAACCTCAATCACAGATAAACCAGGATTGCTGGTCACCCTAGGGAGTGTTTTTTTTTTTTTTTTTTTCTGAAATTATGTGTAGGTGGGTTTTATCATGTAAGAATTTAATTCCATGTTCACAAAGGACACGTTACAAAATATTTATTGTAAGAAAGAAGTGTGGGGTCCGACTGGGTGGAGAAACACTGCCCTAGAGAAAGTCCTGACTCATGGAGTAGTTTAAGTGCAGGATTTGTTTCCACAAGCTGTCCAAAATGGGAAACACCTTGAGTCCAGCCCTTCCTGTATAGATAAGAGTTGCACCTGTGAAGCTGGGCTAGTGTCTTGGGGCAGGGAGGTAAATCACAGGGCATTTGACATCTCTATTCCCAGCCCAAGCAGCCTCCAGTACAAAGGCCTAACTGATGCATTCAATTATAATTTTTATTTTTGGAAAATCATAAGGCGGGAGAACTTTGTTTTTGCTGTACTTACTCTTACCTTTTCTTGGCACTCCTATTCTCATGTTCCCTATATTCTCCTGCTGAAAATTTTCCCCAGTCTAAGGATAGAAGTGTAGGTTTTGACCTCAGTCAGACTTGGATTCAGATCCTTGTTCTGACCTCATCATTCTGTGTCTAAGCTTCCTCCACTGTAAAGTGATGA
>NW_011495027.1:7970589-7983680 GCF_000754665.1 Bison bison bison
TGATAATAATCTATCTGCTTCACAGAGTTAATGTCAGGAATAAATAGAAGAAATGGGCGAACATCACTAATTCTTAGCATGACACACGGTATATGTCTAGTAAGTTTTATTTCTCACCATTCCTAGGACTCCCCAGCTCTGCCCTCCCCACCCAGTTCTGCCCTTCCTAGTGGAGACGCACGAACCAAAATTACTGGCACCTCCTCTCTCACCTGTGTCACTGATTTCATATTGCTAGTAGGAAACCATTCCACTTAATGAAGGAATTCATATTAAGGTGTAAATGATCAGTAGACCACTCTTTTAGCAGGCTGCCTGCATTTTAAAGCTTATTATCCTTCACCAGAGCACTTTCCTAGTGGCTCAGAGGTAAAGAATCCGCCTGCTGATGCAGGAGAACTGGGTTCAGTCCCTGGGTCAAGAAAATCCTCTGGAGAAGGAAATGGCAACACACTACATATTCTTACCTAGGAAATCCCATGGACAGAGGAGCCTGGCAGGCTAGAGTCCACAGGGTCCCAAGTTGGGTACAACTTAGGGACTAAACCACCACCACCACCCTCCACCAGAGGGTTTTGCATAAGATATTTTCTGAACTGGAGAGAAGAGTGGTAGCAAATTTTCCAATGTCCCCTGTTATGGACTAATTGTGTCCTCCCAAAATACATATGTTAAAGCCCAAAGCCTTAGTACCTCAGAATGTGAATGTGCTTGCATATAGGGTCTTAGAATTGATAATTAAAGTTAAATGAGGTCACTGAGGTGAGCCCTAGTCCAATACAATTGGTGTCCTGTGAGAAGAGGAGGTTAGGTCACAGACATGCACACAGAGAGAAAAGTATGTGGAGACAGAGAAAGAAGCCGAGGAGAGAAGCTTCAGAAGAAACAAATGCTGCTGACACCTTGATCTTGGAATTCTAACCTCTAGAACTGTGAGAAAATAAATTTCTGTATTTAAGTTACCCAGTCTGTGGTAGGCAGTCCTAGCAAACTAATACACCTCCTTATTTCTGTCACTGAGCTTTTGCAGATTAAAGTCACTGGGCCCAAATCCTAGTTAAGTTCCTTGGATTCCCTGTTCTACTGTTTCATCCTTCTGGAAAACCCCAGAGATTCAGTCTATGGATTCAAAATGGGTAGGAAAGGAATGATTACTTGTGAGTTCTACAGATCCCAGGCATTTAATCATCATGGTAATTTACAGGGGTTATCATTAGAGAGAGATTAAGAAACCGAGGGTCAGAGAGGTTACCTTTCTTAACAAAAGTAATTGTTCATTCAACAATTTATTAAACATCCAAACCCACACCTATATAACAGGCAGTATAAAAGATGCTGGCAACATATCAGTGAACCAAACTGACTCACTCCCTGCTCCCATGGGGCTAATAGTTTAGTGGGGAAAACAAATTTTGAACAGATAACCACACAAATAACTATATAATCATAAATGTGATAACTTATATAATATTTGTAGGAGAGCCAGATCAGTTTAATTTTATTTAATACAATTTTATTGAGCACTTGTTGCATGCCAGACATTGTGCTCAGTGCTTAGGAAATATTGGCAAACAAGAGAGACATGGATTTTACCCTCTTAAAACTTCCATGTCGAGTGGGAAAAGGTCTCAAACAAGCCTTGCAAATGAGAGAGAAAGATACTATGAGAGATAACTTCAAGGTTACCTGGGAGCATTTAGCAAAACCTAAATGATATGATTTAGTATAAGAAATTAGGGTAGGCCTCTGGAGAAATTGCTATACTTACCGAGACTTGAAGAATCAGGTAGCAGTCATCTGAGCAGAGGTATGCAAAGCTCTCTTCATTCAGGCCATCTCCAGATAATGCCTTCTTCCATGTAGATTCTTTCTCTGACGGCATATTTTCTCTGTCTGGTCATAAAGAAATTGTTTGCTAGAACTCTGAGCACTAACTGGAGAGTCGTTTCCACAGTCTCATCTAGAATGGACTTGTACGTTTGAGAGGATAAGCCTGAAAATTTCCTATCTCAGTGGGTGATTTAGGGCACTTCCTCTTCCCTGCTACTCTGTGGCAGACACTGCAGGTTGGCTTATCCAAAGCCTCTTTCCTTATCGCCTTCTACTAGTAAAGCCATAAAAATCACAATATGTTTTTACCCAGACTCTTTTGCGGGAATGGTCGGTCACATGGTCCAGTTCTGGCCAATAAACAGACATCACTGGGTGGGCTTTCCTGAAGAACATTTTAAAAGGGACAGATTGGTTTTTTTCCCCCTTTCCCCACGTCTTCTTCTTCTTTCTTGCCTTGAATCAAAATGAATGAACTGGAAGCACAGCAGCAATCTTGTGAGTATAGGGAGGAAAGTCATCTGTTTCATGTGTGCCTGCTAAGTCTCTTCAATTGTGTCTGACTCTTTCCCAGACTATAGCCAGCCAGGTTCTTTGGTCCATGGGATTCTCCAGGCAGGAATACTGGAGTGAGTTGCCATGCCCTTCTCCAGGGAGTCTTCCCAACCCAGGGACTGAGCCTTCCTCTCCTGTGTCTCCTGCATTGGCAGGTGGGTTTTTTCCCACTAGTGCTACCCGGGAATTCCCAGTCACTTCCTTGTACTTGTGTTAGTCACTTAGTTGTGTCCAGCTCTTTGCAACTCCATGGACTGTAGCCTGCCAGGCTCCTCTGTTCTTGGAATTCTCCAGGCAAGAACACTGGAGTGGGTTGCCATTCCTTTCTGAAAGGAAACTTCCCAATCCAGGGATTGAACACAGGTCTCCTGCATTGCAGGCGAATTCTTTACCATCTGAACCACCTGGGAAATCCCAGTCACTTGCTAGGGATGCAGAATTGTAAAGTAAGGGACTGTTTCCTCTCATGGCTCATGTCAAGCTGCTATATTGGCCCTGCAGGTGCCCTGACTTAACTGTTCTGAGAGGCTAGGACTCTCTCAGACTAAGGTGTTTCAGGTATTTCTCCTCTTTATTGTGCTACTAACCACATCCCTGCAATGTGTTTAAGCTGTGATTCAAGCCGAATTATATTTGTTTAGACTATGGTACTTGGGATTGCAGAGCCAGTTGCCTTTTGAAATGTCTTAATTTAAGCACCTGGGGCTCTGGTATTCCAGAGCTTCAGGTTAAAACAGGTAAAAAGTATTCAGGGAGTGGTTCCAGCCCGAAGTCTGAACACAATAAAGATGTTGCAGATTAACTTTAAAAAATAATAGCTGAAGGAAAAGTAGAAAAAAAAGAAGTGAAGAGGATAAAAAGGTGAGAGTACAAAAACAAGTTTTAGGTATTGCGTTAGATTATACTTCCTTTTGTAAGATCTCCAGAAGTGGGAATCATATCCTTTTGAGGGAAGTCTTTCTTTAAGATAGAAAACTCCTCCAGATATCTCCCTTTGTCCAAATATTACGTCTTTTAATTACAGGGAGCTATTTACAAAGCAGATTTTCTAAGGCACTCGCATTCCTCTGCAGTATAATTTCAAAAGGATTTTCTTACTGGAAAAAATCTGCCCTTTTATTTGCCTGCTGGAATACAATCCCAGAGTTTGTACATCAAAGCTACATATCGGCCTTATCATAGATTACTTTCTCTGATTCAGAAATGTCGATCTCTGTGAAGGTGATCTTCAAAGAACCAGACTAGCCTGGATTCAGTAGTGTGTTCTGTGTGTTGCCTGCCTCATCAGCTGGACTGGAGAGACTGCAGTGAACTGAGTTTATTTGTTTGGCCAGATCCTGGACTTGTGAACAGCAGACAGTCTGGAAAGAAGGACAGCCACCTTCTATAGGGGGATTTGAAGGACCCGCTTGCCCCTCTTCTCCTCCTTTTGGGTACCTGACAGAGGCCACTGCTTTGGGACAAGACAGCAAAGATCAGTGCAGGGTGCAAAGTGGAAAGGTTCCCTTGGTTTCAAGGAGCAGAGAAACCTGGAGGCCAACTTGGAAAGAGAGGATTTATCACTTATGTGAAACTGGAACCAGAACGCTGATCAAGGGTTGAGTCAGCTACAGGAACTGGCTGTTCTTTTAGTCTTTCTCATGATCTGTCCCATCCATCTCTCGTGATTTCTCTGCCTTTCTTCCAAGATATGTCTGCTCTATTTTTCTCTCTTTATTAACAGGCCAACTCCTCAATCTAAATGCCAGAAAGAGCAGTCCAAATGACTTTGCTCATTGACATCGCCCCTTTGGGTAGAGTTCTTTGCCAAAGGCATCGTCACAAGCCATTGAGCAGTTAATGGACAGACTGCCTTAGGCCAGGTGCCCACCTCAGTCCATTCAGTGGCTACTGATGCACAGACACCAGCCTAATACAATCTGCCTGTTCCAGGGGGGCTATGGACAGGGCAGTTTATACCAGAATCATGTGTTAACTAACATAGACTCTGGAACTTGCATTTAGACTGAGTCCAGTGTCATCATATGATACTTAGCCGGACCAGCAGCACTCCGGTTTCCTTATTTGTAAATAGAAGGATAATACTGAAACCTATTTCACAGGGTTGTTGGGAGGCTTAACCAGGATAATGTGTAGGTGAAAGGGGTTTGTAAACATGAGGCTCTGAGTGCTTCATGGGTGTGTTTGTGTGTGTGTGCGCGCACGTGTGTGCATGTGTGTAAAATGAGTAACTGAGAGCACAGGAACCCTCTTCTTCTACATGTTCAGAATCTCTCCTCCCCTCTACTAATGGCCCCCTTTTTGCCACTAACCTCTTTACCTTTCTTTAAATACAAAGAGAAAAGTAGACAGGAACCTTTTTTTAGAAAAAAAGTTGATCTGCTCAATGTTCTGCATCAGCCTGGATGGGAGGGGAGTTTGGGGAAGAACGGATACATGTTTACTTATGGCTGAGTCTCTTTGCTGTTCAGGGAAACTATCCTAACATTGTTAATCCGCTATATCCCAATACAATATAAAAAGTTAAAAAAAGACAAAACATGCATGTGTGAGTGCTCAGTCACTTCCGTCCTGTCTGACTCTTTGTGACCCCATGGACTATAGCCCTCCAGGCTCCTCTGTCCATGGGATTTTCCAGTCAAGAATACTGGAGTGGGTTGCCATGCCCTCCTTCAGGGGATCTTCCTGACCCATGGATTGAACCAGCGTCTCCTACATTACAAGTGGATTCTTTACCACAGAACCACCGGGGAAGCCCAAAACATAATACAATGATAAGTAAAAGTAAATAAAATGAAAAAAGAGTTGAAAAGAGAAAGGTGGCAGTGAGTAAGCAGAAGTAATGAGATATTGGGTGTGAGTTGCCTAGAAGGGCTGGACAGTTCAGGCAACAAAACTGAACTGCTGGGAATTTCGGCTCCTAACTAAACATCCTGTGGCTGTGGGCAAATATCAGGCTCTTTGTGTGAAACATGGCCCTGACCTTGGCAGAGCCTCATGAGGGCACTCCTGGAACTCCCTGACTCACTGCGGAGGTAGCTGAATGAGGGTGGGGTGCTGGGCCAAGGACAGCAGTCTGCTGCTGAGCTCACCAGGTGCCCTGCTGGAGCACAGGAGGAGAGGGGAAGAGTGGCTGCACAGATGCCTCTTTTCTTGGGCCTTCTGTCCTAGATTGGACACTGGGGGCCCTATTTGAGTAGGCTCAGGTTGCTCACATTTAGGTTGTCAAGAAAGAAATGCCCTGAAGCATACTGAAAAAAACATATAAGATAGTCACAAAGACAGTTTTCCAAAACATACCTCAAAGTGGAATGTTTTGGTCCAGTGGAATTCTGTAGTATGTGCAAAGCCACGGGGAGTAAGAAGATTATACACGGGGGCAGCAAAAGCAGAAGCAAAGTTTTGACATGCTCTTTCGAAAAGAATACAGGAAGGATAATCAGGGGGAGATGTGGAAGAGAAGAAATAGACGAATCATTCTGTTCTCTACTTGACTAATTCCCTCACTGGCATTGGGGATATGACTGCTGAATCGAAGTCCTGGGGTCCCGGCTTTCTTCTTCCAGGGTTTTTCGTTCTCCGTTAATTAGGACATTGGAGAAATTGTCATGATAATTATAGTGTCTAGACTTGGGGAACTATGGGGAGCAGCAAGAATATATTTAATTGCAGAGCTGAGAAGACACATGAAGACGGTAGGGTTTTGAAATCCTATTCTGAGAACGCTGCTATACTGAGCTGTGTTTTTCGGGATTGCCGTGACATTGTCTGTTATGTAAGGGGAATCTTGGATGTTTTGTCTGAGCATTTAGAGTTGTTGAAATGTTCGTTTTCTCAAGAGGAGTCCAAGGATCGGCAGAGAAAGTTGTGCCTCAGTGTTCAGCTCTTTTTCAGTTTTGCTGTCAGAGCGAGTCATCATGAAGGGTGGCAGAGGCAGATGCTCTCACAGTTGATTGATTCCTTTGGAGAATTAGGAAAGTGATTAGGATGGAAACCTTTTACTTCACCAAGTTTGGTCATCATATTTCCCTTCCACAAATTCAATGACATGTTTTATTTGGCTTATTGGTGGAAGAACAGAGCAGAATATTTTGCTTCCTAACATATAGTAAAATCCATGCTTATTGGTATCCGGTTAGCTAGAAATCCCCCTTTAGCCAGCATTTCCTTACTTGGAGGAGACAATATGATTGGTGTTCATAATGATGCCCTGAAAGTTCCAGGCCATCCCCAAATGCCTTTTGCTTTTCCCAATGGAAGTATCACTATTGTTTCTGCTGACTACACATGTAAAACTAGCTTACTATAAAGATTCAACATTGAAAAATGGGAAAGTGGAAAATCCCTTTGTAAATGTCTCATCCCATAGTTAACCTCCTAGTAAAACACTCAGTAGTGTAACTCCCTAGGAAATTTTCATACATACAAATACACGTGTGAATATAGAATATATTTATGTAAATTAGATCATACTCTGCATACTGTTGAGTAACCTACCTTTTCACGTTTAGTCATAAATGTCCATATCAAAAATATAGCACTATCTCAATATTTTAATGCTTGCACAGTTCCTATACTATAGTTTCATTTGATTTTACTAAATATCTATTGATTAATGTTTAGTTTCTTCCTTTTCTTTGTGATTTTAAATTCTGCAATAACATCTTATCAGTTCTCTGATTATTTTTTAGAGATAAACTATATTACCATTTCTTTCTAAAATTAACTTTATTGAAATACAATTTGTATACAATAAACTCATTAAAAGTGGACAATTCCATGAATTTTTACAAAAGAATCCACCTACATAACAAAAACTACAATCAAACTATAGAGCACTTCTATCACCTCAAAAAACTTCCTCACATTCCACCTGTACCCCCTGCTGCTGCTGCTCCTGCTGCTGCTAAGTCGCTTCAGTCACCTGTACCCCCTGGCTCTGAGCAATTGTTGCTCTGCCTTCTGTTGCTATAGATTAGCTTCTATTTTCTAGAGTTTTATATAGATGGGCTTATGTACTATGTATTTTTTTTGAATCTGGTTTCTTTCACTTAGCATAATATTTTTGAATTTCATTCGTGCAGTTGCCTGCATCATGAGTTCTTTTCTTTATATTGCTGAGTATTATGTCATTATATGAATATACCACAATCTGCTTATCCATTCATTTGCTGATGCACAAATGGCTTCCAATGTTTGGATATTATAAACAAAGTTATATGAACTATGTAAAAGTCCTAGTGTAGACATTTGTTTTCATTTTTTAGGGTACGAACCTTAATAAAAAAAAAATCCTGCAAACTGTTTTTCAAAGTGGTTGTACCATTTTACATTCTTACCAGCAGTGTGGTAGAGTTTCAGCTACCTATATTTTTGCCTATATTTGACTTGTTATTTTTTCTAATTTTAGCCATTCTATGGGAAGTGTCATAGTATATCATTATGGTCTTGATTTGCATTTCTCGCTTCGATCTTTTCACAAGCATTAATCGTTTATAGATCTTATTTTATGTTACAACTCTTGAAATATGTTGCCCATTTAAAATAATTAGGTTATCTTCTTACTTCACTGTAAGAGTTACTTATATATTCTAAATACATGTCCTTTGTTAGATGTGTGCTTCAGGAATTTTTTTACTCCCAGCCTGTGGCTTGCCCTTTTTTATTTTCTTAATGGTGTTTTCCAAAGAGCAAAAGTTTTTAACTTTACATAAGGTTCACAAATTACAAACTATTTTTTAACATCAGAGAGAGAGAGTGAGAGAAATTAAATGGTGGTTAGTGTTGTTTTTGGTATTAAGTGCATACAGTATTTCAATTCCTTGGAAATAGTTAACTATGTTAATTAGAGTATTGTGTTAATCAAAACACCCCTTTTTCTTATTGCTTTGGGTAACAGAATTTGCTGTATTTATGTGTCCTCATGTAGTGACTCTGAAATTTAAATGCCATCTTAAATTCTTTTTTTAAAAAAGGGACTTAATTGAGAAATGCAAGGAAAAAGGAATATATCAGATATCTGATGAACATTTATATCAGAATTATTTTTTCCCTCAATGAGTAATGTACAAAAGTATGTCAAGAGCAATAATGAAAACATATAATGAGTACTTACTATGTCAGTCACTGTGCTAAATGGCTTATTTCATTTTAATACTCACAACCACGACCCTATGAATTGGTCATAATTTTTATCCCCTCTTTATAGATGAAGAAACAATTCAAGTTCAACTTACTACAGATCCAAACCCCAGATGACATGTGCCTGTATACCTTGACTGCCGCCCACACTTCACTCATTCTCTGTGTTTCCTTCTGCGCATTAAGAGATGTATCGTACACCATCAATAACATTAATTTTACCGTGTATCTAAATTGTTGCACCATAATATTATTCACTACCCAATCTATGCTCTGATTTCCAAATATGTCATCCAATATTTTTATGCCAATATTTAACACATAGAACATTAATGTTCCATGCTATTTATGGGTTTATAATAACCAGCTATTGCATCTCAAACACACAGTCTTTATTTTTAAATAGCTTTTATATAATGTCATATAAAAGCTTTTATATATGACAATGACCTGTGTCATCATCCTTATTTTGGTATTCATTAGTTTTGAGGGTAAACTTTTGAGACTCTCAAATGTTTCATTTCAACCTCAAAAATAACTTTTTCAATGTAGAAACTTAATTTTTGAAGTCACATTTGCCAATATTCTTCAGTAAAAAATTAGAAGATTCTAGTATTGACCGTTCTATGTCTCTGGCAAGGTACAGCTCAAAAGACAAGAATCTGGAAGGAAAGAGAAGTTGCTATGGGAGACAAGGGCCGTACCTCATAAATAAGAGAGATTGCTGAGTCACAGCTGTTGTTCTTCATTTTCAGATAAGTTAATGAGAATCAGTGGAGGCATGTGGAGGTGAGGTCTCAGTGCCTCATAGAGCTGGCTCCGACTGAGGAGCAATGCATTTTCACTGTGGAATTCAGAGGGATGGTGATAGTACCTCAGTGTCATGGTTTTTGATGGCCCAATATGGCTTTGCTATTAGGCTCTCCAGTTGCATCCTCCTGAGCCTCTCTAAGAGTTGCCCTGGGGGGAAATGTCTGAGTAGAGTTACAGCAGACAGCTGTAGGACCTCTTTTTCAGCACTTTGTGCTTTAAAAACTAAGTAAACAGTCAAATGTACTACGAACATTTTTTCCTCCTCTCCAGTTTCCTGAATCAAAAAACATCAAAGGAATGAAAGGGTATGAAAAAATTCCTTTTACCTCATATTAATTACCAAACTAAATGTCATAACATTATGACCTTTCTTCCCTTAGTCATTCATGTGGGCAGGAACATAGACAATAAGAAAACTTTGGGGAGAATGGTGTACTATGTAAATAGAACATCCATTACCTCTGTGAGAGTGACCATTCATTCTCAGGCCTAGAGCACATATTTTGTTAAAACGGTTAGAGCCAGATCATGCCATCTGTACTTTCTCTCTCCCAGGCAGTTCTGGGGTAAGGAAAGGAGTGGAGGGGGAAGAAAATATACCCAGAGTTTTGTTCACTGATCCCAACCAGGGCAAGTAGATTTCTGGGAAAAAAGTAGGAACAGATCCCCTTCCCAGCTGTAATCCTCTTCTCCTCCCACTCCATCCTGCCCTTCTCTCTGTACCTCTTTTTAGAGTTCCTGAAAGGATGTGGTTGGAGGGGGGAGATTGTAGAGAAACAATCGGAAAACAGCTATTCAAGACTCAGGGTAAGGGATGTGTCAGAAAGCTCGTTGGATTAGACTTACTAATTTTCTAGTCTTGTTGCTTCTATTTATTAGCTGAGTGACCTTGGATAAGTACCTGAACTTCATTAGGCCTCCTTGTCCTCATCTGAAAAATCAGGGGTTTGGATTGGAGCTAGATGATCTCCTATGCCTTTCAAGATTTGACCACTGTGAGTCTCTTCTGTAATTCTTTTAGTAACGCTTGCCCCATTTAAGACAATGCAAAGCAGCATGTGCTTTTTCTAGGGGTCTGCTAAAAAAAGACCTTGGCACCCTTCTTTTAAAAGAACTCATTTTCCTACAGTCACGTGTTTCTTTAAAAATAAATATAAGAGGACTGGATTGATCATAGCAATATTCTTCTAGAAATATCTTGTGAAGCGAAGGTTACTTATTTCTCCTAAAGGACTGCATATTGGCCAGAGTACCATTCCATATGCTTTTCATTTCTTTGAGCCAGAGCTTAGCTAGTATGCTCTTAGTAAGGATTGATGAAACTGTATGAAATGTAAATTTCTTTTTAAAAGACAGGAGAGAAAGCCTATATGTACCTACTTCCCACCATTACTCTGCTGAAATAAAAGTAAACAAGTACTACCCCGAAGTAGGTGTTTGGAATCAGTAGAAACTCATGGACTGGAGATTTCAACAAATTTCTAAAAGATAAAAAGAGAAAGAGGGGAAGATTAATGGTTGGATTGGCTGAAAATCCTACAGTCTAGAATATATAGGATAAAATGACAATTAGAAACTTGAGAGAGAAGGAAATTCAGAACAACAAAGTCAAGACCACATATGAAGTAAACTGCAACTAGGCATGAATCTAAGCAGTTAATAGACTATAAGAAAAAGCAATCTGTTTGCCCTTAATGCTGGAAATAAGTTTCATTTGAGAGACCCAAGGGTTATAACTTTGGGTCCATGGAAAATATCATCCTAGCATATTAACATTGAACAATGTTTATGTTGATTACAATAAAATACATACAGTAAATTGGCTTGCTTCCATTGTTTATTATATTTCAATAAAATTTACTTTTTAGAACAGTTTTAGATTTACAGAAAAATTGTAAAGACACTTCAGAGTTCCCCTGTTATCAACATCTTATATACCATCAATTTGTTAACAATTAATAAATGAATATTGATACATTATCATTAACTAAAATCCATATCTTGTGCAGATTTCTTTAGTTTTGATCTAAGGTCTTCTTCTGTTCCAAGATCCAATCCAGGATACCACGTTACATTTAGTCATCAAGTCTCCTTAGGCTCCTTGTGGCTGTAATGGTTTCTCAGACTTTCCTTATTCTTGATGACCTTGACAAGTTGGAAAAATACTGGACAGGTATTTTGTACAATGTCCCTCATTTGGGATTTGTGTGGTGTTTTTCTCATGATTAGACTGGGGTTATGGGCTTTGTAGTGAAGATCACGAAGGTCAAGTGCCATTTTTGTCACATCAAATCAATGGTATACCTTGTCAACATGGCATCACTATTACTGACTTGATAACCTGTTTGAGGTCATGTTAGCCAGGTTTCTCCAGTGTAAAATTTCCCCTTGCCCCCACTGTTTCATGCCGTCCCCTTGGAAAGGAAGAATATAGACTATTAACTTCTAAAGTCAACCTAGAGATAAAGTAGGAAAGAATTTTTTGTGGTTAAAGTAAAGACTACAAATATTAACAGTTTTGTTAGTGGTAAAGTGTTGCTGACAAAAATAAAAGGGAGAAGAAAAATGGAGGAATGGGATGGAGGATCAATACCTGCATTAAGAAACGATTTGCTTACAGCTCCACTGGGTCTTTGTTGCTGTGCACAGGCTTTCTCTAGATGCAGCAAGCAGGGGCTATTCTTCCTTGTGCTGCACAAGCTTCTCATTGTGGTGGCTTCTCTTGCTGCGGAGCACAGGCTTCAGTAGTGCATTGCATGGGCTTAGTTGCCCCATGGCACATAGAATCCTCCTGGATCAGGGACTGAACCCATGTCCCCTGCATGGGCAAGTGGATTCTTAACCACTGGACCACCAGAGAAGTCTAGTACCTGCGTTTTTATAGAGGAAATCCATTTTGTTATTGTTGTTCAGTTGCTCAGTCATGTTCAACTGTTTGTAACATCAAGGACTGCAGCATGCCAGGCTTCTCTGTCCTTCACTGTCTCCCAGAGTTTGCTCAAACTCATGTCCATTGAGTCAGTGATGTCATCCAACCATCTCATCCTCTGTTGCCTGCTTCTCCTCTTGCCCTCAATCTTTCCCAGATTCAGTCTTTTCCAATAATTTGGCTCTTCAATCAGGTATCCAGAGTATTGGAGCTTCAGCTTCAGGATCAGTACTTCTAATGAATATTCAGGGTTGATTTCCTTTAGGATTGACTGGCTTGATTTTCTTGCAGTCCAAGAGACTCTCAAGAATCACACCACAGTTTAAAAGCATCAGTTCTTTGGTGCTCAGGCTTCCTTATGGTCCAATTCTCACATCTATACATGACTACTGGAAAAGCTATAGCTTTGACCGTACGAAACTTTGTCAGCAAAGTGATGGTTCTGCTTTTTTTTTTTTAATATACATTTATTTATTTTAATTGGAGGTTAATTACTTTACAATATTGTATTGGTTATGCCACATATCAACGTGAATCCGCCACGGGTGCACACGTGTTCCCCATCCTGAACCCCCCTCTCTCCTCCCTCCCCATACCGTCCCTCTGGGTTGTCCCAGTGCACCAGCCCCAAGCATCCAGTATCATGCATCAAACCTGGACTGGCGATTCATTTCATATATGATATTATACAAGTTTCAATGCCATTCTCCCAAATCATCCCACCCTCTCCCTCTCCCACAGAGTCCAAAAGACTGTTCTATACATCTGTGTCTCTTTTGCTGTCTTGCATACAGGGTTATCATTACCATCTTTCTAAATTCCA
>NW_011495027.1:7984065-7993872 GCF_000754665.1 Bison bison bison
TGTCAGACTTTATTTTGGGGGCTCCAAAATCACTGCAGATGGTGATTGCAGCCTTGAAATTAAAAGACGCTTACTCCTTGGAAGGAAAGTTTTGACCAACCTAGATAGCATATTCAAAAGCAGAGACATTACTTTGCCAGCAAAGGTCTGTCTAGTCAAGGCTATGGTTTTTCCAGTGGTCATGTATGGATGTGAGAGTTGGACTGTGAAGAGTCTGAGTGAACTCCTGGAGTTGGTGATGGACAGGGAGGCCTGGCCTGCTGCGATTCATGGGGTCGCAAAGAGTCGGACACGACTGAGCGACTGAACTGAACTGAACTGATACTGTATTTTAATATGCTGTCTAGGTTTGTCATAGCTTTTCTTCCAAGGAGCAAGCATCTTTTAATTTCACGGCCACACTCACCATCTGCAGTGATTTTGGAGCCCAAGAAAATAAAGTCTGTGACTGTCTCCATTGTTTCCCCATCTATTTGCCATGAAGTGATGGTACCAGAGGAAATCCATACATTATAAAAAATCGAAATTTGAGTCTTTGTTTAAAAATGTAAACATTTAGTTCCAGTAGAGGATATAAAACACTATCACTGTTGTTAAACATTGTGAAGAGAAGAGTAGTATGAGATACATGCTGATTTTCATACTGTGAAATTGATTGATATTGACTAAATTTGGTGGCCTTCCCCATTGGTTCAGAAGTAAAGAATCCGCCTGCCAATGCAGGATACACAGGAGACATGGATTCGAACCCTGGGTTAGGAAGATCTCCAGAAGAAGGGCATGGCAACCCACTCCAGTATTCTGGCCTGAAGAATCCCAAGGACAGAGGAGCCTGGCAGGCTACAGTCCACAGGGTTGCAAAGAGTTGGACACGACTGAAGTGACTAAGCACACCCACACACAAAGTTGGTAATCCAAGAAGAGAGAGAAAGAATGCAGCAAAAGTAAAGACTGAGTGATCTAACTCCAGGTAAAACCTTTTTCCTCTGTAGAGAGAATTGAAGCTAACTAAGCAAGAGAAGACAATGTTATAGTTTTTCACTGGAATTTTTTTTATACTACTTGATTACCATGTGCACAAATTATGTGCTTTAAAGCCAAAGACAGTGTGTAGGGTGGTGTCAGGACTAATACTAGATCGCTCAGTATGATTCCCTTTGCCTTCAATGATCCAAGCAAACCTAGCAACTGCCTAAACATCATTCACATAAACCATACTACTGTATCATGTTTTGTTGAGGCAGGAACCTTACTTTTGAGAGAGCAAAGGGATAATTTTCTTAGGGCTTTGATTTGTAGGAAGGGCACTTTTGAAAAAAGAACTCCTTTTGTTTAGAAACAGATTAGGAAGATTTTAGTTGCAAGAGAAACTTTCTGAAAGATACATCAACTGTTTCTGGTTGAAAAGTATTGGCAGAAGGTGGAATCCTTTGTGTGCTTCCTGTGTTTAGCATAATACAACATGTTTCAGTTTAAAAGCTCTGTACAGTCATTAGCTAATTACCTCCCAAGGGCTGCAGGGTAGTTAGAGGGAATACTGGAACCAAGCCAGAT
Source organism: Bison bison bison (assembly GCF_000754665.1). Classification (NCBI taxonomy): domain Eukaryota; kingdom Metazoa; phylum Chordata; class Mammalia; order Artiodactyla; family Bovidae; genus Bison; species Bison bison. Next base: position 7,985,620 of record NW_011495027.1, read on the forward strand.
TTTAGAGCTGAAAGATGTGTATGTGTCTGTGCCAGCCCTGATTCAGGGTGTAGTTGTTATACAGTTTCACACACAGGGATCGATCAGTAAATGTGTGGCTATTCAATCTATAAAGTTTTTTTCTAGACTCAGCATCTCCTTGAGAAATACAAGTTACTGAAACAGAAAACTGATTCTGATATCATCTTTTATAAGTGTCTTGAAAATCAACATTGATAATGGTTTTAGATTCATCATTAAATCAGAATCTTCAAAGTGAGGCCTGGATTATGGAATTTATTAAAAGTGCCCAGATTATTCTAGAGTAAAGCCAGGCTTGAGGACTACTGACTTCAGTGAAAAATAGCTGCTTCTTTTCCTACCCCCAACAGTAACTAAATCTACAATGAGAATGAAATACAGTATTCAGCTAGGGAGAAAATTTATTTAAAACACTAATTATTAATACATATTTGATCTTGAATAAAATTTATATTTTACATGATAGAAGTGCTAAAGAAATTTGGATAGAAGAGTAAATATCTATTTCCATGTGCATATGAAAAATCATCACAAAAAGAATCACTGTTAATGTTTTGGGATTTTTCTTTCCATTTTATTTTCATGTTTTGTCTTTTTAAAAAATATTGACGTTTCTCTTGTAATTCCACATACAATTTTGTATCTTGGTTTTGAAATATACCAATATAAGCTTTTTCTTGATTCATCCTTCAAATATCATCTCTAAAAATGAAATCTAGTGAAATGAGGCAAACAGGGAAATTTATATCCACAATTAAACCAAAATAGAAATTCAGGTACCTGTAGAGCACAGGCCCAGAGGAACTGTCTCTATGTCTATTTAGAACACTCAGACCAGCACTGTAGAACATGTGCTTCTGCAGCTGAATTTTGACTATATTTGGTGTGTGGCGCCCTCTACTGGCTCTCCCAGGGTTGTATCTTTTTTTTTCTATTCTTAAACTTTGTGTTTGGGTCCTAGGTGCCTCAGATGGTAAAGAATCTGCCTGCAATGCAGGAGGCCCAGGTATGATCCTTGGGTTTGAAAGATCCTCTGGAGGAGGGACTGGCTACCCACTCCAGTATTCTTGCCTAGAGAATTCCATGGACAGGGGATCCTGGCAGGCTGTAGTCCATGGGGCCACAGAGTCAGACACCGCTGAGCAACTACCACTTTCACTACTTTTTCAACGACTCTACAGAAGGGTGTTCAATTGTATGTGTGCACGTTTGATTTTTGCATGTCTGTATTTTTATTAAAATGTGTTGCCTTAGTGTAGAATTGAAGCTACCTAAATTCTGAATTTGATTGTGGGTCTGTTTCATTTTTATTTATTCCACAAACATTTTCGAGTCTACCAGGGGTATTGTACTAGCGGTCTGGAGACGAGCTGAAATCTTCACCTTCAAGTGGCTCATTATCTATCCTAGGCAGGATCACCATCTAACATGCTTTGGCTATTCCAGCAGAAGAAGCTGACTCCTTAAGGACCCTTGTCCCTGCTCTGTCTAGGAAAATCAGCCTTTTAAATGGCATGCACAGTTTTGAGAGAGACAGGTGTGGCACATCCAGGAAGAAAGAGGAAACCTTTCCAGCAAGGCAGATCTACCAAGTCGATTCTGGCAACTGATTGCCAGATAAACAGATGTCACAGACAGCTTGTTCTTGATTTACTTAGGGAATTAAAATTTATGATGGCCCATCACACATTAATAGATAAAGTGAGTAGTAATAATTCAGAGGCTTATTTGAGCCCCTGTAAGGGAATAGACCTCATTTTCTAGAAATGTAAACTTCATGTAATATGTACCCAAGGAAGGGAGGTAATTATTACATTTTGAAAGCACTTTTGCATTTAAAATTTTACCTCCATTTGGGGGGAAGGAAATGCCTATGAAAAGAATGGACTTTTTCTAATCTGAGAAAAGCCAAAAGCATAGAACAAAGTGAGGAATTTCTAAAACACTCATGATCACCTCTTTTGATTTGTAGTTTCTTTGACCACACTATGCACAATGATGCAGATGATACATTAGCAAACTCCTCTCCTCTCTTTTTAACCTGAGAACCTGGATGATGACATTGGGCCTACAAAGTTGACTCCATACACCAATGGACACAAGCACAACTATAAAATATTTATGATGAATATTAAACAAGTTTATATAATATATATACATATATTATGTAATATATATGTATACATATATGTATATATAATATAAAGAGCCAGGCATCCTGGAGTGCATAGTCAAGTAGGCCTTAGGAAGCATCACCACGAACAAAGCTAGTGGAGGTAATGGAATTGTAGTTCAGCTGTTTCAAATCCTAAAAGATGATGCTGTTAAAGTGCTGCACTCAATATGCCAGCAAATTTGGAAAACTCAACAGTGGCAACAGCACTGGAAAAGGTCAGTTTTCATTCTAATCCCAAAGAAAGGCAGTGCCAAAAAATGCTCAAACTACCGCACAACTGCACTCATCTCACAGGCTAGCAAGGTAATTAATGCTTAAAATTCTCCAAGCCAGGCTTCAACAGGAAGTGAACCATGAACTTCCAGATATTCAAGCTGGATTTAGACAAGGCAGAGGAACCAGAGATCAAATTGCCAATATCTGTTGGATCATCAAAAAAGCAAGAGGGTTCCAGAAAAACATCTACTTCTGCTTAATTGAGTACGTCAAAGACTTTGACTCTGTGGATCACAACAAACTGTGGAAAATTCTTTGAGAGATGGGATTACCAGACCACCTTAGCTGCCTCCTGGGAAATCTGTATGCAGGTCAAGAAACAACAGTTAGAACTGGACGTGGAACAACAGATTGGTTCCAAACCAGGAAAGGAGTTCATCAAGGCTGTATATTGTCACCTTGCTTATTTAACTTATATGCAGGGTACATCATGTGAGATGCCACACTGGACGAAGCACAAGCTGGAATCAAGATTGCTGGGAGAAATATCAATAACCTCAGATATGCAGATGACACCACCCTTACGGCAGAAAGTAAAGAGGAACTAAATAGCCTTTTGATGAAAATGAAAGAGGAGAGTGAAAGAGTAAGCTTAAAACTCAACATTCAAAAAACTAAGATCATGGCATCCGGTCCCATCACTTCATGTCAAACAGATGGAGAAACAATGGAAACAGTGAAAGACTTTATTTTGGGGGGCTCCAAAATCACTGCAGATGGTGATTGCAGCCATGAAATTAAAAGACGCTTGCTCCTTGGAAGAAAAGTTACAACCAACCTAGATAGTATATTAAAAAGCAGAGATGTTACTTTGCCAATGAAGGTCTGTCTAGTCAAAGCTATGGTTTTTCCAGTAGTCATGTATGGATGTGAGAGCTGGACTAAAAAGAAAGCCGAGTGCCAAAGAATCGATGCTTTTGAACTGTGGTGTTGGAGAAGACTCTTGAGAGTCCCATGGACTGCAAAGAGATCAAACCAGTCAATCCTAAAGGAAATCAGTCCTGAATATTCATTGGAAGGACTGATGCTGAAGCTGAAACTCCAATACTTTGGCCACCTGATGGGAAGAACTGACTCACTGGAAAAGACCCTGATTCTGGGAAATATTGAAGGTGGGAGGAGAAGGGGATGACAGAGGATGAGATGGTTTGATTGCATCACCGACTCTATGGACATGAGACTGAGCAAACTCTGGGAGTTGGTGATGGACAGGGAAGCCTGGCATGCTGCAGTCCATGGGGTCACAGAGTCAGACACGGCTGAGTGACTGAACTGAACTGATACCTAAGAGTATGAAAAAGTAGCTAGACAAAGAAGTAACTAATGAATTCCAACTAAAATTCAATGTTACTAACTGCTATTAAGGTAACATAGAGGGAAGGGGATTCTTACTAAGAAGGAGGGATTTAAAAAGAGATAACATGGATTCTGAACCTTTAGAATGGCGGAGGAGAGGAAACATAATAGATGCAGAGAGAACAAGATAAGCAAAGGCATAGAAATGTGCAAATACATGACTCTCATGAGGGACAGCAGATGATCCTATGTTGTCGGAGCAGAAGGTATGTAGGTGGAGGGTTAGGAGATGAAGAACAAAGGTCCCTGGGTTCTCAGAAAGTCCACTCACCTGGCTCTTCTCAGGTTCTGGAGAGTGTGGGATGGTGGGGCTTCTCTGACAGCTCCCTCAGGATCCAGTCTTAGATGTGGCCCCTCATTTCCTCCTTCTCCCTGAAGTCTTTCCTTAGTCTCAGCCCACACATCCTTTAACCTCTGCATTTAAAAACCCCTATTCTCTTTTTTTCCCCCAAAGGACTCTGCTGGTCTGATCTTTACTAACCTTGTATCTCTTGCGAAATAGATGGAAGATGAAACAATGTTAAGACTTTGCCTAAAACATTGGCCCCTCAGGGTAAAAATCTGAGCCTAGCAAAGCCAGAAAAGACCAGATAGCCTAGCTAGACTCTGGGGAGCAGGAAAGAGATAACAAATAGAGAAAACTATGTTTGGCACATAGCTGGTGCTTAACCAAGATTTGTACAATAAATAATTGCTGTTGTTGTCATTTTGTGCTAAGTTGTGTCCAGCTCTTTTCGCTACCGTGGACTGTAACATGCCAGACCCCTCTGTCCATGGGATTTCCCAGGCATGAGTATTGGAGTGGGTTGCTATTTCCTTCTCTAGGGCTCCTCCCAATCCAGGGATCGAACTTGCATCTCCTGCATTGGCAGACGATTCTTTACCACCTAATTGCTAGGGAAGCCCAAATAAATGAATTAGGGAATGACTTGATAGTCTCCTGAGTATTATGGAGTACCTCAGGTATTGCCACCTGCCTCTGCAAGAACACTTTGTATTAGGGAAGGAAGAAGGAAGGAGGGAAAAGATCCATGTATTCTGGTATTTCCTGGAGTTATGAGTTTCTGATCTGGCAGTTTTCTCTTTCAGGGAAATAAGGGATGTGTGTGTGTGTGTGTGTGTGTGTGTGTGTGTGCGCATGCGCACATATATGCACATGATTCACGAAGTGACCCAATATTTATTTTCTTCCACTCATGCCAAGACCTGAAGACCTTGGATTATAAAATCACTTCTTTACTCTGATAACAAGAAAAAAAGGTAAAAGTTTCAGAGAGAGCTCAGTTTTAATTGTAAAACTTATGTGCTTGGCACTTAGGGTACCAACAAGACTTGGATCTAATCTCAAAAGGCTTTTAACGTGGAGAGACATAGTATTTGATGCAAAGGAGATAGTGCTAGAGCAGAGGCTGTCCCAGGAAACTTAGAGGAGTGGCTTTTAATAGAGCCCAGGGCCTTGCTTCTTATTTCAAGTATAGTTTGACTGCCAGCAGCAGCATCTCCTGGAAAATTGTGAGAAATGCAGACCCTCCAGCTTCAACACAGACTGACTGAACGTGAATCATATGCACATTAATATTTGAGAAGCACTGGTCTAGGGGCAGGAGAAGGCAATGGCACCCCACTCCAGTACTCTTGCCTGGAAAATCCCATGGACGGAAGAGCCTGGTAGGCTGCAGTCCGTGGGGTCCCGAAGAGTCAGACACGACTGTGCGACTTCACTTTCACTTTTCACTTTCATCACTTTCATGCATTGGAGAAGGAAGTGGCAACCCTCTCCAGCCTTCTTGCCTGGAGAATCCCAGAGACAGCGGAATCTGGTGGGCTGCCATCTATAGAATCGCACAGAGTCGGACACGACTGAAGCAACTTAGCGGTGGCAGCAGTCTAGGAGCAGGGGTGGGATGTGAAAGTGTTCTTAGAGGAAATAAGTTTTGAACTGTTTTGAGCATGAGTAGGGTTAACCACGGAGAAGGCAACGGCACCCTACTCCAGTACTCTTGCCTGGAAAATCCCATGGACGGAAGAGCCTGGTAGGCTGCAGTCCACGGAGTCGTGAAGAGTCAGACATGACTGAGCAACTTCACTTTCACTTTTCACTTTCATGCATTGCAGAAGGAAATGGCAACCCACTCCGGTGTTCTTGCCTGGAGAATCCCAGGGATGAGGGAGCCTGGTGGGCTGCCAGCTATGGGGTCGCACAGAGTTGGACACGACTGAAGCGACTTAGCAGCAGCAACAGCAGCAGCAGCAGGGTTAACCAGGGGGCTTCCCAGGTGGCTCAGTGGTAAAGAATCTGCCAGTCAAAGCAGGAGATTCGGGTTTGATCCCTGGTCAGGAAGATGCCCTGGAGGAGATGGCCAGCAACCCACTCCAGTATTCTTGCCCGGGAAAGCCAATGGCCAGAGGAGGTGGCAGGCTATAGTCCATGGGATCACAAAGAGTCAGACATGACTGAGCAGCAGAGAGAAAACCGTAAACAAAAGTTCAGAGTTATGAAAAACTATTGGGGTGTTTTGGGAACTGTACGTAGCTTAAAATTGCCAATCAATAGGGAAAGAATAGGGGAGAGAGGAGGATGGAGAAATGCAGGAAGGTGGCAGGGTAGGCAGAGGCCAGACCCTGCTGGTTGTGCTTTATGTTAGAAGCTTTGCCTTCACCTAATCTGTGATAGAGATGCATGATGCGTTCAGATTTGCCTTCATATCACTGAGGCCCTGAGGAGCCTGAGAAAGTCAAGGTGGAAAGGCAGAGAAATTACTCAGGAAGCCATCTCAACACTTTAGGAGAAAGATAATGAGAGTCTAACTCAGGTAGTGCAGTGAATTGGAGATCACGGGAAAACTTATTAATAAGACATTTTAGGAGGTAATAAGCAGATGAAAGACTTCAGTATGGATTGAGGATGAGAGAATGGGAGAGGGCTGAGTCTTGACTGAATTAGTAGTGGGTGGTTGCTCATGATGCCACTCACACAGCATTATTCACAGATGAAAGAATAAAAGAAGATAAACAGGTTTGAGAAAATTATGAGTTCAGTTTTCAACATGTTCTGCTCTGGTGAATAGAAAACATGCATAGGAGGGAAAAAAAAAAGAAGAAAACACTGTAAGGGTGGAGAACTGGGTGAATCAATGAGGGTGGAGAAGGAAAGAGATGAGGAAGGAACAGTGGCCTACCCAGATCTGGGGCTGTGCTCAGTCGTGTCCATGAACTATAGCCCCATGAACTGTAGCCCGCCAGGCTCCTCCGTCCATGGAACTTTCCAGACAAGAATACTGGAGTGTGTTGCCATTTCTTACTCCAGGGAATCTTCCCAACCCAGGGATCAAACCCGCATTGCTTGTGATTCCTGCATTGGCAAGTGGATTATTTACCTCTGCACCACGGGGGCTATAGTCATACACCTTAGTATACCTGTGAGTTTTTCCTTAGTCATGTTTCCAGAGACTGTTTCCTTGGAACTTGGTTCTGGAAACTCATTGGACCTCAAAGAAGGGCCAACGGCTTGATTTATGATTTCCTATCCTGTGATCAACTCATCATTGACACGATTTGCTCTATGAGAAAATATTATCTAACCTGGAGTTCAAGCGGCTCCACGATTAGAATGACCAAACAGTTATCTTTTCCCACATTGTCTTATGGGCGAGTGACTTTTCCCACTGTCCTCAACACTATTTCCAAAGTGACAATAATACAATGCTGAGTGATACTTGCTCAGTTGTGTCCAAGTCTTTGTGACCCCATGGACTGTAGCCTGCCAGGCTCCTCTGTCCACGTAATTCTCCAGGCAAGAATACTGGAGTGGGTTGCCATTTCCTTCTCCAAATACAGTGTTAATATGTATCAATATGTGTTGATATGTGTTTGCCTGTGGTTGTTCTTCAAGTTCTGGATGACTCCTTCCAAAAATCTTCCCTTTGTTAACTTTTACAACACTTTCATTTTGCACCTTGAAATTCAGAACTCGACTGTGTTCTGTCTTGGATCACACTCGTAACTTTCCTATTTAGCAATTTGTTCTCTGCTCACAGCGGTCTAAAAATATCCTGGCCTTCTGAATCTCCACGGCAGAAACTCCATAAGGTTTTTTTTTTTACATTTTCCGATCAGTCATTATCAGCCAATAAAAAGGGAAAGGTCGGCACGTGGTATATTAGTTTGGGCAGGGGGAAGGTATTCCAAGCAGATCCTTTCGCTCTTGCCAGAATCAAACATGGCGGGCTTCAGCCCGACCTTCCAGAAAACCCGGTTTTCTTTCCCTTGAGCCCGGCCAGCCTTTGGGGCTCCTTTTTAACCTTCCTTACCCCTCAGCGGCTCCGAGAGGGTCAGCACCTGGGAGCGTGACAGCGGACCTGCTTCCCGCCCCCATTCGAGGGCCCGCCCACCAGCCCGCGCCAGCCAGTCGCGGGCGGCGCTGC
>NW_011495027.1:7994244-8050308 GCF_000754665.1 Bison bison bison
CCTGAATTCCGCTCCGGCCTCGGCGCGGGGAAGGAAGCTCCCAGAGCGCCGCGGCCTCCGGAGTCCCCAGATCGGCCCCCGCCCCGCTGCGAGCAAATTGCCAGGAAGCCTCCAACTTCCCGTTCTGGGCGAGAGGGCGAGCGGGCCTCCCCCGCCGCGGCTCGCGCTCGCCAGATGGGCAGCGAGCGACCCAGATCATCCTTTTAGTAAATCCCCAACTCCAGGTTACTACTCGCCCGATAGGATTTTCTGAGGCTTGTTCATGATCGTGTTCCTTGGTGTCTTAGTTTTTAAGATGAGTTTAAAGGGCGTCTGTAAGTGATTAAGTATAGTAGATCTCTATCCAGAATGGAACATTAGGGTATTTCTGGTTAGCAAAGTGGGATGTTTATCCGCCAACAAACAGTGCCCGGGCGTTAATCCCTAAATTTAAAATGCTTCTGTGAACCAAAGCGTTTTCTCTGGACAGTGTGTTAAGTTAGTCAAAATTCTGGCACAGCATCACGTGCCCTTCAAATTCAGACCTACACACAGCCGCCTGGGATGGACTGCTGTTTAATTAAATGAGCAGTACCTTTCGGTCGTCTCTTACTCCAGTTCTTTATACCGTTTCATACGCTCACGAAATAAAATTAATTTGGTTTTCATATTGTCTTCAAATCTTGCCCAACTTTTATAGTGATTGGTGTCAGGGTAAGATGAGTACGTAATGACAGCATTAGGGAGACATGAAAAGGGATGTGAATAAACTGAATTTAGTCCTGAGTTACCGGGCGTTTCTGAATAAAATGGCTTCACTAATTAGTCGTAAGCCTCTAACCCAACCAAGAACATTAACTTTGAATATGCTGAGCCTGATTAAATGATCTTTTGACCTTTGATTTGATTTCATGCCTCAAAGAATTAAAGCTGCTAAGTCTATCAAAGTGAAGTCGCTCAGTCGTGTCCGACTCTTTGCGACGCCATGGACTGTAGCCTACCAGGAAAGTCCATGGAATTTTCCAGGCAAGACTACTGGAGTGGGTTGCCATTTCCTTCTCCAGGGGATCTTACCGACCCAGGGATCGAACCTGGGTCTCCCGCATTGTAGGTAGACGCTTTACCGTCTGAGCTACCAGGGAAGCTAAGTGTTTGAAAGGGGACTGGAATAACCTTTTGTGGATACTTTTAAATTACTTTGAAATAGGAAGTTCAGATATTAACAGTAGCACACTCTAGTGTTTGTTTTAGTTGAACTTTGACTCATTTTGATATCGTTACCTTTAAACTGAATATTTGAAATGCCAGAGTTGGGAATGAATTTTAAAAATATGTTGCTGTGTTTTCACACTAAACTTTGGTGACAGTACCAACACCCAAGGTGCAGCAGAAACTACCAGTGTGGGAGGAGGGAGTGACAGGAATGGTCCCCTCCCCCCATGAAGGAACCCATTGTCTTAGTATGTTTACTTTTTATTAGCACCATCTGCTCACAGTTCTAAACAGTGTGAAGCATAAAATTGTAAACAATGTCAGTGATAAAATGTTCCCTCTCTCATGCTCCCTCCTTACCCCTACTGCTTTATCTGGGGGATGGAATTTGCCTGCCAATATGTTGAACTCTAATCCTGTATAGTGTAGTTGGAGTCTATTGTATCCAAAGGACTGCTCTGTTAAATTCCTATTTGTTAGTAGAATTAACTAAAGGATTTAACAATTGCCAAATTAGTTTTGACAAAGAAATTATGATCTTTGGTGATGATGCCACATCCTGGATAGAAATAGCACACACAGGTGTACACATATATGCATGTGCATTTCTCAAATAAGATCTTGAACTCTTCAGAGAGCAAATTAAGTGCTAAGAGAAATAGTAAGTTGGGAAAAAAATATATAGAATAAATTCTCACATGTCCCTGTTTTTTGCATTGTTTGATATATAATTTATCTGCCTTCCCTTTTGTTATGCTGTGTAAATCAGTACTGGATCTCCTTTTTTGGCTGTAATTATATATCAGGTTTTATTAACTAATTTTTACATTACTATGATTTGGATGATAAACCTGCCATTTGGGGAGATAGTGAAATGAAAGGGATATATATTTTCCTCTATGAATTATATATAATTATTAACGCCCTGTTTTTGCAGATAGCTGAGTTAATGGCAGTTTAAAAATTGTGTTTGTTTTTAGTAAAGGGGTATATAATTCAAGATTTTTGCTAATATTGCACTAATTCCTTTCTGTTAAATGTGTCTTCATAGATTATACACACTCTGCTTGCAGAAATACTTATCAGAGCTTTAATGGTGAGTATCCTCTTTCATTTGATCTAAAATACATTAAGGGAATGCATCTCAGTTTTTTGTCACCCATCTTAAGTACCAATGTAAAAAGGAAATTCTGCCTTGTTTCAGTCATTGTTTAGTCTTTGGATGTGTTAGTGTTAATGTTGTCATACTATGTATAGTATTTAAGTTAGGAAATTTGGAATCAGAAAACCTTAGGGCTATTCAGATTTGTTTGACTCTTTATTTGAATTCTGAGTTCTTTATTCCAAAAGACCCTGACTGTATTGAGTGATGAGTTATAAGAAACTAGCTGAGTTATTTTTGTTGAATTAGAGGCTTTGGTATTGAGTAATGTAGATTAAGTGGATTATTGGCTTGGTTTTATATTGCTGCTTTCATAATTCATTTTGACCTTGTTTTTGAGGTCATTTGCTTTAATGTGTCCAAATGTGTTAGTATATTAAGAACTGTCTAGAGCATATAAGGGAGAAGGCAATGACACCTCACTCCAGTACTGTTGCCCGGAAAATCCCATGGATGGAGGAGCCTGGTAGGCTGCAGTCCATGGGGTCGCACAGAGTCGGACATGACTGAAGCGACTTGGCAGCAGCAGAGTATGTAAAGAAGCCTTATCAATATAACATCATAGTGACTAAAGAGCTAGATAAAATCATGACATATACAGAATACAATTGGGGTGGAGTTTTGATAAGTTAGATTAGAGTTAAGGATTTGCCAGACAGGATAAGAACATAAAGAAGAGCATGGAACAGTTTCAAGAGGTTATAAAAGCATTATATGAAGGACCCCAGAGAGTGGAATTAAATTCCGTGATTGCCAGAAAAATGCAACTTTCGACTGTTGTACAGAATGTAATATATTCACAAAATAAAACTGAAGCAAATGTACTACTAAACAAAGAAGACTGTGTCATTTCATGAGAATAATTACCATGCAGTTAATTGTTACTTATCATCTGTAGGAATTTAGAGAAACTTCAAATTTGATGTCAGCTAAAAAGGTTAAACATATAGGTATAGTCAATATATATTGAGTGCTGGAAAACATATTTTTGAGCAGGAGAGTGATATAATAAAGTTACCAAAAGAAGTTTAATTTTCATCCACATGTAGGTTATATTGAAAACTGGAAAATTATCAAGTTTCATAAATTCAGGTGTAAGAATTTTACGCCTTGGGAGGTGATGACAGTAATTTTAAAAATATTAAGCCATTTCTTGAGAAAGTTGGCAGAACTTTCAGGCTGCCTAGTAGTGAGTAGAAAATTGAGAGGGATGCATAAAAATGAATCCAGGATTGGAAACTGGAGTGAGCAGGACTAGTACTTTTACCAAAAAGATTTGGAATGATAGAAGGCCATGATTTCCATTAGTATGTACCAGAGAGTTGAGTTTATGCCTAAATATAGGGCTTTGAAATACAGAATCATAGAGGGTCAGAAGTTTATTTTCTTAACATACAGGATTGCGGGAAAAAAAAAAAAAAGCTTAAAATATTTCTGTCACTGACGTTATGACCTTCTTTTGAAAACACGTGCATTGAGGTGTAGTGGACATCTAACATGCTAGTTTCAGCGTAACGATCCCATGTTTGTATATGCTGTGAAATGATCACAACAGTAAGTCTGGTAACCCTTGATCACCACATATAGGTTTCCTGCAATGAGAACTTTTAAGATTTATTTTTCTTAGCAACTTTCAAATATGCAATACACTATTATTAACTATAGTCACTATGCTGTATATTACATCCCCATGACTTATTTATAACTGGAAGTTGTTTCCTTTCGACTCCCTTCACCTGTTTCAACCACTAACCCCTTCTCTGGCGATCACCAGTCTGTTCATTATGTCTACAAGCTTGGATTGTTTTGCTTTGTTTTGTTTTGATTTTTTTTAAATTCTACATATAAATGAAATCATACAGTTTTTATCATTCTTACTTCACTATTTCACTTAGCATATGCCCTCAAGGCCCATCCATGTTGTTGCACATGGCACGATTCCATTCTTTTTCATGGCAAAGTAGTAATCCATGTATATACATACATATATCCATGTATATACATACATATATATCACACTGCATCATCTTTATCCATTCATCTATTGATGGACACTTAGATTATTCCATATCTTGGCTATTGTAAATAATGCTGTTGTGAAAATTGGGGTGCATATATCTTTTCAAGTTAGATTTTTTTCTAACAGTTAAATGTTAGACTTTTTTTTCTCTTAATTTTAGTTCCAATAGTGGTTTTCATTTAAGTGTGATTGTTAGACTCCCCTGTGGAGCTTTTTCAAAATGTATCTATTTAGGTCATACTCTAGTCCTCTTGAATCTTAATTTTTAGGGTAAATGGTCCCAATTGTGTCAGCTTTAAGAACTATTGATACTTTGAATCATTTTAGAATGCACCTCTGGTTAAAGAACACTGCTTGACAACACTGAGGGCTGTTATCTACATTTTATAAATGAATAATTTGTAAAAAATTATTTCAGGGATGTAATTTGACTTCATTCAACAGATATTTACTGAGTGAGTGTTTTGTATTAGATAGTGTTATTGGAGCTGGCAATACAGTAGTGAATGAAATGGACAAATATTCCTGCCTTTGAAGTGTACAGTCTAGTTGGGTGAAATAGTAAACAAGAAGTAATATTTATTGCAGCAATTGCTTAGGAGAATAATAACACAGGACAGCTTTGTGTGTGTGTGTGTTACAATTTTAAAGACATTAGCAAGGGAAAGAATCGCTAACAGGGTAACTTGAGCATAGAGTTGAGGGAGATGAAGGTGCAAGCCATGCCATTGTCTCCATTTCCTTCTTCTTATATAAATAGACAAAAAAAAGGAAAGCATTTCTGATAGAGGGAAAGCAGGAACACAGGTAGGGCTGAGTGCATTGTGCTTCAGAGTGACTTAAGAAAATGGGCTTGACTACAGCAGATGATTTTTGCTGAGTGATCTTAAAACAGGGTTAGAATAGGGAGGTGTATGTAGCCGGAAGTCAGTGAAAGCAAAGACAATTTGCTTAACACACAAGAAGTAATAGAAAGTGAAGACCTTAAAGAATTGAGGGTGTGAGCAACACAGATACAGAGGAAGAACATTCCAGGCAGAGGGAATAGTAGGGGCAAAAATGGGTGTATACCTGTTGTACTCTAGGAACAGCAAGGGACCTAGTATAGCTAGAGTGAAGTGAATAAGGGGAGATCACAGATGATGAAATTAAGTGGAAATAGATCAAGTTAAGAGGTGATGGGAAAGATTTATCAACGTTGTCTCTGTTGACATTTTGGACTAGATAATTCTTTGTTGTGGGGGAATGTCCTATGCACTGTAGAATGTTTTAGGAGCATTCTTGGTCTCTTGTCATTTGATACAGGCAGCACCCATTACTCATTTTGGTGACAACCAACAATGTTTTCATTGTTTGACCCCCTCTGGGGGTCAAAATTGCCCATGGTTAAGAACCACTGATATAGGGTCTTATAGATTATCTAAAGGCTTGTTTACTTGGAGTAAGTTCGGAAGCCATTGGAAGGTACTAGGCATTGAACATAATTTAACTTGCCCTTTAACAAAATTCTTCTAGCCATTTTCTTGAGAATGAACAGAAAGGTTGCAGAAATGAAAACAGGAAAATCAGCTGAGGGGCTGTTGCAGTAATGTAGGTGAGATACGCTGGTGGCCTGTACCGTGATGATAGTAGTGTGGAGGTGATAAAAAGTGGTCTCATTTGCTACTTAGTGTTACCCAACTTGTTAGTTATTTTGATCATGTCAGTTGTTTTTTTCATACTACTCCACACCTCGTGTGATTTAATTATAAGTGAACTTAACATTTGTTGAGCTTATCATTTATGAAAAGTGAAAGTGAAAGTTGCTTAGTCATGTCTGACTCTGTAATCCCGTGGACTGTAGTGCGTGGAATTCTCCAGGCCAGAATACTGGAGTGGGTAGCCTTTCCCTTCTCCAGGGAATCTTCCCAACCCAGGGATTGATTCCAGGTCTATCGCATTGTGATTCTTTACCAGCTCAGCCAGAAGGGTGTAATCAAATCAGTAGAGTAGATTTGATTTAAAATATGTCAGATTAATTTTGAGTGAATAGCTTTCTTATTTAATATATATTTTATTCAGGGATAATTGATGGAATGCTAAATATGTCAGATGTATAACAGTGTTTCACAATTTTTGAAGGTTATACTGCAGTATTCCTTGTGTTGTACAGTATATCCTTGTTCTCATTTACTGTTAACAGTAAAGATATGTTATAGTCTTAATAACTTTATTTTTAAAGTGATTTTTAAATTCATTCGGTAACCTGGAAGAATATAGTTTATATGTAAATGGTCATGGTCCTCTTATAGACTCAATCAACACTGATTATATGCAGTACTTACAAAGACTTTTACTCTTTTCCTTTTTAACTAACTGATTAGTGACAGTACTATGAACAATAAACCAAAAGACATTCTGTGTAAAGATAGCTCTATTAATCTTTGTGTACTCTCTAGTGCCTGGGAAAAGGTGAGTGTTCCATAAATGTTAGTAATTTATGACTTTGTAGTGAAGTAAAAATATACAGAATCAAAAAACTGAAGGATTTAGTATCCAAAGGCAGCCTCTGCTGACTGAAAATAGAAATTAGCAGAAATAGCAATTTAAGTTTTTTGTTTTGTGTACCTAACTGAACCTAACTCTAAAATTACTTTTTAATACTTTTTAGAGGAAAGCTTTTTATTTTGAAGTCTTCATCTTAATGTCGAAATTGTTCTCTGTTTGAGAGTTATGAGCAACTTATATTGTATACTTATCAACTCTAAAGACAAATGACTTTTATTAGTCTGAAACTGTTATCTGATGTGGTAGACACTAGTAGACACTAGCCATGTATGACTATTGAGTACTTTCAGTGTGGATAGTCTGAATTGAGGTGTGCTGTCTTAATATGAACTTGATTTGAAGTCTTAGTATAGACAAAAAACATTTAGAATATCTCATTAGTACTTTTTGTATATTGGTAAACTTTTTGTCATTAAAATCCATTGGTATGCCTTGTACTTTGAATGGATCTTTTTATGATGTGTAATCCTGTAATATCAGGTATTAGTTATTTGAAAAATACTGGTTTATAGAGTTATTCAGATTTTTCAAATATTGGCAGATTTTATTGTAGAAATTAAAAAGTTATATTCAGTAATACCAGTGTCAGTTTCATCAGAAAAGCCTTTTAAGTATTGGGAAACTGTCAAGCTCAAGTTTTAAATTTTAATTTTCACATGAGTGCTTGAATTTTATCTTTGGCAACAAGTACTATCACTTGTTTTCTTTGAAGTGACAGTTCCACTTCATTTTTGAGAAAGTGTCTGCCAGAAGCTCAAGTCTGAAAGCCATAGTTTTTGAATGTCAGTCTTTCCTTTTAGTAAAAACAGTATTCCTTGTAAAAAATGGCTAATTCAGTGGCTTTTCCTAAAGAGAACTATGGCACTTAATGAAACTTTATGCAGTGATATGCAGCAAAATTGCTTTATGTATACTTTCCATTTTACTATCCAGAATATCATAAAGTATACACAAAGGTCATGATTTAATAAAATTGCCAATTTTTACTTCTTCATCAAGGACATTCTTTAAGTGAAGATTATTTTATTATTTTTATTATCTTTTGTATTTTATTTTTTTACTGCAAGTGTGTAATACAACTATCAATACTAGTGTGATCTGGTGTCACTGCCTTGATGTGTACTATAGCAAAAACTGTTTTACCAACCAGTGGTTTTGTATCATCAATGCAAAAAAATTTTCATCACTGTGAAAAAGGCAAATAATGTTTTAGTATCAATAATGTTTATAAAAATAGTTTGACCTTGTGGATCCCCTGAAAGGGTCCTGGCAACTAGTGGTCAACAGGCTATTGAAACCTGCAGGCCTGGGGTACATAAAAAACTAGTAAAAAGAGACCCTGACCACAGACTAGTGTACATTTAAAGTGAGGTCACAGGACTTTCCTGGAGGTCCGGTGGTTTAAGACTACACACATCTACTGCAGGGTGCATGGATTTGATCCCTGGTTGTGGAACTAAGACCCCGCATGCCGCGTGGTGCAGTCAAAAAAAAAAAAAAGATTAAATAAATGAGGCCACAGATAGCAGAATACTGTATAAGGCAGAGTATCATAAACACCATGTAAAAACTACAGACTTTTGCAGATATTCAAAAGAAAGAGATAATCACTTGAGACAACATCAGTAAGGGTTCGTATTTGAAATGGACTTTAAAAAATTAAAGAATTTCAATAAGCTACTATTTGGGCAGTAGAGAGAGCATTTCATGTAGAAGCAACAGTGCGAAGCTAAAGTGGTGGATATTTATAAGACTTTGGGAAAATCATTTCATCTTTTTGGTTCCATAATCTATCAAATGAAAAGGTTAAATTTGATCATTTAGGTTGCTTTCAGGTTTAAAGTTGCAAGATTTTGTTGTTAGGACCAGAATATTTATGTAATTATGATTTAAATTTAGTGTTTTTTAAAAAATAAAAATAAATGTACTTGCTTTGTGTATACTCTTAGTACATAAAACTTGGAGAGGGTGATAAATGAAGACTTTTAAAGGACTGTATAGGAAACACACTGTAAACGGTTTTTAAATTTTTTCAGTTTTATAATCATAGTAAATTCATTTTATTACCTTTTTTGTTGTATTTTTCTTTCATGTGAGAGGTGGGGATGTAGATGGAATTACAGGAATTGTAATAAAATACACTTAGTGCTTTGATTATATTTTAATTTTTTTAGTGTTTACATTGCTGGAATTCACATTCCTTCTCTTTATTCAAAGTATTTGAGGATTTAAATATTTGAGTCATTATTTATATGCAGCGTACCACATAATGGCCCCATTCTGATTTTACTTTTTAAAAATATCTATTTCAATTAGTGTATGAACTGATGTCAATTGGGCAGATTTAAAATGAGGCTGCCTCGGATTTTTAGATGTTTTGAGAGGAGTTAGATGCAGAAAGGAGAAGGCGATGGCAACTCACTCCAGTACTCTTGCCTGGAAAATTCCATGGAGCCTGGTAGGCGGCAGTCCATGTTGGTCGTGAAGAGTCAGACACGACTGAGCAACTTCTTTTTCACTTTTCACTTTCATGCATTGGAGAAGGAAATGGCAACCCACTCCAGTGTTCTTGCCTGGAGAATCCCAGGGACGGGGAGCCTGGTGGGCTGCCGTCTACGGGGTCGCACAGAGTCGGACACGACTTAAACAACTTAGCGGCAGCAGCAGCAGATGCAGAAAATGATACTATAAAATTTTCTTTCCTTTTAATATTTTAAATACCTTATTTTCTTAAGAATAGGAATTATTAACTATTTACCATTGTAGCACCTGACATAGGACCCTATGGTAGTATCCTAGTCATGTAAATATTGGCTAAATTGAAGATAATTTTAATATAGAACTTTTTAGTTGATGTTTTTTTTTTAATCAGGTCTTATTGGCAAATCTGATTTTTCAGTAGATTATATGACATAGGACCCTATGGTAGTACCCTTGTTGTGTAAATATTGGCTAAATTGAAGATAATTTTAATGTAGAACTTCTTAGTTGATACCTTTTTTAAAAAAAATTAGGTTTCATTAGCAGATCTGGTTTTTCAGTAGATTATAATCTGTATGGTTTTTCCCTCAGTGTCTAGTGTGAATTTAGCTAATGTTAACAATGAATTATCATTTCAGGTGACTGATATGAATATCTTGTGTTTTATACAAAGATTCCTGAAGAGAATGGTATTTTATTGACTTTTTGTTATTGACTGTCTTTTAGGAATGGATCGTGATTATGGCCCTGGATCTTACGGAGGTCTGGCATTCAAGGATATTTATCTAAAAATTCTTCTTTTGAGTGCCACTAAAGGTGAGCATCATTTAATTTTTTTTCTTTTTAAACTCTTTATAGGGATGGATCGTGACTATGGCCATGGATCCTATGGGGGTCAAAGATCCATGGACTCCTACCTAAACCAGTCATATGGCATGGACAATCACAGTGGTGGTGGTGGGGGTAGCAGGTAAATTGCTTCATCACTTGGCCAAATAAGTAGATGACTATAAGATTCTAGATAATTTAAGTATTCTTTAGGCATGTTGTGATATTTAAACTATATTTAGAACTGAATAATCACCTTAAATGTTTAAAGGTGTTAGTGGTTATAAAAACTGTCTTGACATCATTGGCAGACATTACTTTAGGAAAACCTCAGGAAAACCATTATTTCATTATACTAGAGTAAGATTTTCTGTCTTTAGCAGTGACTTTTTTTAACTCCTTGTCAGTCAAAATGCCCTAAACAAATGATATAAAAATATTATTGGAAATATTATTTGTGAAACTTTTTCTTATGATTTTTCAAAAATGTATTCACTAATGTAGAGTGCTTTATAGACTAGCAAAGCAGTTTTTGACTAGAATGAAGTTAACCAAATCTGTCTAGCAACACTCAATTTGTAAGAAACATTTAAGATAGTTATTCTTTTAATTTTAGTTTTAATGTGAGTTACAGGAGCATATTGTAATAATAAAAATATTCTTTAAATCATGTTTAGGTTATTCATTGGCAGGTTCTACTTATGCCAGAAACACTTGTGGTCTAGACTAGGAGCTTTATATTAAAGCCATGAATGAGTACAGTATTTTTGTTTATTTTAATGCAGTATAGTTTTGATTGTACTTATGTTTCATTGTTGATGCTGTGTAAAGCTTAAACCTAGCTGAACTGCTGTAGGCTTTAGGGTTGACCACATTTTAGGCCAAGGAGGTGCAGAGATTTTTGAGGTGCAGAGATTCCTACGAAATATTGATATAAGTAAAACTAGTTAGGAAACTTTTTGAAAGTATTGTCCTTCTTCATAAATGGAAGGATCTGGTTTCCTTAAGGATGGATTGAATGATGCTTACTTTCCTTTTTTCTGCTTAAGTGTGCCATTATGGTTTATAGTAGAGAAAAATCAGGAAAATAGATCAACAATTTTGCTTATGTGATAAATGTTTTGAAAAATGTAGTTGGAAGGAGGAATGATTTTTATATGGTTACTAGGATTCAGAAGTAAAGTGCCTTCTATTTAGTGATAAATAATTGAAGTAATGTAACATTTAAATATTTTACTTTATCAGTTGCTGCCCTGTTACATTGTAAATGTAATGTGTGTGAACTATGTAGATGTTATAATTTATCTCATGTAATTGTGGGCCTTTATAAAACTATGTTGTAAGATAAGCAACTTTTGTAATCCATGCTTTGGTGAGAAGTATGATTTGTTTCTTCTGTTGACTCTATTAAAACCTTGTGGAGACTGTGTGCTCCCTTTTTTAGAATAGCTTTATGTGATAATTTCATGTGATAATAGGGAATAATTTTTCAAATAATTGAAGACATTATAAAATGTATTCTTTCTAATCTGCCTTGAAAATTCATATGCAAAGGGTATATATTGGTGGTCTTTTATGTTCTGTTTTATGTGCTTATTTTTCTAGATTTGTAGATTTATTAGTATACAAGTGAAAAGTGACTAAGAATTGATTATTAACGTTAACCAAAGTTTAGCAGGTTGTTAAATTTTATAACCAGATAATTCTCCCAATTTTGACTGCTGTAGACATAATGAAGCAGTTTTGTCATATAGATTATTGGGGGTGCAAAAGGATCTCTTCTGTGTCACAAGTAGCCTACATCCTTGTAGTCTTCAATTTGTGTCCCTATTGAAAGCCAAAATGTTGTAAATATTTTGTATTTTACAGTATTAGAGATGGGTTCAAAAGAAAGTTTGAGTAGTCTGTGAACTTTAACAAATGACTTTTTCCAAGACTAGGGCTGGGCTTAAATAATGACAGACAAATCTTTTCTAATAAAATAGAAAGCTGCCAAAAAGCAGATATTTAAGCTAAGGTTACTTAACTCAATTCATATTTAAACACTGACTCAGATAGCTTTCTATCTGGTCTCATGTTGAACTGCCCAGCCCTAATCAAGTGTGAATAAAAGTAGAACTGCAAACCAGTATGGTATAAATGAATTTTAGTTGATAAATGTCATCTGATAATTTGTCTTTTGAATTGTCTAACATTAGTAAGCTTACTTTTGTTTTTTCCCTCACTGTGCAACTCTTCCAGGTTTGGACCTTATGAGTCTTACGACTCCAGGTCTTCTCTGGGTGGGCGAGATCTGTACAGATCTGGCTATGGTTTTAATGAACCCGAACAAAGCCGCTTCGGAGGTAGTTATGGTGGTCGATTTGAGAGCTCCTACCGGAATAGCCTTGACTCTTTCGGAGGTAGAAACCAGGGCGGGTCTAGCTGGGAAGCACCTTACTCCCGTTCAAAATTGAGGCCTGGGTTTATGGAGGACAGAGGAAGAGAGAATTACTCTTCCTACAGCAGTTTTTCTTCACCCCATATGAAGCCTGCACCTGTAGGCTCTCGGGGGAGAGGAACGCCTGCTTATCCTGAAAGTACGTTTGGAAGCAGAAACTATGATGCTTTTGGAGGACCATCAACAGGCAGAGGCCGAGGCCGAGGAGTAAGTACAACAGAATCTTTTCAGATTCTTTTCACTAGTCACTCTTTTAAACCCTTTCAAGACCATGGTTTTCAATTAGAATAAACACTGTTCATCCCAGTGTATTTTGAAGCAAAAGCTGAGTCATAAGCATAATTTTTAGGTTGCCTGTAAAAGTTTTCCCAGTACCTCAGAAAATACGTGGCAGTGTGAGATGACTGTTCATATAGTTTTGCTAAATCTCCCTTTATTAAAAAGGTGAGGATATTAGGTTTGGTCTAAAAGGGGTTAAAAGGAGTTGCATTTTTCCTTGTAAACACTAGCAGTTTTGCTAGTGGGACAGTTCATGGATTATTTTAAAGGTAATGAACCCTTTTGGAGTTTCTGAGTAGGTTAAAGGTGCAATGTATGATAAAACGTATATACTTCGCTGCTAAACTCCAGCACATAGAATTTCTTCAAAGCTTCATATTTCACATTAAACACAAGAGAGACTAACAGTTGGTGATAGCTGAGGGTACTTTAGCCAGGTTTACATGGTGAAGAAGTTGATATGTATAGTAGATTGTAGATGATTTGTGGTCAGTATAATTTTGCTAACTCACTCTCTTACAGTATGTTCTGTTGCTGGGTGTTCTGTCTTACCTCTGTCACTAGTTTTACTATTGAGAAATAATTTCTTCCCTATAGAAACATGTCTATGGCTTCTTCCCAGGAAGTAATATTTTGTAAATTACTGCTTAAATGAATAAATATGCTAGTCTTCAAATATTTGATTTCAGGATATGTAGTATAAAGGTTATGCCTTTACATTCTTAGGTAACTTGACCGACAAGAAATTTTACCTAGGAAGTGTACATAGATTGTGGAGTTATTATGTAGTTTGATTTTATAAAGAATATTGTATTTTTGCCATCATGTAAGAATTGTTGGTTTGGTTTTTTTTTGAAGTCAGTTGCTCTTAATATTCTCTTTGCAGAGGAAAGTGCTTCTATTAAAAAAATGTAGTAGGGCACATATTTTTGACTGCTCACTAATCTTTGGTACATTAGCATAGTTTGTCATACTTGTGTAGAAATTTTGCATTTATAACAGTTACTCTTTACTTATGTAAAATGCATTGCACCTTTAATGGATAATTAATAAAGATTTTTCTGATATGACTATTTGAATCACCTGGAAACACTTAATTTATTCAAGGTTAGATAGGTATTCCTAAGCATAATATACAAATGTAAGCAACTAATATGTTGCTGTTCTACCATGCTTTATGGTTGTAGATTAATTGAAAATAGTTGGGATAATAGGCTTTGGATTTTGAAATTAAAAATCTACTCCAGTTTGAAAATTTGGAAAACTCTTAATGTTTTCCATGCTGTGTATTACTTTAGGCAAACGATTTTTTCCTCAAAGAGACTTCAAATACCAATTTTGTTTTCATGATAGAAAAACAGGTATTGTTTCCACCATTCTAGTCGAAGTGGACTTTTCTTTCTTTCTTCCTGTTAATGAAATAGATGAACCAATAGGTCTTTCCTTTTTAATCTTCACTTGTACAATTCCCATTGGATCCTTCTCTTCAGATTACTCCTGAATCTTTATCTTCTAAAGTAAGGTTAGTAGAATAAATTTGTATGAACATGTGGCTTCTTGGTGTAGTGGGTTTTGTTAACGACGAGAAGAAAGGACACAAAGAGTCGTTTGGTTGCATGACTCTTCGTCTGTAAACTTTTGCTTCTTGGGCTTCTGGGTGAGAATATGTTTCTCTAGGTAAGAATGTGAATGGAACGTCAGATGCAATTCTTGATCTGAAGTGTGTCTTGGAAGTTGATGCATGGTTATGCTTTAACTCTCCTATTTCATACTAATGTTCCATCTCGCCTTCTCATCCCTTTTTCAACAGGGAGAAATCCTAAATCATTTCTGGATCTTTTTTAACTTCAAACTTCAGATATGGTCTTCTTTGTGTATTTTAGTTTTAAGCCAGGTTTTAGTAAAGTAAAGATTTCTTTTAAGGTCTTTTCATGGGAAAACATCGATTAGGAACTCTGAAGAGGAGTTGTCAGAGAGTTGTACAAGTGGTAATATTCTGACAGGCACATAACGTTGTTTATGATCTCAAGTAATTTTGAATCATAATCAAACAATAGGAAATATCCATATTTGTTCTTCTGGAAATAAAAATACTGATTCACTGGATTTGAGTTCCTGTAATAATTTACAGAGTTTTTCAGTGTATTTAGAGTGGACTTGTAAAATTTAGTTACATTCTGAGGAATTTTCATTTGAAAAATTCTAGATAGATAAAATGTAATCTATATATGAATTCATACTTTTTCTTTGGATATTGTGCTAATATTTATTGATTTCACAAATTTGCAGCATATGAGTGATTTTGGAAGCATTCATAGACCTGGAATTGTTGTTGACTATCAAAATAAACCCACCAATGTGACAGTTGCTGCTGCAAGAGGAATAAAGAGAAAAATGATATAACCATTTAATAAGCCTGGTGGAACCTTTATCAAGAAACCCAAGCTAGCAAAACCTGTGGAGAAGATGAGCCTCAGCAAATCACCCAGTAAGTTGGAAAACATAATTGCTGTGCTTTAAGGCAGTTTTCATTTTTTTTTTTAACTCAGTGCATTTAAGTAATTTTTTCATGTTTCTGTAGACAAATTGTACAATAATTACAGTTGTAGAAATTAGATCTGCAGTCATGGATATCAAAATTACCAAGATACTTATAAATTCACAGGCCCTGATTCACCCCTTTTCCCTAAATCTTGACTTAGGGTGGGACCAGAACATCTGTATTTTTAAAAAGATCTTACACATGATTTTGATTCATGGGTGTTATATTTATTGTTGGGTAATTATTGAGGAAGTGGTATGCTACATTACATAGAATTGCCTTCATGAGGTCAAAGGCAAGAAATTTTTTATTGCCCTTGGTGCCAGGAAAAGATATGTATTCTAGAAAATTAATTTGCCTTTTGTCTTCTGGACATTATTCTTAGAGATAATCATACTTCCATTTTTACATTGTTAAAAATTTAGAGCCAGTCTGAAAGTGAAATTAAGAAAACAATTCATGGTAACATCAAGAATTAAATACTCAGGAATAAATTTAACAAAAGAAGTACAAAACTTACACTTTGAAAACTATAAAACCTTGTTAAAAGAAAGAAGATCTAAATAAATGGGATACTAAATAAATGTTCACAGAACAGAATACTTAATGTTAAGATGGTAATACTCCCCAGACTGATCTACTGATTCAGCCCAATCCCTGTCAGAATGTCACCTGACTTCTTTGCAAAAATTGGCAAGTTGATTAAAAAATTCATAGGGAATTTCAAGGAACCTACAATAGCCGAACAATCCTAAAAAAAGAAGAAAACAGAGAGACTACTGCTTCATGATTTCAAAACTTAACTACAAAGCCACAGTAATCAAGACAGAGTGGTACTGGCACAAGGACAGACATATAGATCAATGGAATAGAATTGAGAGTCCAGAGATAAACTCATAAATCTATGGTAAAATGTTTGTTTTTTTTTTTAGCCAAGATGTCAGAATTATTTAGTGAGGAGAGAATAGTCTTTTTCACAAACGCTGCTGGAACAACTGGATAGCCACATGCACAAACTAACATACAGCACCTAAATGCAAGGGCTAGAACTATAAAACTCTCAGAAGGAAACAAGAGTAAGTCTTCATGACTTTGGATTTGGCAAGAAATTCATCTGACACTGAAAGAGCAACCAAATGAAAAACAAGTAAATTGGACTTTGGGCTTCACTGGTGGCTCAGCAGTAAAGAATCCACCTGCCAGTGCAGGAGACGCAGGTTTGATCCCTAGGTCAGAAATATCCCCTGGAGAAGAAAAATGGCAACCCACTCCAGTATTCTTGCCTGGGAAATTCCATGAACAAAGGAGCCTGGTGGGCAACAGTCCACAGAGTCGCAAAAGAGTTGGACACAAACTGACCAAACAACAATGAAACTGGATTTTATCAAAATTAAAAACTTACTGACCAAACAACAATGAAACTGGATTTTATCAAAATTAAAAACTTCTGTGCTTCAGAGGACACATTAAGAAAGTGAAAAGACAGCTCACAGAGAAGGAGAAAACATTTGCAAATTATACCTCTAAGAGACTTGTATCTAGAATATATAGAATTTTTAAATTCAGTAAAAAGACAAATAGCCCATTTGAAAAAAGCATCTGAACAGACATTTTTTCCCCCAGAAGATATACAGATAGCCAATAAGCCCATAAAAAAGTGCTCAACAGTTAGTTAGCAGGGAAATGAAATCAAGACCATGTGAGATTGACCACTTTTACTTACCTGAATGACTAGAATCAAAAAGATAATAACAGGCCTTAGCAAGGATGTGGAGAAATCTTCATATACCATTGGTGGGAATGTAAAATGGTCCAGGCACTTTGGAAAACAATTCCTCAAATGATTAAACAAATTACCATAAGATCTAGTAGTTCCACTGTTAAGTATGTATTAAGAAATATGAAAACATATGTCTACACAAAAATTTATGTATGGATACACATAGCATCATTATTCAGAGTAGCCAGAGGTATAAACAACCCAAATGCTCATCAGTGGATGAATGGTTTAACAAAATGTGGTTCATCCATACAGTAGAATATTTTCCAGCCTTAAGATGGACTACTTATATATGCTAGAACTTAAATGAACCTTGAAAAGGTTAATAAAATGAAACTAGTCCCAAAAGTCCACATATATGATTCTTTTCATTTGAAAGTCTAGAATACAGAAATCTATAGGGTTAGAAAGTAGATTAGTGGTTGCTTTGGGCTGTGGGGGTATATAGGGAGAAATAAATAACAGGATACCAGATTTCTTTGTGAGGTGATGAAAGTGTTCTAGAGTTGATTGAGGTGATGTTTGCGCATATCTGTGAATGTTCTGAAAAACATTGGTTACATACTTCAAAAGGGTGAATCATATGGTATGAAATATGTCTTAATAAATCTTAAACATTTGAGCTGGATTATTGTTACTTTCTCTGTTACTGTATTTTATTTAACTTTGTAATATATCTCTAAATGAAATCAAGTGTATTTGATCAAAATAGATTGTCAAGAATATACATAAATAAAAGGTAAGGAAATTTCTTTTTCAGCATTCTTTGTGAAAACAACTTTATCTATTTTTGACTGTACACTGAATTATGTTTTGTTTTTTATATTTATTTTATTTTTGCCTTGATGATTGGAAGGTATTTTATCTTTCCAAATTGACATTACAAGGGATTAAAAATTTCTCTCCTCTTTAGAATTAATATTGGATTACCTATAATTATTGGGCCTGGGCAAGGTGAAGATCATTGCAATGAATGAATTTTTCGAATTTTTGTGATCTAGTTTTTAAAACATCTTTGCATCCAGTTTAAAAAATAAGATACATTAATTGTTAAGATGAATTTATTACTTCCTTTGATGTTGGAGGTGCTAAACAAGTCATGCTCCTAAGTTGCTTCAGTCGTGTCCTACTCTGCGACCCCATGGACTGCAGCCCACCAGGCTCCCCCGTCCCTGGGATTCTCCAGGCAAGAACGGTAGAGTGGGTTGCCATTTCCTTCTCCAATGCGTCAAAGTGGAAAGTGAAAGTGAAGTCGCTCAGTCATGTCCGACTCTTAGCGACCCCATGGACTGCAGCCCACCAGGCTCCTCCATCCATGGGATTTTCCAGGCAACAGTACTGGAGTAGGGTGCCATTGCCTTCTCCAAACAAGTCATGATAGGCTTCAAATAATTGTTTAAAAAAGAAGGTGGAAGGGAAGAAGCAAGGAGGCCTGGATAAGTCCTCTTTAAAATATGTTTTTTGTATATTTTTGGATACTGACAGTATATTTGTTTTGTTCTTTGAATTTCATTTCTATTTAAATGGCTTCAGGATTAATAAATGTATCCAAGTTGACAAAAGGATTGTATCGATTGTTAGTAAACTAGCACTTAACTGAATGCTTACTGCACACTAGGCAGCAGTGTGTTAAAGGGCATAACAGGCATTGCTTGTGTAATTCTCACATCAGCCTGCTCAGATGTAGGCAGTGTACCAAACCCCCTACAGCTGAAAAACACAGGAACAGAACAGATAAATTTGCTGCCTGGGTCAAACAACTGGCAAAGCCAGGGTTTATTCGGGGCAAGTCTTACTCTAGAGACCCTTCAGGTAAAGCTCCATGTGATTATAATGGAAAATTACTTTGTATTACTTTGTATTATATTATCCTTATTTAAAACAACTTTTTTTTATAATTACAACATTACAGACATTTTAATGTATCACATCAAAAATATGGTATTTGAAATGGCAAATATTGGATTTTTCCTCAAAATTATGAATTATAATCCAAAACTCAGTAACACTTTAAATATTATTTTTAAATCTACTTTCCTGCCATGCTTTGCATTGGACATCTATATTATTTAGTAAAAAAAATAACAATATTCTGGAATTCTGGAAACCTGATTAGAGTGTGTGTTAGTAGGAATAAGTTTTATACTGTTACTTGATGGATTGTTATTTACTGAATTGTGTACTCTAACTATTACTAGAATAGGCAATTCAGTTGATCTTCTTGGGATAGATTTCAAAGGTGTATTTTGCAGGTATAGTTAAATAAATATTACAAAATTTGATATAGATACTTATTTGTCACTAAAGCAGATATATGTGACTTAACTTTTTTTTTCTTTTTAACGAAACTTGAGAGTAGTGTAGTATATAACTTAAGAATGAAACCAAAATTCTGTAGTCAAATCAGGCTTTCACTGTCAGGCATGAGGTAGACATTCTGAATGGTAACCGCTGAGTATTCAGGAATAATAAGTCTTGCTACGCTATAATATATAGACTGTATGATTTGTTGAAATGCAGTAGGAAAGGAATCATATTCAGTCATTTGGATAGAGGTACAGTGTATATCAGCTTTAGCATGTGAAAGGAAAATGAAATTACTTCTAGTTTAAGGTCATAAACAACCAATTTTTTCCATAGAGTGAGGGTTTGAGGGAAACCAAAAGAGGATATTGAAAATGGTTAATAAAATAGGAACATATGTTTAACCTCTTATAAAATGATGAAAAGTAATCTAGATATTGAATTTTAAGGTATTGATTTTATATGGTTTTGAGACATCCTGCTGTATGCATAGCACGTACTTAATATTTGTTTATTGTTAAGTTCATGAATCCCCAGGTGTTCATGATTTTGTATTAGATATTTTTCCAAAGGTAATCCAAAAGGATAAACAGTGAATAAAAGGAAAAGTTTGAGGGCAGATGAGTTGTTTTTAAGTCTAAAATTAGCTATATTATAAGAAAGAACCTTTTTTTTCTTTACTACAATGAGATATTACTTCCTATCACATATGAAGTTGATGGTCTTAACAAAAAAGAGAAAATAACAAGTGATGACAATGTGGGCAAATTAGAACCCTTATACATTACTATGAAAATGTAAAATGATGTGGCTGTTGTGGGGAACAGTTTGGTGGTTCCTCTAATGATTATACGTAGACTGACCATTTGAACCAACAATTCCATTTCTACATATGTACTTCAAAGAACTGAAAAGAAGTATTCAAACAAAAACTGTACAAATGTTCATAGCAGCATTATTCACAGTTGTCAAAAGGTTGAAAGAATCCAGATGTTCATCAGCGGATGAATGAATGAAAAGGCAATGTGATGTATTTGCACAATGAAATATTATTGAGCTTTAAAAAGGAAGGAGGTACTGATACATGATACAACACATGGAAGAGCCTTGAAGACATTATGCTAAATAAAAGAAACTGGACAAAAAAGGCCACATATTGTATCCTTCCTTTTATATGCAATATCTAGGATAGGAAAATCTGTAGAGACAGAAAGCAGATTAATAGTTTTACCAGGTGCTTTAGTGACTTCTCTTTGGACTGATTAAAAAGTTCTGGAACTAAATAGTAGTGATGGTTGCATGACCTTGTGATAAACTTAATGTCACTAACTTGTACACTTTGAAATGGCTAAAATAGTACATATTTTTGTATATTCACATTAAGACATGTTTTGAGAAAAAGAGGAAGAACCTGCTTTTAGAGTTTATTCATTTTAAGAAATTTTAAGAAAGCTGCTATAATACCGAGTTTTTGCATCCAAGGCGCTCTCTCTAGTGCTCACTGTTTTTCCACTTTCATGCAAGGTCAGGTTATTTGTCAAATGTTTGCCAAGGTGGGATAATTCAAAATTATTTTAGGTAATGTGGATATTATTACTTAAAATGAAGAAAAGAAAAAATGAGTGGGTCTAGAGAAAAATAATGCAGCAAATAATAAACATAGGTGAGAAGTAAATAGACAAAATTTATGAGGAAGGTATTCATGTGAATGAAGTTTCAGAAATACTGAGTAATCTCAAACTCTGATTTTTCTGGTGAGTTCAGTTTAGATAATGACCACCAAATAAATCATCTGTCTGTAGTTTATGAATTGGGGACTGGAAAAGGAGAATGGAGAAGTGATTTTTAGTTTTAACTTTTTTGTCTGATCCCCTAGCAAAAACTGATCCTAAAAATGAAGAAGAAGAAAAGCGGCGAATTGAAGCTCGGCGAGAGAAACAAAGACGCAGAAGAGAAAAAAACAGTGAGAAATATGGAGATGGATACAGGTTTGTGCTTAGTAGAGTCAGAAAATTGGACTCATTAAAAAACTGTTTCCAGGATTTGAGGGTGGGAAAATTGAGTGAAGATGGCCAAAAGGTACATACTTCCGTTATATGGTAAATAAGTTCTGGGGATATATTGTACAGATAATGACTGTTGTTGACAGTACTGTATTATATATTTGAAATTGCTAAGAGAGTAGATCTTCAAGGTTCTCATCACAAGAAAAAAATTACAACTAGTGAGGTGCTGGACAGTAACTAAAATCATAGTGCTCATCATTTCATAATATGTACATATATCAAATAATTATGTTGTACATCTTAAACTTATACAATGTTATATTTTTTAAAAGATTTTAAAAATCAAATTTTAAAAAAGATTGTATTTTTAAAAAAATTATTATTGTTGGTGTTTTAACCTGGTATTACAGTTACTCTACAGTCATGTAGAGTTAGCCTATGTTTGGTATCTGTCTCAAGGATATCGACAGATATGTTCAGTTTGCTACTCCCCACCTCCTCCATAACTATTGGCTCCTCAAGGTCTAAAAGAATGCTTTATTACTGTCCTTGAGACTTTCAAGCCGCTGACCATCACTCTATATAGATTTTACAACTAGAATTCCTGGTTTTTCTTTGTGCACAAGCAATAATCTATCTGGCCAAAAGAGATTGTGATGTTTCATTAATTTTATGATACAGACTGATTTCAGAAATGCGATCAGAAAAAATATGTCTTAGAATCAATAAAATACTATGTTTAAGCATCAAATAAAAAAAACACCTAAACATGTTTCTTAGAAAAGGCAGATAAATTAATTGGGATGTGAAAAAATTCCTGAGAGTCAAATGAAGAGGATTGATCAAAGATATATAGGAATGATTTTGATTTTTTGATATTTACAGTCATCCCTTGATATGCATAGTGAATTGGTTCTAGGATCACCACCTCTTCTATGCAGCCTCCACATCCCCAACCCCTTGGAAGACCAAAATGTGAGGATGCTCTTTGAGGGTTCTCACCTCGTTAAGATTAGAAAACTAAGACCCAGGGAATTTAAGTTGCCTAAAGTCACATAAGGGTGCTAAGAAATAAACCCAGCAGTAGATTTCAGATTCTATACTCTTACTCAGGAAAATAAATATAATAGTACTCTAAGGAATTAGGTGGAAAATGGAGACTCAAGATAAAGAAACCCATTAAGAGACTATTGTCATAATTTGAAAAAAAGGAAGTAACAGGGATATATGAGATAAGAATAATTAAATGGGAGAAAAGGGACAATTCATTCTGGAGTGACTCTTGAGCTTTTCAATGAGTGCATATGTCCAGTCCAGGCCTGTTATTCACCCTGAAGTGATTTTTGATCATCTGAGAGCTCTAATAGAGTGAATTATGGTTTTCTGGTGTCCTACCTACCTTTGTTTCTACTTCAGTGATTTGGAAGCTTGAAGATAGAAGAGTGTAACGTTAGTGGAACTTTGGAACTTGATACTGCTTGAAGTTTGCTTTGGCTTTCTGATCTAGACTTGAAGTGGATAGTTAGGGTTAGATGAAATAGGTCCACTGATTCTGTTTTTCATACCCAGTAACTCCAGTGTGGTCCAGAAATGCCAATTAGTATGATGACAGTGTTGTCCAGACAGGTACTTAAATGCTATTTTTTTTCTGACTTGAGCTAAATTTAAATCAGCCATTACTTGGAGAAGAGGAAATCATTTATGCTGGTAAAATTGATTTCATTGGTATAGCCTTATGAATGCTTTCTAAGTAAATAAGGTAATATTTAAAGGAAAACTTTTTTTTTTCCCTTTACAGAATGGCATTCACATGTTCATTTTGTAAATTTCGAACATTTGAAGAAAAAGATATTGAACTCCATCTGGAAAGTCCTTCACATCAGGAAACATTAGATCATATTCAAAAACAAACCAAATTTGATAAAGTGGTTATGGAGTTTTTGCATGTAAGTAGTTATTTTTGAAGTGAGAGGCACTTGATCTGACATTTGAATTTCTTAGATTTTCATCGTTACCCATAGTTCCCCTGTTCTATGTTTCTAAGAATTCAATTTACTGTTCACTTAAAAAAAGTTGTGTTAAACTTAGCTTAGAAGTAGATGTGAATTCCTCTTTCATAGATTATAGATTTGTGATTTGAGAGTACATTTCACATTTTTTACAGAAGTTTCTGACATGTGTCAGGAAAATTCCTTTAACAGCTGTTTATTGATACCAAATCAGCTATCGTCTATTAACAGGCTTCTATGTACCTGATGTTGTGCTGGGTATTTTTCTTCATATTTCACTTCAACCTTATACCAATTCGTCTTTATCCTAAAAGATTATGCTCAGAGCAGTTTAGTGACTTTCAATAAATGGAAGTCTGAATTGAATTCAGAGCCAGAGAGCCTGATTGTTTAGCGTCCTTTATCAGGATGTGGTCATCAGTTCAACAGTTTTTCTCTAATACTTAAGAGCAGGTGCTATGCAGGCACAGCACCTGAAGACACTGAAGACACAGACATTGCCTTTAGTGAACTAACAGTGATTGGAAATCAAACACACACACACACACACACACGCACACAGATGACACTATTAAGTAGAAGAGGCCTGAGTGATAGTGTAAGTAGAAGTGACTTGGAGAAGGGTAGGATAGTTTGGGCCAGGGCTGGAGCTGGACTGCTAACTGTACTTGCAATTAATTTGGGCAAAAGAGATGGAATTGTTAGAAGGTTAGAAGTACAGTGATCCTGTATCCTTGGAGAATTGTGTACCTTAATTAAATTTCTTCTGTAATTTTGTTTAACTGGTTCCTGTCATTTAGGACATAAGTATTCACTTGCTCTGAGATTTCTTGTCTATTCCAGCTGTCTTTGATCTCCCTCTATATATATATGCCTAAAATATTAATACATCTTGAAAAGTAAATACTTTTTGTAGTTTCCTGGTACTTCATTATAGTCCTTTCAATTAGATTGTAAGCGCCTTGAAAACATCAGTTTTATATAACAGGTACTATTATTTTTCATAGGCCAAGCATGGTGCTGGGCCTATACTGCGTATTCACTAAAAACTTTTTGGATTCTTTCTATTTTGTTTTCTAGGAATGTATGGTAAATAAATTCAAGAAAACATCTATTCGTAAGCAACAGACAAATAATCAAACAGAGGCAGTCAAAATAATAGAAAAGGATGTTATGGAAGGTAAGTTAACAAATTGATTTAGAAATTTACATATATATTTTATATACCATAACCTATTTCATTGTAAATGATGCCCATTAGAGTGATACAGTACATAGTCATATATGGTAGGTCTGAGTGGGTTATCAGAAATGAACTCCTTTGATTCCTGTTCTCATGCTTACAAGTTTATCAGTACCTTCTCTTACGTCTTTCACTTCATTTCCTTCATAGAGAAAGTATCCGCTTTGCCTCTAATGGAAGATACAGTCATCCCTAGGTGTCTGAGAGAGAGAGGTTTCAGGACCTGCTTGAGGTATCAGAATATGCAGATACTCAAGGCCCAGAGTTGGTTTTCCAGTATTTGTAGATGCAGAAGCCATGGATACAGAGGGCTGCCTGTACTTGTATATGTCATCTCTCTCTCTTATTCCTTCTCATCTCCTTAAAGACTTCTGCTCAAATCGTGAATTCTTCTCTTCTGTTTTTCAGTCTTTCCTTGTCTTTTGATTTTGTCTCTGAAGCCTATACACTTAAACAAATTAAAAAAGACCTAAAGAAAAAGAAAAACATAGACACTAATTCCTCTACAACCTGCCTTTCTCTTTAAACAACCACACTTCTTTAAGCATAGTCCTCACTGTCTCTTTCTTCATTCTCACTGCTTTACCCACAGTGGACAAGTTTCTGCTATCATTAGTGTACTGAAACTGCTATGATGGAGGACACCAACACCAACTTCAGTTTTATTCGGCAGCGTTTTCCACTGATAACTCTATTGTTTATGAATCTATTTCCTCCCTTGGTTTCTGTGGTACTCACTGCCTCTCTTTACTCTGTTGTCATTTTTACTCTTTGTGCTTTTCTTTTTCTACTAAGCTTTTAGAAGTTGATATTTTTCAGTATTCTGTCAGTCCTGTTAACATTTCTCTATATATTTCTTCCTGATGAATTAATTTATATACAGAATTTAAATCAACATCTATATGTTGATTACATATAGATTTATATCTCCAGCACAGATATCTCTTCTGAACTCCAGTCTCCTACATCTAGCTGCCTACTGACATCTCTCTTTAGCAGTCTCACAAATTGAACATACTAAAAAAATGTATCCTTCCCTTGAGTATCCCCCACCCCATGAAGAAAACAAGACAAAATTTAACAGGTATCTCCTTCATTTATCTTGGAAAGTGGCCCCATCAATGCCAGAACTGTGCAGTTAATCTTAGTACTTAGATTTGCTTTACTATGTCTGTAGTATTTTTGTTCAGTCGATTCTCGATTCTATCTTTTGAATACGTACCAAGTCTGTTTTCTTTACGTCTTTTTTAAATACTGAATTTGTTTAAATCTTATGTGTTCTATTTTTCTAATTAGTTTCCTTCCTTTCAGTCTTATCTCTTATTCTACTACATGATTTTATTACTTGAAGAATTTAAGTAATAAAGTGGCTTCCGTATCCTCCACAGAATGAAGTTCAAATTCCTAGGCATGGCATACAAAGCTCTTCATGATCTTGGCCCTGCTCTTTTTCCCTTTTGTTCCTTCTTTAGTCTGTGCCCCAGCAATACTGAATTACTTGCAGTTCCCAGAAAGTGCCATTTTCTCTTAGATCTTTCTTTTGCATAGACAGCTGTTTCTCTGGGTCTGACGGAGGTTGGTTCTAGGACCTTCCTGCAGATACCAAAATCTGTCATGCTCAAATCCCTTATGTAAATTGGGTGTAGTATTTGCATATAAACCATGCATGTCTTCTTATGTACTTTATTTTTTAGACATTTTCTTCAATCTTATTTTAAATTTATTTATTTTTGATTGGAGAATAATTACAATATTGTATTGTTTCTGCCATATTTCTTATATCATCTCTAGATTACTTATGATACTTAATATAAATAATTATCAGTGTGGAGTTTTGATTTTTTGGAACTTTTTAGAAGGTTTTTTTTTTTTTTTTTTTTTTTTAATATTTTCTGTCCATGGTTGGTTGAATCTGCAGAGCTGGAACCAGCAGATATAGATGGTCACCGTATAGTACCTTACAGTATTACTTCAAGAATGACATGTGAAAGATCATGAAGATCTTTTTATTTAGTTGAAGCTGCATGTTATCTGTTGTTTTCTTAATCAAATGTCATGATAAATTCAGTTGCCCAAGAAAGAGCCAAATCAGTTTTTCTCAACATAAAAAAATACATGATTCTTTAAAAATGATATAATTCTAAGGAAACTGGTATGTTCCTAACAGTTTTTCATATGCAGCATTTAAAGAAAATTCCTACGAATGTACATATAACTTACTGCTGCTGCTGCTAAGTTGCTTCAGTCGTATCCAACTCTGTGTGACCCCACAGACAGCAGCCTACCAGGCTCCTCCATCCCTGGAATTCTCCAGGCAAGAACACTGGAGTGGGTTGCCATTTCCTTCTCCAATGCAGAAAAGTGAAAAGTGAAAGTGAAGTCGCTCAGTCATATCTGACTCTTCGCGACTCCATGGACTGCAGCCTACGAGGCTCCTCCGTCAATGGGATTTTCCAGACAAGGGTACTGGAGTGGGTTGCCATTGCCTTCGCCATATAACTTACTAATTTAACATATTTACTAAAGTCCTATTATGTGGCTGGCACTGTTCCAAGGAACCAGAGATACAGTGATAAGCCTGGGAGCCAAAGCTGTTATTTTCTTTCTGTTGAGATGTGTAGAAATCAACAAATAAAATAGGTTTTAAAAACATATAAAGTAGCCTTCACTTGTAATAACCCTCAATCACTGTTTTTAAGATCTAACATATATTTTTGTCTTTTATGAATCCAAGTTTGACTTCTTTTTTCCGTCTCTACTCACCCACATTCATAAGCATGAAAATTCTTATTTTACTACAGAGTCAACATTTTTATATTATATTTTTTGGGGTTGAACTTACAGGCCTCAGAAAATCATTGTATAAGATGAGTAGGAAATATAATGTAATTATACTTTATAATTTTAATCTTTTATCCATATAGTTTTTTAACGTCCCGTAGACTGTAAACCAGGAGACACTGAAACAAAGCCAAGGACATAAAACAAGGTGTAAAAATGTCATGTATTGAAATCCTAGTCTGTTCTCCTGTCACTGTGTAGTTATGTTAGAAATCAATATCAAAAGATACTTGAAAATAACCCACATATTTTAAAGTGCAATGTGACATTTACCAAGAGAGATCTTTGACTTAGCTATTGAAAGCCTCCATAAAGTTCACAAGCTGAAAAAACACAGGTGATGATTGTAGAGAAGAAAACATTTAAATGAGAAATTAATATCAAAATGAGAGATGAATATCAAAGATACTTTAAAAACCTCATGTATTTAGAAATTAAATGTCCACTTTTAATTGATGTGTGTATCTAAGCAGCCATAACAAGGAAACTATAACAAAAATGAAGAGAGAATTTATCAGGTTTTGTTACATGCATTCTGAAGCTGCTCAGTGCAACTAAATACCATGTGGAATCTTGAATAAAGTATGAAAGCAAATAATTATCCTTTCATTTTTAATCTATGCAGATTTATGAGATACGGTAGAAAAACTCTATACTCTGGTCCTTTTTTTTGGAAGAAGGAGTATAAATCATAATGGAAATGAAATAGTGAAAACTTGATTTGTCAGAAGTATATGAATCATTGCTTTTCTTATTAATAGTTGCATTTCTTTTGTAGGTGTTACTGCAGACGATCACATGATGAAAGTAGAGACTGTTCACTGCAGTGCTTGCAGTGTGTATATCCCTGCTTTACATAGCTCAGTTCAGCAGCACTTAAAATCTCCTGATCATATCAAAGGAAAGCAGGTCAGTTTTAATCTACCTTAATGAAGTCAATGAATTATTTATTTAATCCCTTATTGCCCTTTAAAGGCTATTGTTTCACACCTGCCTACTTGTGTACAATCCAATTAATCTCATGAGTGACTTAGTGTAAAGATACTTAGAGAGGCAGTGTAGTATAGTGGTTAAGTGTAGTATTGTGGGCTCCAGAGCAAGACTTCTGTGAATCCTGGTTCAGTACATACATACGTTAAGCAAGTAATAAACTTTTCTTTGTCTAAGTTTCCTTATCTATAAAATGAGGATGGATAAATCTTATGTGATTAAGGATTAGTTTAATTAAAATGTAAAAGGCATCTAAAGTAGTACCTGGCACATAGTATGTATTCACGAAATCATAGCTGTTATTGAACTGCTTTTTTTATTGTTAACATTTTTTTAAGGTAGTGCAAAATTGTTTTATGAGTGTGTGTTTGTGTATTTAGAACAAAAAAGAAAGACTTGTTTTTTGATGATTGGGAAAAATAAAAAGCCAGTTACTTTCTATTGTTACATTTTTAGTAGAATTTACTCAGAAATTCTAGGAAAGTTTTACTATTTTCTTCTTGATTAGTATTATTTTGCTCCTATGTTGGTTAGTTTTATTTAGTCAAATTTATTTCAAATAAAAATATTTATTTTGTGAGAAATTTGTTTGAAAAGCAAATTAAAAATTCAAGTATTAAAGGCTTTAGTTTGATAGCATGAAAATTAATAGTTGGAGTAGCTGGGGCTGGGAAAGGTAGCTCCAGAATAGATAGGAGAGAAAGCAAGTGTTTAGTAGACCTGGACTTAAAGAGCATTTAGTGACTAGGTGTTTTTTGTTGAAGTTCACTGGCTTTTTGAATCTTCATTGTTTTAATTCATAGATCATTTGGATTGTAGTCACAATAGCTTTTGTTGTTCTATCGCTTTATTTGCCAGAAATTAAGTCATTTAATTCTAAGAATTTGAGCATGCAGTCATTTTAATTAAGGAAATATTTTTCATGGCATCGTTTTCAAGTGTCTCAGTGTGTTCTGTTTTTCATAGGCTTATAAGGAACAAATAAAAAGAGAGAGTGTCTTGACTGCTACAAGCATTTTAAATAATCCAATAGTGAAGGCACGATACGAACGTTTTATTAAGGTAAGACTTGAGAGCAAAAACTGGGTTATATTGTAATGTTGTAACAGTTAAATATAGCATGGTAACTCTTTGTGATATTTAATATAGCACAAAACTAGGAGAATTTTACTTGATATCATACATACAGGTAAAATGTCTTTTTTTGTAATTGTTGGGATTTGTTGGGGGCAGGAGCAAGACGCCATTCCTTTCTCATTCCCTTTCTAGCTCTGGGTCATTTGAGAGATACACAAGAATCTTGATAGAAGACCCAAATGTCAGCTTTATCCTTGATTTTTTTTTTTTTTAAAGGTGACTTGGATGATATGTCTTAGATAGTTATTGTGGACTTTCTAATATTTCACTCCTAGATAGACTTACCTCCCCCCAACTTCTGTGACTGCTTCAGCTGGACAGCAGTAGGGTTCGCTTAGTCGACCACATGACAGAGCAGACTAGAATGCACCCTTTCCGTTGCTTAGAAGACATGAAAGAGGGTCTTGATGCCCAAGTGAATCCCTTCTGTCCCCTCTTTTGGTGTTCCTAGTGAAGGGAAATTCCTAAGAGGAATGACCTATCCAACTGGAATTTCTTCTTCTAAGCATACCAGTTAGATAAGTCATTCCTGGGTAACACTTGGATGGGAAGCAGGAAGTTCAGAAACTTTGCTTCAGAAACAAAGCTCCTGCTCATAGCATCACAAGACCAGAAGGAAGGAGGTTTGCTTCAGTTAGGAAACTCAGAGGTGAACAATTAGGTAGGTATACTTGGCCTACTGCTTCTCAGGATTTTTGCCATATATTATTCCAGTGATCCTTCTTTACATATTATTCCTCAACCAGATGACTTCCAAGCTGAATATATTTCAGTTCTTTCTGCTTGTTCCAGAAGGCCCTATTTTCTGATTATTTTATTTGGCACTGTTTACTGCACACTGTTTTTAAAAGGTGAATACAGCCCTAATTTGAAATCATATTTTGTTGGAGATATGGTGTCAAAAAGATTAAAGCATCATAGCTAAATTAGGAAAGATTAGATTTTTATTATTCTTGCTATATCACAAACTTGAGAGGTTAATTGTTTCCAATGATGTATGAAGGTAATTTGTAATGAGAAAAGAATACAAAGTAGA
This sequence comes from Bison bison bison, assembly GCF_000754665.1. Lineage (NCBI taxonomy): Eukaryota > Metazoa > Chordata > Mammalia > Artiodactyla > Bovidae > Bison > Bison bison. The sequence continues at coordinate 8,025,081 of NW_011495027.1, forward strand.
ATTTCTGTGTAAGGTGTTCAAGCTACACTTTAGAGTGTAGCTTCATGGAATGGGAGATGTTGGGATATCTTGCCTCAAGTACATACTGTGGAGAAAGTAACTTAACTGAGAATCTTCTAGAACCTTGTTACTCCACGCAATCCAAGGATCAGCAGCATTGACATCACCCTGGAGGCTCTTTAGACATGCAGAGTATCAATTCATATCCAGGCCTATTGAATAAGAATCTTCATTTTAAAAAAAGATCATAGTTGATTTATACGCATGTTAAAATTCAAGAAGCACTGGTGTCTCATTACTCGGAGATGCTCTTTGTCTGGCATTTTTTGTCCAGCTCCATTTCTTGCTGTTGTAGAGTCCACAGAAAACTTCAGCTCATAATCAGCTCTGGTCATGGCTTTAAAACACTTCGATCTTTAAGTGCTTAGAATGACAAAATACCGTTTTAAATCTTTGTCCTGTGAAATAATCAGTTCATCAATTTCTCCCAGTACTCCACTTATATATGTTCTGCCTTCACTCTGGCCTGGACATTCATGGTCAGCCCTTATAACAGTGCAGTGCTGCCATTCTGAAACTCTTTTCTTAATTTTTCTACTGCTTACTAGTTCTCAGCTCTGCCATTTATGGTTAGCTTTACTAACTGTCTTTCCTGCTAAAAATATCATGGAATTGTGCCAGTATTATGTTTGCCAGATTTCACTGCAGTTCACAATAATTTTACCTGCTATCAATCAATGTAATGCGCTTCCTGTAGTGACTGTTTCAAACTTTTCACTCTTCACATATCCAGATTTTATTCTTACTCCTTTCACTTACCATATTCTTATCTCTTCTCTAGCTCTAGGGAGATTGAAGACCACTGGATGTGAACTCTAACTTTTCTCCTTTCTCCTTTAGAATTATGTATTTTTTTTCTCATTGTTATATGCGAAGGAAAATATTCTTCTTTGTGCTTTATCTGTGTTCTTGTTTCATCAGTTATTGCCTTATTTTTATCGGATTTTTTTCCTCCATTTATTATCTTACTACTTTTTCCCAAAGAGACATGTTTATGAGTTTCTTAAACTAAAGATGACTGAACTTTTCCTAGACTTTAGCCCTTCTTATCTCTTCTCTTACCATCATACTTGAAAAGGTGGTTTACCCTGCATTGTGCTCTTTACTTCCTATATATTATTCACTCTTTAATCTAGTATTTCCCAATAGGAGGTGTATGATTAGAATCCCCTGTGAAGTTAAAATCAATTAAAAGCTACCCAGGCCCCTTATAAGACCTTTTGAATTAGGGCTTCTCAAACTTTTCTGATAAAGATATCTCTAAATGCGTCTTAAATATGCAGATTACCAAACTTCTTTCCTGGACACTTGATTCAAGAGGTTTAGGTCTGAAATTATTTCATTTTGTGCTTTTAGCAAGAGCTTCAGGACTTGATTAAATTAATACAGAGTTATGGACTCTGGGCCAGTGCTTTGAGAGCTTAAGAGGGAATTGTGAAGTTCATTCATGGGTAATCATTGCTATCCAACTTCCATTTACATTATACTTTAGAAACTGTTCTAAGATTACCAGTGACTTAATTTAATTTTCAAATAAAAATTTGTAACATTTTATTGTTTGTTATTTTAAACATACAGAAGTTAAGGGGATAGTACAATAAATCCCTCAGGTACCTTTCCTCAGCTCTAATTATTACCAGCTTTGGTGAACTTTTTCGGTTGTTTTCTACTGTTACCTATTTGCGTCATATAACAGTGTTGATCTATTAATTCATTCTTGAAACTTTGTTTTGCTAGATGATATTTTATAATCCTAAGTTTCTGCATTAAGTATTCACTTTCTAACTTCTGTCCCTGTGTACAAGCTTTTTCAGTAGGCTTTATTCTCAGCCATTTTTTTTTTTTTCTCATTTCCTCAGCTCTGCCCTGGGCTATCCTTTTTAAGACCTGGCTTCACTATTCACTGTGCAAGCAATTCACAAATCTAAATATCTGACTTTGAAGTCTTTCCTCTTCTGAGTTGCAAATTTATAGTTGCCCTTTAAACATTTAGACCTCTTAAATTCAAATTATATATAGTACATACCTGCTGCTTTTCCCCATCTTAGTTTACCCATTCTGTCAATGGTGTCACTTTTACCCTTTCGTTTCCTGGGCTATTAGAGTAGCCCAGTGCTAATATTTTTTCTCTTGCTACAGCCACTCAACCTGCATCTTCCTACCTAGTGTGTCTTAAAGTGTAGCACCAGTCTTATACTTCCCTGTTTTAATAACCTTCATTGTCTCTTCATTTCTTATATTATTAATATAGCCTTCTGATATGCTCTAATTTATGAGACATAATCCAGATACATAATTATTTAAGTAAATTAAAATACTAAAGTTGTGAATGTTTAGTGAATTACCAATTTATCTTTTTTAAAGTAAAAGTAAAGTATGATACTTAGTTTGTTTCTGATTTTCATTTGAATTTTCAAACGTACTGATTTTCATTTGAATTTTTTAAAGAGAACTTGTAACAGTAGTGCATTGAATACTGATACAATTAATTAGAACATGAATCTTCATCTTCTTTGTTTTATGGAGTATAAAGTACTGACTTCAGGAATATATATACCCACATTGGTATGAAATAGGTACTCAAAAAATATTAAGTAGATTTAATATAAGTTGAAATTAAGTTTCAGATAGTATTTATTTTTAATGATATAGCAAATAAAAATTTCACTGATTAAAAAATAAATGCGCTCTTTTAAAAGCTTTTTTTTTTCATGTTTTTAGGGTGAGAATCCCTTTGAAATTCAAGATCATTCTCAAGATCAACAAATAGAAGGAGATGAGGAGGAAGAGGAAAAGATTGACGAACCTGTGGAAGAAGAGGAGGAAGAGGAGGAAGAAGAGGAGGAAGTGGGGGAAGTAGAGGAAGCAGAGGAAGTAGGGGAAGGTGGAGGAGTGGAAGGAGTGGGGGATACAGAGGAAGGAGGGGATGTAGAAGGAGAGGGGGAAGTGGGGGCAGTGGGGGAAGGGGAGGGAGAAGGGGATGGGGTAGGGGAAGTAGAGGAAGAAGAAGCAAAGGAAGAGCCTGTCGGCTTTTCTGTTGACCAAGCAGAAGAAAATTAAATATAAGGTATTAGTCAGTTTTAAAAGAAGCTTTAAATTTTGTCCCAATGTGGAAAAGGGTAAGAATTTCAGTAGTTTAAAATATGAGAGTTAACACCCATGTTGCATGCATTCCACACATTACAATTTGTTTTATATAATTTCTAAATGTTTGGCATTTGTTTAATAAAATGAAGGTAAGACTATTTTAGTTTAGTTTTTATAGCTACCTAACTTAGTTTCAAGAAATTGTTTGTATAATTTTTAAGCTTAATTTTTATTACTTTATTGGTGTTGAGGATAACAGATGTGTATTGTTAATATGTCTGTTCTAATCATTTGAACTTAAATGCTGCTCTTGGGAGTATATATTCAAGTGTGCATTAATGTTTTGAATACTTACCCTAGAAGAGATAAGTTGGGCAAGTATTTTGTGCTCTGTGTATTTTTTTACTGCATTGGACATTGAATATAGTAATTTGCGTTAAGATACGCTTAAAGGCTTTTTGTGACCATGTTTCCCTTTGTAGCAATAAAATGTTTTTTACAAAATTTCTCTCCCTGGACTAGCAATTTAAAATGAAACACAATTAATCAAATGACTATATAAAATTGGAATTTGCCTTAATATATGAGTTCATCTTGGTATATGAGTGTTTTAAAATAATTAAATTGACTTGAATTAAAAAAATTTATTTCACTTTTTTTAAAGTATGATTAAAATATTTTTAAACATAATTTAACTAGAGATCAGCCTGTAACTGACCTGTTTATACTTGTTTTAATTCACTCATTTTCTCTGTGCCTGTGTCAGATCTTGAAATCTTCTTGGAAATACATTTGAATACAAATAATTTTCATAGTGATGTTAATTCTTTTGTCATGCCTGCTTTTGGCTGAAGAACCAAGAAGCAAACGATCACTTTTTAAAAAAAGAATTATTTCTCTTGACTATTTCTCTCCTTTTTATAGCTCATATGCTTCATACTCAGAAGATGAGATTGATAGATTGTGTACTCAGTCACTTCAGTCATGTCTGACTTTTTGTGACCCCATGGACTGTAGCCCACCAAGCTCCTTAGTCCATGGGATTCTCCAGGCAATACTACTGGAGTGTTTGCCATGCCCTCCTCCAGGGAATCTTCCAGACCCGGGGATCAAACCCAGGTCTGCTGCATTGCAGGCGTATTCTTTACCACTGAGCCATTGGGGAAGATAGATTGATAGATTGTCTGTCTTCAAATGACTGACTGTGTCACTGAAACAACTATTGCTCTTATTTGAATCTTAACTCTGGTAAGGAATCTTTTGAGAGGGGGATTCTTCCAGTGAAATTAGCTTCTGAAAAATTTGAGGCATTGGATAGATGAACATATGGGTATGTAATTTTAAGGCATTAAGTGGGTGAATGTATGGGCATTTGTAGAATTTCACAGATAATCTCTCTTTTTGTGTACAACAGACTTCTAAAAATAGATTTTTTTTAGGTCAATTTGGGTTTATTGTAGTGGACTAGATTCAGTACAGTTCAGTCGCTCGGTCATGTCCAACTCTTTGCGACCCCGTGCATCGCAGCATGCCAGGCCTCCCTGTCCATCACCAACTCCCGGAGTTCACCAAAACTCATGTCCATCGAGTCGGTGATGCCATCCAGCCATCTCATCCTCTGTCGTCCCCTTCTCCTCCTGCCCCCAATCCCTCCCAGCATCAGGGTCTTTTCCAATGAGTCAGCTCTTTGCATGAGGTGGCCAAAGTATTGGAGTTTCAGCTTCAGCATCAGTCCTTCCAATGAACACCCAGGACTGATCTCCTTTAAGCTGGGATTGGGTGTCAAATAAGAGAAGGTTAGTTGAAGATTAGAGAAGTTTAGATCCTATCTAGGAGTCTGTATTTACTTAAAGAGACACCAGAGAGCCTTTGTGCTCTGAAGTTATAGGATTTGATAGATCTTCCTATTTCTCATTTATTTTAAAATTTTGGGGAAGGATTAACATAAAAGGAGACTAGATCTCTTTAGATTAGAATTGCAGCCAGTCCTCTGTATCCACAGGTTCTGTATCTCCAGATTCAACCCACTACAGATCAAAAATATTCGGGAAAAAGAAATTCAGAAACTTCCAAAAAGCAAAACTTGAATTTGCCAAGCACTGGCAACAATTATGTGGCATTTACATTTTACATAACACATTGTATTAGGTATTATAGGTAACCTAAAGATGATTTAGTTAAAGTACAGGAAAAAATGTACATAAGTTATATGCAAATACAGTGTCCACCTGCCAATGCAGGAGATGTGGGTTCCATCCTTGGGTCAGGAAGATCCCCTGGAGAAGGAAATGGCCACCCACTGTAATATTCTTGCCTGGATAATCCCATAGACAAATGAACCTGATGGGCTGCAGTCCATGGGGTCTCAAAAGAGTAGGACTTGACTTAGCAACTAAACAACAACAAAATTGAGCATCTGGATTTTGGTATCTCTGAGGGTTCTAGAACCAACCACTGCAGACACTGAGGGATGACTGTATTGCATTCTTTTGGCACACTAGTAGAGTACTTTTTTAAAAAAAGGGGTCCCAGGTAGTTTGATATGAGAAACTTTTGGAAAGATTTCTTTTTAACAAGAGTTTTGTAACAACTTCTAAACATTTTAGAATGAGAGATAAAGAACATCTAAGTAGTAATTTTTGTCAGAAACATGTAAAAACATTTATTCAGATTATTTGCAAAGTATTAATAAAATATATTGTGTTGTGCTTAATTCAGAGGTTTAAATTTTGTTTATCTTTTCAGATAATTTGTATATAGGCAGTTTAGTTTGCAGGCAAATTTTTGTGATCCTTAGTGTTTATATTTTCAATATTTTTGTGATATTACATAAATGTAACACTTTAATACACTTTTAACTTCTGTTATCCAAGTATTATTTGTTTTCTTTATCAAAAAGCTAAACATGTAGTTCTGTAACCAAAGAAATTTATATACAACATGCGCAGTTGTTTAAACGAGATGCCTAGGGACTAACCTATAGTATTCTCTTTTTATCACTATCTACTTCCAGTGTCCTTCCAATGAATATTCAGTGTTGTTTTCCTTTAGGACTGATGGTTTGAATCCTTGCAGTCCAAGGGACTCTCAAGTGTCTTCTCCAGCACCGCAATTTGAAAGCATCAATTCTTCATCTCCTAGCATTCTTCATGGTCCAACTCTCGCATCAGTACGTGACTACTGGAAAAACCATAGCTTCACTATATGGACCTTTGCTGGCAAAGTGCTATCTCTGTTTTTTAATATGCTGTCTAGGTTTGTCATAGCTTTCCTTCCAAGGAGCATCTTTTAACTTCATGGCTGCAGTCACCATCTGCAGTGATTTTGGAGCCCAAGAAAATAAAGTCTGTTACTACTTCCAGTTTTCCCTCTTCTATTTGCCATGAAGTGATGGGACTGGATGCCATGATCTTAGTTTTTTGAATGCTGAGTTTCAAACCAGCTTTTTCACTTTCCTCTTTCACCCTCATTAAGAGGCTCTTTAGTTCCTCTTCACTTTCTGCCATTAGAGTGGTATCATATGCATATCTGAAGTTGATACTTTTCCTGGCAATCTTGATTTCAACTTGTGAGTGACTTAGCCCAGCATTTTGTGTGATGCACTCTGCATTTGGGCTTCCCTGGTGGCTCAGTGGTAAAGAATCTGCCTGCCAAAGCAGGAGATGCAGGTTTGGTCCCTGGATCAGGAAGATCCCCTGTTGAAGGAAAGGACAACCCAGTCCAGTATCCTTGCCTGGGAAATCCTATGGACAGAGGTCCACGGGGTTGCAAAAGAGTCAAGCATGACTTAGTGACTAAACAATAACCACCGCCTCCAGTCTATCAGGAGGTCTGCGTTTTCTACTTCCTGAATTTATCTGCTCACTCTTCACCTCAGCTGCTACCAACTCCAGTTCAAGTCACCATCATCTCCTTCCTGAACTATTGAAATAGCTTACTAACTAATCTTGCTTCCACTCTTACCTTGTTAGGATTCAGTTTTCCACACAAAAGTATAATCTTTTAAAAATGTAATTCGGATAATGTTAGTTTTCTGGGGGCTTTTTTGGTACCTGTACAATCCAAACTCCTTATCATGGCAGTCAGGCCTTGTTTAGATCTCTGACTTTATATCATTCTTGCCGCCAGCTCTGATGGCCTTTTTTAGTTTTTTAATGAAACTTGCCTGTCTTCAGAACTTTGCATTTTCTGGAACCTGTACCTGTCAGCTTTCATTAGTAGACACTTCATCCTTAGGGTACCTTAAATGTTAGAAGAGGCTGCTCTGAGGAAAGATAAGGATAGTAGTTCTTAATTTTTGTTAAAGTGCGAATTTAGGGGCACCTGTGACCCAGATATCCTAGGTCATATTTTGGGCAGTGCTGTGTTTTTAAGAGGTATCCCAGGTGATTCTGTGGGTAGTCTCACTGATTGCATTTGAGAATATTTGTAGTGCTTTTACAGAAATTTTAGTGAATCTACTGAAACTCTCATATCAAAGAGGAGCATTTGTCCTTTAATAAGCTGTTATAAGTTTAAGAGAGTGTCCATAATATTTTATGAAAGCATTGGAATGACCTGTTACAGACCTCCGGAGTCAGAAAAGGGTCTTGTTTTTGTTCTTTCTCCTCTTACTGAATTATTTCTTAGAAGCATTTTATAAAGTCATAATAATAGGAGGACTGGTTTCTCCATATAACGAGGTTCCTCTTGTGTTATTCCCCTACTTAAAATCCTTCATTGGCTTTCAATACCAGTCAGTGTAATAAACATCCAAATCTTTTAGGGTGGCATCTGTGACTCTGTGTTTTGTTCCTCTTCTGCTTCTTCAGCCTTAAATATCAGTCTTAACATATTTATATTAACTGCCTCTCCCCATAAACTTTTGAATTTATGATCCTACTTGAGACAGGAGTGGTTTTTAGAGTAGCCAAGATTTGACTATAACCTGACTATATTATAACATCTGGATATTCTATTTATATTTTACAATATCACACTATTGTAGAACATACTTATTTGTATCTTATATTTTATAGTAGTATATAATCATGTAACATAGTCCTCTCTTAGAAATGAGGTTGAGGTAAAAATGAGAAAAGGAAAGATAGAAGCATCTGAATACAGAGTTCCAAAGAATAGCAAGGAGAGATAAGAAAGCCTTCCTCAGTGATCAGTGCAAAGAGATAGAGGAAGACAATAGAATGAGAAAGTCTAGAGATCTCATCAAGAAAATCAGAGATACCAAAGGAACATTTCATGCAAAGATGGGCACAATAAAGGACAGAAATCGTATGGACCTAACAGAAGCAGAAGATATTAAGAAGAGGTGGCAAGAACAAAAGAAATACACAAAAAAGATCTTCATGTCCCAGATAATCATGATGGTGTTATCACGCTTACCTAGAGCCAGACAAACTGGAGTGCAAAGTCAAGTGGGCCTTCGGAAGCATCACTACAAACGAAGCTAGTGGGGGTAATGGAATTCCAGCTGAGCTATTTCAAATCCCAAAAGATGATGCTGTGAAAGTGCTGCACTCAATATGGCAGCAAATTCGGAAAGCTCAGCAGTGGCCATAAGACTGAAAAAGGTCCATTTTCATTCCAATCCCAAAGAAAGGCAGTGCCAAAGAATGTTCATACTACCACATAATTGCACTTATTTCGCACACTAGCAATGTAATGCTAAAAATTCTCCACGCTAGGCTTCAACACTATGTGAACTGAGAACTCCCAGATATTCAAACTGGATTTAGAAAAGGCAGAGGAACCAGAGATCAAATTGCCAACATTTGTTGGATCATAGAACAAGAGAATTCCTGAAAAACATCTGCTTCATTGACTATGGCAAAGACTTTGACTTCATGGATCACAACAAACTGGAAAATTCTTCAAGAGATGGGAATACCAGACCACCTTACTTGCCTCCTAAGAAATCTGTATACAGGTCAAGAAGCAACAGTTAGAACTGGACGTGGAACAACGGACTGATTGCAAATTGGGAAAGGAGACGTCAAGTCTCTTATGTTGTCACCCTGCTTATTTAACTTATATGCAGAGTATATCATGGGAAATGCCAGGCTGGATGAAGCACAAGCTGGAACAAAGACAGCTGGGAGAAATATCAATAACCTCAGATACGCAGATGACACCACCATTACGGCAGAAAGTGAAGAGGAACTAAAGAGCCTCTTGATGAAAGTGAAAGAGGATAGTGAAAAAGCTGACTTAAAACTCAACATTCACAAAATGAAGATCATGGCATCTGGTCCCATCACTTCATGGCAAATAGATTGAGAAACAATGGAAACAGTGAGAGAGTTTATTTTCTTGGACTTCAAAATCACTGCAGATGGTTAGTGCAGCCATAAAATTAAAGGACACTTGCTCCTTGGAAGAAAAGCTATGACCAACCTGGACTGCATATTAAAAAGCAGAGTCATTACTTTGCTGATAAAGGTCCATTTAGTGAAGGCTATGATATTTCCAGTAGTTGTATATGGATGTGTGAGTTGGACCATAAAGAAAGCTGAGTGCTGAAGAATTGATGCTTTTGAACTTTGGTGTTGGAGAAGACTCGAGAGTCCCTTGGACTGCAAGGAGATGAAACCAGTCAATCCTAAAGGAAATCAGTCCTGAATATTCATTGGAAGGACTGATGCTGAAGCTGAAACTCCAATACATTGGCCACCAGATGAGAAGAGCTGGCTCGTTAGAAAAGACTCTGATGCTGGGAAAGATTGAAGACAGGAGGAGAAGGGGTTGACAGAGGATGAGATAGTTGGATGGCATCACTGACTCAAAGGACATGAGTTTGAGCAAGCTCTGGGAAATGGTGAAGAACAGGGAAGCTCAGAGCTCTGGTTCATAGAACCCTTCAAGTGAAAGCCATTGCCACAGCTTGCTTTTGCTAAATGGAGTGAAACTTATGATGTAGGAGACTCCCAGAGGTTGTGTCTAAGGGCCATCGAAGTGTGGCAACACCTTATGTGTTCTGTGGATACCACAAGAAGCTTTGATTCCTCATACTTAGAAAACAGGCAAACGAAAACCTGGGGGCTGTCCATTTCCCATTTTTCTTTCTGGCTTCTTCCCACCTTCCTCAACAAATTTTATAGAATGCTAGCTTCCTCGAAATAAAAATAAACCAGGTAACAATAGTGAAGAATCTAGTAGTTGGCAGACTACCATCTGTAAGACTCCCACTGCCTGTTTTCATATGAATTTTACATTTTTAAAGGGCTTTAGGAAGCAAAACCCACTCCAGTGTTCTTGCCTGGAGAATCCCAGGAGCGGGGGAGCCTGGTGGGCTGCCGACTATGGGGTCGCACAGAGTCGGACACGACTGAAGTGACTTAACAGCAGCAGCAGGAAGCAAAAACAAACTACATGACAGTTATCCCTCAAAGCCTAAAATACTTTGCTAACTGGCCCTTTACAAAAATATTGCTGGTCCCTAGGTTTTCATATTAGACAACAACCTAGAAGCAACAAAAATTGAAGGGAAAGAGCAATGTGAAAGGCAGTAATCTTAACAAGCAAAAGTAATTCCTAGGAAAATAGGAGGGAAAAAGAACTTCAGAGTAAGTATAATTAGTATTATGTGAAATAATAATTAGTAATTATAATAATGAACTTTATATGTAATCCTTGGACAGTGTTATGTATTTTAATCTTCAAAGAGATTTGAGAGATCTAATTTTTAAAATGCAAACTGCTATGAAAAGGAAGTATCTTGAAAATAAAAAATAGTTGCTAAAATAAAAATTTCTCTTTTAGGCCAAGTAGTTGAATAAACATGACTGAAAATCAAACTACTGACCCAGAATTTTGACCTAAGAAATAATTACAGAATCTTATAAAATCAAATAGGTTAAAAATAGAAAAGTAAAGAGACATAGAAGATCCTGGTAAATACCATCCATTTAAAATAAAACCTGATGAATTTAGAGGCCATGTGTGCTCAGTTGCTCAGTCTTGTCTGACTCTTTGAGACCCCATGGACAGTACCCTGCCAGGCTCCTCTGTCCATGGGATTTCCCAGGCAAGAATTCTGGAGTAGGTTTCCGTTTGCTCCTCCAGGGGATCTTCCTGACCCAGGGATTGAACCCACTTCTGAGTCTCCTGCATTGACAGTTGAATTATTAATCATTGGGCTGCCTGGGAAGCTTAGGAGCCATATATAGAGAGAATTCACTATGCATACATCACAGTGCCAGGTGTTTGGTAAGTGATAAATATTTTTGAATGAATGATTCATGCATGTATATGGGTATGAGTTCCAGAAGGTGAGAACAGAAAAAAAAAATTTGGAAAAAAAATTTAATTGCTTAAGATGAAAGGGATATATATGCATAATTATGATTGATTTGTATTGGTGTATAACCAAAACCAACACAACATTGTAAAACAATTTTCCTTCAGTTAAAAAAAAAATTCTGATGAGAGATTGATCTCGTATTAAAAAGCCTATTAAAAAGTACTGAGAAAAAATAATGGAAAAGGAGACATATGAAAAATAAATCCTGACAAAGTTTATGTAATTCCAGGATAAAATGACAATCTCGAAGTATCTAAAGAAAACTTATAAGGGGAAAAGAATAACACTGGTCTCAGACTTGTCCGTGGGGTCGCTAGTGTCGGAGACGACTGAGCAACTTCACTTTCACTTTTCACTTTCATGCATTGGAGAAGGAAAGGGCAACCCACTCCAGTGTTCTTGCCTGGAGAATCCCAGGGACGGTGGAGCCTGGTGGGCTGCTGTCTCTGGGGTCGCAGAGTCGGACACCGACTAAAGCGACATAGCAGCAGCAGCAGCAGACTTGTTATCTGTACGCTGAGATACTAAAAGATAAACTGTTACTTTTAAAGGTATGAAGACAAATTTTTTGGAATATAGAATTCTATCAAGTTAAACTTATTTTGAGAGAGTACACAATGAATGCATTTTAGAAATTCTAGAACATGAAAGGATTTGGGAATTAACTGTCATACTAAGTACTCAATAACATGTTTGTTCAGTCGCACAGTCGTATCCAACTCTTCACAACCCCATGGACTCCAGCATGCCAGGCTTCCCTGTCCTTCACTATCTCCCAGAGTTTGCTCAAACTCATGTGCATTGAATCAATGATGCCATCCAACCATCTCGTTCTCTTTTGTCCCCTTCTCCTCCTGTCTTCTATCTTTCCCAGCTTCAGGGTCTTTTCCAGTGAGTCAGCTCTTCAATTCAGGTGGCCAAAGTATTGGAGCTTCGGCTTCAGCATCAGTCTTTCCAGTGAATATTCAGGGTTGATTCCCTTTAGGATTGATTGGTTTGATCTCCTTGAAGTCCAAGGAACTCCCAAGAGTTTTCCACAGCACCACAATTAGAAAACATCAATTCTTCAGCACTCATCCTTTATGGTCCAACTCTTCCATCCATACATGACTACTGGAAAAATCATAGCTTTGACTATATGGACCTTTGTAGACAAAGTGATGTCTCAATAACCTGAAATCAAATTAATTATGTGATGAAAAACTGTGAAATAAATTTGTTATCATAGCTAAGTATTTGAACATGGCTCTCAAAAATTATTAGATGAAGAGTTCAAAGTCGAGGACACAGGTTTTGTATCATAAATTTCTAAAACTTTAATAGTTATATTTATTTTCAAATACTATGAAAAGTAATCATAAAGCAGGCCACAAAGAAGTCATATAGGTTCCATTCTATTATCACAATATAATAAAGTAGAAATTAACAGGTGGATAACAATCAAATAATAATAAAAATAATTATTTTATTATTTAATAAAAATAATAATAAAAATCAAATCAGAAAACTTTCCTTGTGATGCTTGCTTTAAAATAAAAATGAAATTTCAAGAAAGAATTTCCATTTTATTTAAGCTATTCCAGATTATACAGAAATTTGAAACACTTCTGAATTTGGTCTCTGAGACTGGCATTACTCTTACTCCAGAATGTTGTCTGTCAAAGATAACTATAAAGCAATCTCAGGAACAAATGTAATCATTGAAAAAAACATTAGCAACTTAAGTCTGAAAGACTACGGTCATGGGAAAGTAGGATTTATTCAAAGAATACCAAATACTCTTAATGTAATTCAATACTATGACTTTTATAAAAGGCAGATTAAATGGGAAAAAAATCATATGATAATCTCAACAGATGCTGGAAAAATATTTTCTGAAGTTGAACACTCCCTGCAGATTTAAGCCTTGTCAGGCTAGGAATAGAGAAAAAAAAATTTTTAATTGGCTAAGGACATCTACCAAAAACCTTCAGCAAATGTCCACATTCAAGTCAGGATCAAGCCTGTTGGTTACACAACAATCATTTAACCACAAGAGATAGAAATATCAGGGAGAGACAGTAATGTCATTTCAGGTAATGTGATTGTGGAGGTAGTACCTCCAAGAGATTCAAGTGAAAAGCTATTAGAAATTATGAAAGGTAGCTTTGTTTAATAGTTGAACATACAAAAACCTGTAGCTTTCTATGGGTTGGTAAGAGCCAATTTGAAATGTAATTTAAAAAATCCTACTTGCAATAAAAATCTGTATTGTATATACTATTTACAAATAAACAATTGGAAAGTATAAGATCCACGTGAGGAAAACTGTACACTTTAATGAAGGATGTAAAACAGCTAAAAAATAAACATTTAATGTTTTCGTTGGTAAAAGCTCAGTATTGTCCAGATGTCAGTTATCTTCAAATGAATTAATGAATTTACCACCCCAAGGGGTTTTCCACAATGGCCACCCAGCTCCATTTTGAATGTTTGAACCATAGTCACTCCATTTTGATTTTTAAATGCATTCTTTTCTTAAATGGTTGAAGCAGGTGTACAATGCATGTTTAATAGACCACAAACTGGCTGTTTTGATTAGCCTAAAGTTCAAGTTAAATTATGTATCAGGTAGAGTGACTTCCCCACACCTCAGTATGTGAATATTACTTCCATTAATCCCATTGCTTAAAACACCCACATGAACACACCTGTTAAGAAGGTGGGGAATTGTATATATTTTATATTGTTATGTTTCTGGTAAAAAGCAAGGACTTTTTATTCAGATTTTATAGGGAAGGTGAAAATGGATGTTGGGGTACTATTAGCAGCATGTGCCATTTACACTGATTAAAAAATTCATACACAAAGTAAATAACCAAGAAAAACAAACTTGAAAATACAACAACGAGAAGAATTTGGCTTATGTTTCTTACTTGAGATGAACAACAAAACTACAGTAATACATTAAAGATAAATAGATCAGTAGATCAATGAAATGGATTAAAGAAACAGACATATAATATATAGAATCATAGTATACAGTGAAGATACCAACTTGAACCAAGGGTAAAAGATAAAGTACACTGATTTGGAGACTGACAGTACAGAACAGTCACACTGGAGGAAGGTAAATACCTATGTCACTCTATACATAAAATAAATTTCAAATGGATAAAACAGACGTAGTTAAAAAAACTGCACAAGTACTAAGTTAAAATGTAGGAAAATCATTATAATTTTGGGATGGTGGTCTTTCTAAGCAAGATATAAACCCCAGAATACATTAAGAAAAATGCTGTCAAATTTGGGACATGAAAGAAACTTGCAGAGTGAAAGACACCCTGAATGACGTTGAAAGGAGTGACAGAAGCGGAGGAAATATTTGTAATATGTATAAGCGATCAAAGGTTAAGTCAAAGAGCTCCAATTTATCAGCCATTATGTTGATAAATATTCAAATATCATAGCCACTTGGGATGAGGAAAGTGGGCCCTCTTTCAGATGGTGGATGGCTGAATAAATTGTTTCACCTTATCTAGGAGGGCAATTTGGAAGTAACTTGCAAAATTTAAAAAGCACAGATTATTTGATCCAGCCCTCTTCATAAGTAGCTATTCACTTTCCTGAAATCTGAAATGCACATGAATGCAAAGATAACTTGTTACATCTAATCTAAAATGTATTGAGGTTGATGCTTTTTTTACTATTACGAGAAGGTGTCAAAAAAATGCCACCTGGTTAACAGCAATCATAAGAAAAGTCATCAATTGTAAAATGCATTCTAGCTCCAGAGATGATAAACTATGGGGGAGGGGGGAAATGTGTCTAGAAACTACTGAAGCAGAATATATCTAAAGAAATGGTCTTTGCAATATTATTTGTAATAATGAGAAATGGGAAACAACCTAAATATTTAATAATAAGGGGAGTAATTATAGTACAATCATGACAGTTGAATACTAGATAGCCCTTAGAAAGAATGGGAGAGACCTGTACATTTTGACATGGAATAATATCCAAAGACAAGTTACAGTTAATGATATATTAGATAATTAATAATGATATATTAGAATTTTATTTGGAAAAACTGCATGTGTGTGTGTGTGTGTGTGTATATATATATATATGTAAATTTCAAACTATATATTTGTATGTTGTTGGTGTTTAGTTGTTAAGTCATATCTGACTCTTTGCAACCCCATGAACTGTAACCCGCCAGGCTCCTCTGTCCATGGGATTTTCCAGGCAAGAATACTGGAGTGGTTTGCCATTTCCTTCTCCAGGGGATCTTCTCTATCCAACAATCGAACCCACGTCTCCTGCATTGGCTAGTGGATTCTTTACCACTGAGCCACTAGGAAAGTGGCTGGTGGCCACTATATTTGTATAGAAATGCATAAATGTGTTTACACAGAAAAAAGTCTGAAAGAATAGTGTTAAATGTAAAGTGGGAATTTCCATTGGGAAAGCAGTAAGTTTTTGTTTTTAACTCTATTTGCTTGTTTGTTTGTTTGTTTTCTAAACAAGGATATAACCATGTTAATACTGTTCCTTGAGGTAGGAGATACAAAAAGAACAAGTTTAGGTGAGGTGGATGATAAATGAATTTGGGGGCATGATAGGTTGGTATTCCCTGTGGGATATTGAAATGGTGATATCAAGTAAGCAGTTGGATACATGGGCATGGAGCTATGGGGAGCTTATAATCAACTTATAGTGTTTTCTCTTTCAAGTGATGAGTTTAATATTCATGTGTCTGACAAAAATAAAAAATATAATTTCTTGTGGCAGCACAGTGTAACACCGCTTCTCAGCCTTGGAATGAAACAGATCTTTCTTCTCTGTTCCCCACCCCTGTGGCAGCAGTACCATGTTCTAGTTTTGCCTATTTTGAGAAAAACTTTTAAATTAAGAAAAGCTTCAGTTTTCTCATATATAAAATAAAGACACTATTTTCCTTGTATGACTGAAGCAAAGATTAAATGAGCACAGGTTAACACCTAGTACTGTCTGGGGTGCTTAGCTGGCTTTCAGCATTTACATTTTACTTTTCTTACTGTTACCTAAATGTCAGAGTTTATTTATTTATTTTTACTTAGAGATAAAAGAAAAAGAAGGGACTTCCCTGGCAGTCCAGTGGTTGACTTTGCGCTTCTAATGCAGGGGACCTGGGTTTGATCCCTGGTTAGGGAACTAAGTTCCCACATGCCCTGTGAAATGACCAAAAGATTAAAAAAATAAATAATAAAAAAATTGCTCATTTAAAAAAAGAGAGAAAAGGAAGTATTGGCTTGGTAAATCTTTATGTAAAATTAACACAAAAATTTGGGGTTTTTTTTCACATTTATTTTAACCAAGTCCTGATCTTTCATCATGTGTTTTGGAGATTATATCACATTGACTCGTTTCTCCATGTTTGCATAGGCCTTTGGGCAAAATTAATTATGACCTGATAGTTTGATATAAAGAGAAATGATAAATGGCTCGTATAACAGAACCAATCATAGTTGTTCCTAATAATTTTTTTCCTTCAGTATCAGAGGTCCTCTGCTGTTAAGGATATTATTAACCTGCTAATATTGGAGCTCCAAACTCAGCCACCACAAAGAGTTAAACAACTCTCCTCAACTGGGGTTTGAATTGCTTGTCAGAGCCGAGGTCAATCTCACTGTTAAATGACAGATGTTTGCCTGTAAATCCCTTGTATCTCTTCATGGGATATAAAGTTCAGTGCCTGGAACAACAGGGTGGTATTCTTTAATAACTGTTAAATTTATTCTTCAGAGATTTTACAAAGATGTCCTATTGCTCCTGGAGGGCTCCCTTGACACCCAACTCTGCATTTTCTTTTTGCATAATGCCTACAATTTAAAGCCACCAGGCTCCCTGTTGTATAGCTCCTGTATCCTTGGTTCAGTATAACCAAAATACTCATAAATCTCCTTTTCTTTCAGTAGCTTTCTGCAGCAGCTGGGGTATGACAGTGATGTCCCTGATCTATAATTCCAGACAGCCCTGGGGTGAACAGACAGACCAATCCAGAGCCACTACGTCAGATAAAACGATGTTGTTTGCACAACTCAGTGTCCTCAAGAGGTAGTCATGTAATACTCCCAATTTGTATTCTGCATAAAACTCCTTTTACAAGTTATAAACTTCCTACAGGGAACAAACGTATCCAGCTAAAGGATGCTGAACATATGACTATGTAATGTAATTTTAAACTCAAAAGGAATGTGCTAAGCCTTTTACATCCTATAAGCTGAAAGCTATAAAAGAACCCACAATTTCTGTTTGTGTGACATTCTTCACTTTGGAATTCTAATCAAGCAGTGTTTTCCTAAGATCTTGTGTTTGATATGCAGTGCTAGGAACATGGCTGATTAAATGTTTAATCTGTACATATCTTGAGACTTTATTCATAGTTATCACAAAAAAATAGATTGTTTCATTACTTGTGTTTTATTGACTTACATTTGAGTTGGCTATTAAATGATCCTATTATCACATTAATTATATTAGAGAAACTTTGATTAAATGATTTACTTGTATTTTTATTTCAATTGTTTTTGTCGTTGTTGTTCAGCCCCTCAGTCATGTCCGACTTTTTGCCACCTGTGGACTGCAGCATGCCAAACTTCCCTGTCCTTCACCATCTCCCAGACCTTGCTCAAACTCATGTCCATTGAGTTGGTGATGCCATCCAACCATCTAATCCTCTGTCGTCTTCTCCTGCCTTCAGTCTTCCCCAGCATCAGGGTCTTTTCCAGTGAGTCAGTTCTTTGCATCAAGTGGCCAAAGTATTCGAGCTTTCGCTTCAGCATCAGTCCTTCCAATGAATATTCTGGACTGATTTCCTTTAGGATTGACTGATTTGCAAGTGTCCTTGCAGTCCAAGGGAGTCTCAAGAGTCTTCTCCAACACCACAGTTCAAAAGCGTCAGTTCTTCAGCTCTCAGCCTGCTTTATGGTCCAACTCTCACATCCCTACATGACTACTGGAAAAACCATAGCTTTGAGTACATGGGCCTAGGTTGGCAAAGTAATGTCTTTGCTTTTTAATATGCTGTATAGGTTTGTCATAGCTTTTCTTCCAAGGAGCAAGCATCTTTTAATTTCATGACTGCACTCACCATCTGCAGTGATTTTAGAGCCCAAGAAAATAAAGTCTGTCACTGTCTCCATTGTTTCCCTATCTATTTACCATGGAGTGATAGGACCAGATGCCATGATCTTAGTTTTCTGAATGTTGAGTTTTATGCCAGTTTTTTCACTCTGCTCTTTCATCAAGAGACTTTTTAGTTCTCTTCGCTTCCTGTGATAAGGGTGGTATTATCTACATATCTGAGGTTATTGATAGTTCTCCTGGCAATCTTGATTCCAGCTTGTGCTTTATCCAGCCTGGCATTTCGCATGATGTACTCTGCATGTAAGTAAATAAGAAGGGTGACAATAAACAGCCGTGACGTCTCCTTTCCCAATTTGGAACCAGTCCATTGTCCCATGTTAAGTTCTAACTGTTGCTTCTTGACCTGCATACAGGTTTATCAGGAGGCAGGTAAGGTAATCTGGTATTCCGATCTCTTTCAGAATTTACCACAGTTTGTTGTGATCCACACAGTCAAAGGCTTTGGCGTAGTCAATGAAGCAGAAGTAGATGTTTTTTCTGGAATTCTCTTGCTTTTTCTATGATCCAACAGATGTTGGCAATTTGATCTCTGGTTTCTCTGCCTTTTCTAAATCCGTCTTGAACATCTGAGAGTTCTCAGTTCATGTACTGTTGAAGCCTAGCTTGGAGAATTTTGAGCATTACTTTGCTAGTGTGTGAAATGTGTGCAACTGTGGTAGTTTGAGCATTCTTTGGCATTGCCTTTTTTGGGGGGATTGGAATGAAAACACCTTTTCCAGTTCTGTGGCCACTGCTGAGTTATCCAAATTTGCTGTCATATTGAGTGCAGCACTTTCACAGCATCATCTTTTAGGATTTGAAATAGCTCAGCTGGAATTCCATCATCTCTGTGGTACTTCCTAATTTTTCTCTCATTCGAGATCATGGATTCTTAATCTTGGCTCTGTTGACATTTTGGACAGAATAATTCTTTGTTGTGGAAGGCTGTCCACAACATAATGTCCTATGCATTCTAAAATATTTAGTGACATGCTTGGCCTCTGTTTCATATATTCCAGTAGGATACTGCCAGTCATGACAATTGAAGATGTTTCTAGACATTGGCAAATGTCATTTTGGAGGCAAAATCTTCCCTAGTTAAGAACCACTGATCTAGATATATTAAAAACAGCTGGGTATGGAATTTGAACTGTAAATATTTTGCTTAAATATATTAAGATTAAAAAAAAAAGGCAGCCTTAGATTCAGTTCTAAGGAGCATGTGTGGGCTTTTTTTTGACCTTTCCCTCTCTACTCACTAATAAACCATACTGTAGGTATTTCTTTCTCCACTCTGTGTTGTAGGCCTCTGCATCCCAGAAGCATCTATGACTTACTCTTTTTTTTTCCCTGTCTCGGAAAAAAATGAGCTTCTAGTACAATGCATTGTACACGGTAGGTGCTCAAAAAAATGAACTGGTCGTATGACTGAATGTTACAGTTATTTTTCTCTTGGAAGTATATATCTGTAAATATACAGACCTTTTTGAGAATAGATGTGTCCAGCTATTTTATTGTGTTTTGTGTTATCTAACTTTTATAAGTTGGAGACTATTTTCATGAAGCATTAAAAAAATAATTTTATGAATTTTTGGCTGCACTGAATCCTGTTTGCTTTGCATGGGCTTTCTCCAGTTGTGGGGAGCAGGGGCTACTCTTCATTGTGGTGCATGACCTTCTCATTGCTGTGGCTTCTCTTGTTGTGGAGCGCAGGCTCTACGCATGTGGCTTTAGTTGCAGCACACAGACTTGGTAGCTGCAGCTTGGGGGCTTTAAATCGTGGGCTCAGTAGTTGTGGCACACAGGCTTATTTGCTTCTCGGCATGTGGAATCTTCTGGACCAGGGATCAAACCCATGTCCCCTGTACCAGCAGGCAGATTCCTCTCCATTGCACCACTAGGGAAGTCCAAGAAGCATCATTTGTTCACCTCACATACACTGAGTGCTTATTCGATATCAGACACTAGTACTGGGAGCTGAGGATACAGTTAAAAATAAATGGACATAATCCTTGTCCTCAGAAGTCTTACTGAGCCTGAAGTGGGGCAATTACAATTCAGGAGAGATCTGCTCACTTAGGTCTATCTGACAGCATTGGTTTCCATAAAAAAATGAAAATTGTGTGTGCCTAGAAACCACCTCTGGATACATGGCACGTGATAAACTTGGCCTCAAGACTTTCAGGGTTTCCCTTCTGCTTCAGAGGTCCTAAATGATTTCTTTTAGCTTTTCCCACGCTCCAGAACACCAGAGGAGGAAATCTGGAGCCAACAGCCGTGAGGTTATCTTTGGGAAGTAGTCAGGAGGCAGTGCTCTGGTCTTCGGAACACAGGGCCTGCCAGGAATGGAGAGGCACAATCCAAGGAAGCACAAGATGTGTGAGAGAAGAAAGTGCAGAACAGTTTTCTTTCTGCTCTAGTTTCAGATGCCTCCCTAAGTTTCATTAGGATCAATTGGCTGGCTGTGGGATACGGTAACAAAAATAATTCAAATTCTCCCGCTCTCACCCTTACCTGCTTATTAACTTATTCTGTTTAGTTCAGTGTAAAGTCCTCACCCCTACTCCAGCTTTCCACATATACCAGGGAAACATTCTACCCATGTGTTCATGCATATTTGCGCACACTGCTTGTGGTCACCGCCAGA
Organism: Bison bison bison; assembly: GCF_000754665.1. NCBI lineage: Eukaryota > Metazoa > Chordata > Mammalia > Artiodactyla > Bovidae > Bison > Bison bison. The sequence continues at coordinate 8,046,323 of NW_011495027.1, forward strand.
CACCGAGCTGTCCACGGCGTGGCATCTCAGCTTCATTTGAGTCTGCATTTGGTGTCCTGCCAGCAGTGATCTGCAGAGGTCTTTCTGACCTCATCTTCTACCTTACCCAATGCCGCAGGTACACTGGCCTTCTTTCTGCTCCACTGATACCACATTTGCTTCTGTCTCATGGCCATTGTGTTTAGTGTTTTCTCTGCCCAGAATGCTCTTTGCCCAAACCATGGCATGACTGGGTCTCTTTCCTCATCATGATGTTAAACTCAGAGAGGTCTTCCCATGTAATCATCCTCTATCCCATTACCCTTTTACTACTCATTAGATCTAAAACCACGGCTTCCCAGGTGGCTCAGTGGTCAAGAATCTGCCTTCTGATCAGGAGACACAGGAGATTCAGGTTTGACCCCTGAATCATCAGGAAGATCCTCTGGAGAAGGAAATGGCAACCTACTCCAGTATTCTTAACTGGGAAATCCCACGGACAGTGGAGCCTGGCTGGCTACAGTTCATGGGGTCGCAAAAGAGTCAGACACAGTTGAGCATGCATGCATGACAGCACGAGATCTAAAATTGTTTTACTTGTTTATCACCTGTCTGCTTCAGGAGAATGTAAGGTCCATGAAAATAAAAATTGCTTCTTTTAATTCAACCCTGGTTCCTTGGCATCTGGAATGGTGACAGGCATTCACTAAGTATTTATTCATGTAACTAGTTACTCAGTCAATGTTGCCACACACATATACACCCCCAGCTGTTCTTTTGGCTGGGTGAGGTGTGTGGCAAAATGGGAAAGAATATGTCATCCTTATTAGCATTTTACTTTTTTAGGACAAGGTTTCTCAAGTTCAAAACTACTGACAGTTTGGGCAGGATAATTCCTTGCTGTGGAGCCTGTCCTTTGCATTGTAGGATGTTTAGCAGCGTCCCTGGGATCCACCCACTGGATGCTACCCATCCCAATTTACTACAAGCTAAAATGTCTCTGGCTGCTTGCTAAGTCGCTTCAGTCATGTCCGACTCTTTGCAACTCCAGGGACTGTAGTCGGCCAGGCTCCTCTCTACATGGGATTCTCTAGGCAAGAATATTGGAGTGGGTTGCCATTTCCTTCTCCAGGGGATCTTCCCGACCCAGGGATTGAACCTAGGTTTCCTGAATTGCAGACGGATTCTTTACCATCTGAGCCATCAGGGAAGCCCATAAAATGTCTCTGTGCTGTGCTTGGTGGCTCTGTAATGTCTGACTCTTAGTGATCCCATGGACTGCAGCCCGCCAGGCTTCTCTGTCCAAGTCTCTAGATGTGCCAAATATCTGCCTGGGGGCAAAAATCACTCCTGGTTGAAAACCACTGTATTAAAGCGATCCAAAACCAGGAAACTTGAACATCTGTATCCTATAGAGTTGTTGGAGACATAGTTTTTTATGGTTATTTTTATGATAATGTTGAGTAATATGCCCTAAACTCAATGGTGTACAGCAATACACATGTTTTGTTTTGTTTTCCATTTTGTTTTTCTCACATCTGCAATTTTCCTGGGTTTGATATAATATTGGCTGGGTTGGACAAGGTTTGACTTCAAGCTGATGATTTGATCCAGTCTGTTCCTAGTATCTCTCCTCCTCTTTGGATCAGTGGCCACCTGAGTCCATTCATGATGAGAAGCACATGTGCAAAAGGGGAAACCCAATCATGCTACTATATTTCAAGCTTCTGCTTTTGTCACATTCTCAAAAATATAATTGAAAAAACAAGACACATAGGTAAGACTGAAGTCAAAGGGCAGGGAAATACACCTGCAGTGGGAAGGGGAAGGGGGTTGAGTATTTGCTGAATGGAAACCCAGAGGTTCACACAGATCCTTCAGTTTCGCTCACAGTTCTCTATTTAGACATAGAACAATAGGCTAGAGCAGGAGCCATATCTAGGTGATAGTCACACTGAAACCTTCCCTGACAATTCAGATTTTAGTAATGAGTCCTAGCTTTTCCCCTCAGGATTAGTTGATTTCAGGATGACTCTTAGTTTAATTTTAATCTGTCTTAGACTTTAAGGTAGAACACTCCTATACAAAGTTTTGATAAAAGTATTCGACTTTTGTCCTTTGGAGGGTCTTTAAAGAACAGAGCTATTATTAATTTGCTTAAAAAAAGAGATTTATTTATTTAATCAGTTTTGGCTGTGCTGGGTCTTCACTGCTGCGTGTGCATTCTCCAGTTGTGGCAAGCGGGAGCTACTCTAGTTGCAGTGCTCGACTTCTCATTGCGGTGGCTTCTTTTGTTGCACAGGCTCTAAGGTGTGTGGGCTTCTGTAGTTACCGTTTCTGGTCTGTACAGCACAGGCTCAGTAGTTGTGGCACATGGGCTTAGTTGCTCCACAGGATGTGGGATCTTCTGGACCAGGGATCAAACTCATGTGCTCTGCATTGCAAGGCAGACTTTCAACTACTGGACCACCGGGGAAGCTCTAATTTGCCTTTTAATAATGTTCTCTTACACATATCATAAAGTACTTTAAGAGGTTGAAGCAGTTGTGATTGTGTTTTATTGCAAAGATAAAAACTGATTTACACTGGCTTAAACAAAAAAGGTTTACTTTTCTCACATGAGGAATCTGGAGTCAGACAACTACTGATGTTGGCTCAGCTGCTCAGTGTTGTCTGAGTCAGCCTATCAATTCTTCTGGCCTTTCCCTCATCAACTCAAGACACTTCTGCAGCTCCAAGCAATGTGTTATCTACATTTAAGGCAGGAAGAAGGGCTGGCAGGAAGGCAGTTCCCAGACATATCCATCTCTGTTAGTGGGAAGGCGAATATCTTTCTGGAAATTCTCTGGCAGATGTCTGCTTATGTCTCTTTGGCCAGAATTGATCACTGGCCATCTCTAGCTCTGCTGAGTTGAAGATGGCAAGAAAGAAGATGATTGGCAAAAACGGTTGAGTCAGTTTCCCAACAAGCCCTGGGGAATGGTTTTGATATGCTGTGATTCAGAGGAAAGCAATAGCAATAAATAAATAGCTATAGTAATAGCCTCACTTGGTCAAACATGGACACGTCAGGGACTGTGTTAGTTGCCTTGCATTTATTGTTATTTAATCCTCATCCAAATTTGGCTCAGGAAAACTGAGGCTCAGAGCAGTTCAGTTATTCCCCCCAGATCCATCATAGTGCAGTACACACAGGTGGTAAATAGAAAAGCTGTAATTCATAACACTTCTATCTGATTCTGAAGTTTGTGCCCTCAACTTTGTTATGAGTACACTTTAATAGTTGAATAATTTTAAAATCAAGAATTCATAGATTTTTTGCACTCTCCCACTTAGTGGAGTTGATACAATTCCAGTTGAGTGATTTCAAATCCTAAAAGATGATGCTGTGAAAGTGCTGCACTCAATATGCCAGCAAATGTGGATAACTCAGCGTGGCCACAAGACTGGAAAAGGTCCATTTTCATTCCAATCCCAAAGAAGGGAAATGCCAAAGAATGTTCAAACTACCACACAATTGTGCTCATCTCACATGCTAGCAAAGTAATGCTCAAAAATTTCCAAGCCAGGCTTCAACAGTATGTGTACTGTGAACCTCCAGATATTCAAGCTGGATTTAGAAAAGGCAGAGACACCAGAGATCAAATTGCCAACATCTGTTGGATCATAGAAAAAGCAAGAGAATTCTTGGAAAACATCTACTTCTAGTTTATTGACTATGCCAAAGCCTCTGACTGTGTGAATCACAACAGACTGTGGAAAATTCTTCAAGAGATAGAAATATCAGACCACCTTACCAGCCTCCTGAGAAATCTGTATGCAGGTCAGGAAGCAACAGTTAGAACTTCACATGGAACAACAGACTGGTTCCAAATCGGGAAAGGAGTATGTCAAGGCTGTATATTGTCATCCTGCTTATTTAACTTATATGCAGAGTACGTCATGTGAAATGCTGGGCTGGAAAATGCACAACTGAAATCAAGATTGCCAGGAGAAATATCAGTAAC
>NW_011495027.1:8050408-8057100 GCF_000754665.1 Bison bison bison
GCAAAAAAGAACTAAAGAGCCTCTTGATGAAAGTGAAAGAGGAGAGTGAAAAAGTTGGCTTAAAACTCAACATTCAGAAAACTAAGATCATGGCATCCGGTCTCATCACTTCATGTCAAATAGATGGGAAAACAATGGAAACAGTTAGAGACTATTTTTTTTTTGGCTCCAAAATCACTGTAGGTGGTGACTGCAGCCATGAAATTAAAAGACGCTTACTCCTTGGAAGAAAAGCTATGACCAACCTAGACAGCATGTTAAAAAGCAGAGACATTACTCTGCCAACAAAGGTCCATCTAGTCAAAGCTATGGTTTTTCCAGTAGTCATGTACGGATGTTAGAGTTGGACTATAAAGAAAGATGAGCACTGAAGAACTGATGCTTTTGACTGTGGTATCGGAGAAGACTCTTGAGAGTCATTTGGACTGCAAGGAGATCAGACCAGTCAATCCCAAAGGAAATCAATTATGAATGTTCACTGGAAGGACTGATGCTGGAGCTGAAACTCCAATACTTTGGCCACCTGATGCGAAGAACTGACTCATTGGAAAGACCCTGATGCTGGGAAAGATTGAGGGCAGGAGGAGGAGGGGACGACAGAGGATGAGATGGTTGGATGGCATCACTGACTCGATAGACATGAGTTTGAGCAAGCTCCAGGAGTTGGTAATGGACAGGGAAGCCTGGCGTGCTACAGTCCATGGGATGGAAAAGAGTCAGACATGAGAAAGTGACTGAGCTGAAATGAGCTTAGAGTTACTCAGTTCCTTAAGTTTTGGAAGTGAATAATGACCCTAACATTCAGCTGTCTAGGTACCCTTAATACATTATTGTTTATTCAAATACTTACTGAATAATAAACACATGTGATACATTCTGCTTTGTGCTATGTGTGAGAGAGGCTTAAAAAGTGTCTGGGAGATCGAAGCATTGATACTCATTTATGAATTTTTCAGACTAGAAAGGAAATATATACACAGGAAGAGAATATAAGTGGAGAAGTGTAAATATTAGACTGTAAGATACATAAAGATGGTGAGCATGTCTGTTTGTGTTTCTCTCAGTGTTCCCAGAGCCGGTATATTCCCGTACACTGTAGGAGCTCAATAAATATTTGTTCACTTGAACGGAAGAAAGGAATAGATAGAATGTGATTGGACTTCAGACCAAGCTTTTGTTCTAGTTGAAGAAATTAGAGAAGGCTGTGTGGAAGAAGTGGCATTTGAACTAGAACTTGAAAGATGCAAATGACTTGGATGAAGAACTGGGGAAATGGAAGTGGTGGAAGAAAACCACTGAAGGAAGAGGTATCATCCAGAGAGAGGCACAGAGGAAATCTTGGACTGTCTGGGGACCAGCATTACCTCCACGTGGCTGCAGTGCGGGACTTGCCCACGGTAGCGGAATCGGATGGTGGCAGATCCTGGAAGGCCTCGATGCAGAGTGAAGTGTTTGCAGTTTACTCTCAGGCCAGAGGGAAAGAGTAGGGTGGCATGGGCAAAGCTGAACTTCAGAAAGATAAACCCTTCCGCAGTTTTAAGGTGTACTGGAGTAAAGAAAAGCTGGTAGGAGGTGAAGACTGTGGATGGAGGGTTAGTGGGACATTCCAGATGGAAAGTAAAGGGCTCAGTGAAGCCTCACCCAGGCTAACAATGGAGAAGCAGTAGGTATGAACAAGCTTGCAGTTCATGTGATGCTGGGGCCTAGGGAGAGGAAGAAAGTCAAAGACTGTGCAATTTTTTTTTTTTTTACTTTAGTGACAATAGCAGTAGTGCTGTTAAAACAATTGAGCTCATTGAAAAAAAAAAAAAAAACTTCCTGTTGCTTGACTTGTGAGGGGAAAATGTAGCTAGGTTTAGTCATTTGGGGTTTGAAGGTGTTGGATATCCAGGTATGAGTGAAGCATGGCTGGTTAAGGTAAGAGATTCTCCATCATCCTGAAGCAAGAGGTCAAGTCAGAGGATAGTGGCAGGAAGAGCACAGAGGGGAAGGTGCTGGGAGTCAGGTCTGTTCAGCGAGCTGCCACTACCTGGGGCCTCATACTGCTTATCACTGCAAGCAGGTAGCCTGTGTTCAGGTAACAGTTGTGCTAAGAGGATGGAGGATGTTTGTGGATATGTTTTGGGGTATATGCACATGTTGGGCTTCCCAGGGGGCGCTAGTGGTCCTGGGACACCTGCCAATGCAGAAGACAAAGAGATTCGGGTTCGATCCCCGGGTCGAGAAGATCCCCTGGAGAAGGGAATGACTACCCACTCCAGTATTCTTGCCTGGAGGATTTCATGGACAGAGGAGCCTGGCGGGCTACAGTCCATGGGGTCACAAAGAGTCGAACACGACTGAAGCGACTTTGCATGCATGCATATACATGTGAGAGAAAGTATCACAAGGAACTCTACTCAGTGCTCTCTAGTGACCTAAACGGGAAGGAAATCCACAAAAGGGGGGAGTTAGCTGTACAGTAACTCCTATACTTTGGCCAACTGATGTGAAAGGCCAACTCATTAGAAAAGACCCTAATGGGAAAGATAAAGATGCTGGGAAAGATTAAAGGCAGGAGGAGAAGGGGGCGGTGGAGGACGAGTCGGTCGGATGGCATCCCTGACTCAAGGACATGAGTTTGAGCGAGCTCTGGTTAAGGACAGGGAGGCCTGACGTCCTGCAGTCCATGTGGTCACAAAGAGCTGGACACAACTAAGCAACTGAACAACAGAAACTAACACAACATTGTAAAGCAATTATGCTGCTGCTGCTAAGTTGCTTCAGTCGTGTTCGACTCTGTGTGACCCGATCGATGGCAGCCCACCAAGCTCCCCCGTCCCTGGGATTCTCCAGACAAGAACACTGGAGTGGGTTGCCATTTCCTTCTCCAGTGCATGAACGTGAAAAGTGAAAGTGAAGTCGCTCAGTCGTGTCTGACTCTTAGCTACCCCATGGACTGCAGCCTACCAGGCTCCTCCACCCATGGGATTTTCCAGGCAAGAGTACTGGAATGGGGTGCCTTTGCCTTCTACGCCAATAAAAAATTAATTAAAAAAAAAAAAGTGTCCTTTCGTGATTTCCAACTCTATCCTTAGCATTTTTCATAGTGGAAGGCAGGGGGCAGCAGAGTCCCACTTTTCAAAGGCAGCTCAGGCTCTAACTTGATAAGAAAGGTTTTTTGTTTGATTTTTCCTTGAATCTTTTTTGTTAATGAAACCACATCCTCCTTTCAAGTCGGAGAACATAGTTTGTTTCTTAAGTTGCTGTCTTTGAGTAGCAAATGAATCCAAACCTTTACTTTGGGGGAGTGTGTCTCCAAGGTGATTGTCAACTTTTTTAAGGAAAGGAGTCAAGAACTTACGGGTGAAGGAAGTGTTAGTCGCTTAGTCGTATCTGACTCTTTATGACCCTATGGACTTTATGACCCACCAGGCTTCTCAGTCTGTGGGATTCTCTAGGTAAGAATACTGGAGTGGGTTGACATCCCCTTCTCCAGGGGATCTTCCCAACCCAGGGATTGAACCTGGGTCGCTGCATTGCAGGCAGATTACCGTCTGAGCCAACAGGGAAACCATTTACTGGTGAAGGTCCTGTGCTATTTCAGTGGAAGGCTTTGGGTTAGATATTTAAGGGGGAGTTTTAGCCTGAGAGCTAACTCTATTCTGAAGACAGTGGTTTGTACTTAAAGAAAAAAAAAAAAGAGTCTACAACAGCAGCATTTTCAAGATGCAGTTGCTGTAATGGCTTCAGTCTATAAAAGCACAGTCCACGGTCCTCGTTGCTACTGTTGGCTGGTTTTCTTTAGTCAGATTGATCTGGGGTAAGTGTGGTAAATGAAACCACATTCACAAATAGAACTTATATTTCTTTGGTGTGTAACCTGACTCACTATTGCAGTTCTTGTAGTCCTCTCCATTAAAAACTTTTATTTTTTTTTTTACCTTTCAGTCTCTGTCTACTGTCTAGCTTGCCTGGGAAGCAGGTGGCACAGAGATCTCTCATTTGCTTCTAGTGCTGAGCTGTGCTGTCTGTCACCAGGTGGTGTCACCACTGGGCACCTGAGCAGTGGGTCTTAGTTGCCCTTCTGTGTGCCAGTCATGCTGACCCCATGCAGAGCTGTGGGGCTTGCTTCTCCCTTTGCATTTTGCTTTGTTACACAGACAAGGAGCATCTCTGCCTTGCATATTACCGTATCTGTAACACCAGCACTATGCTTGCTATGGAATATGTGCTTGATCTTTTTTTTTTTTATTGCTGCTGGAGAGGCACCAAAGCCTCTTCAGCTCACTGTCTTATAGAATTTTATTTTATTTTTATTTTTATTTTTTTTAGAATTTTAAATAAATTAAAACAATTTTCCCCCAGTTCTTCTACTTGTACTTCCTCTCTTTTTAGGCATAGATATGGGTCCATGGGTCTTTGATGCTTGATCTTTTTTTTTTTTTTTGATTGTTGCTGAAGAGGCACCAAAGCCTCTTCAGCTCACTGTCTTATAGAATTTTAAATAAATTAAAACAATTTTCCCCCAGTTCTTCTACTTGTACTTCCTCTCTTTTTAGGCATAGATATGGGTCCATGGGTCTTTGATGCTTGATCTTTTTTTTTTTTTTTGATTGTTGCTGAAGAGGCACCAAAGCCTCTTCAGCTCACTGTCTTATAGAATTTTAAATAAATTAAAACAATTTTCCCCCAGTTCTTCTACTTGTACTTCCTCTCTTTTTAGGCATTAGATATGGGTCCATGAGGATAAGTACAAAGGAAAAACTCTCCTGGGTTCCAGGAGGAAGGAGGGGGCAGTGTGCAGATAACTGGTGCTCAGTGCTAATGGTCACATACTGATGAGCTGGCGGAAGGATCAGCCCTGAGTATCTCTGATGTTGTTCTATACTCCACACTGTCTTCAGTTACTTGATTATGCCATTCCTCTTGTACTTCCAGGTCTTGTGTTCATACTGTTTTTCCCCTTAGAAGGGCCTTCTTCTTTTCTGTTTCATGGGCTTGTTTTTCTAGTCCTTCTTGTTCTTTTTCCCTCATAGCATTTATCACTTTTTAAATCAAGTTATATAGTCTATCTATTATGTTTGTTGTCCATTCTCCCATTCTTCTACTAGAATGTAAGCTCCATGAGTGTGGGGATCTTTGTTTTGTTCACTGATAAATCCCAAGCACCTAAATACTGCTTGGAACATATACAAGCTCAATAAATATTTGCTAGATGAGTAAATAGATCCTTAAAGGCTCAACTCAAAAGTCATTTCCTCTGTGAAGACTTCCATGTCTGACATCTACTCCCAACTCTGGATAAAATTTATCTGCCTTCTATACTACCATAAAGATTATATTTGTATTGTACCACTTACCCCAGTATATGATAGTTGCTTTATATTTCACTAAAAATGATAATTTAAAATGTAACAATATGAAATTGAGAGTTTTGTTTGAGGCACTAGAATGCAATAAGTATGAAATTTCAAAGTGAGATAACATCAAAAGAGGCAAATTTCCATGAGTTTCTCATGCAAGTTTCCATGAGTTGACTAAAAAAAAAAACGCCACCCACACTATGACATTGAAGGATCAAGAGAGTAACATTGTGGAGAGGTTTTTGAGAGGGATTTCTTTTGCAAGAGCTGTGCTCTGAGTCTTCCCTCCCTACCAGGAGGAGCATGGAGAATGCTTCACCTTCAGAAGAAGGGTTTCAAAAGTACTAATGGAGATACATGTCCCTGGCTATTAGGGAGACAGAGTGGCTTGTTGAGTCTTGCCTGGAAATTATAAAAGACCAAAGAATTTGATGCTTTCGAATTGTTGTACTGAAGAAGACTCTTGAGTGTCCCTTGGACAGCAAGGAGATCAAATCAGTCAGTCCTAAAGGAAATCAACCTTCCTAAAGGAAATCAGCATCAGGACTGATGCTGAAGCTAAAGCTCTAATAGTTTGGCCACCTGATGCAAAGAACTGACACATAGGAAAAGACCTTGATGCTGGGAAAGATTGAGGGCAGGAGGAGAAGAGGGTGATAGAGGATGAGATGGTTGAATGGCATCATTGACTCAATGGACATGAGTTTGAGCAAACTCTGGTAGATAGAGAAGGACATGGAAGCCTGGTGTGCTGCTGTCCATGGGGTTGCAAAGAGTTGGACATGACTGAGTGACTGAACAACAACAACAACAAAAACCTGGCTGGCCAGATGCTCTGGTGTCAGGAGCAAGGAGACACTCCTAGAAATTGCTGGGGAGAGTCAAGAGTTCCCTTGGAGCAAATGTGAGCTGTGTCTGGAGTCATCATTTTATTCTATTTAAAATTTTTCATTTTTTTGCCTATGCCACACAGCATGTGCAATATTAGTTCCCTGAGCAGTGATCGAACCTGCGTCTCCTGCATTGGAAGCAGAGTCTTAACCACGGGACAGCTGTGGATGTCCCTGAAGTCATTACTTTAAGTCCTTCCCAAGATTGCTGCGCGGAGGCTCCCCTACAAGAGAGCCATGAAGACAGGAAGTGGTCAGTCAGAGGCCAAAAGTTACATTACCCTTGTCAGAAGAAGAGCAGTCAAATATTCCTAAGAATATTGAAGAATCTGTGAAATTGTTAGAGAGAAAGGGTCATCTTTAAACACCCCAAAGCAAGTTTGTCCCCAAAGGTGAGAAACTCCCCCTAAAGAGAATCAGTCAAAAATAAAAACTTTCTGCCCTCTGCTTCTCCTCC
>NW_011495027.1:8057200-8092050 GCF_000754665.1 Bison bison bison
CTTCTCCTCCTTCTCACTTTTTTTTTTTTTTTTGCCTCTGACAGGGTGGAAAACCTAATGACAAACTGGGGAGAAGGGGAAATGCTGAAACTGGGAGAGGGCACTGTGCAGAAGAGGGCAAGGATGAGGCCTGTCTTTCTCCCTAAACACAGTCAGCCTTCAGCAGAACGCTCCCAGAAACAGTCTCACATTAAACTAGGTTAGAGGCTGTACTTCTAGAAAAAATTTATTTATTTATTTTAATTGGAGGCTAATTACTTTACAATATTGTGGTGGTTTTTGAGAGGCTGTACTTCTTACGTGGGACTGGACATTCTGATTTCTGAATTAAGATAGTTATTAATGAATTCATTTGGGACCCCCACATGGCACTAGTGGTAAGACTCTGCCTGCCAGTGCAGGAGATGCTGGTTCAATCCCTGGGTTCAGAAGATTCCCTGGAGGAGGGCATGGCAACCCACTCAAGTATTCTTGCCTGGAGAATCTCGTGGACAGGGGAGCCTGGCAGGCTATAGGCCATGGGGTCACAAGGAGTTAGAGACAACTGAGCATTGGTGTCACAGCCACATTAATGACTTAGAACGATCTGAATACTCTTTTTATTACTTGGGAATCTTCAGAAATGTGATAATGTCTGAGACTCTACCCAGGACCATTGGCAGTCCTTTCACCTCTGCAGGAATTTTAAAGGAACAGTGAAGTCAGGCTTTGTGATTACCTCCCAGGAGCCCTGCTTGCTCAGAGAGTCAGTGATAATAATCAGATTAGCTAATGTTATTGTGTGTCCATCATTTTCTGGGCACTCTGCTAACTGTCTCTGGGCACTGTGTATCTGTCTCATGATTCCACCTGACAACCCTCTGTGGTAGGAACTCTTATTGTATTTAAAATGCAGGAAAATTGAGGTTGCACAGCATTAGCTGACTTCCCCAAGGTTTGCACACCATTTAGAAGTAGAGTTAGGATTTGAACCCAGGTGATCTGATTAGGCTTCATTCTTTACTAGCTTCACATTTATCCAGGAACAAGGCTTCATTCATGTCCACCTTCCCCATGCAGAGCACAGGGCCTGACTTTCAGTGTCCCACAAAGTCTCAAGTATGAACAATAGGTACATATATGTTGTTGGTAATATTTCATAGTAACATGTAACATGTATACAAAATTAAGCCAAATATAGTATGGAGGAACTTAGACATTAGAATCAATTCAAATTTCTGTTTGAATTGTGGTTATACCTCTTCACAGCTGTTCTGTTACTTAACCCATCCATGTGACAGTTTTCCCATGTGTAGAATGGAATAATAATACCCGTATCATATTTTGTGCTGAGGGCCAAAGAAGATAATAACTATAAAGCACTTAACAGTCCCTAGCATTTAGCACATAGTAACTGTACTGCTATAGCCTGTGGCTCAATAGTTTAATGACATTGACTTATTTGAGTTTTGTATCAGATTTCTGAATTAGCAGAGGGAGTTTGGTAATGGTAGACAGTTAAGTCCTTTTGAAGGAGGTTGACATTACCATTCATTACCCCTACATAATTTGGCCTTAGGCCAAACTACAGGGAGGGAATATAGCCCCACCCATGAGCAGAAAATTGGATTAAAGATTTACTGAACATGGCCCTGCCCAACAGAGCAAGACCCAGTTTTGCCCACAGCCAGTCCCTCCCATGTACCGCAGTTGGTAAAGAATCTGCCTGCAATGCAGGAGACCCAGGTTCAATCCCTGGGTTGGGAAGATCCCCCTGGAGAAGGAAATGGCAACCCACTCCAGTATTCTTGCCCGGAGAATCCCATGGACAGAGGAGCCTGGTGGCCTACAGTTCATGGGATGGCAAAGAGTCAGACACAAACTGAGTGACTAAACCATCACCACAGTCCCTCCCACTAGGAAGCTTCCACAAACCTCTGATCCTCATCCATCAGAGGGCAGACAGAATGAAAACTACAGCCACAGAAAACTAACCAAACTGATCACATGGATCACAACCTTGTCTAACTCAATGAAACTTATGAGCCATCCTGTGTAGGGCCACCCAAGATGGACGGGTCATGGTGGAGAGTTCTGACAAAATGTGGTCCACTGCAGAAGGGAGTGGCAAACCACTCTAGCATTAGTGCCTTGAGAACCCCATGAACAGTATGAGAAGGCAAAAAGATATAACACTGAAAGATGAACTCCCCAGGTTGGTAGGTGCCCACTATGCTAATGAAGAGGCAGAAACAACACCCAGTTGTGGATGTGTCTGGTGGTGAAAGTAAAGTCTGATGCTATAAAGAACAATATTGCATAGGAACAGGGAATGTTAGGTCCATGAATCAAGGTAAATTGGAAGCGGTCAAATAGGAGATGGCAAGTGTGAACATCGACATTTTAGGAATCAGTGAACTAAAATGGACTGGAATAGGCAAATTTAATTCAGATGACCACTGAATTTATTACTCTGGGAAAGAATCCCTTAGAAGAAATGGAATAGCCCTCATAGTCAACAAAAGAGTCCAAAATGCAGTACTTCAGTGCAACCTCAAAATATTACAGTAATTTAAATTTACTTCAAAAATGACAGAATGATTTAATATTACAGTAATTTAATATTACAGTAATCCAAGTCTGGGACTGGAATGCAAAAGTCAAGAAACACCTGGAGTAACAGTCAAATTTGGCCTTTGAGTACAGAATGAAGCAGGGCAAAGGCTAATAGAGTTTTGCCAAGAGAACATACTGGTCATAGCAAACACCATATCCCAACAACACAAGAGAAGACTCTACACATGGACATCACCAGATGGTCAACACCGAAATCAGATTGATTATGTTCTTTGCAGCCAAAGATGGAGAAGCTCTATACAGTCAGCAAAAACAAGACCGGAAGTGGACTGTGGCTCAGATCATGAACTCCTTATTGCCAAATTCAAACTTAAATTGAATAAAGTGGGGAAAACCACTAGACCATTCAGGTATGACCTAAATCAAATCCATTATGACTATACAGTGGAAGTGAGAAATAGATTTAAGGGACCAGATCTGATAGACAGAGTGCCTGATGAACTATGGACAGAGGTTCATGACACTGTACAGGAGACAGGGATCAAGACCACCCCCAAGAAAAAGAAATGCAAAAAAGCAAAATGGCTGTCTGAGGAGGCCTTACAAATAGCTGTGAAAAGAAGGGAAGGGAAAAGCAAAGGAGAAAAGGAAAGATATAAGCATCTGAATGCAGAGTTCCAAAGAATAGCAAGGAGAGATAAGAAAACCTTCCTCAGTGATCAATGCAAAGAAATAGAAGAAAACAATAGAATGGGAAAGACTAGATATCTCATCAAGAAAATTAGAGATACCAAGGGAACATTTCAGGCAACGATGGGCTCAATAAAGCACAGAAATGGGATGGACTTAACAGAAGCAGAAGATATTAAGAAGAGGTGGCGAGAATACACAGAAGAACTGTACAAAAAAGATCTTCACGACCCAGATAATCATGATGATGTGATCACTCACACTTACCTAGACCCAGACATCCTGGAATGTGAAGTCAAATGGGACTTAGGAAGCATCACTATGAACAAAGCTAGTGGAGGTTATGGAATTCCAGTTAAGCTATTTCAAATCCTAAAAGATGATGCTTTGAAAGTGCTGGACTCAATATGCCAGCAAATTTGGAAACCTCAGCAGTGGCCACAGGACTGGAAAAGGTCAGTTTTCATTCCAGTCCCAAAGAAAGGCAATGCCAAAGAATGCTCAAACTACCACACAATTGCACTCATCTCACACACTAGTAAAGAAAGGCTCAAAATTCTCCAAGCCAGGCTTCAGCAATATGGGAACCATGAACTTCCAGATGTTCAAGCTGGTTTTAGAAAAGGTAGAGGAACCAGAGATCAAATATGCAATATCCACTGGATCATCGAAAAAGCAAGAGAGTTTCAGGAAAACATCTGTTTCTGCTTTATTGACTATGCCAAAGCCTTTGACTGTGTGGATCACAATAAACTGTGGAAAATTCTGAAGGAGATGGGAATACCAGACCACCTGACCTGCTTCTTGAGAAACCTGTATGCTGGTAAGGAAGCAACAGTTAGAACTTCACATGGAACAACAGACTGGTTCCAAATAGGAAAAGGAGTATGTCACGGCTGTATATTGTCACCCTGCTTAGTTAACTTATATGCAGAGTATGTCATGAGAAATGCTGGACTGGAAGAAGCACAAGCTAGAATCAAGATTGCTGGGAGAAATATCAATAACCTCAGATATGCAGATGACACCACGCTTTTGGCAGAAAGTGAAGAACTAAAGAGCCTCTTGATGAAATTGAAAGTGGAGAGTAAAAATTAAAGCTCAACATTCAGAAAACTAAGATCGTGGCATCTGGTCCCATCAGTTCAGTTCAGTTCAGCTCATTTCAGTCTCTCAGTAGTGTCCAACTCTTTGCGACCCCATGAGTCGCAGCACACCAGGCCTCCCTTCCATCAAGGTAAATAGATGGGCAAACAGTGGAAACAATGGCTGACTTTATTTTTTTGGTCTTCAAAATCACTGCAGGTGGTGATTGCAGCCATGAAATTAAAAGACGCTTGCTCCTTAGAAGAAAAGCTATGACAAACCTGGACAGCATATTAAGAAATAGGCCAATACAGTATACTAACGCATATATATGGAATTTAGAAAGATGATAACGACAACCCTGTATGCGAGACAGCAAAAGAGACACAGATGTATAGAATGGTCTTTTGGACTCTGTGGAGGTGGGGGGGATGATTTGGGAGAATGGCATTAAAATATGTATAATATCATATAAGAAATGAATCACCACTCCAGGTTCGATGCAGGATACAGGAAGCTTGGGGCTGGTGCACTGGGATGACCCAGAGGGATGGTATGGGGAGGGAGGTGGGAGGGGAGTTCAGGGTGGGGAACACGTGTACACCCGTGGTGGATGCATGTTGATGTATGGCAAAACCAATACAATATTGTAAAGTAAAATAATAATAATAATAAAATATGAAAATATAAAAAAAAAGAAAAAAAGAAATAGAGACATTACTTTGCCAACAAAGGTCCATATAGTCCAAGCTGTGGTTTTTCCAGTAGTCAAGTATGGATGTGAAAGTTGGACCATAAAGAAAGCTGAACATGAAAGAATTAATGCTTTTAAACTGTAATGTTGGAGAAGACTCTTGAGAATCCCTTGGACTGTGTGGAGATCAAACCTGTGAATCATAAAGGAAATCAATCCTGAATATTCATTAAAGGACTGATGCTGAACTGAAGCTCCAATACTTTGGCCACCTGATGCGCAGAGCCGAATGATTAGAAAAGACCCTGATGCTGGGAAAGATTGAAGGTAGTAGGAGAAGGGGACGACAGAGGACGTGATGGTGGGTGGCATCACTGATTCAATGGACCTGAGTTTGAGCAAGCTCTGGGAGATTGTGAAGGACAGGGAAGCCTGGTGTGCTGCAGTCCATGGGGTTGCAAAGAGTCAGACATGACTGAGCAACTGAACAACAAGACAGTTAAGACTCAACTGTAGGTAAAATTGTGAAAGACACTTGAAGCTATTGACCAGTGTACATTGTGGCTGATGCCCATGGCTGGATTTGCCTCTTTCACAGAGAATTGTACAGTATATATTATAATTAATGTGTTTTTGGAAGCAGAATCTATGGTATAGCTTCTCTAGACCACAAACTATGCTTCCAACTTTTACTCTTTTGTGGCAAATCCTATGTCCAGACCAACTCACAACACTGAGTTTTTCACTGTCTTGTGAATTCCCCCAGAGTGAAATATGTCCTTTATTTTTTTGAGTGTGTGTCCTTTATTTATTTTGAGCACTGCCTTGGTAAATGCTTATGGAGCTAGAGACTTGATTTCCATTTAATACATGTCAGTTTTAACTTTTCTTTCATAGAGAATTAAGAACATGATACAATTAGAATCATACAATTAGAAAGCACCTAGAGAAACTGTAGTCCAACCGTCTCATTTTATGCATGAGGAAATTAACCCAAAGAGAGATGAAGTGATTTGTGGAAGGTCATATAGTGAGTTACTTCCAGACCTGGATCTAGAACCCAGGTCTTCAGAGATCTATCCTGAGGCTGTTTGCTGCTCTAAGAGATTACATTTGAAAATGTGTTAATAATATCCAACATTTACTTACTGTAGTCTGGATGTAATTAATAGCACTTTACATTTATTAACTCATACTTTCCTCTTGACAACCCTGCAAAATAGGTACAACTTTTTGTTTGTTTAACTACAATAGAGTGGTTACAACTTACAGAGTTCCCACTGTGAATCAAACAATTTGATTTCGTGTTACTTAAAGAGAGATCACTATTTCTTTTTTAAAATTTATTTCTTTTCAACTGGAGGATAGTTGCTTTACAATATTATGTTGTTTTCTGCCATATATCAACATGAATCAGTCATAGGTATACATATGTCCCCTCCCGCTTGAACCTCCCTCCCACCTCTGCAGTGTTCATCACAACACTATTTACTATACCTAGGACATGGAAGCACCTAGATGTCCATCAACAGATGAATGGATAAAGATGTTGTGGTACATATACACAATGGAATATTACTCAGCTATAAAAACACATTTGAGTCAATTCTAATGAGGTGGATGAACCTAGAGCCTATTATGCAGAGTGAAGTAACTCAGAAAGAGAAAGACAAATATCGTACATTAATGCACGTATGTGGAACCTAGAAGGATGGTACTGATGAATCTATTTGCAAAGCAGCAGTGGAAACACAGACATAAAGAACAGAATTATGGAGAAATCATTATTTCTTCAACTTCAAACCTTCAGCCTTGAAATATATTTTTATTAGGGCTAAGGAAGATATAATCTGAAGAACCTACTACTAAAACCTTGAGGTCATACTGTCCAAAACCCCTCACTGCAGATATATAGTTGAGCTGAAATGGCTTACTTAACATCACATGGCTGTTTAGTGACAGATTCAAGACCAGAACCCCAGCCTCTTCATCCTCTCTGTGCTGCTCATTCCTCTCAACCACTATTGCATCCACTTAATCTTTAAAGGAGGTGTCTGCATGAATGACCAGTTTAACACCACCCAAGCTGCTGTGTAACCAGACCCCTGACCATAGGTTTTCTTCTCTCCAGGACGAGGTGTGAACAACCATATCTTGGGTCTCTGTACCGACCTCTGGGGGCTTGAAGAAACTGCCCTCTGCTTGATTGTGGAGGCGCTGTCCTCTGACTATCATTCATGGGGAACCGAGCCACTAAGTGTTCCCTGAGGTTCACAAGGAATAAAGGGTGCAATAAAGCGATGTGTGTGTGCTCAGTGACTCTTTGTGACCCTTTGGACTGAAGCCCACCAGGCTCCTCTGTCCGTGGGATTTTTCAGGCAAGAATACTGGAGTGGGTTGCCATTTCCTCCTCCAGGGGATCTTCTTACTGATGGATCCAACCTGCATCTCCTGCGTCTCCTGCATTGCAGGAGGATTATTTACCAGGTGAGCTATTGGGGAAGCCCAGAGATAGCAATAGTTGGAAGCAAAATATTTTGCCAAATGCCTTCCTAGAAAATTATTTCCCAGCTGCAGTCATATTTACTGTTACAAGGGCATGTGCAATTGTGACCTTGCTCAGCATTTGGCTTCTCCCACCTGCCCTCAGGGCATATCTGTGACCTGGCTAGAAGCTTTTCTGTGAGAAATCTGGGAGCTCCAGCCCCCGACTCTCATCCACCCCAAACCAGGACACTGTGATTACCTTTGTGTGTTACGAGATAAGGGTGCAGAAAGAATTAGAGGAGGACCTGTTGTTTAGTTTAAATCCAATGTAATTGCCACAGGCTCATCTTTGAGGGCTTTATGGAGGAAATAAGCCCATCAGGTTGCAAGGCTAATTTTCCCGTCCAGTCCTATACAGGAACTATCCTCAATAGATCATCTTCCTAATGGATATGATGGAATTATTCTTCCAGGAAGGGTGAACCTGGAGGAATGCACAAACATATGTCCCTCTCAAGGGCAATAGGAAGCAAATACAGAGCCATAGCTACCTGGGAGGGTCTAAGGCTTCTGAGGGATTTGTTCCACATCTCTCTTTCTGAGGTCATTCTTTTTTTTTTTTTTTAAGATAAAAAAATTCACTTTGTTTGCTAAAAAGAACAAACAAAAGTAGTTCACCCATTTCTTGTCCCCTTCCTTGCAACCACTAATCTGTTATTTTTTAAACACACACACACACAGACACACACACATATATACCCATCCCTTAGATTCCACATTTAAGAGAGATTATATGGTACTTATCATTCTCTGACTCATCTCACTTAGCATAATGTTCTTGAAAACCATCCATGTTGTCACAAATGGCAAGATTTCATTATATTTTATGACTTTTAACATTCCACTGTACATTTTCTTCTTCCATTCATCAATGGATGGACACGCAAATTGTTTCCATATCTTGGCTACTGTAAATAATGCTGCAATGAACATAGGAGTGCAGATATCTTTTTGAGTTAGTGTTTTTGTTTCCTTTGGATAAATACCCACAAATAGAATTGTTGGATTCTAGATCATATGGCATTTCTATTTTTAAATTTTTGAAGAATCTCCACATTATTTTCCACGGTGACTGTTTCCTCCGTTAGCACACACACAGAGGTTCCCTTTTGTCCATATCCTCACCAACACTTATTATTTCTTGTCTTTTTGATAATAGACATTCTAATTGGTGTGAAGTGAGAATTCATTGTGATTTTGATTTGCAGTTCATGGTGGTTAATGATGTTGAGCACTTTTTCCATGTATATGTTGTTCATCCATGTGTATTCTTTAGAAAAAGATCTGTTCAAATTCTCTCTCCATTTTTAATCAGGCTGCTCTTTCTTGATTTCCAGTTGTGTGGATTCTTTATGTTAATATATTTTCAATACTAGCCCCTTATCAGATATATGATTGAAAAATATTTCTCCCGTTCAGTAGTTGCCTTTCTGCTCATGGTTTTCTCTGCCGTACAGAGCTGGTTGCTTTGATTAGCTCCACTTGTTTGATTTTGCTTTTGTCACTTTTGCTTTTGGTGTCAAATCCAAAAATATCATCACTAAGACTGATGTCAAGGAACTTGCCACTTACGTTTTCGTCTAGCAACGTTATGGTTCCAGATCTTATGTTCGTTTTAATTGACTTTGAGTTAGTATTTGTGTGCGATGTAAGATAGTATTTTATGTGCAGTGTAAGCTTTTAAAGTAAAGCATGTGGTACAAACATAAGAACAGACAAAGGGAAAAAACGGGAACAACAACAACAACAAAAAGCCCAGCGTAGCTAGATCCATGGATATGTAGTAGCATCAGAAATTGGACGGGAGATGATAGCTTGTTTGCTACAGTGCGTTTGCAGCATTTCAACACTGGCTTACTTTCGTACCAACTGTGTCTGTAATACAGTAGGAGCTCCATTTCACATCATGGACAAAATTGAACTCAACATGGATTAAAGAGCTAAATGTGAAATGTAGGACTAGAAATCAAATAGAACTTATTATGATTATTGATAACAAACCACAAGAGTACTTCTAGTGCTTGCGAACTTCATTAATGGAAATTATAGATATTTTTTCTGCCACATAAAGCTGTTGCATATTTCTCATCATTACTTTGAAATTATGGTAGTTATTAGATCTTTTGACAACTTTTCATTTAATGCTTTAATAAAGCAGTAAACATATTACTATGTCACAAATGGAAAAATATGTTTATAACTGTATTTCAATAAATTGATTTCCTTTGCAATTCCAAATATTTCATTTTATGTTTTAAGAAAAATATTCTGAGAAGTCCATAAACTTCATCAGACTGCCAAAAGGCTCTATCATCCAATCATAAGATTCAGAAATTCTGAGAAAGGAGGAATAATCTGTGGGTGGAGGCAGAAGCCAGATTGCAATGAATTGTGAAATGACTCCAACGGAGGATGTGACAATAGCTAAGAAGACTGATTTTGGGCAGTCAAGGGAAAGAAGTGACAGATAAAGGGATTAACAGGATCAAGAAGAAAACCATGAAAAAAAGCGTGAGTGCCCGTAAGTTGCCGTGAAGGATCTGTTGGAAAGGTCAAGACTGAGACGAGACAAGAGGGAGAGTGACTGAGTTTGTGAGGCCTCAGACAGAGTAGGATGGAACGGAAGAGGGAGCATGCTGGGGTGAGTTAGCCCCAGAGCAGATGGAAAGGACAGGCTCACATGTATGTACAGTAGGAGAGAAGAAACAAGGACTTCCAATGCCTGACATCCAAAACCTTTAGGGGAAGGGATCATTTACAAGCTTTGTGCTTAAGAGTACAAAGGTATGGAGAAGGGAAGGTTGTTAACTAGAGGTTAGAATTTGATATTTGGCAAAACCAATACAATATTGTAAAGTTTAAAAATAAAATAAAATAAAAATATAATAAAATTATAAAATAAAAAAAAGAAAAAGAAAATTATTGCAGAGCAGATCCTGGGGTTCTAGTGGTCTGCACCCGTCGAGTTGTAGCGGAGTCAATGCATCCAAACTGAGAAGACAGCTTAAAGCAGTTGTGAGGGGAACTCAAGTGAAAGTCCCTCAGTTGTGTTGGACTCTTTGTGACCCCATGGACTATACTGGAGTGGGTAGCCTTTCCCTACTCCAGGGGATCTTTCCAACCCAGGGATTGAACCCAGGTCTCCCACATTTCGGAGAGATTCTTTACCAGCTGAGCCACAAGGGAAGCCCAAAAATACTGAAGTGTGGGTAGCCTATCCCTTCTCCAGTGGATATCCTGACCCAGGAATCAAACTGGGATCTTTTGGATTCAGGCAGATTCTTTACCAACTGAGCTATCAGGGAAGCCTGAGGGGAACTCAAGAGGGCCGTTAAAAACACACTGATCTGGAACTTTTTTTTCCTGTGAAAATGGAAATATTTGGCTTTAATCATTCATAACATTATTTTATGTGGGGCTTCCCAGGTGGCACCGCGGTAAAGAATCCGAACACCAATGCAGGAGATGCAAGAGACACAGGTTGGATCCCTGAGTTGGGAAGATCCCTTGGAGGAGGGCATGGCAACCCACCTTAGTATTCTTGCCTAGAAAATCCCATGGACCGAGGAGCCTGGCAGTCCATGGGGGTCCCAAAGTCATGTTTAAAAGCTTTTATTTTAAAAAATCTTCAGGATTTTATATCTGTTGCCCTTCTTATTGAAATGAGCAGGAAATTTGGACAGTCTGGACTAGGAAACATGGACATGAACTAGGAAACATGACTGAAACCTGACATTGTTTTTTCTTTAGGGCAACAGCATTAACCTTAACACACAGCAAAATATTCTATATTTTATACCTTATTTTACAGTTAAAATTACTATTGTTATTTGGAAATGCTCTTGTCTTTGGACTAAATGTAATAAAATATAAAAACTTAATAATATTTAGCAATTTTAGTTTTGATTTTGGAAAATAAATTTAGCAGTAACATCAAAGAGTTAAAATCAATTTCTTGGTTAACATTCTGATGAAAAAAATTCTGTAAGAATCATAATAAAGCTTTTTTATTCTGTTCTATATGCTTGCTTACAGAGAATATTGAATACATTAAAATCTTTTGCTTAATATATTAATTTTGTTATTTGTAGTTTAACTCTTTGAAAAGCACCTTAAAAATGTAAAAATTGATTCAAATGGGAAAGGGAAGAATTCATCAAACTGGAGCCAACCATCTGTATTAATTAATGTGCAGGCATGTAAGTCGGTTCAGTTGTGTCCAACTCTTTGTGACCATATGGACTGTAGCCTGCCAGGCTCCTCCGTCCATGGGATTCTCCAGGCAAGAATACTGGAGTGGGCTGCCATGTCCTCCTCCAGGGGAATCTTCCTGACCCAGGGATTAAACTCACGTCTCTTATGTCTCCTGCACGGGCGTGACTTCTTTACCACTAGTGCCACCTGGTAAGCCTGTTAATTAATGTAAGCTTTTGTAAAAAAGAAAATGAAGACTTTAAAAACCCAATTGGAGACTTTCACTGCGTATGAGTCCCTTCAAAATGGTCACCCTGGAAATGCAGACACCTTTTCTAATGATTTTATCCTTACATTATTTATAGAACATGTCTTTCAGAATTTCCTCTGAATGCTGTTGCACTTTTTGTTGTTGTTGGTAATTATATTAGTCAAGTTGACACATAAAATTAATCATCATAATGATGTTTTCAGTAAGGGAAAAATCTTCCTTTTGGGGGAGGTAAGTTTAATTGAGAAATAGCAAAGTTCCTTAAGAAATGGGTCTGGAAAGGGGGGGGTCTCGGCGGCCGGAGGAGGAGTAGACACGGGTGAAGATGGCGGCAGCCGAGGCCGCGGAAAAAAAAAAAAGAAATGGGTCTGGTGAAATAGCAAACAAACTATTGTGGTCAAAGACAGAAAAAGCATGGCCACAGTGTAATGAGATGAATTTTCTCATGATGGACAGAAAAAAAAAAAACTCCAGAAATGCTTCTGAGGGTGACATCAGTCACGCATGTGAGCTAAATTAGAAAGGCAGGTAGGATTCAAATTACAGAGGCTGGCATTGCAAAGCTGCTTGAATGTAATTTTAAATTCAATAGGGGATCCATTAAAGGTTTTTGAGCAGTAGGATGAGATCTAGGACTTTGTGATTTTCTTCAGTTGTACTGATATAATAACCTTTTCAGGAAAAGGAAATGATTTGACATTATTGGTGGACTGATACTCTATTCTTCTCTTCTCTAAAAAATAACTTTCCTTGATGGAGAGTATGGTAGTGAGAGAGGGCAAAGGGGGAAGATTAATTGTTGATATTCACTGTGATACTACACCATTAATTAATTAAATGAGTCAAATCACTGAAATCATTATCATTTATTTTTTTTAAATTCTTTTAAAATGATATAATAAGCACCTCTTATGGGGTCACATAATATATCTTATTTGTCTCCTCTACACCTTCTATAATGCTACAAATTTAGAAATAATGTTTTATCAAGGCATAGCTGATGAGTGGTCATTTACTCTTAAATCTCAGGTGGTGCAGTAGTAAAGAATCCACCTGCCTATGCAGGAGATGCAAAAGATATGGGCTTGATCCCCATGTCAGGAAGATTCCCTGGAGAAAGGAATGGCAATCTACTCAAGTATTCTTCCCTGGAAGACTCCATAGGTACCCGGAAGGCTACAGTCCATGGAGTAGCAAAGAGTCAGACATGACTGAACACACACACAAACCTCTTTTTCTATTCGAGGGTATCAACATTCACTTAGCCTTCTTAGAAACTTCTGAGTTATTCTAGACACTTTCCTATGACATTTACATTAAATAGACAACCAACTCCTATTTTGCCAACAACATCACTGCCTTGTTTTAGGTTCCCATGAGCTGTCTATAAACTTCAGTGGTCTTATTTATCTTTTAAAATACAGTGTCTGGAGAAGGAAACTGCAACCCACTCCAGTGTTCTTGCCTGGAGAATCCCAGGGATGGGCAAGCCTGGTGGGCTGCCATCTCTGGGGTCGCACAGAGTCAGACACGACTGAAGCAACTTAGGGGCAGCAGCAGGGAGGCCTGGTGTGCTGCAGTTCATGGGGTCGCAAAGAGTCAGACACGACTGAGCAACTGAACTGACCTGAACTGATTCAAGCTAAGCCTCATCTCTTCCTAGAAGCCTTCTCTCCATCCCAAGTGTGATTAAGATGTTTTTCTCAATGCTAACATGCTTGCCAGTGGCATGGCGTTTTGCTCAAAGAACACAATCATTTATTTACATGTTTATCTCATGCAAGATCCTTAAAGTCAGGGGCAATCTTCCATTTGTCATGTTTGATAAGTAAAAAATAAAAAGAATGAAAAAAAAAATACAGTGTCACTCCCTTCAATAAATTTATCTGTTCATTCATTTAATCCTGCAAATAATAGCCAGGCAGTGTATTAGGCTCTGAGTCTGTTATAGCAAACAAAGTAGACATTATACCTGATTTCATGGATGTGTAATTTAATGGGAAGTTGGGTGTAAACATATCTATGGATATGAATTGTAATCAGTGCTATAAAGAAAAAGAATAGCAAGGTTAGAGAGAAAAGGTGCTGGAGCCAAATTATTCTTTCTAAAGATCAAATCTGATCATATCTAAAATCTTTCCTTCAGTTGTCTGCAGGATTAAATACAGACTACTTTGAGTGGCTCACAAGGGACCATATGTTTGTACCTTAATGTGTAGCATAATGCCAAACTCACAGAGGTCAATGATATTAGTGGAAAGAATGAATATTAATCTTAAAAATGGTTTTAAGACAATCTTCCATTGACACACATTAACAAAATTTGTTTATTTTGAAACAGATTGCCAAATACTTCATTAAAAGGAAAGAATATGCTTCCACCAATTTTCGAGCCCAGATTACATCCAGAACATTTTTTTTTTGTCCTTGAAAACACTACTAGAATTTTAACTGAAATATCAGAAATGTGCTATTACTATAATGTGTAAAACATTGCTTTTTTGTGTGTCAGGAGAAGCCTGTAGTAAGGGTGGTGAAAAACAGATTGACATTTGGTCATTATTTCTTATCAAGGGTGTTTTACTTGTAATGCTATTTGACAGCTATATTCTAGGTCTGACAGCATTGAACCAGCGTAATTCCCACTGAACTGCTCTAAATAGGCAGTATTGCAATCAGTTTAACAACCCCTGGAGGCAATAAAATCTCTCCTTTGAACGAATACTCAAGGGGAAGAAATCTAAGATTTATAAAGGGCAGCAAGTATTCAAGAAAGGGGCAAAGTTTATGTGTGAGCCTATAATTGATGTTTCCTTTGTTGGAAAAGGAAGCTTGAGGATGCTTTAAGAATTAATCTTTAACAAGTTCTAATCTGCACTAACAAGTGTGTTCAGATGAGTGAAAGAGATATGTGATTCTGAGAGTTAAGTTGCTTCCAGCCAGCTAAGAAAATTTAAAGGGGTCTTAAAAGTATGAGAACACTTTAAAATTAAACCAGAAGACTTAAGCCACGTTTCTTTGATGTCTATGCCAGAGGGTCACTGTCATTAACAGTGTTGATTAAGCTTTATGATTGGTTCATGGTTTGTACTTAATATGTATGTACCTGTATGAAGAAAATTTCAGTCAAATATAGTATCATACTTATTCCAAACGAACTTGCCAGTTCTCCTTCTGTTGATAGTACTTTAGTTAAACACAAATTTAGTCAAGGTTAATTAAGACTATCCTAGCTTTAATCTACTTCTATTACTATTGGCTGTGCATCCTTGGGAGTATTATGTCATCATTCACAGTTTTCTCATCTGCAAAATGGAATTCATAGTTCTTATTACTGGGGAGGTTTGAAGGTATGTAGCTGAAGAAAATGGCAACCCACTCCAGTATTCTTGCCTGGAGAATCCCAGGGACAGAGGAGCCTGGTGGGCTGCCATCTATGGGGTCGCACAGAGTCGGACACGACTGAAGTGACTTAGCAGAAGCAGTAGCAGCAGCAGCAGCTGAAGAAGAGTGCCTCATTCAATGTGGGTCACAGATAATAGCTGAAGCTATGTGTTAAGCAACTATTAATTTTAAGCTGCCTGATACTCTCAGTAACAATATGAGGTTGGGTATAATAGTAGAGTAGAGAGGGTGCTTTGAGGGTGGGGCTTTCTTAGGGGAAATAGGTTGGGATACAGAATGAACTTAATTCTCTGTTTTGGACCCAGATGCTAGGGAAGTAGCTTTATCCCTGTCAGTGAATTCCAGGGATGTTGGTCCTGAAACTGTGGAATTCTTTAGCATGTCAGTGTTCTTGTCTTTCTCTAGACGGTGGTGGGGGCAGGCACTACCATCAAAATGTCAGAGAAACCTATCTTCACCTCTCTATTTTTTATAAATGTGTGTGATTGTGTGTGTGTGTTGGCTTTGCTCACTTTCATGCATTGGAGAAGGAAATGGCAACCCACTCCAGTGTTCTTGCCTGGAGAATCCCAGGAACAGGGGAGCCTGGTGGGCTGCCATCTATGGGGTCGCACAGAGTCGGACACGACTGAAGTGACTCAGCAGCAGCAGCGGCAGCTCTTTTATCTCACTGTTTACATCTATGTTGTATATGCAACTTCTGTAGCACTAGCAGGGTTTCTTTGTATTAATGGTTCCTGCCTAGGACTCTCACCTTTCACCATTTATTTAACTTAATACATTATGTTCATCTTTTGGGTCTCAGCTTAAACGCTGTGTCTCCCAGCAAGCTTTCTTTGACTCCTCAAGTCTTGAGAGCCCCTTCCCACCATGTGCCCTTACAGAGCTCCAGTCCCCTGCCACACCCTGTCTCCTGCGCTGTCATTGTAGGAGGCATTCTTGCTCCCTAATAGCACCTGTTTCTTTATTTCTGAGCATATGAGAGGTTTGCACCTTCTCAACTTCTGGAAGTCCGGTGAAGCCATATGGTTTGACTTGGCTGACAATTTGTGAGCAAAACGCTCTGTGCTCATGTCCTTCTCTCTTTTCTGCCATGGCAATTCCACAGACCCCTGCTGATAATGGAGAGGCAGTGGTGAGGCATCACGTGGAGGGCGGCTGCCATGGAGAGTTGTCAAGACACACAACAGACACACAACAGACACTGTGTCAGATATATACCTTTGTGGCTTTCTAGCCACTGAGTTTTGGGGGTTGCTGGTTACTGCAATATATCTTGGCTGATATGGTCATTGATGGGCCATCATACTGCTTCCTCACCTGTCTATATAGATCTTTAAGAGAAGTAATTGTCTTGTTCATCATCCTGTCCCTGGAGCCCTGTTACAGGACTGCCTGGCATATGGTAGGCAACTAATAAATCATTCATGGGCTGAAATAATGATTCTATATCAAGGAAGGAGCTATCTAAAGATCTGATTTCCACAGTAATCAAACCCTTGGCATGTTGCTGTTGTGAGAAAAAAGTGATGAAGAAATATTATTTGAGGAGAAAAATATTGTTTATGATTCAGTATCTAAAGCTGTTGCAAAAAATATTTTTTTTTTTTTTTAGAAAAAAAGAAGATGCTTTATTATTGAAAGAAGGCTCCGTAGAGACAAAAAATAAAATGCACACTTCTTTTTATGGATAAACAGTGGCATTTCTTTCCTCTCCTAGTGATTCTTACTCTGGTGAATCTTGATTTAGACTTTGCCTTCTTCAAGAAGCCCTCCTAGCCTCTGCAAGTCAAGACTACATTTAATTCCTGTATGACCTCACTGCATCATTTACAACCTCTATTTTAGCACTTATTACTTTTAATTGTATTTGCCTTTTTAAGAAACTCTAAGCTCTATGTTGATAGGCAGGGACTGTGTCTATTTCACAGTTATATCCCCAGAGCTTGGAACATGGTGAGTGTTGAATAAATATTAGTGGAATGAGTGAATAACTATAACAGCTAGTATTTGTATACCACATTAAGACATTTCTACATTTACTTTCTAAATTAATCTTCATATACAATCATGAGAAGTATATGCAATCATGAGGGCTTCCCTGGTGGCACAGCTGGTAAAGACTCCGCCTGTTATGTGGGAGACCTGGGTTCAGTCCCTGGGTTGGAAAGATCCCCTGGAGAAGAGAACGGCTACCCACTCCAGTATTCTGGCCCGGAGAATTCCATGGACTGTATAGTCCATGGGGTCACAAAGAGTCAGACGTGACTGTGTGACTTTCACTTTCATACAATCATGAGAGGTAAGTATTACTTTCTCTGTTTCATTGATGAAGGAAAATGGGGCTCCATGAGTTTATGTGCCTTTACCAAAGAGCACCCACCTGTAAGTAGCAGAGGGGGATTCTCACTTTTCTGGTATTTATCTCACAGCACATTTTCTGTCATGGGTAGGGAGATTTGACTTGGGCTAATAATGGTGTGGTGTTGGAGAAGACTCTTGAGAGTCCCTTGGACTGCAAGGAGATCCAACCAGTCCATTCTGAAGGAGATCAGCCCTGGGATTTCTTTGGAAGGAATGATGCTAAAGCTGAAACTGCAGTCCTTTGGCCACCTCATGTGAAGAGTTTACTCATTGGAAAAGACTCTGATGCTGGGAGAGATTGGGGGCAGGAGGAGAAGGGGGCAACAGAGGATGAGATGGCTGGATGGCATCACTGACTCGACGGACGTGAGTCTGGGTGAACTCCGGGAGTTGGTGATGGACAGGGAGGCCTGGCGTGCTGCGATTCTTGGGGTGGCAAAGAGTCAGACATGACTGAGCGACTGATCTGATCTGATCTGAATAATGGTGTGAGACAGCAAGGTTTCTGTGTGGAATGCCAGATACTTTATGATTTTAGTCATACTGGTTCTGTATGAGCCAGAACTAATATTCCAAGGGTTAAAAAAAAAATAATGCTGGATTCAGGCTACATACATTAGAATCCTACCCGGTACATCTTGTGAGCTTGGGTGAGTTTCATAACCTCTGTAAGCCTCAGTTTTCTCAAAGATAAATTGGGGAGAGTAGTATCGATCTCCGGAGAAGGCAATGGCACCCACTCCAGTACTTTTGCCTAGAAAATCCCACGGACGGAGGAGCCTCGTAGGCTGCAGTCCATGGGGTCGCTAGAGTCGGACACGACTGAGCGACTTCACTTTCACTTTTCACTTTCATGCATTGGAGAAGGAAATGGCAACCCACTCCAGTGTTCTTGCCTGGAGAATCCCAGGGACAGAAATCCTGGTGGGCTGCCGTCTATGGGGTCATACAGAGTCGAACACGACTGAAGCGACTTAGCAGCAGCAGCAGCAGTATCGATCTCATGGGTGCTTTTGAATGTAGTCCTTAACTTAGACCCTGGCCCAGATGTGGTAATTAAGCAGTGGTAGTTATTATTATTATATATATGACTATCTATCTATATAACTACTATTATATATATGACTATATATATATGACTATATATATATATATGACAATCACCCTTGTGTTATCAGTACTCTGCTGTGCAGTCTATACAACAGGCTCAGAGGTCCTTGTTTTCTACAGCGAATAAAGAATATCATCTTGGCAGTTCCTATTGTCAGTTAATATACAAACTGGTCTTGAGTTCCAGACCACTCAGGCTCCCTTGTACCTGGTAATACTCAGGGAGAATCCTGCCATCAGGTCATTGGATAGTATTTTTGTGGCTTTAAGGGGGCCAGACTTAGTAAGACTGGAGCCTGTAGTCATATCCCAGTTCAGAATCTGAAGATTTGCAGATTTGGAGAAGGGGTGGATAAAGGTGTACTGGGTTTCAAGGAGAAACCAAATATAGAGTTGACCAGTAAGAAAAGAGAGGTGTGACCTGCATAAAGCCAGAAAAACATGAAAGTAGCTAATAAATACTGATTGCTTAGTATGTATCAGGTACTTAATGTGTAGTATTTAATTCTTAGAACAACCCTGCAGATTATGACATTATCCCTGCTTTTGTATTTAGGAAGCAGAGGCCCAGAAAGGCTAAGTAACTTGCCCATAGTCACATATGGTACCAGCAGGAGAGTGCCTTTATCATGCAGGGCAAGTCGGAACCAGAGTAAGAAGGAGTGCTAGAACATGCTGTTCTGAGGAAGACCTCTGAACTGGATGCTTTGGTTTCTGTGGGTTATGCTGATGAGTGTTAAGTACCTAGCCCTTCTCAGGTGGTCCCTGAAAGCAGCTGACCAAGCTGGCTGCACATCGCATTCCCTGGGGGCTTGTTAATTGTACAAATTTCCAGGTCCTAATCCCAGAGGATCTCAGGTGCTCTCAGGTATGTCCAACAAATCGATGTTTTTAACCATCAACTCAGAAAATTCTGAAGCATCTGGTCTTCTGGCAGGTATATAGAAACCTCCACCTTGAAGCCTGCTTCCCTGGAGACTCAGATGGTAAAGAATCTGCCTGCAGTGCAGGAGACCCAGGTTTGATTCCTGGGTTGGGAAGATCCTCTGGAGAAGGGAATGGCTACCCACTCCAGTATTCTTGCCTGAAGAATCCCATGGACAGAGGAGCATGGACGGCTACAGTCCAAGGGGTCACAAAGAGTCAGACATGACTGAGCAACTAACTCTTAACACCTTGAAGCCACCCACCCACTGGAGGCATTGTGGGGTTTTCATGCAGGCATTTCTTCCCACAGCTGTTGATACAGAATCCATTGATTACCTAGATCTGACTAGGGAAGAATTGGAACCATGCCGAAGAATTCCCTTGGTTTCTCAAACCTTGGGCTTCAAAATGAAACCTGGGTTAATACCCTGCAGGTGTAGAATGTGGTGTGGGCTGGGAAAGGTATTCCTGTGAAATCGTCTTTATTCTCCACAGAATGCTGCTGGCTTGTTAGGTGAGCTTAAAATCCTCAGTATTGGGTTTGAGTTTCTCAGCGATCATTTGTGTTCTACCCGAGTAAAGAAGCAATAAGCATTTGTCTGCAGTGAGCTGAATCATCCTGAGGGAGCAGTTTACATCATTAGAATGTAATGAAATAAGTTGTCACCAACAGCTGCCAACAATATTTCTGGTGACTTGGAAAAAGGTTATGTTTAGCAGACACTTTCTGAGTTGTATTTACTTTTGTACATGGAGGGAGGCCTGGTATGCTGGCAGGCTGATGTTCTTTCCGATTTCAAGTACTTTAATAATGGTTTGTCTGAGTGAGTACAGAAGAATTGAGTAAAGTTCTTGATGAAATGCTGGATGTCAAAGCAATAATTTAATGCTTCACCAGGAGGCTTGAAGAGTCTGTTCTCCTCAAAGATGAAGTGTGTAGCATACTAAATACTATTCATCACAGAATTTTCTTCTCTTATTATTAAGCACAGCAGTAAAAACTCTTGTCTGAGGAGCCAGTGAATCTTGAAGCCTTTACGTTTTTTCCACGTACACCATCACCTCCCAGGCCCAAGCCTAATCCATGTTTAAACAACAGCAACAAACTCCTAACTGGTCTCCCTGTCTCTCTACTTGCCATTCTATACACAGTTCTCCATTTGGTAGCCAGAATTATTGTTCTCGACACAAATCTGATTGTATTTAGTTGCTGTTTCCCCAGCATTCAGAACTGGCTTTTAAAAAATATTTACTTGGCTGCACTGGGTCTTTATTGTAGCACGCTGGATCTTTATCTGTGGCATGTGGAATCTAGTTTCCTGACCAGGGATCAAATACAGGCCCCCTGCATTGGGAGTGTGGAGTCTTAGCCACTCTTCTACCAGGGAAGTCTGTAGAACAGTTTTTGACACATGGTAGATGGCCACTAATCATTTGTCGCTGCTGCTGCTGCTGCTGCTAAGTCGCTTCAGTCGTATCCGACTCTGTGTGACCCCATAGTGAACAAATAACTGTTACTCTCCTGCTTAAACCTTTCAAACCCTCCCCACTGCCTTCAGGATACAGATCAGCTTTCTTAACATGGGCTTCTAGGCTCATCCCCTTCCTTACACACTCTGCTCCATCCTGAACTACTTGTGGCTCCTCCAGTCTGCCATCTTTCTCTTCTCTGAGCCTTAACACCTGCTGTTCTGTCTGCCCAGATATCTTCCCTTCATTCTACCTACCTTTCTTTAACAGGTAATACCTTTTCATTCTTTTGGTCTCAGTCTAGATGTCAACTCTTATAGCAAGTCTTCTCTGATTCTCCCAAAATTGAGTTGCTTGGACCTCACGTGTGAGCCCAGCTCCTGAACTTTCCCACCACATCTTTGTCACACTGCTCTGTAATTGCTGATTTTCTTGTCATGAATGCAAGTAGGTGTTAACTCCTAGGGTGCAGAGATGATATCTATCTTACTTAACATTCTACAGGTCCTATTAGCTAACACAGGTCTTGGTCCCTAGTAAAATAAACCATTGCCTGCTGTTGAGTGAATGAATCAGTTGATATAAATAGCCTAGGGAACCTAAGGCATAGCCTTGGTTTTCCCCCTTTCCTTTAGTCAGAAGAAGGTACTAAAGATACTTTCACAGGTTTGCAGAGTTACTGACTCTGGTTCAGCTCCCTCACTTGACACTTATGTGGTCACCATTCTGGCCCTAGCTACCATCAGTCCTCACTTGGATTAGAGAAACGGACTCCTAATTATTCCCCCCATACCTTCTTGTCATTCTACACAGTTTTCTATTCAGTGGCCAGAGAGGTGGAAGCCCGGAATGTTTGAATAACTTATTCAAAGCTTTCAATGGTTTAGTAGCAAAATCATTATGAGAACCCATTTTTAAGGAACTTTTTTTTTTCTAGCTTCTCTACAGTCCCAAATATCCCCTGATTAAATACAATTTGATTCTGATTTATACTTAAGTTTCCTAACATAGATATGTTATTCTAATTCCAGCTGTGCTTTTCCTTGAGGTCTTTGCACAAGTCCTAGAAATCATACCTTTACTCCCTCTTTGCAATTCTGGAGACATCTGCTTTCCATCATAAGTAACATCCCTTATTTAGAGAAATTTCACTGAAAGGAAGTTATAGAATTATCCTTAAATCTGCAGAATACTTATAAAGGCTTGATGCCTCAAAAAAAATCTGTATTCAAATTTTTCACCTTCAGTGAGTATATATTTTTTATGCATTCAGTCTATGAAGACACAAGAGGGAGGGGGCAGGAGCTAAAGTTTGTTCTAGTCCAGAAGTCTGTGCTCTCTCTTAATTTCCTCTTGGTAGGTATCTTTTTCATTAATTTCCTGATATTGGTAGTTTGTTCTGCTGAACACTCAGGGACCCAATGGAAAAAGTTTTCTGTTTCTTGGTGTCCATTTTTTAGCTATCCCCTGGAGAAGGGAATGATGGCAACCTACTCTAGTAGTCTTGCCTGGAGAATTTCATGGACAGAGGAGCCTGGAGGGCTACAGTCCATAGTGTTGCAGTGAATCAGACATGACTGAGCAACTAACACAGCATGCAATTACCATCTTGTTTCATTCATAGCAAGGTTTTTTTTTTTTTTGCTTTTGTGTTTGTTTGATTATTTTTTTCCTTCCCTAGCTTGTTGTTGCTGTAATAGGGCACATTATAAAACATAATGGGGTTTTGAAAGGGAGAGAGCTGATACTGGGGTTTGCCATGTGCCCTGGGTACACATACCTATAAGTAAGAATCATCTGAAGAAGGTGCAGAGTGAATTTTAGGGTTGAGGTCTTGCTGCTGCTGCTGCTAAGTCGCTTCAGTCGTATCCGACTCTGTGCGACGCCATAGACGGCAGCCCACCAGGCTCCCCCGTCCCTGGGATGCTCCAGGCAAGAACACTGGAGTGGGTTGCCGTTTCCTTCTCCAATGCATGAAAGTGAAAAGTGAAAGTGAAGTCACTCAGTCGTGTCCGACTCTTAGTGACCCCATGGACTGCAGCCTACTAGGCTCCTCCATCCATGGGATTTTCCAGGCAAGAGTACTGGAGTGGGGTGCCATTGCCTTCTCCATGAGGTCTTGCAGGCAGTTATTAGGACCTGGACTTTGGAAAGGGTGAGGGTGGAAAGCAGAGAGAGGTGTTTTTAGAGGCCAAGCAGCTGGGACCACCTTCAAGTAGCAGGTGACACATCCATGGAGAATCTGACTAAAAACCTTGCATATAGCTGATGAAGTGTACAAGTCTCAGGGCTTCTTCCCCAGCACATTCATTCCTTCCTAAAAGACCATAGCACTTCTTTTTAAACGTTTTATTTCATTTTAATTTCAAAATAATTTTAGATTTATGGAAAAAACTGCAAAAATAGCACATTTTTATATTCACAATCCTCCAAACATGATTATTTTTACCATATATGCTTTACCATTCTCTCTTTCTAGGCACACAAACTGAACACACACACACAATGTTTTTTTGAGTCATTTGAAAGTATGTCACAAATACGCCGCATTACTCCTATGTGTTTAGGTGTGTATTTTCTAAAAACAATGACAGTATCTTACTGAACTACAGAATAATTATCAAAATCAGGAACTTAACATGGATACAGTATTAATTATTGTCTAATCTACGAACCCAAGTCAAATCTTGTCAATTATCTTCTTAACGTCCTTTATGAAAAAAAGAAAAACAATTCTGATTCAAAATTCAATCCAGATTATTCTTTGCATTTGGTTGCCATGTTTTTAAAGTTTTCTTTAATCTGGAATCATTTTTCTTTGTCATGACTTTGACGTTTTTGAAGAGTACAAGATATTTATTTTTTCAAAAGTCCCTCGGTTTGAGTTTGGTATTTCCTCATGATTAGATTCTGACTGTAAATTTTTGGCAGATTGAGTCTCAGCTTCACGTTGGCTTGCATGTGCTGTCAGCTATAGTACTGGTCATGTCTCATTAACGATCCCTTGGTCAGCATGGTATCACTTGGTTAGATTTCTCCACCATAAAGTTACAATTTCTCCTTTGGTAATCAGTAGGTATCTTGTGGAGAGATACTTTGAGACTATGCAAACATCTTATTTCTCATGAAGGTATAACCCAGTAAATTTAGCATTCATTAATGATTCTTGCCTGAGACTATTATTACCATGGTAGTTGTCAATAGTGATTTTGAATTGCATTATTTCTTCTATATTTATTGATTGGAATTTTACTTCAAGGAAAGTTTTCCCTTCTGATTGATTTATATTTATGGTCTCACAGACTGTTCTCTTCTATGTTGTCATTCGTTATTGTAAGTACCTATTTGGATGCTCAAACTGACCTAGGTTTAGCTTGCGGGGAGCCCTTTAAAGCTGATTCTGTATTCTTTTGATCTATCTCCATCAGTCTTTTAATATTTCGTTACCCTCTAGTATAGCAAAATGTTGTAGACTTATCTTGTACATATCCTATCCCAGTCCTGAAACTAGTTGTTTCTTCAATTGGCTCTAACTCCTTTTGGTGAAGAATGGCATTTAGAAACCAAGATCTGGGTGCTGATGGATTCATCAATACTGAAATATCATTTCTTCTAGTCTCTCAGTAAATATAACCAGAGAACTCACACACACACACACACACACACACACACACACACACTCATAGACATATATCTTATTTCTATTTCTCGAGAACCTTACCTTTTGCTTATTTAGCTCACAGGGCAATGAAAAAGGAATTATTATTTTGTTTGGTTAACACTTTAAAAAATTTCTAGGATTCATACTTTCATCAGGCTTAAAAAATATTCATCTTTTCCTCCTCAGTTCCTGGACACATTTCATATATCTATTTTACATTTGCAAACTCTAGAACATGTGTGACATAGAGTTACAAATATAGATCAATGTAAGTAACCAGGAACAATGGGAGAGTGCAAGTCTCACTGGTCTCCAGGGTTTGATTGCAGAAGGTTATGGGCATCAGAATATGCCATGATATTTGATCTTGTTCCCTTGATGAGGCAGGTGAGATGGGAAAAGTTCAATTATTTTGACATACGTGATCAATATTGATCTGAAAAAAACAAGGAACAGTATTTTATTTAGATACATATTATTATAATGTACATGTTGGTTAACAGTAATTATATTCAATGAAAAAAATGTTCTGTGGCAAAATATATGTCATCGTTGTTCAGTTGCTAAGTCATTTCCAGCTTTTGACTTTTTGTGACCTCATGGACGGTAGCACCCCAGTCTCCTCTGTCCTCTACTGTCTCCCAGAGTTTGCTCAGATTCATGTCCATTGATTTGGCAATGTTATCTAACCATCTCATCCTCTGCCTCTCCCTTCTCCTTTCGCCTCCAATCTTTCCCAGCATCAAGGTCTTTTCCAATGAGTTGGCCCTTCACATTAGATAGCCAAATTTTTGGAGATTCAGCTTCAGGTGAAATATTTCAGGAGTATTGAATATGCTAGTGGGTATTGCAACTTCAAAAAAATAATTTATTTTTTAATTGAAGGATAATTGCTTTCCAGAACTTTGTTGTTTTCTGCCAAATATGGTATTATCACTTTTCAAGAAAAGGATATAGTGCAAAATTTCCCAGACTCACTTCTCTGTGGAATCCCCTTTTTATGGATCATCTAGATGAATTTGTGTTCCATGAAAACCACTTTGGAAAATGCTGTTACATAACTCATTCACTCACATAGAGTCATAATACAAAAATGTCCCAGAAAACATAACTTGCTCTGAGCCCCTGAACTCTCCTGAATGAAGACCTGATGAAGTGGTTTGTGTTTTCTGTAGAGGAAAGAAGCCCAAAAAGTGTGAGTTATATTTTTCTCTCTGACCCAGGTTTCTATGTGTCCCTGATCAAATGGAAGGCTTGGGGTTTTCCTGTCTCTGTAACAATGAGGTAGTGGAGATGTTTAAATTTTAACAAATGTGCTGCTGTGCTGTGCTTAGTTGCTCAGTCATATCCAACTCTTTGTGATCTCATGGACTGTAGCCTGCCAGGCTCCTCTGCACATGGGGATTCTCCAGGCAAGAATACTAGGGTGGGTGGCCATGCCCTCCTCCAGGGCATCTTCCCAACCCAGGGATCGAACCCAGGTCTCCTGCATTGCAGGCAGATTCTTTACTGTCTGAGCCACCAGGGAAGCCCAGGACTACCGGAACAAATGTGCTAATCACTCTAAATATTTATTTCTGACAGATACATCCATACTATCTCCTGATTCCCCAAGGGTTCCTGCCCCAACTTCTACCATAAGCTGTTGTAATCCCAACTCCTGAAATGAACTTAGAACACTTTGGAAAATACGTGAGCGTCAGAGAGGTGACTCTAGTAGAAGTATTAGTGATACATATAAACTAATGCCACTGCATAGAACATTTTAATCTATATTCCTTTAAAAAACATGTTTGTCAGAGAAATTAAGAGTTGGTAACCTTAAGAAATTTCTCAAGAGGCAGATCAGGTGGT
Source organism: Bison bison bison (assembly GCF_000754665.1). Classification (NCBI taxonomy): domain Eukaryota; kingdom Metazoa; phylum Chordata; class Mammalia; order Artiodactyla; family Bovidae; genus Bison; species Bison bison. The sequence continues at coordinate 8,084,030 of NW_011495027.1, forward strand.
CTGGTATTCCCATCTCTTTCAGAATTTTCCACAGTTTCTTGTGATCCACACAGTCAAAGGCTTTGGCATAGTCAATAAAGCAGAAATAGATGTTTTTCTGGAACTCTCTTGCTTTTTCCCTGATCCAGCAGACGTTGGCAATTTGATCTCTGGCTCCTCTGCCTTTTCTAAAACCAGCTTGAACATCTGGAAGTTCACGGTTCACATATTGCTGAAGCCTGACTTGGAGAATTTTGAGCATTACTTTACTAGCGTGTGAGATGAGCACAATTGTGCAGTAGTTTGAGCATTCTTTGCCATTGCCTTTCTTTGGGATTGAAATGAAAACTGACCTTTTCCAGTCCTGTGGCCACTGCTGAGTTTTCCAAATTTGCTGGCATATTGAGTGAGCACTTTCACAACATCATTTTTCAGTATTTGGAATAGCTCAACTGGAATTCCATCACCTCCACTAGCTTTGTTCGTAATGATGCTTTCTAAGGCCCACTTGACTTCACATTCCAGGATGTCTGGCTCTAGGTCAGTGATCACGCCATCGTGATTATCTGGGTCATGAAGATCTTTTTTGTACAGTTCTTCTGTGAATTCTTGCCGTCTCTTCTTAATGTCTTCTGCTTCTGTTAGGTCCATACCATTTCTGTCCTTTATCGAGCTCATCTGTGTCAGACTTTATTTTTCTGGGCTCCAAAATCACTGCAGATGGTGACTGCAGCCATGAAATTAAAAGACGCTTACTCCTTGGAAGGAAAGTTATGACCAACATAGATAGCATGTTCAAAAGCAGAGACATTACTTTGCCAACAAAGGTTCGTCTAGTCAAGGCTATGGTTTTTCCTGTGGTCATGTATGGATGTGAGAGTTGGACTGTGAAGAAGGCTGAGCGCCAAAGAATTGATGCTTTTGAACTGTGGTGTTGGAGAAGACTCTTGAGAGTCCCTTGGACTGCAAGGAGATCCAATCAGTCCATTCTGAAGGAGATCAGCCCTGGGATTTCTTTGGAAGGAATGATGCTAAAGCTGAAACTTCAGTCCTTTGGCCACCTCATGTAAAGAGTTGACTCATTGGAAAAGACTCTGATGCTGGGAGGGATTGGGGGCAGGAGGAGAAGGGGACGACAGAGGATGAGATGGCTGAATGGCATCACTGACTCGATGGTCATAAGTCTGAGTGAACTCCGGGAGTTGGTGATGGACAGGGAGGCCTGGCGTGCTGTGATTCATGGGGTCACAAAGAGTGGGACACGACTGAGCGACTGATCTGATCTGAACCTTAAGAAATCCACACTTTATACTGATTTCTTTTTTTCCAGTCAGTCACAGAAAATGCAAGTTTAATTAAAATTTTTTGCAAGTAGATTACATCATACAAATATTTTAGTATTGTATCATCTAGAATAATGATGTTGACTATAAAGTGTTTTTATACTTTTTTTTTTTTTTTTTTACTGACTGATAGGTGTTTACCAATGCTACTAAATACATTCCTCCAACATTTTTAAGATTAATGAACAAAGCATTTTGGGTCCCCGAATGGGTGTTAGATCTGTAAATCAATCTCATGGATCATTTAAAATTACTAATCATAAGCAAATAGATAAGCAAGAATGACTATAAATTGGGTTAATTACTGTAGCTCAAGTTTTAGCTCATAATTTTGACTTTCAAAGGCTACACAAACCAATTTTGTACTCTTAGATTATAATGAGCAGTCTTTATTCTTTAATCAGTTCGCCCATATCTAGCTGTCTAATGTAACATTCCTTTGAAGTCTAGAAAGATCTAACATAATTGAAGAAATGTCGAACTACTTGACTCTTTTTTTTTAATATAAAGGAATTAAACATTAATCAGGCTTGCGCATCTCAATTAAGCCAATTAAAGTTATCACAGAATGCAGTGCAGACCGCAATAGGTAGCTTTAATGCTTGAATACATTATCAACTTTTACCTAACATTCCCATCTTCATTATTTTGTTCCTCAGAAAAGTAAATACAAACCCGAAATCCATATCAGAAAGTCCACCAGTTAATACAATCTGGCAAAGCCCTGACAAAACAAATAGTTAAAATGGTGTTTATTTAACTAGTGCTGATAGTGCTGGAACTTACCTTACATTTTTCTGCCAGAAAAGGAGTTCTGTAATTATGGTGATAACTGGTGCCTTCATCCAAACAGCCCATTAACTATTCGATTTGTTTCCCTAACAACCAGGAAGTGGTTTTGGTCTTGCAGGCTATGGTATATACACACAAAGTCCATATAATTACTAATAATTTGTAACAAGTGTTAATTGATAAACAGCTCCCTCTGGTAGCTTAATTAAAGCTGTAGGATAGTGAGGCGATTTACAACTGGGATTGATCTCAATTAGTCAACAAAATCTGTGTAGTCTGTTCAAAGGAGAGGAAGGAAATTTAGCCTAGTGAGGCTTTGGGGATTTCGTCTCGTCTTCCCTGTTTCTTTTTCCTCCAAGAAGAGAAATATCATCAGAAGAGCTGCACTGCTTTGTCGGGAACCATCTACCCGGCTTACACGGTGTTTCTTGTAAGTTCTTTGGCATTTGTTCCTCTCTTTGTTTATTTCTGTCAGGTTACTGAAAAAATATTCAAGCATTTGCTTTTATTACACCCAGTGGTGCACATTGCCGAACACAAACCCTAAGGGACCCAAAAGTAGAAGGAAAAAAACCAATTTTTTAAAATGTCAGGTTTTGATCTGGCAGATCTGTTTGCAAACTGGCATTCGGGGGGCATAATAAAAAGGAAGCCCAGGAAAGGTGGCATGGGGGAATCACCAGAGCCCGGCGGGCCTGGGGATCTTGTAAAGCCAGTTTGGCTGCTTCAGGATTCAGCTTATTTTATCATGTGGGTTGATATAATAAAAACCTAATCTAAGTGTTGCTGAAATTGCCCCTATGGAATAGAAGAGGAAAAAAGTGTCATCTGTGCTCAGTGAGATCACAGACTGGCTGCAAACAGCTGCTGAAACATTAATTAATCTGTTTGCAAATAAATTGTGGATCTGTACTAGCTGAAATTGCTGTTATAAACAAGCTGGGGTGCTGTACTTTCCAGATTTGTCTGTATGTTAAGACTTTTTCCCCCCATATACTGCAAAATCACCAGGGCCCAGACACTGTATGTTTACTTCTAGAAGCTCTGAGCCAGTGTACTGACGTTACCTCACAGACACTCAGCTTGGAGGCAGTTCATACCGGTTGTGGTACTTTTGAAAATGGTACAATACTGTGTGAAAGGTCTGTACCTCATTTAAGTCAGATTTGTTAATCAAAGAGAATGAAATATTCTACAGAGCAAATGAATGTGGATTTAGTAATTTTGTAATTTTAAAGCATTTGGTAAGTGTCACAGTTGCTTAATTTGTTTTAACTAGACTGTGGCAAATTCTAGTTGCCTTGACACTTAGAGGATTAATGTTGGTTCCCAGTACTTACTCACTTTTTAAAAAGTGATAGGATATGTACTGTAACAGAGAATGTATAAGAGTTTGTTTTGCCAAAAATTGAAGTTAGGATGCTCTCTGTTCCCTGGTTTTTCTGTCCTTTGTTCTTGAAGGTGATTTTAATTCAGTGAACGTTTGTGTGCCCACTCTTCAGTTATCCAAGCAATGGTTATCAAATGCTGAATATGAGCCAATTATTCTGTTAAGTGCTGGGTTATAGGAGGTCCTCAGAATGTAACCCTCATTCTCAAAGGGCTTTGGTCTAGTGCAGGGACTGACCAACTTTTTCTTATAGGGCCAGATAGTAAATATTTTAGGCTTCGGGGCCTGATGGGCTCTGTATCAATATCCAACTCTGCTGTAGGGTAGAAGCAGCCATAGCCAATATGTAAATAAACGAGCATGATGGTGTTCTATTTACAAAAACCAGCAGCAGACTGGAATTACTCCTGGGCTCTGGTTTGCCAGTTTCTGGTTTAGTGGGAAGGAGTCAAATAAAAGCTAAACTACAATACCTGCAACACAACTCAGTGGTCTGACCGTGTTCCCTTGGAGTTATTGGGTGTTACTGGGACACATTGCAGGCACATTCTATCCAGGTTTGGAGGTGGTAATGGCTGTAAGTTCAGGGTGGGGCCAACAAAGTCTTTAGAGGAACTCTAAATGAGAACATCTGGATGAGAAGAAGCTATTCAGATGAAGGGCAACCAAGGTGGGTGCAGTGTGCCAGTTACAGGAGACAAGATGGGTCAAAGTCAAGGGTGAGAGACTGTGGTATGTGTGGTAGTATCATTAAGACATTCATCCATATTATGATTTTCCTATTCCTTCCAGACACATTGAAGGATCACCCTTCTCCATTCTGCCCTAACAGTAAACATAGCCATGTGACTTGCCATGGTCAGTGAAATGTGCGAAGAAACGGCATGAGTTACCCCTGGGTAGAAAACTGAAGGGCCAGGGCTGGACTGGCTCTCCACATTCACGTCCCTTGCAGGCATCACAGACACTCTGGTAAATCTATCTGAGACTGATCCTGCATGTTCCTTAATTCTTGAGAAATTATCATGAAAGCATACTCACAATTTGCACTGAGCATTTCACGTGAGATTCTTTCTTTAAAAAATAATTTTATTTATTTATTTTATATTTTTTCACTGTGCTGGGTCTTTGTTGCTGGGCGGACTTTTCTCTAGTTGTGGCCAAGCTGGGAGTTACTCTCTAGTTGCTGTGCCAGGGCTTCTCATTGTAGTGGCTTCTCTTGTTAAGGAGCATGGGCTCTAGGGCATGTGGGCTTCAGTGTGGTAGTTGCAGTTCCCAGGCTCTAGAGCACAGTCTCAATAGTTGTGGCTCATAGGCTTAGTTGCTCCGCAGAATGTGGGATCTTCCATAGCAAGGGATCGAACCCATGTCCCCTGCATCGGCAGGAAGATTTTTTTAACTGAGCTACCAGGGAAACCCTTGTGTGATGTTCTGATAAACTTGCCTTGAGTGAAACACTGCAATGTTGTTTCCTAAATTCTGGCAGAGCCTAGTCTATCTTGATTGTTGCAGTGTTTTCCTGAGACTGAAACTATTTGTGGAAGAATTTACCCTGGTTACTGGGATAGATCTAAGGAATTTGCAGTCTACTGACATGCAATCATGACACAAAGCAAGATGTCTAAGTGCTTTGAGAGGAGTAAAAAGTCCAAGGGAACAGCATAAGGGAGAAAGCCCACCCTCAAGGCTATCAAGAAAGGCTTCATTAGAGAACTGTCACTTGAGTTGAGCTATAAAAACCGCGTAGAAGCGCGCCGGCTGCGACGGACCGCGCAGAAGCTGGCGGAGAGGAGCTACCCAACAGGAGCAGCTGAGAGGAGCTACCCCATGTCCCAGGAGCAGCGGCTGTGCAGCGCAGGAGAGCTGAGAGGAGCTACTCCATGTTCAAGGTCAGGAGGGGCGGCAGTGAGGAGATACCCCTCGTCCAAGGTAAGGAGCAGCAGCTGAGCTTTGCTGCAGCAGCCGTGAAGGGATACCCCATGTCCAAGGTAAGGGAAACACAAGTCAGACCGTAGGAGTTGCGAGAGGGCATCAGAGGGCAGACACGCTGAAACCATAATCACAGAAAACTAGCCAATCTGATCACAGGGACCATAGCCTTGTCTAACTCAATGAAACTAAGCCATGCCCTGTGGGGCCACCCAAGACAGACGGGTCATGGTGGAGAGGTCTGACAGAATGTGGTCCAAGGAGGAGGGAATGGCAAACCACTTCAGTATTCTTGCCTTGAGAACCCCATGAACAGTATGAAAAGGTAAAATGATAGGATACTGAAAGTGGAACTCCCTGGGTCGGTAGGTGCCCAATATGCTACTGGAGATCAGTGGAGAAATAACTCCAGAAAGAATGAAGGGATGGAGCCAAAGCAAAAACAATACCCAGCTGTGGATGTGACTGGAGATAAAAGCAAGGTTCAATGCTGTAAAGAGTAACATTGCATAGGAACCTGGAATGTCAGGTCCATGAATCAAGGCAAATTGGAAGTGGTCAAACAAGAGATGGCAAGAGTGAACGTTGACATTCTAGGAATCGGCGAACTAAAATGGACTGGAATGGGTGAATTTAACTCAGATGACCATTATATCTAATACTGCAGGCAGGAATCCCTCAGAAGAAATGGAGTAGCCATCATGGTCAACAAGAGTCCATAATGCAGTACTTGGATGGAATCTCAAAAATGACAGAATGATCTCTGTTCGTTTCCAAGGCAAACCATTCAATATCATGGTGATCCAAGTCTATGCCCCAACCAGTAATGATGAAGAAGCTGAAGTTGAATGGTTCTATGAAGACCTCTAAGACCTTTCAGAACTAACAGCCAAAAAAGATGTCCTTTTGATTTTAGGGGACTGGAATGCAAAAGTAGGAAGTCGAGAAACACCTGGAGTAACAGGCAAATTTGGCCTAGGAGTACGGAATGAAGCAGGGCAAAGGGTAATAGAGTTTTGCCAAGAGAACGCACTGGTCATAGCAAACACCCTCTTCCAACAACGTAAGAGAAGACTCTACACATGGACATCACCAGATGGTCAACACCAAAATCAGATTGATTATATTCTTTGCAGCCAAAGATGGGGAAGCTCTATACAGTCAGCAAAAACAAGACCAGGAGTGGACTGTGGCTCAGATCATGAACTCCTTATTGCCAAATTCAGACTTAAATTGAATAAAGTAGGGAAAACCACTAGACCATTCAGGTATGACCTAAATCAAATTACTTATGATTATACAGGGGAAGTGAGAAATAGATTTAAGGGACTAGATCGCTAGACAGAGTGCCTGATGAACTATGGACGAAGGTTCGTGACATTGTACAGGAGACAGAGACCATCCCCATGGGAAAGAAATGCAAAAAAGCAAAACGGCTGTTTGAGGAGGCCTTACAAATAGCTGTAAAATGAAGGGAAGGGAAAAGCAAAGGAGAAAAGGAAAGATATAACCATCTGAATGCAGAGTTCCAAAGAATAGCAAGGAGAGATAAGAAAGCCTTCCTCCATGATCAGTGCAAAGAAATAGAGGAAAACAATAGAGTGGGAAAGACTAGAGATCTCGTCATGAAAATTGGAGATACCAAGGGAACATTTCATGCAAAAATGAGCACAATAAAGGATAGAAATGGGATGGACCTAACAGAAGCAGAAGAGATTAAGAAGAGGTGGCAAGAATACAGAGAAGAACTGTACAAAAAAGATCTTAATGACCCAGATAATCACGATGGTGTGATCACTCACCTAGAGCCAGACATCCTGGAATATGAAGTCAAGTGGGCCTTAGAAAGCATCACTACGAACAAAGCTAGTGGAGGTGATGGAATTCCAGTTGAGCTCTTTCAAATCCTGAAAGATGATTTTGTGAAAGTGCTCACTCAATATGCCAGCAAATTTGGAAAACTCAGCAGTGGCCACAGGACTGGAAAAGGTCAGTTTTCATTTCAATCCCAAAGAAAGGCAATGGCAAAGAATGCTCAAACTACTGCACAATTGTGCTCATCTCACACGCTAGTAAAGTAATGCTCAAAATTCTCCAAGCCAGGCTTCAGCAGTATGTGAACCATGAACTTCCAGATGTTCAAGTTGGTTTTAGAAAAGGCAGAGGAACCAGAGATCAAATTGCCAACATTCGCTGGATCATGGAAAAAGGCAAGAGAGTTCCAGAGAAACGTCTATTTCTGCTTTATTGACTATGCCAAAGCCTTTGACTGTGTGAATCACAATGAACTGTGGAAAATTATGAAACAGATGGGAATACCTGATCTGCCTCTTGAGAAACCTGTATGCAGGTCAGGAAGCAACAATTAGAACTGGACGTGGAACAACAGACTGGTTCCAAATAGGAAAACGAGTACGTCAAGGCTGTATATTGTCACCCTGATATTGAACTATATGCAGAGTACATTGAATTTATATACAGAGTACATCATGAGATATGCTGGGTTGGAAGAAGCACAAGCTGGAATCAAGATTGCCGGGAGAAATATCAATAACCTCAGATATGCAGATGACACCACCCAGCAATCT
>NW_011495027.1:8092223-8098412 GCF_000754665.1 Bison bison bison
CAGAAATAAAGATCATGGCATCTGGTCCCATCACTTCATGGGAAATAGATGGGGAAACAGTGCAAACAGTGTCAGACTTTATTTTTCTGGGCTCCAAAATCACTGCAGATGGTGATTGCAGCCATGAAATTAAAAGATGCTTACTCCTTGGAAGGAAAGTTATAACCAACATAGATAGCATATTCAAAATCAGAGACATTACTTTGCCAACAAAGGTCCATCTAGTCAAGGCTATGGTTTTTCCAGTGGTCATGTATGGATGTGAGAGTTGGACTGTGAAGAAAGCTGAGTGCCAAAGAATTGATGCTTTTGAACTGTGGTGTTGGAGAAGACTCTTGAGAGTCCCTTGGACTGCAAGGAGATCCAACCAGTCCATTCTGAAGGAGATCAGCCCTGGGATTTCTTTGGAAGGAATGATGCTAAAGCTGAAACTCCAATACTTTGGCCACCTCATGTAAAGAGTTGACTCATTGGAAAAGACCCTGATGCTGGGAGGGATTGGGGTCAGGAGGAGAAGGGGACAACAGAGGATGAGATGGCTGGATGGCATCACTGACTCGATGGACATGAGTCTGAGTGAACTCCGGGATTTGGTGATGGACAGGGAGGCCTGGCGTGCTGCGATTCATGGGGTCACAAAGAGTTGGACACGACTGAGCGACTGAACTGAACTGAACTGATAAAGAACAATTAGAGTTTTGTCAGACAGTTATGTACAAGATGGAAAGGCTTATGAATGGTACAAAGAGAATGAGACACAGTAAGGAGGCCACAAAATTTTGCATAAAATCATGCAGATTGACAGCAAGACAAGAAAATCAAGATCAATCAGTGGGGACCTAAACTCCATACTAAGGGGTTTGAACTCTGAGGTAGAGTGGGCAGAGCAGTTGATGTAGAGTCAGAAGACAAACCTAGACATTAGGTTTTAAAACCTAATTTTAAACCTCTGTATTAAAAAGCAGATATATCACTTTGCCAATAAAGGCCCATATAGTCAAAGCTATGGTTTTTCCAGTAGTCAAGTATGAATGCGAGAGTTGGCCCATAAAGAAACGCAGAGCAGTGCTGGAGAAGACTCTTGAGAGTCCGTTCGACTGCAAGGAGATCAAACCAGTCATTCCTAAAGGAAAATGAACCCTGAATATTCATTGGAAGGACTGATGCTGAAGTTGAAGCTCCAATACTTTGGCCACCAGATGTGAAGAGCCACCTCATTGGAAAAGATCCTGATGCTGGGAAAGATTGAGGGCAGGAGGAGTAGAAGGGGGCAACAGAGGATGAGATAGTTGGAAGATACCACCAGTTCAAAGGACATGAACTTGGGCAAACTCCAGGAGATGGTGAGGGACAGGGAGGCCAGGTGAGCTGCAGTCCATGGGGTCACAGAGAGTCTGACACAACTTAGTGAGTGAACAACAACAACGGAAGACACGGCTTCTTGTATGCTTTCTACAGGTGGCTAGCTGGGGTTGGCCAGGAAGGGTGTCTCTCTCCACAAGGCTACTGATTTGGTACCTTTTTGGTACTCTCAGACTGGCACAATCCTGGGCACATTCCTCTTTCTATTCCTGGAGATAGCAGGTAAAGACCCTGAACTTGTTGATGGAACAAGTCAGTGGCTGGATTTCAGGGATACTTACGATAATACTTATTCTGGGTTTATTAGTTCAGTTTTAAAGATGATGAGACGGAGGCCCAGAGAATTTACCTGAATCGTTTGGCTAGTTCAAGGCCTGTGCTAGAACTGAAGCTTCCAGGCCGCACTGTACGACCTCTCAAAAGAGAGACTCCTAAGCCAGGATCCTGTTCTCCAAGTGTTCCCAAAGGGGTGCTGGAGGTCAGAGGGCAGAAGTGAGGTCCCACGTGGTTGGAGGAACAACTCCAAAAGAGCAAAGGAACTGATATTGTACATCTGAGCTTGCTACATGGAGGTGGGAATAAGGTTGTAAGTAAAGACCTGAAGTGGTGGCCAGAGGGTGGGGCAGGTGGGGACATTAGGGAGAGTTTGATAAAAGAGTACAAACTTTCAGCCGTAAGATGAGTGAGATCTGAATATCTAATGCATAACATGATGACTGTAGTTGATAAAAATGTATTGTATAATTGAAATTTTCTAACAAAATAGAGCCTAAATGTTCTCACCAAAAAAAAAAAAGTGAAGTGATAGAGGTATGTATTAATTCTCTAAATGAGGGGAATTCTCTCACAATGTATTACATGTATGTCAAATCATCGTGATATACACTTTAAGTATCTTATTTGTCAATTATACATCAACAAAGCTGAAAAAAGAGACCTGATATTCCCATAGATGAGGTTGTCCTTGACATAAGACTTATGCTTCCATTAGCGTCATTTTAGGAGCCTCTAATGCTTGAAGCTTTGCACATTCTTTTCTCTTTGTAGTTACATGAATCACTGATTACAGTTGCTGTCAATACAATATTATTCTAGGAGTAATAAGTTTAAAAAATTTTGTTAATGGCTCTCTGCTTCAGAGGCAGTGAGATACGGAGCATGGAATCAGAAGTTGGCTTGCTTGCATAATCTGGTTCCCAAATCTGCCAACTTCATGCAAAACTCAATCTCTTCTGCAATTTTTTTCACCCAACCCCTAGAAAGGAATGGAGAAACTACTGTCAAATCTTTTTAAATAAAAGATGCCATTTTTGCTGCTATCCATTTTAAGACTTTCCCAAGTTCAATAGGAAGGAAGAGACTGCTGCTGTGGGGCGTCGGCACTGATTGTTCAGGATGGTGGGCTGTGCTAGAACACTTTGTTTTTCTTGAAGAATCTCTCTCTTCCTCAGGGTGAAGACAAGCTTTGTATCTCTAAGCTTACGCTTACTAGTGGACCTATTAGACATTTGTTTACATAGTTTTCTCTCTCACTTATCCAGGAACTTGTTGAGAAGCAAGGCTTACTCATCTTCGAGCCTTCGCATGGTGAGGTAAAGTGGAATTGCATTGTATGTGAATCCTTCCTGTGCGGATGCATCTCACTGTACGTACCTGGGGTGGTGATGGAGAGAGAGAACGGAAACAGGGAGAGATGGAGAGAGGTGGAGCGAGAGAGAGAGGCTAAGAACTGGAAGGAGGCAGATTTCATTATGGAAAGTAGGTGATACCGCTCACTATTGCATTTACTGGTCTGAATAAGCAGCATTTAGGAGTCTCTCACCTCTAGCTTCCATTCTCTCATGCAGTCCCCTTGTCCTTATGCTTCTTGTAGACTGAGCATATTGCTGTGCTGGGTGTGATTCTCATGTTTAAAGGTACATAATTTTCCTGCAACATGGCTGCTAAACTCAGCCAACTACTTCATCTCTGCTCAGCTGAAATAGCTGCAATCTGTTCCACTGCTGAAGAAAAACTTGTTCTGTCAGAATTACTGAAAGATGCGGAGGTGTCAATCTCCAGCGTCAACCCTTCCTGAGAGATTTTCAAGCATAATTTTGACTATGCCATGTGTCTCACCTCTGCCTTCAAATATGGACTGTTGAGTCTCCTTCACACCTTGGCAGTATCTTGGGCATATCCCATAGCTTTTCCAGGGACTTTTGACTTCAGAATTCTCTCATTTTAAGGTGCTAAAATGGCCAGTCCCATTCAAATCACAGCTTCATTCTCTCATCCGGTTTCAAGCATCTCCATTTATCCACTTCCCACTAAACTTCAGCCCCATTCAATAATCTGTAGATCCAGCAGGTGAAGATGTATAGTATCTTGCTTCTTCACTATTGCTCTGCTTTATTCACTTATCTTTCTTACCCCTTTATTCTTCCAGCTCCTCCTGTGCTAGGGCAAGCAGGGTGAGATGAGAGTTTAAGGCACTGCTGTACTCGATGAGTGGGGATGAAATTTGGCTGTGGTACCTTCCATGTGGCAGAAAGCTGAGAGTTGGTTCTCTCCTTCTGGGAAACTTTTGTGTGTTCTTCAGAGATCACTTTGGGGATCTTTGGCACTGCACTGACGCTCAGTGTGGGAGATTCATTCTCTAATTAGGCTCCTACAACTGTTCTCTCAGCTCTTGCTTAGAATGGTAGACTGACAGTCTCATTCTGCTGGTGTTGCCTTGCCCTGACATGTAGCTTCCTTCAGTGGAGACCTTTCAAGACAGTAGCTAGTGAGATGGACCGTTAGTTCAGAGGAAAGCTCAGCAACCTTGCCCCCACCAAATTCTGGAAGGACAAACCACTCATATTGCTGTCTTTCTTTGTTACTATGGTCTACACATGTTTTTATCTCTCTTGCAAGGACATTGTCAGTGTCTCCCAAGAACTGCCCAGGCTCAGCTCTGGTCCAGGGTCACCAAACACTCTCTTCACCTCAGCATTTCTTTTGGAGGCTATCGTGTCTGTTGTCTCTTCTTGTAAGACTACTCACTTCTTAAATTTTCTTTCTTGAAGACTTTCTTGAATCTTCTTTCGCACTTGGCTTAGGAGGGGTCACCTAGGAAAAGAGTTAGGGGAAACGCCACAGTATAACTGACTCATTTGATGGCTTTTTAATTTCAGTGATTCTCTCAATCTTCATCTCTAATATCTTACATTCTCTTATAAACCTGGATTTTGATCACAGCCAAAATGGCAACCCACTCCAGTACTCTTGCCTGGAAAATTCCATGGACAGATAAGCCTGGTGGGCTATAGTCCATAGGGTCACAGAGTCAGACACGACTGAACACACACACAAATAAAAAACTAGTTTTTCCATCTTGTATCTTTCAAGGATTTATATTTTTTAAAATGAATATTTGTTATTTTCTGCTTTGGGCTTCAGTTTAAATTTCAAGATAATTGAAAAGTCCCTTTCAACAGTTTGATAGAGTAACATGTGAGATTTTTTTTTTGCCTTGCATACTAATTTCAAGAGCTTTTCCCCCTTATATAGTTTCATCACATACATAGGTGCTCAATACATATTTTTGAATTGAATTGCACCCATTTCCATACCTGTGGTCAAGTCAAGAGAAATTATGTGTCCTCTAGAGAATCTTCCTTCCTTCTCTGGCCTAAGATCAGCTGTTAAAGTGGGCACTACCCCTTCTGGTAGTTTTCAAAAAAGGCCAAAAGAAAACTTTGCCAGGAGACATAAAAGAAGACTAATGTATGGAAAAATGCATTTTGTTATTAAATAGGGAGACTGGATGTTGTAAACATGACAGTTATTTCTAAATTAACCTAGATATTCAAGTAATTAAATAAAAACACCAAGCTTTTTTGTGATCTTAACAAAATGATACTATAAATTCATTTGGAAAAATAAACTTGGAAAAATTCTAGGGATTAAAAAGAAAAGACAAACATTATGAGATAACTATACTACAAATCTGTAACATTTAAAACAACATAGATATTCTGGAAAAAGAGTTAAACCAATATGGAAGTTGATTATTGATAAAAGAGTTAGATCAATGCTGAAAAAAAAATTAGTAAAAGATTTGGTTGGAGACAAGTGCTCACTGGAAAAAAATTTCAACCGTATTTCTACTTCATGTCTTACATCAAAAAAAGATTGAAGACTTAAATATAAAAATCACACTGTAAATATTCTAGAGAATTCATAGTTGCATTTTTTAAATCATTTTGAATGAGGAAGAGCATATTACCTATGAAACAAAATCCCAGAAAACATAAAAATATTGACAATTTGGAAACATAGATATTTAATTCTTTTTTACAGATAAAAGAGCCACAAACTAATAAAAAACAAAACCCAACCTGGAAAAGTAATTGCTTATAAAGAGTGCTTTTGAAATATTAAGAAAAAGACTAAGAGGACGTTAGTAAGAGGTATGTGAAGATGCAAAGAAGCATAATTGAGGAACCTCACTCATAATTAAAAAAGCACAAAGACAGTGACATACTATTTTAACCTATTTGCCAAAGATTAAAAAGTGTGATCTTTTCCTTTGTTGGCATACATACAAGAAAAAAGAATGCACTTCTGCACTGTGGGTAGAAGTGTAAATTGGTGAAATGTTGTTTAGAAATAACTGACATGATTTGTCAAATTTTAAAATATGTATATCCTTTAACTGAGAGATTCCACTTTCAGGAATTATATATATGTATCAGATCAGATCAGTCGCTCAGTCGTGTCCCACTCTTTGTGACCCCATGAATCACAGCACGCCAGGCCTCCCTGTCCATCACCAACTCCCGGAGTTCACTCAAACTCATG
>NW_011495027.1:8098621-8119046 GCF_000754665.1 Bison bison bison
ATCTAGGTTGGTCATAACTTTCCTTCCAAGGAGTAAGCGTGTCTTAATTTCATGGCTGCAATCACCATCTGCAGTGATTTTGGAGCCCAGAAAAATGAAGTCTGACACTGTTTCCACTGTTTCCCCATCTATTTCCCATGAAGTGGTGGGACCGGATGCCATGATCTTAGTTTTCTGAATGTTGAGCTTTAAGCCAACTTTTTCACTCTCCACTTTGACTTTCATCAAGAGGCTTTGGAGTTCCTCTTCACTTTCTGCCATAAGGGTGGTGTCATCTGCACATGTGAGGTTATTGATATTTCTCCCAGCAATCTTGATTCCAGTTTGTGTTTCTTCCAGTCCATCATCATGTATATACAAGTATATATTTATATGCACGTGTGCTAGGTTACTTCAGTCTTGTCCGACTCTTTGCGACCCTCTGGACTGTAGCCTGCCAGGCTCCTCTGTCCACGGGATTCTCTAGGCAAGAATACTGGAGTGGATTGCCATTTACTCCTCCAGGGGTTCTTCCTGATTCAGGAATTGAATCCATGTATCCTACAGCTCCTGCAATGCAGGCGAATTCTTTACCACTAAGTCACTGGGGAAGCCCTACACACACACACACACACACACACACACACACACACACGTTGCTGTTGTTCAGTCGCTAAGCTGTGGCCAACTCTTTGCAACCTCATGGACTGTAGCACATCAGGCTTCCCCATCCTCCACTATCTCCCAGAGTTTGCTCAAGTTCATGTCCATTGAGTTGGTGATGCTATCTAACCACCTCATCCTCTGCCACCCTCTTCTTTTGCCTTCAATCTTTCCCAGCATCAAGGTCCTTTCCAGTGAGTTGGCTCTTCACATCAGGTGGCCAAAGTACTCAAGCTTCAGCTTATATATATATTATATATATATATATATATAAACTTCCTAGGTGGCACAGTGGTAAAGAATCCACCTGCCAATGCAAGAGAAGCAAGAGACACAGTTTGATCCCTGGATGGGGAAGGTCCCTGGAGTAAAAAATGGCAACGCACTCCAGTGTTCTTGCCTGGAAAATTCCATGGACAGAGGAGCCTGGTGGTCCATGGGGTTGCAAAGAGTCAGACACAACTGAATACATGCACACACACACACATAAGTTGAAACAATTAACTAAATGCCTAACGACTTATGATATGTTCATATTAGTATCCATAAAAAGGTTTGAGACAGATATAGAGATATTGATATGCAAGGATATCTAAGATATTTTATTATGTGAAAAAAGCAAACCAGAGGAAATAATGTCAAATATGACCTTATTTGTGAGCAGAAACAGGATACTCAACTAATGTGGGTTTATATACATATAGGTTTTACATACAGAGAAAAATGAAGCTGTAAAAGATTGCTATCCTTGAGAATCAGACTGAATGGCTGGAAGGAAGAAGTCCCTTAAAAACTAGTTATGCTTGGGCTTCTCTGGTGGCTCAGTGGTAGAGAATCACCTGCCAATGCAGGAGACATGGGTTGGATCCCTGGTCTGGGAAGATCCCACATGCCATGGGGCAACTAATCTTGTGTGCCACAACTACTGAATCCGAGTGCCTTAGAACCCATGCTCACAGCGTGAGAAGCCGCTGCAATGAGAAGCCTGCACACTGCAACTAGAGAGTAGCCCCTGTTCCCCGCACCTAGAGAAAAGCCAACAGTCAAAAAATAAATAAATGATAGTTACGTTTTTCTATACTGATTAAATATGTTGATGCTGTTTTACATGAGCCATATAAGCTTTCATAACTTAAAAACAAGTTAGGAAAGTTACAAAAGTTAGTAAAAGGCCAGAGTCTACAACAGAGGCTATGAGTGCCCTTCCCACTCCTTTCCCTTTCCATTTCGGTGCACACTGCCTGACTTCAAGAGTCCAACATCTGGATTTTTTTCCTGAGGATTTTCTTTGGCCTCTGAAGCTCTCTACTTACCCTTAAGTGTGTGTGAGCTCAGCTGTGTCTGACTCTGTGCGACTCTGTCTGACTGTAGCTCAACAGGCTCCTCTGTCCATGGAACTCTTCAGGCAAGAGTACTGGAGTGGGTTGCCATGCCCTCCTCCAGGAGATCTTCCCAACCCAGGGATTGAACCTATATCTCTGGTGTCTCCTGCACTGCAGACAGATTCTTTACCATTGAGCTATCTGGGAAGCCATTTACCCATATGGTAGGCTGGAACTATCAAGAATGAATGACCTTCAGGAGCACCCTCAACCAGTGACTGACAGGGGAGGTGGTGTAAAAATACTCTAGCGCCTACAGTGTCTCAGAGTCTCCCCAGTGGGACTAAGTTTCAGTTATCTAAATGGTAAGTGGCTTGATAATGGCTTTTGTTGATTGCCTTTGCTCCTCTGACTTACTCCTTTACCCTCTTGCCAATATTTCCTTCACCTTCCAAATACTGCAAGCGCCCATATCCTTGTCTTCTGATAGCTGCGGGAAGAACAAGGACTAGGACAGAGCCTCTCTGTGGTTTCAAGGTGAGAGTTGCAGCCAACCAATTAACTCAACGGTTGAGCAGAAATGTCTAGGACCATTTCATGCAGGTATTTTCCAGGTGTGAGCACTTATAAACCTCTGAAGGATGTTTTGGTTTGTGGAAATTAAGACATCCTCTATACCTTAGATAAACTCTGCTCAAAGTGCTAGGCTGGTGAACTGCAAGAGTGGGCTCCTCCTGAGTCTTCTGAGAAACTGAAGGAAGTTGAAGGGCCAAGCATCAGCCTTGAAGTATTTAGAGAGGTCACCTTGATGGTTTCTTGGCCTCTCCCATTTCCCTGAGAACATGTTTACTTTAGCTGATCGGTTGGAAGTGTATATCGTGGGCAGTTGCAAAACCTAAGGCTTTTCCCACAGGTTGTGATGGAAGTGTTTGTCCCAGGTCCTCAGGGTCCCAATCACAATTCTGTTTTACCCACACTGTGTTCCACCAGGATTTATAGAGCTGTCAGCTTATAATTGGACAGAAGGTCTGAGTTCAGTTATGGAAACAGAATTTTATTCGGTTCTTGTATTTCAAACAGTTGAGCATTTTATGGCTGGGTTGGTGAAAGGTTTTTATGCTATTGGTGTCATGAAACATTTTACAGTGAGGGATAATTGAGTTTTTATTTTTTCACTAGAAAATAATGTTATCAGCTTGGCTTTGGGGACCAAAGCAAGGAAGAGCTCAATTAATGACCAGAATTCAGGGAGACCCAGTAATTATGAAATCTGCATAGAGATGAATGCAGCAAAACAGCAAGACTAGAGAAAGAAAAAACTAATTTTGATTCTCCTGTAAAATTCTGATGGGAACAATGAAACAGTCAAGGACATTATAAATCCATTCATTTATTTCAAAATTTGCAAAACAAATCCCTTCTTACACATAGTATTTGTACAACATGAAATTATTATTCAATAAGTTGACATTTTAAACCTATTACTGCCTAAACCCATCTATTACTGAGCTATTCAGAGCACTAAGTTAACATTTACCAGAACATTCATCCTCACATCATGGGGAGATCAAGCTGAAATCCTTTATTTCATATTCAGATCTTGCCAGGTCAGGATTGAAATCGGCTACCTTTCTGATACTTTACTGAAAAGCCACTGTGAAATCCACAAAAGAATTATTATCAAGTTACTGCAGTTATTCAGCTAGATGTTGACTTTGATATGTCAAATCTCTGATCTTTAATAGAAAATTGATGGTCATGCCCTGAGGGTCAGTCATACGCACGACCAGGATAGGCCAAGGTTTGCATTAAATTACAGCCAGTCTTGTGGTCTCATTCTCTGGCAGCCAAAGTCAAACAAAGCAAATGGATCCCTTGCTAGTTGAGTCTCTTCATTGTTTTGTGTTGGCATATGGATTTAATTCTGTAATGGGGCACTGCTGGGCACAATCTGCCTTATTGATTTTCTGGAGAGAGTTTTTTCTTAGAGTACCCGGAAGTGCAATAAAAGAAAAGCAACTGGTGCAATTTTTCTTTTCTCCACCTTGGATGGTTGTGTTAGCAGCTGATTGATTCTGCCACTAGAAATCAGATGAAGATATTAAAGCTATATCATCAATCAATTTGTTTTTAGAGGATTGGCTTTCTCTGTGTTGGCAGGCTAGAGAAAAGGAAATAGTAATTCCCTTATGTCTCAATCATGGGGCAGGTTATTTGGCCGTAATGCTCCCTAGATTTGAGCTCTGCTAAAACAAACTCTTTATGTAATGGTAATGGCTGCTATGCTCCCATTTCCTGTATGGGAGGTGGGAAAGGGAGGGGAAACTAGAGGGGAAAATCATGATATAAAGTCTGTGGTTCTCACAGAGATTTTTGTGTCATCAGAGTTGTTCAGCTGCCTGGCACGAATCATAGACTGTGGAGCTCGAACAAACCCCCATGCCTATCGCCCTCTCCCTACCCCAGTGAAGCAGATGAAGACACTGTGATCCAGGGAAATTGAGGGCTTTGTACAGAGGGTCAGAGAGAATGAGCGCTCTACTCCAGTCTAGTAGAGAGCTACTGCTGCTGCTGCTGCTAAGTCGCTTCAGTCGTGTCCGACTCTGTGCGACCCCATAGATGGCAGCCCATCAGGCTCTACCGTCGCTGGGATTCTCCAGGCAAGAACACTACAGCGGGCTGTCATTTCCTTCTCTAATGCATAAAGTGAAAAGTGAAAGTGAAGTCTCTCAGTCGAGTCCTACTCTTAGCGGCCCCTTGGACCGAAGCCTACCAGGCTCCTCCATCCATGGGATTTTCCAGGCAAGAGTACTGGAGTGGGTTGCCATTGCCTTCTCCGAGTAGAGAGCTAAGCAAAATGTAAAAAGAGGAATAAAAAATGGCAGTAAAAGTCATTTTTTGATATTGTTATTCTACACTTATCTCATCTGTAAACTCTACCTTCCTCAAAGGTTGTTGTAAGGACTGATGAGAGGTTCTGGTGGTGTTGGGTAGCTTCTCCTGGGACACAGCTCCCTGGGGATGGGCACCTGGCTCAGGCGGGCTATGGCCACCATGGGATGGAATTGGCTTCTGACTCTCATCTCCTTTCTGCCTGCTTGGAAGCAGTGATCATGTTGTACTCAACTGGAATATGTGGAGGAATGGGTGCAGCACTGTATGTGTTGTTTTTGATTGGTTTATCCCTTTCCAGGTTCAAAGAGACTGGAAAAAGCATTTTGGTTTCCTGGTGTTTGGTTGGTCAAACTCACTTCTAGCTCCTTTGCTGACAGCCAAGAGAAGAGGATCTTTCCTCTCTAGAGAACATCTATGTGAGGTGTGAACAAGAGCACATTGTCAAACCAGGGGAGGTCAGCAGGTCACAGCACATTTTATTCATGCCACGATAGAGACAAGTGTGGAAACAACTCTTCAATACAGTATGTCATTATAATATTCTCCATTTTAATTATACTGATGATTGTATATTTCTAAAATCCCCTTCTAATGCCACCATGTCTAAAAACATTTTGGAGAGCAATACTAATAATAGAAATAATACTAATAATAGTACTTACATTTTGGGGGGAAAGTTAATGTACACCAAACATTGTACATGATATTTACATAGATTTTCTCACTCCAAAGAGGGAGTTCTTTTTTAATATTCCTATTCTGAAGATGGGGAAAACAAAGCTCAGGAAAGTAGAATAACTTTCCCAGAGTCCTAAGGTAAGTAGCCATGCCTCCTTCAATTCCAGATATGTCTGAAGCTGAAGCACCAGCTCTCAGCATTCATGCCTTGGCCATGCTGTTTGCTGGTGCTAGTTTGCAAGAGGGAAAAAAACACAACTTTTTGCTTTCTATGTGCAACAATTCTCTGAAACTTTAAATGGAGGCACAGAAAATAAATTGAAATCTATCCTGTCATTTCTCAGGGTCTTACATTCATTCATTCAACACACATTTGTTAAGACTTTGGTATGTGCAGCAAGCTTGCCAGGGGCTAGGGAGACAAAAGATGGAGAAATCTTGGTTCTTGTCTAATTAATACAGTCAAAGTGCAGGCCTGGTTAGCATGGCATAGTAGGGCTGTGAGCAGGATGAAAAAGCCAGCATTTTGCTAAAGAAGAGGATATGAAGAAATAGGGTTGGGTTTTGTAGGGGGCACTCCCCCCCCCTCCCCATTCCTGATGTTTATGTTCTTTAAGACAAATATTCAGGTTTTTACCTTTGGGGGAAGAAAACACTGTGAGGGTCCTAAAAACATAATTTCAGCAAGGTCTTCTTCCAGATTTGCAGGGGTGAGCGCTGGAAATGACATTCATCTGACTCAAAATAAATACTCATTAAATAAATTCAAAATAAGCCACGGGCAGGCTCTTTAAAATCCAGGGTCAACCGAAGCCATCCAAATTTGCAGCTGGCATTATCCTCTCCGTATCCAAACAGGAGTGTGTTTTAATGAAAGAGGATCACTAAATGTTTTGCCTGCATTTTAAGGCGTCGAACTCTCAGAGAGCGAGTTCTGCCTCACAGCCAGAGCTGGCCCCTTCCTCACCCTGCCCCTTTCATCTCCCTTTGTTCCGTGTCTATGCTGAGGCTGAGATTTCCCCACCTCTCTCTGTCTTACTGTGGCTCTGAAAGATGATTGCCTTCTGGTGAAGCCCTTTCCCCTTCTTCTGTACCCAAGCTCCGTGTTCAATGAACATCAAAAAGCCTTATCATACCCTGATGGTTTAAATCTTTAAACAGAGCGTAACAGCCGGAGTACATCCAGACCGCTCACATCCTGGAGCCTTGTCACTGTGTGTTCCTGCAACAATTAGCAGGAGAGGGAGGCTGCAGAGGGAATCAAGTAGCGAGTGTTGTCTCCCTGGACTCCATGCTGATGCTCTGATCAGGACTTCAGCAAAATTCTGTTTGAAATGAGAATAGACTCATTTTCATCCGACTCTTCTCAGAGGAATCCCATGTGGTCCAACACGCCAAGGGTCATCATTAGAAAACCGCCTTCAAAAGAGCTGAGGCTTCTTGTGGCAAAGCTCTCTCCCTTTGTTAAATTTATAAACATTTATGTAAAAATGTATACATTAATTGTTCAGGCTCTTCTCAGCCTGGAAAGCTATGCCCAGGAAGGTACTTGGGGGGAAATAAACTCATAAAAATACCCCAAGTCAGGATGAAAATGGCCTCGTTTTGACTGAAAATTCAGAAGAATTCAGTGATCAAAGGTGATTCTTACTCCCAGCTGTTCAAAGGGACTTATATTAAAAAAAAATCAGATGTGACCAAGAAGAGAAAAGAACTCATTAAGAGCTTAATGAGATGGTGACAGGTGAAGTCATCAGTTGCTTAAACACTGTATAGTTGTTTTTTTTTTTCCTTCTGTAGGAGTCACTCATTTGTTTTCCTGGATTTGATTTAGATTTCCTATCCATTGTTATCAAACGCAGAAAAAGTTCATCAAAAGGGGAACATTTTTCAGTCCCGAGTTGACGGGCATCTAGGTGATTAAGACATTGTCTTCCCCACTTGCCCCTCACCTCCATGGGAGATGTTTGCAAGCACATCCAGGGAAACAAATAATTGACTTGTTTCTCCTCTCCCACTCTTCGCAGGTTTCCTTAGGAGAAAGAACTCATGAGTGAGCACGTACGCCAGCAAAGGTATGATTTGGGGAAGTTTAACAATAATCCTCATAAACCCACAAGTGAAGGTAAGTTTTGGGGGTCCCTAGAGACATAAAAATAAGGAGTCCTAGGGAGAGAGAGGACTGTGTACCTTTTTATAGCTTTTATTTTGCTACTCAGGTGTTCATAAAATACTAAAACTAAGCAAAAGAAATTTCTTCCCCCCGCCCTTCTAATTCTCTTAAGCAGCTTAAATCCCTTTTGACTTTCCCCAGGCAAGTCTGGAATCTCTTGCACGTTTCCAGGCTCTGACCTTCCCGACGTTGGTCTCCCAACACTAGTAGCCAGTTTTTTTATTCTTTAAGTGCTAGAGGAGTCATGAAAAATTCAGACACTGGGTTTCCCTGAGACCAATCTGGTGGCTTTTTCTTTGTGCTAACTGCTGCTTTCTATGCATCATTCAAAAGGTACATACCAAGTTGTCAGCCCCTGAACTGCTACTTGGTGTTAAACATGAATATTTGTAGCTTAGCAAGGGACTAAATTTAAAAAAAATTAATATTTGACAAGCCCAAAGAAAGGCATAACAGGTCCAGAAGTATCCATTTGAAAGCTTTTTTATTTGTAAAAAGTCAAAACTTTTTGTCCAACTGGGGTGATTCTGAGCCACAAAAGGTTTGCTTTGAAAAATCACTGATTACTAGACTTCTTCCAGGAACATCGATTATGATTACAGCATCACAAATACAGCAACAAAGTTGTGTGTGTTTTTTTTAATGTGGATGTAGGAGGAATGTTCATTCTACGCCCGTGCCACTAATCTTATGCGACCAGAAAGCCAGGCGGGATGATATAAGGCTGACGCTAGTCGCACATCAACTATACCTACAATGGCAAAATTGCCTTTTCCCACATTTCTTAATTAGAATGAGAATCAGCTTAGAACTAATAGAATCTCTTATTAGTCACAAAAAGAATGGCTGCTCTCCAGTTCAAGTGGCATATCTGCATAACTTATAGCCTTAAGAGCTTATAGTCCCTGGTAGTCTTGGCTGACTGCCTTTAACTCTCTCATATTAATGAGTTGTTCTAAATTTAGTCTGCTGTGACAAACTAATATTAATACAGTATTTTATGGCCCACAGCATTGTTAAAACATAGGAATGAAACCCAGAGTCAAAGGGAGGGGGCGAGGGAGCGAGATTACTTTGTGTGATTGTCAAGATAGAAGATAATCCGAGTATGTAGATATTAAGACTTAAATATAATACACTGCTTATGGATTTATATTATGTGAAACATTTTCTATTATTTTAAATCCTCATGGTATTAGTTTCCTATTTTCAGGGGTTTATAACTTGGCCGTTCAAATTCACTCTGGGCTGAAACTTGCAACGCAGGGTCTTAACCTGGGAACATTTTATTTATTTATTTATTTTATTTAGCCAAATGACAAGTCAGTTTGGCCATTTTTAGCCCAGGCAAGTGGCCAGGGGGGACACAGGTTTGAAATACACTTTTGTATACAGAACTCCAGTTTCTTTCAAAAAGTGAACACCGAGAAAAGAAAACGATAAAGGTTGCAGGGGGTGAATTTTATAAGAAAAGAAAAGCAACAAGCACCGTCAATAAAGACGATAAGGGGATTTATTTC
This sequence comes from Bison bison bison, assembly GCF_000754665.1. Lineage (NCBI taxonomy): Eukaryota > Metazoa > Chordata > Mammalia > Artiodactyla > Bovidae > Bison > Bison bison. The sequence continues at coordinate 8,107,852 of NW_011495027.1, forward strand.
CTTAAATGTAGACTGTACCTTTAAGTGTACACTGTGAGTAGCAGTCCACCGACAGGTCCTGGTTCAGGCTGGCACCCATGGGTAGCAGCAGATTTGTAGCATCTGCAGAAGGCTTCCATGTGGTTGTGTGTGTCATTTATATTTGTCATTTGTAGCCAAGGAATACAAACATTCAATGTGGGCTCAACCCCATTCTCTAGCAAGATGCAATGCTTGCTCTTAAATGAATCCACAGCTTCAGAAGAAGAAAAGCGAGTGTCACAGCTATTATCATAGGCAGCGCCAGGCTGCCAGGTGCATCGATCAGGGAGACCGTGGGGTTTTCGAAAGTGAGGAAGTGGTGGGGTGGGGGCTTGTGGCAAAGACTGGTCGGGCAACTCGTTTTTAAAGTCTTACAGGATAGAAGCTTGCTGAAATGAATGAGTGCTGGGTGGTATCATTCTAAGTAAAAGCACTGAAAGTTTACTGCAAAGCCAGCTCCATGGGTGACTCTCAAGATGTGCGGGTGTCCATTTGGCAGGTATTTTTAAAAAGTCTTTTTATGTCTCTAAAAAGAAAGCCTGTGTGGGAAATTGTCATTGTATTTCTAGGACATTACATTTTGCAATTTGTAGAAAAATGTCATTTTATTGGAAACTGAAATTTTTCCTATTTTCCTTTAATATAGATTTAATTCTATGACACTGAGGTCAGTCGATAAGATTCTTCTCTTTCCTCTGTTCACTCTGTCAGGTCAATGCTGATTAATTCACAGACAAGGCATTCCCTTTCCATACCGAGCTTCTCAGGGAGACCCTGGGAAGGGTTTCCTGCCTGGAATTTTACAAAGAAAGAGAAATTTCTTCATAAAGGAAACAGGAACTGACTGCTCTTGAGAGCAGAAGAAAAACTCAACTGCCCTCATCCAGTAAGAGACTGTCAAATGGCGGCCAGGAGACCCATGGCAGCAGTCAGAGCTGGAAGGCAGGGCTCATAATTTTTGGCTCTCCAGTTTGGATGATGACATGTTACTGGGTAGCAATACATCTGAAGAAATTAAAAATAACAATAACCATGACAAGGCAGGATGATACAGACATTTCAAAAGCAATTGATTCCTCTGTAATAAAAACATAGTCAAATACAATACCAGAAAACAGAAATATCCACTTTGAGGTTTCCAGTTTAAGGAGATAACCATTTCTTATTTATTAATTTTTTTGTAGAATTCTTAACCTTGTAATAGCCTTCCTGTTAATGGGCTAAAATAAAACATATACCAATATTTAGATGCAAATTAGCAGTAACTATCTGCTAAGGTGAACAGCTTCCCCCAGGGCTACTTAAGATAAAGCCTCAGTCCCTGTTGCTTCAGGGTGACCCTTTATATGGCTCATGCTTCGTGAGTGCTGGATTTCATCTACTTCAAACGTTTGGCTCACGTTGTTTAGATTTAGCTATTGGTTCTACACAACAGATGTTGATGGATGTTTGAGCTAAGAAGATGAATTTTTTGCTTTTCCAAAAGAGAAAATAATTTCTGTATTTTATGTTCCACCTGCTGAGTTTCACAATGAAACTGAAAACCAGGTAGGGATAGAGTCTATCGGATTTTTAAGCTTTATTGTTATTGTTGTTTAGTTGCTGCATTGTGTCCAACTCTTTTGTGACCCCATGGAACTGTAGCCTGCCAGGCTTCTCTTAAACTTTGCTACAGATTAGAATTTGGGCTTCATTTAGCAGGGGTTGGCTTAGTATCTTGAGTCAGGTATGGTTTTAAGAAATCACGCGTTGATTGTGTGGAAGCTTCAGGTGAGATAATTTACTGCTGCTGCTGCTGCTAAGTCGCTTCAGTCATGTCCGACTCTGTGCGACCCCATAGACGGCAGCCCACCAGGCTTCCCCATCCCTGGGATTCTCCAGGCAAGAACACGGGAGTGGTTTGCCATTTCCTTCTCCAATGCATGAAAGTGAAACGTGAAAGTGAAGTCGCTCAGTTGTGCCCGACTCTTTAGTGACCCCATGGACTGCAGCCTACCAGGCTCCTCTGTCCATGGGATTTTCCAGGCAAGAGTACTGGAGTGGGTTGTCATTTCCTTCTCCAGAGATAATTTACTAGAATTGAAAAAATTATTCCACGCTCTGAGGAAGTTTTCCTGCCTAGCTCCTCCTTGGGACATAATTCTTCTTCTCATACACTTTGTGGGTGGAGAGGTTGCAAGGGGAACGCTTTATATTACTAGAGCCTCTAGTTAAAATTTAGGACACCTTTCAAAGTTCTCCCACCACTATAACTAAAATTATGTAGCCACTTGAAATTTTAACTTAGTTTAAAAAGCAGCATACTCGCATAGCTCAATATTCAGAATATAGTGTAAAAAGTCTAGCTTTCAGCCCTGTTTCCCAGATGCCGGGTTCTGTGCTCCTCCTCAGAAGTAACTGGAATTAGCATTTTCTTGTCTGTGCTTTCAGAAACATCCTAGGCCCATTTTGTTTTTCCCCTTTTCTACAAATGACAGTGTTCACGCACTGTTCTGTACTTTGGTTTCATTCTCTTACTAACTGATCCTGGAGAATTTTCCATTTCAAATCATGAGAGCTTTCTCCTTTTGGTGGGGGGGTGGGCAGTACTATTCCATTATAATTGTAACAAAATTTACTTTTCAAAGGATGGAAATTTAATATTTTGCAGTTAAAAACACTGCAGTAAGAATACCCTTGTACATATGCTATGTCACACATACGCAAAAACATCTGTATGAACAATACCTAGATACATAATTGCTGGTCAAAGAAACTGTAGATTTGTAATTTTGATGGATGTTAGCAAGTTATCTTCCATGGAGGTTGTACTGATTTATAATCCCTCTGGTGCTGGATGAGAGTGTCTGATTCCTCACATCCTGAGCATGCAGTAAGTGGTATTGTTAAACAATGAATCTTGTCAATCTGATAGGTAAAAAGAAGATACTTCAGTATAATTTAAATCACAATCCTCCCATTAGAGTTGAGGACACATTTGAAAATGTATTTAACAGCCATTTGTATGTTATCTCCTGTGAACAATGTGTTTATATCTTCAGTTACTTCTGTTGAACAAGCCCAAACCTGTATTTTCCAGCTTGATTCTACAAGCTCATGAATCTGGGCTTTGGCATTAGAGATTCCAGTTAGTTTTTAAAAATGTTTGGATAGGAGTATTGGGAAAAAACCAACTCAAGATGATATGAACATGAATGCAATGGGATTTGGTTGAGCCCCCCTTTTTTTTTAAATTATGGGAGTCCTGATTTTATTTGAAGATTTGAAGCAAAGACCAGAAAAAGGATCATTTTTTGAAGCTCTGTATCTCAAAACTTGACTTTTAGAAGAACGCATCTCTGCACTTAGATCCTAGGATATGTAGATATTTCTTGCATCTTCTTTTAAATACGGATTGACCCTATAGTCAGTTGACATATATTCATCTACCAATGAAGATCTTAAAGATTGGAGGAATCTATGGTCACTGCACCAGCACTATTTCAATCTTTTTACTGAGGGCTTTACTCTTGTTCTTTATTCTTATTTTATCAGCTTAAAATAATTTAAAAAAGAAGTCTAAAATGTATAGGAGAGTACCAGAGAATAAGGGGAGTGGAATCTTATTCCTAGCACTTGAAATTGTTAGCTTTGTCATATTCTTTTCCAGTCTCTTAAAATAATTATATAATTGGCTGAAGTACCTTCTAACCTTGAGTTTTGTTTCTTTCCCTCTCTACTGAGGGACAACCACTGTCCATTAAACAATTTGTATGTATATATTTATATACAATCCACGAACAACCTATCATATTGTTTTGAGGGCCTCATAAAAATATGAATGGGACAATGGTATTTCATACTGCATCTTGCATGTTTTACTCAATGCTATAGTTTATTTGAAATCTATGTTGACACAAGAATATCTGCATCTACATTTATGTGTCTATATCTGGCTATCTCCAGGTTATTCTGTTCATTTTTGTGTGTGGTATTTCATGTATGAGTGTACCACATTTTGTTTTTATTTAGCTTGCTGGTGTATATTTAGCTTGCTGCCAGTTTGCTGTAATTTTCAATGTACTTCTGCAAAGATTAGCTCATGGGATCCTTACATAAACAAGACACGTGTGAGACAGGACAAATGAGGGAATTCAAACATAAGAGAGGTTAAGTGACTGCATTAAGGTTGTTACATTCTCATATAGAACCCAGCATTTCCTAAATCTTCATATAAGGTCTTGCCTCTGATTTATACAGCTTTTTATTCTCCAAAGCATGGAGTACGATTTAAAAGTTGAAATGGAACCAACCTACACATAGTTTAAGTTGAGAATGTGTGTGTGTGTGTGTATCTGTTTAAATTTTTTTTCTGGATTCGAATTAGTTTCAAGACATTAATCAAGAAATAACTGCCTAAAAAACAGACATTTTAATAGATGAATACCGAAACTCCCAACAAATCTTTTCCCAAGAATATTTAAGTTCAGAAAATACGTTAAGGGTCTCTCACATAGCAAGTTTCCTGAACTTAACTATTTTTACAGAAATGTGCTTTTGACATATTGCTGACATTTTTTTATCCAGGATGGGGACTTCAGTAAACTTTTCCCCCAAAACTTCAATTTCTATTTTCTTTTCAACGACTAAAGCATTTGATTAGAAAGGAAAAGATTAAGTCTTTCTCAAGAAAGAAGTTTTCTCCTACATACCAAGATGACCATTGAAGGAAGGAAATCTGAAAGTCAATAATACTCAACAGACAATACAGTGCTTTAAAATGAGGAGAAATTTTTTTTATGGACTGGCTCATTAACTTACAGAGTATTTGAACTGAAGGGATCTTAGACTGTAGATGTATAACTTGTCCAAGATGGCTCTAGCAGCTACACCAGAGCACACGAGGACTATATAATTACAAAATAATTTAATTTTAAATTTTCTTATTTTTCAGGAAAAAAGAGAGGCATGTTGTTGTGTGGATATGTTCAAAACTAAGAGAGGAGAATAAAATTTCTGATAAGTAAATTTACTAAAATAGGAATATTTCACTTTGCATTTATGGACAGATTTAATTCAAATACTCATGCATGGCTGGTTGCTGAGTGTGGAACGACCATTACTGCATATCTAACTGAGAATGATATATTGATGAAAGCACAAAACTGTGACAGTGTCATAATCTTGTTGGAACTGCATCTGAAGAGAGTTACTGGTCTTGTCTTGCACTACCTTCAAAGGACTTTCAAGGGCTGTGGAACCTTGTCAAAGCTCCTTACTGCCCTGGGGAGCCGAGCATTCCTGCCTTCCCAGTACTGGATAAGGTGTAGCTCCTATTGCTTCCAGACAGCCCCAAGTCTATCCCCATCTTAAGCATTCGTGGCAATGTTTCCGAATAACCTGATTAGTGTGTCTGTCTCCCCTACTTGGCCATAGGAGCCATTGCTTTAGAACCAGGTCCATTTTTCCATCGTTGTATTCCATGTGACTAACAGAGTGCAGGTACTAGGCCAGTAGTCATAACAATTCGTTAAAAGATGAGTGAATGTTCAGTAGGAAGATTGTGTCTCAGGAGGAAATTTGCACTGTCAGGATTTACAAAACTTAGCACACACTTCAAAAATGCTAAATGCCTGTTACTGCTAAATGAGTAAAGTGTACTAAAATTCTATGAAGTTTGAAAGTAGAGATTTTCCTTTATTTCCCTCTATTGAATTAGAAGTGACTAGATGAGATTTCTCGGAGAAGGTGGTGACACCCCACTCCAGTACTCTTGCCTGGAAAATCCCATGGATGGAGGAGCCTGGTGGGCTGCAGTCCATGGGGTCTCGAAGAGTTGGTCACGATTGAGCGACTTCACTTCCACTTTTCACTTTCATACATTGGAGAAGGAAATGGCAACCCACTCCAGTGTTCTTGCCTGGAGAATCCCAGGGACGGGGGAGCCTGGTGGGCTGCCGTCTATGGGGTTGCACAGAGCTGGACACGACTGAAGTGACTTAGCAGCAGCAGCAGCAGATGAGATTTCTATTTGAGGATAGAGCAATAATTCTATATTAAGAACATTATAATTCACACAGTTATGACAAAATAATTATCTAGAAGTAAAGAATTGCTTTATTAGTGCAAATATTCACCATTTTTTCTGTGTTTAAAAAAATTTTTTTTTTATTAAGGTATAATTGAAAAATAATATATTGTTTCCAGGTATGTAGCTTAATGATCTGATATTTGTATACATTGCAAAGTGATTACCACAATCAGTCTAGTTACCATTTGTCAGCATACAAAATTAACTTTTAGAATTTATCTTCTATGTTTTTTTTTTTTTTTTATTGACAGAGTAGGAAGCCATATTATGGTCTACTTAATTGCACCTAAATTCTCTAGCTGCATCACTAGCTAAAATAAATAAATATATTCAATTTTAATATTAAGTACTATTAGTAGATTATCAAATATGAGAGACTAAAAATATTTAAATGTCACAGAGGTCAAGGTACTCTCCTACTGTAATTTTAATAATTTCCCAGTTCTAACATAATTTTATAAAGAAAATTTAGGCATTATCAACAAAGTGGGAATGAAATGGATTTTTTTAAATTTAAATTTATTTATTTTAATTTGAGGGATTTTTAAATCTAGAGTAACTATGGTTTCTAGTTGAAAGTTCTACTTGATTATCTTATTCAGGCCTCTTATTTGAAATCCCTAGTTATATTTTGTAATCCCAGGGACTGCTAGAGCCTTTTAAAAAGTTTCTCACTAGAGGGCAGCATTTGACTAAGTGTCCAAATAACAAGGTTTCCTGGCGGACTGGGAGTATCCATGCATATCACTTTAATGACTTGGTTAGCAGCTTCACCTGGATTTCTAATTCTTTTTGTTGGGCTGGGACCCAATCTGGTTTGATAAGCCTTTAGAAATGAATTTTAGGGATTTTTTTCCACTAATAAATATGAACTGTTTTAAGATAGGTATTATAACATATTCGTGGAATTCATGCTTACCCTAGAGTTTCTATTGCCTACCCTTTTAAATGCACATAAATTATTATATTAAATTATTTATTATTGTAACTGAATAAAACACAAATGGAATTGCTGGTTTATCAACTTTCTTTATTTTGTCACCTCTCCAATCACATCTATTTACGTGTTTTAACTATATTATTTATCTCACCTGGAATTTTGTTTTCAAGAGTGGGCCCTACAGAAGTGATGTGGATCACTGCAAGAACAACTTGTGGAGGAGCTGTCTTGCGGAAGATGGTCTTCCTTTGATGTGAGCCTTGAGGATAACAGAAGATGCTCAGGGACCAATGCTTTCCACATCCCAGAGAGCATGCCCAGGGGCTGGTCCACTGGGTGAGATTTAAGACTTAACAAGTAGCCTCATCCTTGATTTTCAGGGTCAGGAGAGTAAACCATTGCTTGGTTCTCATTATATTCCATCACTGTTGGTATAAAACCTCTTTTTTATTTTCCAATATACAGCTGAATGTATAGTGGACACATCTGGGCTACATAGCTCTTCATGGAGACTAAGTATGGCAGAGAATTATTCAACTACATCCTACCATTTGTTAATAAGACCATTGTTATCGAAGCTAATGTTGGAGAAAATAGCATTATTTTAAGTGGTCATTACATTGTCTTGAAAAAAATGTGGTGATTTATTGCTTGAAGAAACTGTTCAAACACTCTCAAAAAGAAATTTACACCCACAAATATCCAAGTGTAGACACACATACACAAATGTATATAATGTGCCCTTGAATTTATATTTGCAAATTTTGATTTAAATTTATTTTAGTTGTGACATATTTTCTAGGTGAAAAAGAAAACCACATTTGGATATTTATAACAGAAAGAGACACTTGTTCTTTCTGTTTCAGTTTGTGTTCAGATGAATTATCAAAAAGCTTTAAACTGCTCCTTGGAGGTGTTCTACTGGGCTTCTGATGACTAAATAAGCAGAACTAAGTTTCTTAAACATTGCAATTGCTGAAGAAGGTAATTTAGAACAGTATCGTTCTTGAGCCAAAGAAAAATCTGAAAGCAGAAATGCTACTGCAGAAGGCATACGAGCAGATCCTTAAATTTTTGTGTTTCTTAGACCTTTGTGCCTGTATTCAAACAGTGCCTCCTGGTACCCACCACGTTTCTTACTCACTTTAGTGGTTCAATTTGAGAAACTTGGACCATGTCCATTCCACTTTATGTGTTTTATGGACTTCATAAACTAACATTCTTTGCAAAAAAGGGTAGTCAAGGCTATGGTTTTTCCAGTGGTCATGTATGGATGTGAGAGTTGGACTGTGAAGAAAGCCGAGTGCCGAAGAATTGATGCTTTTGAACTGTGGTGTTGGAGAAGACTCTTGAGAGTCCCTTGGACTGCAAGGAGATCCAACCAGTCCATTCTGAAGGAGATCAGCCCTGGGATTTCTTTGGAAGGAACGATGCTGAAGCTGAAACTCCAGTACTTTGGCCACCTCATTCGAAGAGTTGACTCATTGGAAAAGACTCTGATGCTGGGAGGGATTGGGGGCAGGAGGAGAAGGGGACGACAGAGGATGAGATGGCTGGATGGCATCACTGAGTCAATAGACGTGAGTCTGAGTGAACTCCGGGAGATGGTGATGGACAGGGAGGCCTGGCGTGCTGTGATTCATGGGGTAGCAAAGAGTTGGACACGACTGAGCGACTGAACTGAACTAAACTGTACTTCCAATTGCTCCAGGGCCAACCCTGTTTTACTCATGAGTCAGAACACATTTGATATTAATATTTACACATTTTTCAGAATTAGAATGTAATCTTCTGATAGAGAGCATTGTCTCTCCTTTTAAAAAGATCAAATGGAAATAATCTAACCAATTAAATTTGATGAATGATAATTCTGAGATGTAAGCAAGTGATCAAATACTAAACTTCTATTTAGATTTACATGGTTTAATGAATTTTAGTAATCCCAGAGAGTGGGAGCCATTGGTAAGCCAAGTGACCCATAGATTGTCCTCCTCACTGTTTCTTTTTTTGTTTTTGATAGCTTCTACTTCTTTCTCTGACTCTCTGTTCAGATAATATATGTTTGTGGACAAAATAAGAGGCTCAAATGTTGGAAAGCAGAAAGAGAATTCCAAGACAAGGAACAAACATGTATTGGATGCCTACTCTCAGGCAGGTAGAGTGCCAGGCACTGGAGATGCAGAGGTTAAAAAAAACAAAACACAATTCTTGCCTTCAAAAAGCTCATAGTCAAGTACAGGCAATAAAGGAGTCAATTCATTACTGTGGTTCAAAGTGACAAGTGCTTTGATAGGAGACAATCTATGAATACTATGGAATCATCGTGAATGGGCATCTAAACTCTTAAGGATAAGGGAGGAATTGCCTAGTAAATGATGCATGAAGGAACAGGTAGGAGTTACAAGAGGAAGGAGAGAATGAAAATGGGGAGAAGGGCATTGCAGACAGAAGCAAAAGCTTATGTGATGTAATGGAAGCAAAAAACAGTTTGCAGGTTTGGGAATTACAAATAGTCACATTTGTTTGGAACAGAGAAATTTTGTGGAATTAGGGAGGCTGGAGAGTTTGGCAGGCGCTTAATCATGAAAGGCTTTCCTGAAGACTTTAACATCATTTCTCTCTAGTTGCCCCTGTTATCAACCTGGGTAGCAATTGGGGCTCCCCACATTATTACTGTTGGGACAACATATCTGGGGACCCAAGGGATCAAAGAGAAGCATCGACAATGAAGGGAAAGAGAGAGAAGAACTAATACTCAGAATAGTGGTTAAAGATATGAAATCTGCCTAGGTTCTAATCTCAACCCTGTTACTTGCTAGCTGTGCCCACTGGGAAGATGACTGAGCCTCTCTGTACCCCAGGCTTCTCATCTTTGGGATAAAAATAATCCCTATCTAAATAGGGTTACTACAAGGATCAAATAGTTGATGGTTGTAAAGCTATTAGAACTGTGCCTTCTTAATTAACATAATAATAAATATGTTTATAAATAAAATATTGAATGCCTATTGTGAACTTGGCATTTTCGTAGACGTCATGTCACATTGATTTTCACTCTAGCAATGTGAGTCACCTATTTCCACAGATTTCAAAAAGGCAAAAATTGAGGTTAAAAAGGAGTTGGTAAATGGCCCAGGAGCACACAGAGGGGAACTCTGAACCAGAGCCTGTGGTTTCACCTGGGAAAGGGACAGGTAAGTGTTCATTTAAATGGCATGACTCTGATCTGCGCTGGAGACCAGCGGCACCTCAGAAGCTGCCCCGGGATTTGGAAGACCTTCTAAAGCTGGAGCTCATGTGTAGGGAAGGAGACACAAGGGTTGTGGGTCTGCCTCTCACTCCTGGTGGTCCTGAGTGCAGTCCTCACCTGGGGCGGTAGGGCCGTTGTCTCAGAGAAAATTGCCCTCCCCAAGTGTGTGAGCAAAACCCCTTCCAGAGAGACATGTTACAGAGGTGGTAGTTTAACAATGAAGGCTCTTTTCAGAAGCACTAGGGCAGACCTCCAAAGTTACCAGTTATTGAATTGGTCCTGGAGTAAGAGGTTTGGGATTTCTTTATGTGTTCTCCAGTCTGTGGTCAGTTGGCATTGCAGGGGCAGGGGTTAATAATCTGGACTTTGGAGGCGTACTGACTGAAGTTCCATCCCCAAATGTGGTGTGTAAATGCACTGCTAACACCCAGGACTTGTTGAGTGTGTGGTGAGCACATACCAGCACCAGACTTGGGCGCTTTATATAAATGACCTCGTTTAGTCCTCACAGCCAGTCAGAGTTACCATTATCACTTTTGTCCTACAGTCAAGGAGACTAAGGCTCAGTTAATTTAAGTATGGTAGCTTAAAGCATTGGTTCCAGCTTCAGGTTGCCTGAGAATGAATCTTAAAATGCCTTACAGGCTGTAGAAACTAAGGCAAGCTACTGAACCTTTCTGAGCTTGAGTTCCTCATTGGTAAAAGCCAAAAATGATGACCTAATTCAAAAGGTGAAGGTGGCACTAAGAGAAAGAGAACATATATGGTACCTAACACAGTGCCTGGCACACAGTAGGCATAGTAAATAGAGGGAATCTTTTTTTTTAATTTTATTTTATTTAACTTTACAATATTGTATTGGTTTTGCCATATATCAAAATGAATCTGCCACAGGTATACATGTGTTCCCCATC
>NW_011495027.1:8119146-8123093 GCF_000754665.1 Bison bison bison
CAATTTTTGCCTCTACATTTAGAGTATGTTAATATAAGCCACAGTACAAATTTATATTATTAAAATGGTTTCTAATCACTTATTTGGATGTCTCTTCCTAGTTTATCAGTTCTACTACAGATTGGAACAGTTGGACCCTCCCTACTCTACACTCTTACCCAGAGGTGTGGGAAAGAATAAGTTCAAGTTAGTTACTCTAAGCTGAGCATCCTGGAATCCTTGATTCCATTCCTATTATAAGCTCTTGCTTTGTTGCTTATAACTCACTGCACAACCCCATCCTCTATATCTTACCATGAGGTTCTTTTATTCTTGGTAGAGCTGATCCTTACTCCTTTTTCCAGTGTAGGAGCTGGGATCTTGCCTTGTTCCCCAAGTTCAGTCAAAGAACTAAGCCTTCCATTTACTCTTGAATTATTTTTTTTAAATTTTATTTTTATTTAACTTTACAATTATTGTTATTGGTTTTTGCCATATATCAAAATGAATCTGCCACAGGTATACATGTGTCCTCCCCATCCTGAACCCTCCTCCCTCCTCCCTCCCCATACCATCCCTCTGGGTCATCCCAGTACACCAGCCCCAAGCATCCAGTATCATGCATCGAACCTGGACTGGCGACTCATTTCATATATGATATTATACATATTTCAATGCCATTCTCCCAAATCATCCCACCCTCTCCCTCTCCCACAGAGCCCAAAAGACTGTTCTGTCTGTCTGCACAGGCTCAGCATCTGGAGCTCGCGACTGGGTGCTTGCCTCACGTCAGTGCCTTCCATAATTGCTTCCTCTTCGTTACTAGCATCATCACTCAAGGAGCTCCCATTACGGGCACGGTGGGAGGACAAGACACATCATATAAACCAAATGCCTGTGGGACTGGGAACATACGCTAGGAGAAAGTCAGAGCAGGACTGTGCCATCCTGGTCTGGGGTGGGTTGGGTACACTTTATAGGGAGATAGATGTGATGGCTAATGCTTACCTGGTAAGCTTACCTGGTACTTCCCTTTTCCAGGCATGGTATGTATGCTCCTTCTGTATATCAGTGAACTGAGGCACAGATCTGCAGAATAACAAGAGCCAGAATTCAAGCCTATGCAGTCAATTCCTGGATCTCTGTGTTTGTGAATTGAACCTTGAATTGTACACTGACAGCAGTAACAGCAGTAGTAGTAGTAACATTTTTTCTTTTTTAAAAAAGTAATTTCTATATGTTGGTTAATTCACTTTTGTACATGATCATATTTAATTATCACAATAACCTGGTGGAGCAGGATTATGACTCATGCTTTGAGGATAATGAAATAAAATTTTAGAATTTGCCATTTAACAAACGATGAAGAAACTTGCCAGGACTTGCAAATATTCAGCAGCAAATCTGGAATTCAAACCTAGGTTGAACTGGCTCCAAGGTCAATGTACTTTCTGCTTGCTCTCTTTGTCTAATGTAAAGTACAAATGAGGAAGGAGCCACTCCAGGTAGCCATGGAGACTGGACTGTGTGTGGCATTGAAAAGACTGGTAGGGACTACAGTTTGGCTGGAGGGGTGTGTGTGTGTGTGTGTGTGTGTATGTGTGTGTTCACCTACACATATATATACAGGTGTGTGACAGGGGATAATGAAACAAAGCTTAAGAGATGATGCTGGCATTTGAAACAAGACAACTATTAAAGCCCTTCAATAGTCAATGAAGGACTTCCCTGGTGGTACAGTGGGTAAGAATCTGCCTGCCAGTGCAGGAGACATGGGTTCTATCCCTTGTCTGGGAAGATTCCGCATGCCTTGGAGCAGCTAAGCCTGTGAGCCACTTCTCAGCCCATGTGCTTCAACTACTGAAGCCCATGAGCCTAGAGCTTGTGCTCTGCCACAAGAGAAGCCACCGCAATGAGAAGCCTGTGCACTGCAACAGAGAGTAACCCCCGCTCGCTGCAACTAGAGGACGCCCGTGCACAGAGCCATTTCACATCTGCCATTTAATGGTTGCCAGAGCAACCAAAAGTAAATAAATAAATGCTTTTAGAAAATCAGTAAATGACATCAGGCCTAAGTAAGGGGTATTTTCTCCAAGCCATATCCTAAGACGTAACTTCTGTTAATTGTCCCAAGCTTGCTCCAAATCTTCTTAAGTTTTCTTCCTTGGCTCCATTTTTTAAAAAAGTTTGATCTAACAGTAGAGTTACCAGATTCAGCAAATAAAAACTCAGAGCACCAGCTAAATTAGAATTTCAAATAAACAAGTAATTTTTTAGTGTAAGTATCTCCCATGTTGTATAGATGGCAACCACACAGAAGAGGCCTGTACAAAGTCACATTTCTCTTCGAGGGAGCCTCTCCAGAGGTGAGGACCCAGCCCTGCCGACAGCTTAATAAGCTGCATCTCCACTTTTCAGGGAAGGTTCCCACAAACGGTCCTTTAGCCTCTGACCTGTGGTTTGTCACCCAGAAGTCTGGCTGTCCATGCTTCACCTCCTTTAACCCCATAACTCTGTGTCTGACGACAAATTAGAAAAAGGGATACAGAATAAAAACCAGCTTTGATGATATCATTCCAGTGATTGTCAGTAGATATGCTACCTTGTAAACCAGCAAATCGTGAGTTCTCCATATGGCTCTGCTCCCTACCCGGGGGTCTTCTTGCAAATAAGGCATCATTGACTGCGTCACTGGGCCTACTTTCAAAACCTCTCTTTGGTTCTCTCCGTGGCCCAGCCTGTCTGAACATGGCATACCTCCTTCGATGTGGGCTGGCTGCCAGCAGAGCAGATGGCTGTGAACCTTGACATGCCAGGAAACCATTAGGTTCATCAGTGTGAGCAACAGGGGGTGAATTCTCTCTGAAAATGTGAAACTGACAACTGTGCAGGGCAAGGGGCAGATGCCCTCTTGATCCAGGTGGGCTGACCTTTCAGTCCCAGATACGGTCTCTGCAGAGCTGCGGGCTTAGAGCATGGCATGAAGGCGTGATCTCAGAAAAGACTGGGGTGAGAGGAAGCGTCTGCTGAAGTGGACAGAAAGCTTCATTTTTGCTTGGCTGGAGGGCTTTGAGGGCCAGGGCTGTGTGTGGGTAACAGATAGTGGATTCACCAGGAGCCTGCTTTCCATTTCTGTTGAGTAATCCCCTGTGGAGAACCAGCGGGCCCGCCAGAGGACAGGCTGTGTTCTAGTTTCTTACACTGGAGGTCACATTTTCCCCCTAAAACTGAGTCCTTTGGCATCTGTGTTCTGCGGCAACCTTAGTTCTGTGGCAGCAGACCCAAAAAGGTAAAATAAAAGCAGTTCTCCTGAAATTGTTGGTGAGGATTGAAGGAGGCAGCAGAGAAAGTTTATTGAAATGATATGTAGGAGTCCACTTTGTTTGCTTATAATCTTTAATTTTTTTCTCCTTAAAAACGCTTAATAGAAAAATTTCAAATATGTATAAGAAAATGGAAGTCTCTTTTTACCCACACACCCAAGAGATAATAATTTGTTAATAATTTGTTGTATAATTGTGACAGACATTTTCCCTTGAAAAGTGGATGACCTCTTTGAAATCATAGTTTTTTTTTGATCAAACAACCTAGTTGTTTTTTTTTTAAATATTCCCATTAAGGGAGAAGTCAATAAAGATATATGTTTATTTGGTGAGAACTAAGCTGTCATGCATGAGTCTTTTGTTTACTCACAAACATAATGAAATTTCGGGGCTCTCTTCTTTTTAGATTGATCAACCACATTATTAATTTCACGCTGCTGCTGCTGCTAAGTCGCTTCAGTCGTGTCCGACCCTGTGCAACCCCATAGACGGCAGCCCACCAGGCTCCCCCGTCCCTGGGATTCTCCAGGCAAGAACACTGGAGTGGGTTGCCATTTCCTTCTCCAATGCATGAAAGTGAAAAATGAAAGTGAAGTTGTTCAGTCGTGCCCGACTCTTAGCGACCCCATGGACTGCAGCCTACCA
>NW_011495027.1:8123193-8145972 GCF_000754665.1 Bison bison bison
AAGAATACTGATATTGTGGTTTATGTGTCATTGGTTTTTAAAAAATGGCCTCCTTGGGTCTTCTTCCTATGTTGTATTATTAGACCATTGATGTTCCCAGATCTTCTCCTCCTGGCCCATTGCTCTAGTACTGCTTTTCTCTAACCCATTTATTTAAATACACATTTATGTTAACACAAGTACTCGGATGTCTCACCTGTACATCAAACTCTGAATATCCTCTTCTGAGCCTCAATTTATTAATGTTGGATGTACCATCACCTGTTAGATCATCCATGTCAGAAATCTGACTTTCTGGATATAATATCCAAAGAAACCAAAAGTACTAACTCAAAAAGGTGCATGTATCCTGATAGTGGGGCTTCACTGGTGGCTCAGTGGTAAAGAACCTGCCTGCCAAAGTAGGAGGTGTGACTTTGATCCTTGGATTGGGAAGATCCCTGGAAAAGGAAATGGCAACCCACTCCAGTATTCCTGCCTGGAGAATCCCCTGGACAGAGAAGCCTGGTGGGTGACAGTCCATGGGGGTCTCAAAGACTCAGACATGACAGTGACTAAACAACAACATGTTAACAGCAGCACTGTTTACAATAGCCAAGATATGAAAACCACCTGAGTGTCCATCAACAGATGAATGGATAAAGAAGGTGTGGTAATATATACACAATGGAATACTACTCAACAGTAAAGAAGAGTGAAACATTTCCATTAATGACAACATGGATGGACCTAGAGTATCTTATGCTTAGTGAAATGTCAGACAGAGAAAGGCAAAAATAAAACAAATGAAAGACTATAACAAGAGAGAAACAAACTCTTAGATACAGAGAACAAGCCAGTAGTTACCAGTCGGGAGAAAAGTGGTAGGAGAAGCAAGATAGGGGAAGGGAATCAGAGGAACAAACTGCTAGGTATGAAATAAATAAAGACCCAAGAATGTAATGTACATCACAGGGAATAGAGCCAATACTTTATAATAACTTAAAAAAGAAATCGGTTCTCTCTTTCTTTCTCTTCATCCAATCAGTCCCTAAGACCAAAATATTTTATTACCTAAATATTTCTCAAGTCTTTGCTTTCAAGTGCATCCATATCACCTAAACTCAGTCCCTGAAGATGTGCCAGTTACATCTTGCCAATTTGCAATTTCAGTAAAAACTTTTCACCACGGCCAGCTGAAACTGTGCTGTCCTAGTGCTCTGTGACCTGGTGTAACCCAGGAGTAGAACCATGAGATCATGGTTGATTCTCTTCTCCAGGAAATTCTTGCAAAAGTCATTTCTTTTAGCTGAAATATTTGATAAGATGTAGTTCCTGAAAAGTACCTGCAGAGCAGCTGGTATATAGTGCCACATTAATAGTTATGTCTATTTTAACAGACAGTTAAGCAAGGGGCAACTTGTGAAAGCTGAGCAAGGAAGCCTACTTGGAGAGAAAGGCTCTGTCTTTGCTTGAACAGAAGCCACAGGAGCATCTATAGATGGGCCCAGATTTCAACTCAGAAAATACTTTAGAATCTGTTCAAATGTCAAAACAAATGTGTAATTGAGGGCCCAGAGTTTTACTCCATCTACTAAAGCTAGCCTGGAAAATGCTGAAACAGATTTAATTAGATGCTGGACTTTACCTTTAAAAAAACCCTCAGGTACGTGCTAGTTTTGGCAATCCTGTGTCCTGATATGCCATAACCCCCAAGATAAACACATGTTCTGGTACATCTTTCTTTTTGTTCTTTCATATAAATACTGCCTTTTCTTTTTTAAATTTATGTATTGGCTGCATCGGCTCTTAGTTGCAGTATGTGGGATCTTCGTTGCATCATGAGCAATCTTTCATTGTGGTGCATGGACTCTCTAGTTGTGGTGTGTGGTCTCAGTAGTTGTGTTGTGAGAGCTCCAGAGCGAGCTGGCTCCAAAAGTTGTGGAATGTGGGCTCTCCAGTTGTGGCACATGGGTTCTGGAGCATGTGGGCTCAGTAGTTGTGGTTTGCAGACTTAGTTGCTTTGAGGACTGTGGGATCTTAGTTCCCCAACCAGGGATCAAACCTGCGTCCCTTGCATTGCAAGGCGGATTCTTAACCACCGGACCATCAGGGGAGCCCCTAAACTGCTTTTTCCTAAGCGTTGGTATTTCAGGTGGTAAAACATGAAATGGATTTTCAAATGCAAAATGTTTATTTGGTTTATCACTTGTTTATTGTCCTCAAACTTTCTTGCCAGGGCAGAGTCTGAATACACACAAAGGACCAGGTGGTTTTCTGGCTTAGAAGAATATAGAAAATGAATCTTTTATTTCATTGCATCCTAAAAGTTTATTTCTAAAGAATAACCAGCTGTTTCCTTCCACAATGAAGGAAGAACAAAACCAGAGTGGGTTTGAGCATTAGCTAGAGAAAATTTGGTTGGAGGCAATGAAGAAGCCCCTAGCGAAGTTTATTAAATCCTGGACTGAGGAATGGCGTGTACATATGTGGGTGTGTGTATGTGGTGTGTGTTGGTGACTCTCCTAAGGGAAAGGATCTTTAAAAATTTCCCAGATTTATTCTTTGGGTTGGTATAAGTCAGATTTTGATTGTGGGCAGGGATGAAAGCACATGGCTGTGCTAACTACCCGTATCTTTCTTCCTAAGACTATTTCTGCTGATTTTATTCTGGGAATCCCAGATGTTCAGGACCCTCAGTACCTGGTCCATCTGTAGGGTGTGGAGGGAGAGCCTGCAGGTCATCTCCACCCCACCCTCTGGATGTCCACCCTCCCGCAGAGAGCCCATCACTCTGGCTCTTCCCTGTCCGTGAGATCTCAGGGGAGGAAGAGTTTCCTGTTGCCAGTGTGTTGCTGCTTAAAGATTTTCCAGGATTTTTAAGTGTAATCCCCAAGGTGTTGTTAAACACACAACATTAAGTGCAGCACTGGAGGGAGGCAGTGGGATTTAAGTTTCCTCTGAGACGATCACTTTTATTAAAGGCGCTCTCTTACCCAAGGAAAGAAAGAAGAGAGACAGTAAAGAACCAACTGTGGTTAAATAAGAGTTAGTGTGCACTCTGCTTGCCAAGAATAGTTGTAGAAATATTGGGAAATAATTTGGGCACAAGGGGAGCAGGTCAAATAATTAGAAGTCTAGGTTTATGATGCCACATGTAACATGGTCCTTGGGGCTCTTTTTCCCTAGAACTCTTGGATTGAATTCTGCATGTGATACATCCTTTCAAGAATGTTGAGAAGCTAACATACAGATTAAAGTGGCCTGATGTACTAATAGGCATTATAACAAGGAATAATGTCCAGTGACTGGGGTGAAGTGGCAGAGGTATGTGTGTGACATGTAGAGAGATGTTCCTATCTCATCAGAATAAGTGTATAGATGGCTAGAGTGGATGGTGTGAATGTACATTGGTCCAAATGATCCTGGAGCTGGGATGAGAAAATAAGCACCCCACCCCAAAACAAAAGACAAAAGAAGTTCAGATTCTCTGATATCGAAGGGTGAGGAACAGAAGTAATATGAACTTGTCAACAAATCTTGGAAAAGAGCAGGACTAGTAAAAATGTACTTCCTAGGATTTGAGGTGAAGTAAATTTCAGTTCAATTAGAAGCAGTTAATAATAAGCATTGAGTTCATAATCTTAGTAAGTGAAAATAGAAATGACTTTTTAAAGAAGTAAAGAGAAATTCATGAATGGCAGGCTCATGAAAGATAATTAAAGAAAATACTGATTTTTTTGACAGATTACTGTTAATCCCAGGATTGATGTTGGGCAAGGACAGCCTTTGTCTCTCTGAATTAAACCCTTATCTCCATAGTTGTGGCCTGCCCCCTCTTCCTTATATAAAGAATGATTTTCTTCCCACTTTGTCTAGCTGATGAGCTCCTATTGATGCTTCACAGCCTACTTTAGGTTATCCTTGTGACTCTCTCTGACTGATCCTATTTCCTGCATAGTTGTCCAATCCTTTCCTTTTCTCAACTACATGCTATGCTATGCTATGCTAAGTTGCTTCAGTCATATCCGACTCTGTGTGACCCCATCGATGGCAGCCCACCAGGCTCCCCCGTCCCTGGGATTCTCCAGGCAAGAACACTGGAGTGGGTTGCCATTTCCTTCTCCAATGCATGAAAGTGAAAAGTGAAAGTGAAGCCTCTCAGTTGTGCCTGACTCTTTGCGACCCCATGGACTGCAGCCCACCAGGCTCCTCCATCCACGGGATTTTCCAGGCTAGAGTACTGGAGTGGGGTGCCATTGCCTTCTCCATCTCAACTACATACTTGTGTACAAATCACTATGAGGGCATGTACTACATTCTGACTGTGTGTTTACCTCTCTCCTCTCTCCTTCCTTGACGGTGGGCTGCCCTCTGCCATTGGTATTGAGCATGTTCTAAAAGAGAAGCTTACTGTTTACAGCATTTTTAGACTAAGGCCTAACAATCTTTTTTAGGATTCTATTTTCACAGCCATTTTAGATCCAATTCGGAGCTTATATTTTTTAAAAATGAAGCCATCACATAGACAATTGGTACTAATTCTGATTAGAAAAAAGTAAAAACTCAAATATTTATTTGTTTAGAGCTTCTGTGAAAGATTTCTAATGGTCCTTCTCCCCAAATTGTCTCCTTCTCCCCAATATTCTCTAAAAATATCCTCTCAAAGCACAGGTTGAGCTATGTCACCCTCTTCTTTCAAAATGTAGGTGATCCGCGTTATCAGTAGAGTCAAACTCTTCAGTAGGACACTCAGGGCCCCTTTGACATGACTCCCGCCGGCCTTTCACACCTCTTCTGCCACTTTGTCCTGTGGTATCACTAGTCCCCGTGTGACATGTCACTTAGAATCTCTTTCTTCTCGCCTGCCTAGTCTTTCTTTCTCTACCTCCCTTATTGCCTAGGGCAAATGTTACCCCAACTGCCTCCCATATCCTTTCTTATTGGAGATTATCTCTATTTAGTAACTTTTAAGATGATTTTTCAATGGATGTGAGTTTGAGTGAACTCTGGGAGTTGGTGATGGGCAGGGAGGCCTGGCGTGCTGCGATTCCTGGGGTTGCAAAGAGTCGGACACGACTGAGCGACTGAACTGAACTGAAGATGCCTATTATGTATTCTCCCACCACCAGACTAAGTTCATCGAGCCTTTGAAATCCCTAGTGCAGTGCCTGGCACCGAGCTGACAAACAATATATGGTGGTTTTCATCTCCTACCCCTGTTATTGTTCAAATATGTGATACTAAGAGTTCCAAATACTGAGAAGAGGCTAAATATATTAGATTGGAAAACAAATTGGATATCTTCCTATTTCATTTCTCCTCAAGAATGAAGGTGAAACAGATGGAAATGTCTGCATTTAGAGGATGTTTCCATAAATTATTCTGCATAAAAGACACCTAGGAGTCCACTCCGTCATGAGAACTCAGGCCATTCAGCTTTTGTTTTATTGATTGTTCAGTTATCTTGTCACAGACGGGCACAAAATAATGATCGTTGGATGAAGCTTATCTAAGGGCACCTTATTAAGAAACTAAAAGAAATATCTGGTAAGGTATAAAGATGATGCAGAAGCCTTAGGAAAGGGAGATAAAAAGTTTTATACATATGTCAAAAGAAATAATTGAACCAGTCCTTAAGTACTTGATAAGAAAATATAGGATCTTATTTATCTTTCAAGATGGCACAGAATCATAAACCTGCCTCCTACTATCAATATTCAAAGAACACTTTCAGTAAGTAGGTATTGAGTGCTTGCTCCTACATGCTAGGCATTCTGAATGGGGCTAGGGAAAGCAACACCACCTCTATCCAAGTGGCCCTTGCAGTCCTGTAGAGGAGAGAGATGTGTGACGATATCACTACAGTTAGGGCTTCCCTCATAACTCAGTTGATAAAGAATCTGCCTGCAATGCATGAGACCTGGGTTCGGTTCCTGGGTTGGGAAGATCCCCTGGAGAAGGAAATGGCAACCCACTCCAGTATTCTTGCCTGGAGAATCCCATGAACAGAGGAGCCTGGTGGGCTACAGTTCATGGGGTCACAAGAGTCGGACATGACTTAGAAACTAAACCACCACCATCACTACAGTAGAGCAAGTTCAGGGATTCCAAAGAGGTACAGATTAAAAGTGGGTGTGCACCTCTAGTGGAGTGGGTCTAAGAAGGCTTCATGAGCACACTTGAGTTGTATTACTTGTTTCAGCTGTGCTGGGTCTCTGCTGTGGTGCATGGGCTCCTGGTTGCAGCATTCAGGCTCTAGAGCACATGGGCTTCAGAGCACATGGGCTTCAGAGCACATGGGCTCAGAAGTTGTGGTGGATGGGCTTAGTTGCCTAGATCAGGCATCAAACCTGCCTGTCCTGCACTGGAAGGCAGACTCTTGCCCACTGGACCATGAGGGAAGTCCCTTGAGTTGTATCTTGAAAGATGAGTAGATGTTCACCAAGTCCCAGGGGAAGGTATTCTTGGTGAAGGAAATGGCCCACGTAAAGCCAAAGTAATGTGAAACCTCCTCGTGATATAGAGCAGGTTTCAAGAGTGTTTGTATCAAGTGACTTCATTTTCCAGAGCATAAACTTTGGTATCTAATCCCTTTCACTGGGGAGTGGCTAGGTTTCAGTATCAATGTAGATCTAAGTGGAACTTATTCCTACCTGTTTAGAAGCAGCTGAGCTGCTCTGCATATCTTATTTTAGAGGGATCTCCCACTCCTAATAAAGGTGAGAACTTTCTTAGACATTCTCACTCTTTCTAACCTGCACTCTCATAAGTGGAAGTGGACAGATGGAACTTGGGGTTGCCAAACAGAGAGGCTGGTTTGCTCCCTGAGTAAATGCAGCGATTGGATAAGGTATAGGGGTAGTGACCTGCATTGATCTGTGGCTTGTCTGCTTGAGATCCAATCTGGCTCTGTTCCTAAAAGTGCTATTAGTTTCTTCAGCGCTGTAGTTGCTCTGTCCAGTTCACGAGCTTTGGAAACCTGCGTGATATGCTGGAGAACTTTTGCTCGATGACTGGGAACTTTGAACCCGCTGCTCAGTTGTTCTTTGGGCAAACTACAGGTCATTTGAATATGGTGAGTTGGCTGAAAGAATCAGGATTTTTCACTGGAGTGGTCCAAACGGAGCCAGAAAAGAGATACAAGAAAGAGGGCTGGACTCCCACAAGTTAATATATTGCTTTGTTGCTCTGTTTTGTTTTCTCTTTCTTCCCCAGACATCCCTGAACCTGTAGCAGCAAATCAGTATCACAGCGAGTCAATTATGAAAAGCCAAAGAGTCTTTTGTCTTCTTCTGTTCACATTTGGATAAAACATCTTTGTTTATGACTGCATAACATCGTTTTAGTATATGCAGATAGTAATAGCAATCTGTCATCCGGAATTAATTTTGATTTATGGCCAAGAACCCTAAGACATAGGCTGATGAACTGTCCCTGATGTTTTGAGTGAGCAAACTCCTTGTTAGGCTGGGCATGTGCCCATTGGCTGATCCGTGAATTCCCCAGCATATCCTGCAAATCTGGCTTAATCTGTAAAAGGAGAAGGGAACGATGATCTCAGACTAGCAGGGCTAAAAATGGCATGGCTACCTAGAGAGATCTTGCAGGTTGAGCTACTGCCAAACTCTAGGGGGAGCCATTCTCACATATGATGTAAATGGCACCCACTAGGATTATTTAAATGGTAATCTCCTCCCCCTCCCCCACCCCGAGTCTTATAGTTCTTGGGCCACAGTATGAGTCACATGGCTCCTCACTCTTATTTTTGCCCATCTTTTTTCATCCATCCCTGAGGCCAGTTGGGGGTTTTGCGGATTTGCATTTGGCTGTCTGCTGGGTGTATTGTACTGTATTTGTCAGGATATGCTAGGTTATGCTGTGTAACCAACAGATTCAGAATCTCAGAGGCTTAAGTGACAAAGATTTATCTGGTTTACTCTTTATGTCCATTATAGGTTGGCTGTGGGCTCTGCTCCAAGAAATCCTCAGATCCAGGATGAGAGACACATTCAGGATTCCTTATAGGGAAAGGGGGACAAGTGTGAACCACACAGGACTTTTCAAGGTTCCATTTACTTTTCTTTGGTCAAAGATGTTTACAAGGCCATGCTAACTCAAAAGGAGGGCAAAACCCCATAACATTAACATACACCCAGAAGGATGAGACCAAGAACATTGGGGACTGGTCCTAATGACTGCCAGGAATGTAATGAAGAGGAATAGTGGACGTTGAGCTCAGTCCGTGTGAGTGTGCTCAGTAGCTCAGTCATGTCCAACTCTTTGTGACCCCATGGACTGTAGCCCACCAGGCTCCTCTGTCCATGGGATTTTCCAGGCAAGAATATTGGAGTGGGTTGCCTTTTCCTCCTCCAGGGGATATTCTCCGCCCAAGGATTGAAAATGTGTCTCTTGCGTCTCTTGCACTGACAGGTGAATTCTTAATAATTTTGAAACAGTTAATCCTGGTTCTGCCTATTAGATGTTTAATAACTTTGCAAGCAAATTGCATTTTCTCTCTCCTAGACCCAGTTGCCTCTCCCTATAAAGGAAATAATATTAGTATTTTATGAGCCATGGAGATACAGTGCCAGTTATGGAGTAGGATACGCAATAAATTTCTTTCCTCTTGTGCCTCTCTGCCTCGCCTCCACCTGGGGTTCTCTGTGATGCCAGTACTTTGCATTAGTCTTTCAAATAAGGGGAGAAACTGCCCCTGTCTCCCTGCCTGCAAACAAGAAAGCCCTGGTGACATTTGCCAAAGCTCATGAAAATAGCTATTAGGAAGGCAAACTGTGCTTAGAAAAATATTAATTGGACTTTAAGCTCATTAGGAATTAAAAACAGCAACAAAACTGTTCACCTTTAGCACAAGGGGAAAAAAATCTTTGTGAGCCACGTAGCTTCCCCCTAAATCGCATAGCTGCTGCCCCTCTGTAAATGCCCAGAGGGTTGTGTTCATCTGGCTACAGAGGTTCAGGACAAGCCAGCAGACGCCACTGACTTCAGGATACCTTTCATGCTTGGCAGGCATCCCCATTTTATTTATGAAATCAAAGCTGCATCACTGTGTTCTCTTCTGCGGAAGACATAAAAGAGATTCAGAAGTCATCCAAATCATCTTGTAATTAATGTTACCACGCACGCCCAGGACATTAAAATGTTAACAGTGTTAGAATCGTGTGCTTTGGAATACTGAGTGAGGGCTTTATTAGAGAGAAATGCTCAGCAGATGTCATCCACCCTAATTGAGGACATCAGGGTGCCTGCTGCTTGTTCTTATCAGTGGTGCAGAGGTGTTTTTTTTTTTTTTTTAATTTATTCATTTTCTTTACTGCTAGAATCTGCTCTCATTATTAGACTATCTTGTCACTCATTTGCATTTCAAGTGCTGGGACTGGGAGGGTAGCAGCTATCTGCCTTAGAAGAACACTTCAAGGGTTACTCTATCAAATAGCAGCACAGTAGCACAGTGAATCTGACATCTGGGTTATCTTATTCCCAGATGCTCTGTGGTGTCATTAGCAGGATTAATCTTAGCTTTAATTTCATAATGATTCTTATTCTAATATATGTGAATGAACACAAAGTCTCTTGACTCATTATCACCAATTTACCCAAGATATGTAATCAGGCTCTTACATTCACCAACATTTATTTTTGCTAATACATCTAAAATTGTAGATTAAGCAAATACAGTTAGTTCCAGCTGAGTGAATGCCTAGCAAGGTAGCACTGTGGTATTTATGTTTTAATTAAAGTACATTAATGGTGTTGTTTTTAAATATGTACTGACCAAAAATGTGTTCATGGGGAATAGTAAAGTCGGTGTTCGAGCAGCGTCCAGCTGTAAAATTAGTCACAGTAGCATTGCATTAGAAGCCATTACCCACTTCTTTTGCAAATTATTGAAATTCCCTCTGCTAATTATGTTTTTAACCTTTATAAACAAGATGGAGGTATATAGCATTCATTCCGAACAACTCTGCTCCCCTAAGGAAACAGAACGACAAGTCCTTAATGGTGACTATAATTGTAATCAGCCTGTGGTTTTCATTCCCATTCAAGGTTACCATGTCACATCAAATATTGTCACTTGTGGTTCACAATGCAGAGTAGGCAACAGGCCATTTCCCCTCTCATTTGACACTAAATTTAGTAAAATACCTTGTGGGGATGGGCTGGGGAGGGAAAGGAAGCGATGGGGATGCAGAAGCCAGTTCCAAAGCTCTCTTCACCGACTTCGGCACTGGACTAACTTTTTTCATTTGCCAGATGTTGTCACCCAGCAGCATGTAGTGCTTTATTATTGATGGATAAAATGTTCAAACATTTAAAGAAATGAAAGTCAGCTTTGCATTTTTAATTAATTAATTAAAAGTACTGTAAATGCCAGCTTGTTAATTGCTTTGCACCTGCAAGCCAATACAGGTTTTGTGCACTCTTTCTTTGAATATTAAATTTTTTCTTGCATGTCTATATAATGCTTGGGAAGCCTCTCCAGCAAACATATTAGTAAAGAGTAAATATTGAATCTTAGACAAAACTCATGGCTTCATCTTTCACTGTACCCAGAATAGGATTTAAAGGAGGATTTAGATTGCCAAGGCTTCTAATTAAGTAGTGATAATCAGGCTTTCTGCTGAGGGTCACTTCCTGGGAGTAATTTGAGTTATTAAAATGCATGTTTTTGTTTGTTCTGCTTTGTGAGCTAAAACTGATCCCTTTTAATATAGCAGCAAATATGCAAATTGGTGTTTCATTATATTGTGCAATTTATGGCAATCTTCTCTAATTTACTAAAAGGTCAGGAGCCTGACCTTGTCATTCATTTTTTTTTCTGGTAAAGCTAAACTAATTATGTGGATTTTTTTTTAATGAAACTCTGAAAGTGTGCAGCATGGTAAAGAATGTGACAAATTTAACTTTCATTTAGCTTTCATATTCATCAAGATGGCCCTCAGTTTTGAGTGGATCTCAGTAATGAAGAGTAGGTGATTTTAGCTATGAGTTAGGAATAAGTTGGTTTTTAAATACTCCTCAGAAAGAAGACAGAATTTTAAAAAAATTCCTCTGTTTCAGAAAAACACAGCAACTGGAATAGCCTAATTTTACTGAAACATTATTATTACACACATGCTTTAAATTGTTGGCCAGAAGATATTAAAAAGAAAAGTCACAGTCTCAACGCAAGTTTTTTGCTCAAAAGACTCTCCAAATTGTTGTATTATTTTTGTTCTTTACTGATGATCAACTTTCTTAACTTTTTTCATTGCTTCAGAGAATTTTCAACTTTTACCAGGAGAATTTCCTGGTAAATTTCCTCAATTATTTTTAGATTATTGGTAGCACAAGTTGGTACCAATGAACTTTCTTCTTTTAAATTTTAGGCAGTGGTTCTTACACCTTAGCCTGCATAAGAATCACATGGATTCCTTGTTAAATATTAGATCCTTCCTCCTCAGATTTTTGATTATGTAGGTCTGGATTTTATTTAGATGTTCTGTTGTCTATACTTTGAAAAGAATCTATAGTCAGTTGACTCGCTTCCATCTAACATGGTCGTTTGCTTAGTTACTCATTCATCATATATAAGATTGGCAAATTTTTTGAATAAATAAACATTTATTATGCACCATGCATGATCATTGCCCTTGAAGAGCTAGCTAGAAAAACACATGCGTAAATTGTTACAGGGTAGCATTAAAGGTGCTATAAGCAAATTTATGAACAAAATGCCTTGAGAACATAAGGCAGATAAAATAATTAAAATTGTGGAATTTTTCTCAAAGAAGATTATATTTATACTAAACTTGGAAGAATGAGAGTTTCTTTCCAGACAGAGGAGGTAGGAGAACTTTGTTGGCCGGGAAGAAGCTTGGACAAATGTTAAGAAGATAGGAACATGCATGGTGTGTTCAGAAGAAAGTGAGCACAGTGCACATTGTGTCATGGATTGGTAGTGGGAGGAAGGCTCCAGAATGCTTAGAAAGGTAGAACCTGTAAGATCTCAGTCCTGAAGAGTTCGGGTTTTATTTAGTGGGCAGTGAGGCATCATTGTAAATTTTAAAGTGAGGGCCTGTTTTAATTAAGTCTGTGTCTGACAACAGTTTGGACAGAAAAGATGGAACACAGATTTGTTAGGAATCGTCTCATAGTCCACAGAAAGATACTGAAGTACCATACTCGGATAATGGGAATGGAGATGATGGATTGGATTCAAGAGACAAATACAACATAGTGATCAGTTGAATTGGAGGTGAGTTTAGCAGGAGTGAAGAAAAGGAAATTTGCTGCCCAAGTTTCTAGTTGAGCAATTATGTGGATAGTGATGCCATTAACCATGATAGAAAATATAGGAAGAGAAACATGAGTAATGGAATAAAGACTTTGGCTTAGAAGCTAGGCACTGGAAGTGGGCTTGAGGACCAACAGTACTCCCAGCTCCAAGAAAACTCTAAGAATGGCAGAATCTTAGACCTCCATCCCGGACCTATAGAATCAGAATCTGAACTTTTCCACCATCACCAAATGATTCATCAGTTCAGTTCAGTTCAGTCGCTCAGTCGTGTCCAACTCTTTGTGACCCCAAGGACTGCAAAACGCCAGGCCTCCCTGTCCATCACCAACTCCCAGAGTTTACCCAAACTCATGTCCTTTGAGTCGGTGATGCCATCCAACCATCTCATCCTCTGTTGTCCCCTTCTCCTCCCGTCCTCAATCTTTTCCAACATCAGGGTCTTTTCAAATGAGTCAGCTCTTTGCATGAGGTGGCCAAAGTATTGGAGTTTCAGCTTCAGCATCAGTCCTTCCAGTGAACACCCAGGATTGATCTCCTTTAGGATGGACTAGTTGGATCTCCTTGCAGTCCAAGGGACTCTCAAGAGTCTTCTCCAACACCACAGTTTAAAAGCATCAATTCTTTGGTGCTCAGCTTTCTTTATAGTCCAACTCTCACATCCATACACGACCACAGGAAAAACCATAGCCTTGACTAGACGGACCTTTGTTGGCAAAGTAATGTCTCTTTTTAATATGCTGTCTAGACTAGTCATAACTTTCCTTCCAAGGACTAAGTGTCTTTTAATTTCATGGCTGCAGTCACCATCTGCAGTGATTTTGGAGCCCCCCAAAATAAAGTCTGACACTTTATTTTCCCCATCTATTTGCCATAAAGTGATGGGACCAGATGCCATAATCTTCGTTTTCTGAATGTTGAGCTTTAAGCCAACTTTTTCACTCTCCTCTTTCACTTTCATCAAGTGGCTCTGTAGCTCTTCTTCACTTTCTGCCATAAGGGTGGTGTCATCTGCATATCTGAGGTTATTGATATTTCTCCCGGCAATCTTGATTCCAGCTTGTGCTTCATCCAGCCCAGCATTTCTCATGATCTCAGCATTTCTCATGTTTCTCATGACTCTGCATATAAGTTAAATAAGCAGGGTGACAATATACAGCCTTGACTCCTGGATATACAGTACTTCTTTTCCTATTTGGAACCAGTCTGTTGTTCTGTGTCCAGTTCTAACTGTTGTTTCCTGACCTGCATACAGATTTCTCAAGAGGCTGGTCAGGTGGTCTGGTATTCCCATCTCTTCCAGAATTTTTCACATACACATGAAAATCTGAGAAGCACTGGTAAAAGAACACATAAAACCTGTGTTGGAACTTTAGGCTTTTGGAGGTCTCCATAAAGAATCTGCCTGCAATGCAGGAGACTCCGGTTCAATTCCTGGGTTGGGAAGATTCACTGGAGAAGGGATAGGCTATTCACCCCAGTATTCTTGGGCTTCCCTGGTGGTTCAGCTGGTAAAGAATCCACCTGCAATGCAAAAGACCTGGGTTTGATCTCTGGGTTGGGAAGATCCACTGGAAAAGGGAAAGGCTATCCACTCCAGTATTCTGGCCTAGAGAATTCCAGGACTGTATAGTCCATAGGGTCAAAAAGAGTTGAACACAACTGAGTGACTTTCACTTTCACTTTCATATCAAAGAGAGTTTTATGGTTATATAAATTTGGGAAAACCTCCATATGATAATTCATACAAAAGCTGTTTTTGGAGATTCAAAACTACATTTCAAGCAACAAGCAAAGCCCAAATTTAATAAAAAGAAGGAAAAACAAAGATTGAACAGAAATAAATGAAATAAGGATGAAAAAGAGAATAGAAAACATCAATGAAACCAAGAGCTGGTTCTTTGAAAAGATACATGAAATTGACAAACTTTTAGCTAGACCCATCAAGAAAAAAAGAGAGAAGATCTAAATAAGTAAAATCAAAAATGAAAGAAGAGAGGTTATGAAAGGGTTATGAATCAGTCTTCAAAAATATAGAAAAGGAGGGAATGCTTCTAAACTCATTTTCTAAGGCCAGCATTACCCTGATATTTTTTTCAGGCCAATATCTTTGAACATAGGTGCAAAAATCCTCAACAAAATATTAGCAGATCAAATTCAACAATGCATTAAGAAAATCATATAACATGATCAAGTAGAATTCATTCCAAGGATGCAATGATAGTTCAACATCTACAAGTCAATCAGTGATACACCACATTAACAAAATGAAGGATAAAATGATTATCTCAACAGATACAAAAAAAGCATTTGGCAAAATTCAACGTCCGCTTGTGATAAAATCTCTCAACAAAGTGAGTATAGAGGAAATGTAGCTCAATATTACAAAAGTCCTTATATGATAAGTCCACAACTAACATCAAACTCAACAGTGAAAAGTTTGGCAATGATTTTTTGGACCTGACACTAAAAGCAAGGCAACAAAAGCAAAAGTAAGCAATGAGACCACATCAAACTAAAAGATTCTGTACAGCAAAGGAAATCATCAACAAAATGAAGAGGCTGCCTACTGAAAGAGAGAAAATATTTGTAAACCATATGCCTGATAAGAGGTTAATATGCAAAATATATGAATAACACACACAAGAACAAATAATAAGCAATCTGATTTAAAAAGTGGGCAGAGATTGCATGGACATTTTTTGTAAAGAACACATACTGATAGCCAATAGATATGTGAAAAGGTGCAACCTTCTCAGCAGAACTGCTGCTGCTGCTGCTGCTAAGTCACTTCAGTCGTGTCCGATTCTGTGTGACCCCATAGACGGCAGCCCACTAGGCTCCTCTGTCCCTGGGATTCTCCGGGCAAGAACACGGGAGTGGGTTGCCATTTCCTTCTCCAATGCATGAAAGTGAAAAGTCAAAGTGAAGTCGCTCAGTTGTGCCCGACTCTTAGCGACCCCATGGACTGCAGCCTACCAGGCTCCTCCGTCCATGGGATTTTCCAGGCAAGAGCACTGGAGTGGGGTGCCATTGCCTTCTCCATCTCAGCAGAACTAGACTTCTCTAAAAGTATATGCTACATTCTTCAAGTCCAGAGGATCCTTTATTCAGGCTTATGGGCTCTAGAGGAATGTAGAAAGGAATAAATGAGGTTGTATGCATAAGAATAATAAAAAAAAGAAAGGATAAGCAGAAGTCAGACAACATACATTAAAAGAAGAGAAATTATTCCATGAATTTGACAAAGAATCTTAAAGAGATTACAGGCAGCATGATCTCTCTGGGGGACAAAAGCACAGAAAAAATATACAGAGACTGAAAAAGAGATGATAAGCCAATAGAAGAAAATGAAAGACAAATTAGTAGAGCTCAGTAAAAATGAAAGAACTGATGGGGAAATGAAGTCAACATAGAGATAAAAGTCTCATTAAACAACAACAAAAAAGGCAGAATAAACAATATTGAAAACAAAGGGTTAAATGGTTAGGAAATCACTCAAAAGAAAATGAAAAAGAAAAGAAAGAAGTAATAGAAATGGTTAAAGAAAAGGGAATTGATAAGGAAGACAGAAATATCTAGCATACATGCAATTCAGTTCGGTTCAGTCGCTCAGTCGTGTCCGACTCTGCGACTCCGTGAATCGCAGCACGCCAGTATTCTAGCTGTTGCTTCCTGACCTGCATACATGCAATACATGCAATAGAGGCTTATAAAGAATAGAATAGAATGGATGAAACTACAAGCCTTTTACAGATGGAAGGGTGAGAACTTTCCCGAGATAGAGATGAGACTCTGCAGAGAGCAGGAACAGACTGTGTCCCAGACAAGTTTGTGATCATCAGCCCACACGATGGTACAGTCTGGGAATTGATAAAGACAGAATCCTGTGTGTATTCATGCAGAAAAAGCAGGGCAGCAAGGAAAAATTCCTACCTGCAAGTACACGGTAAGGAGTGAAAACACGGTCAATTGACCTAATTAGTGACCTGCTAATTAAAGATGTCTTACTATTGGAGCCTGGAGAAGAAGGAACTGGTCCTATCTCTAGCCTGAGGAAAGAAAGATTCAGAAAAATGCTATTCTGAATAGCAGAAAAATAATATTTCAGAAAAATAATATTCAGAATATCTGCTATTCTGAATAGCAGAAAAATGCTGTTCAAAAAAAAAGATTTTTTGGGGGGAAAGAATTGATTGTAGGTTTTGATATTTTTGTGATTTTTTAAAAATGATAATTTCCTCTTCCTTGGGAGGGCAGTAAAAAAATGCTACTTTCCTAAGACTTTAGAAAATGATTAGTGAACTGCTTGGCATTTCTTTATTTACATTTCTATACTGTATAGATATAAATATTTACAGAGCTGAAAAGACATTAATCCATAAATAGATGTTGTTTTCAGTTTCTAATAAACATTAAGTGAATTAAATGTATTCAGAATCAATATTTTGATTGTGATTAATGTTGATTTTGTTCTTTAGAAATAGCTGATTTATTTTACAGAGTTTAATAAGTAAATAAATTTATCCTCCTGAACCTCTGAGTTCTCACTTTTAGCTTTAAGAATTCTACTTCTTTACGCTGATATTTTTGAATACCTTGTAAAATTGTTCTACACTTAATATCTTCTATTTCTTCCATGGATGGGTACGAAGCCTGGCTCCCTTTTTAGGTATCTTTACTGCAGTGCTTCCATTTCTCCTAGAAGTCTTGTCTTGATCCTGCTGCTCAGTTACTCAGTCCTGTCCAAATCTTTGTGACCCTTTGGACTGTAGCCCACCAGGCTTTTCTGTCCATGGGATTCTCCAGGCAATAATAATGGAGTGGTTTGCCATTTCTTTCCCCAGGGGATCTTCCCAAAGCAGGGATTGAACCCGTGTCTCCTGCATTGCAGGTGGATTCTTTACCTGTTGAACCACTGGGGAAACTCCCTTATCTTGATGAGAGGTTTTATTAATTAGTAAGTAGGGATCTGGGATCAGGGTCCAGATCAATGGAATGAGGTCTGCATTCCTTTTATTTCTCCTTTCGGTGTGGAGATATTCTTTTGCAATGTCCTTATGTTTGCAAGATTTCCATTAATAGTTCTCATAATCAAAATTTTCACAGTTATGAGATGGTGTAAGTACTGATGGTGTAAATTGGCAAAGGAAGAACATATGGTCAATGACTCCATGTCAGTTGTGTTCCCATTAAGAGCCACACAGATAGCAGGAAAGATGTTTGGAATCCTGTGGAATAGAAAAATGGTATCCACTCCCCAAGGCTATTTTAATGGATTAGACCTCAGCTCCATAATCCCCCTTAAGCTGATGGCCTTCAAGTTGGGTTTAGGCTCCATACAGATGAATTTAACTGGCCAGAAGGGTGTTTGACAACACAGCCATGGAGAAGCCCATCTGTCAGAAGGCAGACCCTCAGTTGGTCTCTCAGTGCCCTTCTGAAAGAATTATTTCCTCTCTCCCACGACCAACTGTTTATCTTTGATTTGAGTTTTCTTTAAAGAACTTGATACTAGTGGACACTGTATGTGTATGTGTGTGAATTCATCTCAACACACCCAATAATGCAACTTAGGCCCACAGTTTGGTACCCAAGGCCTAATCCCCAGGAAAAAATGTGACGTTATCCTGTCATGTTGTTTTTAATTCTCTTCAGTATCATAAGCTACAGTTGGTCTTGTGTGCTGTCACTGTACATATTAGCTGAGGCTGGGAAATCCAGGGTGGGGGCTGAGATAGGTCTCAGGTGTCCTTTGGACTGTGTTGGCTAACTCAGGGGTTTATTTCTTAGTTCCCTGACACTACAAAAGAGTCAAGAAAGCTCTTTCACAGGAAGTTCTACAAGAAGGGAAATGAAATCACCCTAGGGCTTCACATGGGGAAGGGCCTTGCTGTACCACAGGTTTTGCACTGGAACAGAAGAAACTAGGGGCAGTTGTCATCATCTCAATGAATGGCACCACCACCCACCAAGCAGAAAATTTAGAATTATCCTTGATTCCTCTCATGCCTGCAGCTTCCACATATAACTTACCAGCAAGTCCCTTTGATTTTACCTCAAAAATGAACGATAAGTCTGTATTCTGCTCCCCATCTCATGTCTACACTCCTGTGCCAGGCTCTCTAGCTCTTGTTTGGATTATTACAAGTTTCCTGTCTCCCAAATCCACTCATTTCCTCCTTCAGTCCATTGTCTGCACAGTAGCCATGCAATATAGAACATAAATTACTTCATGCCCCTCTCCTATTGCAATCTCCAACAGCTTCTGGTCTGCCCCAGAATAAAGTAAAAATTCCTGATCATAGCTTTTGACATCTTGTGCAGTCTTGCACCTGCCTGCCTCTCTGAGCACATTCTGCTTGCACTGAATTCCTTTCAATGCCATGAACACACCAAGCCCTGAAACTTCTTAGGAGACTTTGAATTGGCTATTTTCTTCTACTGAAAGTGTTCTCCCTGCTCTGCTGCATAGATGACATCCTTTCATCTTTCAGGGCTCAATTTACATATCACTGTTCAGAACATCTTTCCTTCCTCATCCTGTCTAAGGCAGTTGTATCCCACTCCTTTGATTCCCCACCTTGGTCTCCTGCTTCTTTCTTATATCTTACCAGTACTTGTAATTATTTTAGTTTATTTATTTTTCTCTCTTTACTAGATCAGGAACACCTCAAGAACAAATATTCAGTCTGTCTTGTTTTATTTGCAGATGTACCCCTAGAATTTTGAACATTTGACAAATAATGGTGTTGTTGTTCAGTTGCTAAGTCATGTCTGACTCTTTGTGACCCCGTGGACTGCAGCATGCCAGACTTCCCTGTCCTTCACTATCTCCTGGGGGTTGCTCAAACATGCGCATTGAGTCAATGATGCCATCCAACCATCTCATCCTCTGTTGCCCTCTTCTCCAACTGCCCTCAATCTACCCCGGCATCAGGGTCTTTTCTAGCTAGTTGGCTCTTCACAATACTTCTCAAAGTATTGGAGCTTCAGCTTCAACATCAGTCCTTCCAATGAATATTCAGGATTGATTTCCTTTAGGACTAACTGGTTTGATCTCTATGCTGTCCTCCAACACCACAGTTCAAAAGCATCAATTCTTCAGCACTCGGCCTTCTTTATGGTCCAACTCACACATCCATACCTGACTACTGAGAAAACTGTAGCTTTGACTATATGAACCTTTGTTGGCAAAGTGATGTCTCTGCTTTTTAATATGCTGTCTAGGTTTGTCATAGCTTTTCTTTCAAGGTGCAAGCATCTTTTAATTTCATGGCTGAAGTCAGCATCTACAATGCTTTTGGAGCCTGAGAAAATTAAATCTGCCACTTTTTCTGTTTTTTATCCATCTATTTGCCATGAAGTGATTGGACTGGATACCATGACCTTAGTTTTTTGAATGTTGAGGTTTTAAGCCTGCTTTCTCACTCTCCTCTTTCACCTTCATCAAGAGGCTCTTTATTTCTCTTTGCTGTCTGCCATTAGAGAGGTATAATCTGTATATCTGAGGTTATTGATATTTCTCCCAGAAATCTTGATTCCAGCTTGTGATTCATCTAGCCTAGCATTTCACATGATATACTCTGCATATAAGTTAAATAAGCAGAGTGAAAATATACAGCCTTGACGTTTCCTTCCCCAATTTTGAAGCCATGAGCCATGTCGTGCAGGACCACCCTCTTGAATGGATCATAGAGGACAGTTCTGACTTAATGTGGTCCACTGGAGAGGGGAATGGCAAACAACTTCAGTATTCTTGCCTTGAGATCCCCACGAATAGTATGAAAAGACAAATAATGAGCAATCAACAAATATTTGAATTAAAGAATAAATGAATCCAGTCTTGCAGACCATATATGAATTGCAGCTTTAATGGCTGCAAATGCACAGGCTATGCTCCCTTTCATTAAGGAAAGTCATATTTGGGGATGGTTCATTTTCAGAATCCTTTGAGCTAACATTTTTCAAATAAATGTCCACAGGCACAGTCTGGAACCTGATACATTGTCCTGTGAGTTTGTGTTGTTGCTGGAAGCTAGGAACATTCCAACCACAAAGCTGCTCAGTCACAGACTGCATCAAGGCCCTGATCGCTCCTGGCCTCACAGTTGTTTATATCATCTATTGGAATTTATCAAATAAGCATGAAGTGGGTGTTGATGTGGCCTTTATTAGCAACATTTAGCAACTGAAAAAAATGACTTAACTGTAATTTATATAAAAAAAACAATGATAAGGTGTATGGATTTCAAACATATCTTCCATTGGGAGAAACTATAATGAAGGAATGGTGGAGGTAGAAAATTTGAATTAAATGGTGCAAAAAAAGTTATTATGCAAGCATACACTTGTCTTTAGGTATATTTGACAGGATGGGTTTTTCTTATTCTCCACACATCCTTTATTCTGCCACTTTTCTTTACTCTTGGTAGGAAAGAAAACTTTTAGCTTTACAATGCATGATCTGCTGTCAGCCAGTATAGATGGCTATAAGAAACAACCTATACTGCCAACAGGAAATCTTGTTCATCTTGTAGTCATTCTACATAGAAGAAGCTGAAAGACCACAGATAATGCGTACAGAAAACTTAAAGGAATTACTGATAAAAGGATTCCTTATAGATTCTCCATCCCTAAAATGGGCAGGGATCCTGATCTTTGTGGTCCAAATGAAGGGGTGAAAATGATGGATACACTGGGACACTGGAGGAAGGTGGGAGATCAGAAAAGGAGAGAATATAGCACACGGAACTCTGCTCAATGTTATGTGGCAACTTGGATGATTAGGGTGTTTGGGGGAAAACAGATACATGAATATGTATAGCTGAGTCCCTTCATGGTCCACCTGAAACTATCACAACATTGTTTTTGACTATATCCCAGCACAAAGTAAAAAGTTCAAAAGCAAAAATAAAGGAAAAGAAGAGAAGATGGGGGAATCAGAGGATGAAGAGGTTCTTGGACATGCATCCTAGGCTGACTTACACAAAGTTAAAATTGGCCCCATCTGATCAATAAGGAAATGCTCTGGCCATCTTTCATCTTTCAGAAGAGCTTGGATAAACTCACAGTAGGATATATTTCTCCTGGCAATGGACAATTTTCTGCCACTGCATGCCCTTCTAGATATTTTGGGAGGGATTGGTGGAGGGAGATAATGTTGTATTTACATCAGAGTTTTATCTAAAATCTCATTAGCACAAAGGCTCAGTTCAGTTCAGTTC
The DNA here is from genome assembly GCF_000754665.1 of Bison bison bison. Taxonomy (NCBI): domain Eukaryota; kingdom Metazoa; phylum Chordata; class Mammalia; order Artiodactyla; family Bovidae; genus Bison; species Bison bison. The sequence goes on from NW_011495027.1 coordinate 8,144,698, forward strand.
AGTTCAGTTGCTCAGTCGTGTCCGACTCTTTGCAACTTCATGAATCACAGCACACCAGGCCTCCCTGTCTATCACCAACTCCCAGAGTTTACCCAAACTCATATCCATTGAGTCAGTGATGCCATCCAGCCATCTCATCCTCTGTCGTCCCCTTCTCCTCATGCCCCCAATCCCTCCCAGCATCAGGGTCTTTTCCAATGAGTCAACTCGTTGCATGAGGTGGCCAAAGTATTGGAGTTTCAGCTTCAGCATCAGTCCTTCCAACCAACACCCAGGGCTGATCTCCTTTAGAATGGACTGGTTGGATCTCCTTGCAGTCCAAGGGACTCTCAAGAGTCTTCTCCAACACCACAGTTCAAAAGCATCAATTCTTCGGCGCTCAGCTTTCTTCACAGTCCAACTCTCAGATCCACACATGACTACTGGTAAAACCATAGCCTTGACTAGACAGACCTTTGTTGGCAAAGTAATATCTCTGCTTTTGAATATGCTATCTAGGTTGGTCATAACTTTCCTTCCATAGAGCAAGTGTCTTTTAATTTCATGGCTGAAATCACCATTTGCAGTGATTTTGGAGCCCCCAAAAATAAAGTCTGACACTGTTTCCACTGTTTCCCCATCTATTTCCCATGAAGTGATGGGACCAGATGCCATGATCTTCGTTTTCTGAATGTTGAGCTTTAAGCCAACTTTTTCACTCTCCACTTTCACTTTCATCAAGAGGCTTTTTAGTTCTTCTTCGCTTTCTGCCATAAGGGTGGGGTCATCTGAGTATCAGAGGTTATTGATATTTCTCCCAGCAATCTCAATTCCAGCTTGTGCTTCATCCAGCCCAGCATTTCTCATGATGTACTCTGCATATAAATTCAATAAGCAGGGTGACAATATACAGCCTTGACGTACTCCTTTTCCTATTTGGAACCAGTGTGTTGTTTCATGTCCAGTTCTAACTGTTGCTTCCTGACCTGCATATAGGTTTCTCAAGAGGCAGGTCAGGTGGTCTGGTATTCCCATCCCTTTCAGAATTTTCCACAGTTTCTTGTGATCCACACAGTCAAAGTCTTTGCCATAGTCAATGAAACAGATGTTTTTCAGGAATTCTCTTGTTCTATGATCCAACAAATGTTGGCAATTTGATCTCTGGTTCCTCTGCCTTTTCTAAAAGCAGCTTGAACATTTGGAAGTTCACGGTTCATGTACTGCTTAAGCCTGGCTTGGAGAATTTTGAGCATTACTTTACTAGCGTGTGAGATGAGTGCAATTGTGTGGTAGTTT
>NW_011495027.1:8146072-8173907 GCF_000754665.1 Bison bison bison
CTGCTGAGTTTTCCAAATTTGCTGGTATATTGAGTGCAGCACTTTCACAGCATCATCTTTCAGGATTTGAAAGAGCTCAACTGGAATTCTACCATCTCCACTAGCTTTGTTCGTAGTGATGTTTTTTAAGGCCCACTTGACTTCACATTCCAGGATATCTGGCCCTAGGTGAGTGATCACACCATCGTGATTATCTGGGTCATGAAGATCTTATTTGTACAGTTCTTCTGTGTATTCTTGCCACCGCTTCTTAATATCTTCTGCTTCTGTTAGGTCCATCCCATTTCTGTCCTTTATCGAGCCCATCTTTACATGAAATGTTCCCTTGGTATCTCTAATTTTCTTGAAGAGATCTCTAGTCTTTCCCATTCTGTTATTTTCCTCTATTTCTTTGCATTGATCGCTGAGGAAGGCTTTCTTATCTCTCCTTGCTATTCTTTGGAACTCTGCATTCAGATGCTTATATCTTTCCTTTTCTCCTCTGCTTTTCACTTCTCTTCTTTTCACAGGTATTTGTAAGGCCTCCTCAGACAGCCATTTTGCTTTTTTGCATTTTCTTTCCATGGGGATGGTCTTGATCCCTGTCTCCTGTACAATGTCACAAACCTCCGTCCATAGTTCATCAGGCACTCTGTCTATCAGATCTAGTCCCTTAAATCTATTTCTCACTTCCACTGTATAATCATAAGGGATTTGATTTATGTCATACCAGAATGCTGTAATGGTTTTCCCCACTTTCTTCAATTTAAGTCTGAATTTGGCAATAAGGAGTTCATGATCTGGGAGTTCATGACTGGGAGTCAGCTCCCAATCTTGTTTTTGCTGACTGTATAGAGCTTCTCCATCTTTGGCTGCAAAGAATATAATCAATCTGATTTCGGTGTTGACCATCTGGTGATGTCCATATGTAGACTCTTCTCTTGTGTTGTTGGAAGAGAGTGTTTGCTATGACCAGTGTGTTCTCTTGGCAAAACTCTATTAGTCTTTGCCCTGCTTCATTCCGTACTCCTAGGCCAAATTTGCCTGTTACTCCAGGTGTTTCTTGACTTCCTACTTTTGGATTCCAGTCCCTTATAATGGAAAGGACACCTTTTTTGGGTGTTAGTTCTAAAAGGTCTTGGAGGTCTTGATAGAACCATTCAACTTCAACTTCTTCAGCATTACTGGTTGGGGCATAGACTTGGATTACTGTGATATTGAATGGTTTGCCTTGGAAACGAACAGAGAATATTCTGTCATTTTTGAGATTGCATCCAAGTACTGCATTTCGTTCTCTTTTGTTCACCATGATGGCTACCCCATTTCTTCTAAGGGATTCCTGCCCACAGTAGTAGATATAATGGTCATCTGAGTTAAATTCACCCATTCCAGTCCGTTTTAGTTCACTGATTCCTAGAATGTCGACCTTCACTCTTGCCATCTCCTGTTTGACCACTTCCGATTTGCCTTGATTCATGGACCTGACATTCCAGGTTTGTATGCAATATTGCTCTTTACAGCATTGGACCTTGCTTCTATCACCAGTCACATCTACAGCTGGGTATTGTTTTTGCTTTGGCTCCATCCCTTCATTCTTTGTGGAGTTATTTCTCCACTGATCTCCAGTAGCATATTGGGCACCTCCAACCCGGGGAGTTCCCCTTTAAGTATCCTATCATTTTGTCTTTTCATACTGTTCATGGGGTTCTCAAAGCAAGAATATTGAGATGGTTTGCCAGTCTCTCCTCCAGTGGACTACATTCTATCAGACCTCTCCACCATGACCCGTCCATCTAGGGTGGCCACACATGGCATGGCTTAGTTTCATTGAGTTAGACAAGGCTGTGGTCTGTGTGATCAGATTGACTAGTTTTCTGTGAGTATGGTTTCAATGTGTCTGCCCTCTGATGCCCTCTTGCAACACCTACCATCTTACTTGGGTTTCTCTTACCTTGGACGAGGGGTATCTCCTCACCGCCACCCCTGCTGACCTTGAATGTGGAGTAGCTCCTCTCAGCCCTCCTGCACCCATGCAGCCACTGCTCCTTGGATATGGGGTTGCTCCTCTTGGCCGCCGCCCCACCTCTGCCTAATACATTCTCCAAATTGACATTTGGAAACTGCAGGCCTCAACTGCCTGTTCATTGAGGCCAATTCCCCAACTCTGTGTGTAAATGACATCATTTTATCTTTTTACTTTCTATCCTTTTAACGTTGATTTAAGGTCCTTTTTATTTTTGGTGGAAAAATGCAAAGATTCTGGCAGGATGCACTTTTAACATAATGTATTTAATAACTCTACTATGCTGCTAATGCAAAATTTGATGATATCTCAGCTGGTATGATTAGCACTTAATCATTTTTTATCATGGTGATACTGCATTTGTTGCCTTTCAGCCTTGAAGATGTCAGCAGTCTCCTCTATTCATTTAGAATTTTATGTTTTGGAGATTTTGACTTTTGAATTTTAAGGGTTTGAGGGCATGAATGCTTACAGAAAATTATTTCCATGTCTGCAGAACACAGACGATTCCTGCTTTTTTGTCCTCGAGCTGTTTTGCACAGGTTAGGGAAAGAGCTTTGACACCATCCAAACCTTCAACACAGATCCGTTAACTGTGTATCATTAACTCCCTGTGCCTCAGCTTCTTCTCTTGGCAACTGAGGACAATCGTGTCTGACCACGAACTCCTGGTCATGGTTATGGGCATCACATGACAGGTGTGTGAAAGTGGCTTGAAAACCCATAAACTATTAAATGAAACAAGATTGGTTTCATGATGTTTGACATCATCATCTAAGTTAACCCAATGTGGAGGCTCAGAAAAGTCATGAGTGATTCTTTTTAGGTCTGCCTTTGACAAAATTCTTCACCATGAGATTTCCTTAAGTTGTGAGCATCCCCAGGACTTTTAAATCTGAATTTGATTCACAGGAAATGTTTGAAGAAAACAGTTGTACAAAGGAAGCACGGAATGATTAGGAAGCAAGAAGTGATTCTTCATCTGTGGGTGACAAAACATTGTCATATAGTTACCTAATTTTATCCTTTTGGGAAATATTGAACAGGAAATATTAAGCCCCTTTGATGTAAGAAAAAGCTTAAATACGAGGCAGCTAAATAAAAGGTTCAAGGTATCTTAACAAGTAGGATAGCCTATTTTTTTAGGATGGACACCCAAATAGGAGAACAGGACTTAAAGCTACTTAGGGCGGTAAGGATAAGGAGGTATAGGGGTGGGGTACATAGAATAATCCCTTTTGGAGGCCTGGACTCCCCACATAAGTGATGCTTTGTTATAGACCTTTCTCCCCCATGGTTACCAGCTTATCCTCTAAACTAGCTGGAACATACAGACCTTAATGCAGTGCTGGCTGAGGCAAATGGATAATTTTGTTTGAATTTTAAGTATTATCTTAAAAAAATTAGTGAGCCACTTGTGGGTGGGCAGCTTTAGCTCCTGAATGCCTAACCTGCTCCAAATGAATCTAGGTCAAACTGAATTCACATGATAAACAGAAAGAGTCAGTTTCTCTCTGGAGGCCTGAGGCAACAGGTCATACAACAATGCTGTCCAGGTGGCTACAACTACACTTTCTGAAGACCGCCGATAGGGGTTGTTCCTTGTTCCTTGCATCTCAACTCTGGAGCAACTCTGGTTTCTTGGGCCACTTGACCTGTGGAAAGCAGGGCCACCACTTATGTGGTACATTTTTGAGAATTAGGAAAAGTCATAGACTCTGGGTCACCCCAGCTTCACAGGTATGTAGAGAGGCAAGCATATACTACCTTTCAGTAATAGAAGAGACACCTCTTCATCTGAGTAGTTGTGGTCCTGCCAAGACTGGATTTCATCGCTCACTCACCTGTTCAGCCAGGGGACCTTCGTGCACTTTACAAACTGCATGACTGTACATTTCAGCCCTGTGTGGAACAACTCCACCTTCTTATCTTGAAATCTTCTGCTTAAAACAGTGAGAAGTGCAACCTTCCCCCTACTCTCTTTGGATAAGGACTTTCTACTTTGTCCCCCTCACTAGGGAGAATTAGAGACAGTGTTTACATTCTTTTGACGTTATTCATACCGTGAGAGTCTGTATTCTCTGGATAAAAAGGCCCACGTATTTACAGAAAATGAGAATTGCTTCCAGTTCTACACCTTAGCAGATCAACTCAGGAGAATGTGGTTCCTGATTAGTTTGGAGAAACTAAACTAATTTGGATAAGTTCCTGGTCAATGTGGAGCCTGGGGAATAATGATAATTACTAGACATAGCTACCCTTTGGTGGTTGGTGGTTTAGTCGCTAAGCTATGTCCGACTCTTGTGGCCCCGTGGGCTGTAGTCCACCAGGCTTCTTTGTGCATGGGATTTCCCAGGCAAGAACACTGGAGTGGGTTGTGTTTGCCAGTGGCATCATTTCTTGGTCTTAGTTCTCTCCGCTATTTCAGTTACTTTCCATTTTCATATCTGAACTATAATTCCCTCTCCTCCCCCTCTTTCTGTTCCCTCTTGAAGGGAACTTGAATTGCCACTTGAAGAGCTTTGCCTTCTTCTGTACATGTGTGGTTTTCCTGTGTTTACCTGAACCACACAGGCTGGAGAACCAGATGACGTTCTAGACAACGTTGAGGTTTCAGGACTCAAACTGTCTGAGTGGGATTTGCAGCCTGATGTCACCTGGGTTTCTGCTTGCTCCCACGATCTGTAGTTTTGAATTTTCTGCAGCAGCCATAGTAGAGGTTCTGGTGTCCTGTCCCTGGTCCCCTGGGCTCTGACAGGTGGGGTGCAGGGCATCCACCTTTCTGGTGGCCCTGCTCCTCCATCTTAACCACACACATGGTCACCTCCTTTTTTGGGTGGGTGAGGTGAGGAGAGTTACCCTTACTCACAGATGTTTTCTTTGCTTGAAGAGAAGAGAGGAAAGTGCATTTCACTTTGTATGGGTGTACAACATGGCATGTGTGAGTGTGAGTGTGTGTACATAGGTGTGCACCTACATTTGTTTCTGGTTTTTCTTTTTTTTTTTTTAAACCTCAAACTACCAAACTATTATTTTCAACTTCAATAAAACCCACTAAGGTTCTTCCTTTTACCACTTTTTTCTCTGTCTTTCTAAAGCCTAAAATCTCATAAGGTCATCTACTACAAATTCTTCCTTTCTGGCCTGTCTTAGCTTCCCATTCTGCAGCCTCCCTGAGTTCTCTCGTAGCGTGCAGTGGCCTGGATTTTGCCTGGTTCCCAGGGGCACCCCATGCCTCTGTCCTGCCCTAAAAACACTCCTACCAGCCTCTTCTGCCTTAACTTCCCTCAGTTACACTGGATTCTTTGATTTCCCAGTTCCCAGTCTTTGTTTAATGGCAGACACAGTCTGTATGATGCTTGCCCATATTCAGGAAGAAGATGTTGAAAACAACTCAGGTGTGTAGTAGATCAACTGTCAGAAAACATATGCTCCAAATGCTGAAACTAAATGACCTGCTCTTCAGACTTTTTTCAAAACCTAGAAGAAGAGAGCTGGTGGAGATACCCATATCTTTATATCAGTTTATCCCTTTAGTTGAAACTGTCAGACCCTCTGCTTTGGCAACAATCTCACCAAACAAACAAGCCAACTGAATGCAAACTTACCAGTTGGGCTTTGGTGTAGCTACATCTGTACAGAGCCCCATTTATAAATCTGTTAATTTGTTCATTCATTCATTCACATTGCCCCTAACAAAGCATTAGGTGTTTTAAAACAAAAAAATCACTCTATCTATTCAATTTTCAGATATATGCAGGACTGTAAAACCTTCAAATATACATATCCTCAAACTGTTCACCTGACATATTCTTCTATTTTTAGAAAGCTGCTTGCATTTCTTTAAAGGTTAAATATTGAGGCATGCCAACCTTAGTTAAATACAATAAGTTGGGAATTCCTAATATCAAATTCCCAATACCCTAATTTAACATTCAGTGGCCATCAACCTGACCTTGAGGAAGAATTCTCACTTACACAGATGCCAAAGCTTCCTGCTGGGCAGAGAGGGACATTTTTTTCAGCCAGTGATCCACTTGTAGAGACCATCCCCTACTGTTGTAGTGGCTGGTGGTGTAGAAGCAGCATGAATTATTCATGTGAGGAAGACAAATTAGAGTTAGAACCGGTGCTCTGTCTTCCCTTGTGAGGACTCTGCCAATTAAGATAAAGAAGGATCTCTCACTCCATCAAGCCACAGTCTCACTCTGTTATACTGTGCTTAACCCAGATTCCCAAACTGGGTTTGGAAATGGATTAGTGGATGATGAGCTTGTTTTAAAGGTGATATAGTCTTCAAGAAAAAGGGAAAGTTAACTCTACCAGTGGTTTTAACAGTAAAATGCAAGGTTCAAGGGAATTGTTTTAATAGTGTTTGCCGTGGAAAGCCTGTTAAGCATCACAAGTTCATTTTGGAGAAGCAGCTATTGCTTTCAATTATAAAAGCTGCCATTCGGACACATTTTTAGACCTGAACACAGCTTGCTGTGGTCCCATTGTCTTAGACAATGTCTAAATGGATGGAATTGCAAGGGATCTAAGGGTTGGTAGGTTTGATTTGCCAAAGTTATTCAAAGGCCACTCCACCTTCAGAATTCTAACATGGTGGTTGTTCTGGCAGCTTTAGTAAGAGTAGTTGTGGGGTCGACAACTTTTCACCTCTACTCTGCAGCCATTCCAGGGCTGGAGATGGTCTTGAGTGAATATTGTGGAGGGTATGGTAAAGGCTGGAAAGTCACATCTGTGTTATGATAATCAACTGTTTGCCCTGAATTTTCATCTGTTCTCAGAATATGTTGTAAGTATAGAAGCAAATTAAACTAAATAGTTTTTATCTAATTTTTGAGGATAAGTAACCCATCAATCAACAAACATTTATTAAGTGCTTGCTGTATACTCAGCATTGATAAGAGCTGGGGTGAGTTCAAAATTCTAATGTGTTGGCCCTAGGAGAGGTAATAATAAAAACATGGGATTATAGAACAGAGAGGTTGAATTCCTAAAGAGTGAATTCCTTTAGGGAAGAGGGAAGATAAAGTGAAGTGAAGTTGCTCAGGCGTGTCCAACTCTTTGCAACCCCATGGAATGTAGCCTACCAGGCTCCTCCATCCATGAGATTTACCAGGCAAGAACACTGCCATTTCCTTCTCCAGAGGATCTTCCTGACCCAGGGATTGAACCTGGGTCTTCTGCATTGTAGGCAGATGCTTTACCATCTGAGCCACCAGAGAATTGGGAGGTTGCCCAGTGGTGAAATTGGAACTGGGCTTGGAGAGTAAATCATAGTCAATAAAGAGGAGATGAGAGGCCAGTGCAAGTGGGCAGAATGGAGTATTTTGCCTCACTGGATTCCATGACCAATGAAGTATGGTTCCCTTTGATATGCAAAAATTTAGGTGGTCCATATATCAGACTGCTTGGGCTGCCATAGCAGAGTATCACAGGCTGGGTTACTTAACAGAAATTTATATTCTCTCAGTTCTCTTAGTTCTGGAGGCTGGAAGTCCAAGCTCAAGGTGTCAACAGAGCTAGTTTCTGATGAGGACTCTCCTCTTAGCTTGCAGACAGCTGCCTTCTTGCTGTAACCTCATGTGATCTGTCTCTTTGCATGTATCCCCAGTGTCTCTTTCTCTTCTGGTAAGAACACCGATCCTATTGGATTAAAGCCCTACCTTAATGATTTCATTTAACCTAACTCGTGCATGCTTCTAAGTTGCTTTAGTCAAGTGGCTGACTCTTTGTGACCCTATGAACTTTAGCCTGCCGGACTCCTCTGTCCGTGGGGATTCTCCAGGCAAGAATAGTGAGTTGCTATGCCTTCCTTCAGGGGGTCTTCCTGACCCAGGGATTGAACCGGTGTCTCTTATATCTTCTGGATTGGCAGGCAGGTTCTTTACCACTAGCCAACCTGGGAAGCCCCATTTAACCATCATTACCTCCTTAAAGGTTCTGTCTCCAAATATAATCACATTGGTTGTTAGAGCTTCAGCCTATGAATTCAGGGGTGCACAATTCAGTCTAGGACAGTCCAATAACACTTTCAGATCTAGAGTGACCTACAGTGTGTTTGTGCATATATGTGTGTGTGTGTGTGTATGTTTCTGTTTTCTGAAGCTTCACTGAATATACAGGCAAATACAAGGGAGATCATAATTCAGCCATAAAGACTTAAGAAACCAGTAGAAAAGTGTTTCTCTCACTCAAAATGCACATGGAGAGCATAGCTCTTAGGTCTAAGCCAGTAATTTCAATGACCCATTCACCAGTACCCTCTATTCCTCTCTCTTTTCTTTTGCCACATGTATTCTTCCACCTACAAGCTTCCATGAATCCCACCATCCTCTTTATCTGCATCTTCTCATGGATAGCAAGATCACCCAGAGAAAATGAGCATGACAAACTTAGGCAAGGTGCTTAAGACAATGCTTTTACTTGTCTCCACTCAACTTCCTCTTGCATTCTGTGTCAGTCAGGATCCCAGAGAAGAAACAAATGGCACACTCAAGTGTGAGGAAAGTTCAATAGGAAGGCTATTTGTTCAGATGTAAGCCAGGTTATGGGAAAACAGGATGGCAAAATGTCCTGGGGTCAGCAACAGAGGAAAAGCCATTACTCTCCGAAGCCTAAAAGGAAGAGGAAGCTACCAAGACTAGTAGCTATAAGGGAAGGCCTCCTAACATCAGCTGTGTTCCTTGGGAGAGGAACTCTTGCCACTGGCAGCTCATGGCCAGGCAGAAAAAGACCTGGTAGGATAAATATTCCCAACTCTCTTTGCTCTCATTTGTTGAAACCAACCAGAAGTTAGAAAGTTAGGAAACTGGTTAGTATAACCCATGGCATCTCAGGGCACAAAGCAGGTAGAATGGATTGAGGGACAAAAGGGAGCACACAGCATGCATTCCTCATAAAAACATTTCCAAACATTCATCATTCTCAAACTGTTTGCTTCTTCGTTATCTATCTTCTTCCTAGAACATGATTTATATTCCATTTTTCCCAACAGAGATGAGAGGCTTTTCTCATATTTTTCACTTCACTACTCTCAGTTTCAGATTCTAACTGTCGTCATATTACTTCTTTCCCTAATATTCCTGGGGGAGAGATGTCTTTCCCTCCCAAGACCAAGATCAACACCCGTAAAACATCATATCACTACTCTGGAGCTCGCCACATAAATTATCTTCATTTTTTTCTGTATTGTCAATTTCTCCCAATGATTTGCTCTTTGTTTCTAAGTTTAAAATCATACTCAAATTTCTTCCTAACCAAAACCAAACTTTTTTATGAACAATCTCTTCCCCATGCGTTACTACAGTATCTGTTTCCTCCTTTTTTGCTACTTGTGTTTTAAAATAAAGAGTCTGTCCTCGTTGGCTCTAACTCCTCACTTGTGTCACCTGTAGTCTGTATTTGACCCCTCCATGCCCTCCATCCCATTGAAAACACTCTTGTTAAAGTTGCCAGTGTTGTTCTTGAACCAAATTAATGTTCTGTTTGTAGTCATTCTCCTACTCCTCTTCTGAATAACTTAACCTGAAGGGTGGGTATGAATTAGCCAGGTGAAGGTGCAGGGGTGGGGGGGGGGGAAAGGGGAAAGAGACTGAGGAAGACACTGAATGCCTCAAGTGTCTAATTTAGGTTTTTCATTTCCAGAACCTATTGCACAGTGGATAGATGTGAAACAAATATTTATTGATGTATCAGTTCAGTTCAGTTCAGTTCAGTTGCTCAGTTGTGTCCGACTCTTTGCAAACCCATGAACCACAGCACGCCAGGCCTCCCTGTCCATCACCAACTCCCAGAGTTTACCCAAACTCATATCCATTGAGTCGGTGATGCCATCCAACCATCTCATCCTCTGTCGTCCCCTTTTCCTCCTACCCTCAGTCTTTCCCAGCATCAGGGTTTTTTTCCGATGAGTCAGCTCTCCACATCAGATGGCCAAAGTATTGGAGTTTCAGCTTCAGCATCAGTCCTTCCAATGAACACCCAGGACTGATCTCCTTTAGGATAGACTGGTTGGATCTCCTTTCAGTCCAACAGACTCTCAAGAGTCTTCTCCGACACCACAGTTCAAAAGCATCAATTCTTTGGTTCTCAGCTTTCTTTAGAGTCCAACTTTTACATCCATACATGACTACTGGAAAAACCATAGGCTTGACTGGATGGACCTTTGTTGGCAAAGTAATGTCTCTGCTTTCTAATATGCTATCTAGGCTGGTCATAACTTTCCTTCCAAGGAGTAAGCGTCTTTTAATTTCATGGCTGCAATCACCATCTGCAGTGATTTTGGAGCCCCCCAAAATAAAGTCTGACACTGTTTCCACTGTTTCCCCATCTATTTCCCATGAAATGATGGGACCAGATGCCATGATCTTCGTTTTCTGGATGTTGAGCTTTAAGCCAACTTTTTCACTCTCCTCTTTCACTTTCATCAAGAGCCTCTTTAGTTCTTCTTCACTTTCTGCCATAAGGGTGGTGTCATCTGCATATCGGAGGTTATTGATATTTCTCCCAGCAATCTTAATTCCAGCTTGTGCTTCATTCAGCCCAACATTTCTCATGATGTACTCTGCATATAAGTTCAATAAGCAGAGTGACAATATACAGCCTTGACGTACTCCTTTTCCTATTTGGAACCAGTGTGTTGTTCCACGTCCAGTTCTAACTGTTGCTTCCTGACCTGCATATAGGTTTCTCAAGAGGCAGGTCAGGTGGTCTGGTATTCCCATCTCTTTTAGAATTTTCCACAGTTTATTGTGATCCACACAGTCAAAGGCTTTGGCATAGTCAATAAAGCAGAAATAGATGTTTTTCTGGAACTTTTTTACTTTTTTAATGATCCAGCGGATGTTGGCAATTTGATCTCTGGTTCCTCTGTCTTTTCTAAAACCAGCTTGAACATCTGGAAGTTCACAGTTCATGTATTGTTGAAGCCTGGCTTGGAGAATTTTGAGCATTACTTGACTAGTGTGTGAGATGAGTGCAATTGATGTATCAAGTGAATAAATAGAAAATCTCCAGGGTTTTGGTGTTGAATAAGCATATCATTCAATAAGCATATCATCCATGTAAACACTGAAAGAAGCAACAATAACAATGCACTCTAGCCATACAACAATGACAAGAAAATCAATGAATAAACCTCAAGGAAATTCTGGTACAATGTTTTTGAGTATCATTCATGGAGAAGAAAGTAAAACAGCAGACAATAAAAAGAATGTAGACAATTCAAGATGCTCAGATTGAGAAAATGATCGGTCTTCACAAAGACAGTTCATTTTGTTAAAAATACACTAAAAAAAAATCAACACAAATCAACATGGAAAAATGTATACATATTGCCCACCCTAAGGGATCAGTAGTAGAATTCCAGTGTAACTTATTTTACAGTATATGACATACTACAGGTCAGTGTGACCTTAAACATGCACAGCATCAATATTGCTAGCTTCATAGACAATAGGGGTTTATATAGAAAATAATGGTCTTTCCAGGTGGCTCAGTGATAAAGAATTCACCTGCCAATGCGGAAGACACAAGTTCAATCTCTGGGCAATGGCAACCCACTCCAGTATTCTTGCCTGGGAAATCTCATGGACAGAGGACCCTGGTGGGCTACAATCCATGGGGTCACAAAAGAGTTGGACATGACTTAGCGACTAAACAACAATGACATAGAAAAGTACAACTAAGTTGCCCCTGAAGAAACAATGTCCCTCTACATAAAAACAGATAAATTAAAGTGACTTTACTCTTCAAAAGACATCTGATCTCATCTTTCCAAAAACCATGCACATCATATTTCATTTAAATAGTGAATTTTAAATAAAACTCTGATAAATTTTTAATATAATCCTCATGCATTTTGTGTTTTTAGTAGTGAAAACTGATTATTATTATTATTCCATATCAATTGGACTGGGGAACTCGCTAAAGGATAATATGCAATAATTTAATATCAGGATTAGGAGTAAGAATCTGAGTAGTAATTGAAATCACTTATCTCCAAATTCATAAAGTCTTTTTCTACGAGAGTTTTCAGTTCTTCCTTAGAATGGCCTCAGCTGAATCACAGATAGTAAGCAAGCCATTATAATCCACAAATTAAAATATTTTTACCCTGAACTTTAATCTTAAATTCTTTCCTATTGCATGGCTGTAATAAAAACTATAATATTACTCACCACATCTAAACTTAACTTTTGTTAACTCTCTAATGTATTTCTTGGAATGTAGATTTTCCTGTGGGGTCAATGAAGAAATTGGAAACTTGTGTTGTGACCTTTCCAGATTTCTCTAGTAACCTCATGAAACAGCATGTGACAATTTTTGCTCTGAGGTAATCTGCCTATTGTAACTTATGCTGAAATTAAGCAGTCTGCTCATGGAGTTTCAAGCCTGTGCTTTTAGACTCTTTCCAAGCCCATGCTTTAATATGGGTTAATTCTTCCCCAAGATGGTTTCCTCTTTAGGTCACGAAGTTTAACAAGAATATACCTTTAAGGAAAGAATTAGAGTGAGTTATTTTTAAATTCCCCATAGAGGCAGGACTGGTGACTGAAAAATGGCAGGGCTTTGAAGGTTCTTGGGGTAGGAATTTCATAAAATTATTTTGGAAACTCAAGTGGTAGCATATTCAAAAGGTCATAGACTCAGAAACTAACTGAAGAAAAACAGCTATTCTTTTTTCTTCAAGCTGAAAAAGAAAGTTAGGTTCAAGCTGAAAAAGTTTGTTTAGATGTAGGTCTGAAGTATTGGAGCCATCCCCTGGGAAACAGAAACTTGAAAAAAATTACTTAAAAGATATTGATTCAGTGATTATTAATTAAATTTTGAATAAATTTATTTATTTATTTCCTTTTTGGCCATGCAGTGCAGCATGTGGGATCTTAGTTCCCTGACCGAGGATCAAACCCGTGGCCCCTGCATTGGAAGCACAGAGACTTAACTGCTGGACCCCCAGGGAAGTCCCCCAGAACCCCTTTTTAATATGAAATATTTAAAGTACAGAAAAAAGTATAAAGAATAATATAGCACTCATCCCCCCATCTGTATTTAAGTTCACTTTGGGTCTTTTTAATAAAGTTCATATCCTTTTCTATTGTACGTAAGTATGGCATAGAATATGAACAATAGTTTCCTAAAAGTTTTCTGAAAAGAATATTAACTATAAAAACCAGTGAGTATGGTGTCTTACTGGGGGAGAAATAATGCAACTTAACTACAGAATCAATCTCTTTAATTGCAATGTTTAATTAGTTTTAAACTTTTTGAATCAGTTTTAGGAATTGAAATCTTTTCAGAAAATTGCCCATTTTGTCTTTGTTTTAACACTTCCTGGCATAAGGTTGATGACAGTATTCTCTTATGTATTTTACAATTTCTACTATATTGGTAATTATGTCTTCTTTTTTATCCATGATTGGTATGTGCCTTATTCATTTTTTAAAATTTCAGATTGCTCTTATAGGCAGTTCAGTTTTTAATTTCTTGAATGCCTCTAACATTTCTGTTTTCTATGTTATTAATTCTTTGGTTTTGCCTCAATTACTCAACATTATGGTTAAAAGTTGAACTCTGAAATAAAAAATGTCTGGATTCACATGCCAGCTCTGCTTGTATCTCAGTTGTGTGACCATGAACAAGTTACTTAACCTCTATGTCTCAGATTTCTTATTTATCAAATGAGACTTTAATAAAATTTACCTCATTGGTTGTTTGTGAGAGTTCAGTTTTCATATTAGCTCCACCTGTGCTTAAAAAAATCATGTAACCTCTCTTTGTTGATTCCGAGATTTGTAAGGACTGTTGCTATTGCTAAGTCACTTCAGTCGTGTCCGATTCTGTGTGACCCCATAGCCGGCAGCCCACCAGGCTTCCCCATCCCTGGGATTCTCCAGGCAAGAACACTGGAGTGGGTTGCCATTTCCTTCTCCAATGCATGAAAGTGAAAAGTGAAAGTGAAGTCGCTCAGTCATGTTCGACCCTCAGTGATCCCATGGACTGCAGCCTTCCAGGCTCCTCCATCCATGGGATTTTCCAGGCAAGAGTATTGGAGTGGGGTGCCATTGCCTTCTCTGAAGGACTGTTGGAACAGCTTATTAATTGTTCAATTTCTCTATAGGTGTATATTTTTCTTTTTTCTTGATGTGTAATTTTTGAGTGAGGCATTTTTAAGATCTCCAGTGTAATCGTGGATTTGCAAATTTCTCTGTAGGATAAGATGAATTTTTCATTATGTTTTAAGTTAAATGTAAGTTCATGGTTGTGATATGTTCCCTGGCAGGGTTTTCCTTTTTATCATTAAGAACTATTTTTATAGACCTCAGGGTCTGTGCTAGTCAGGGCACCACGTCACTTGACCATCAAATGACTGTAGATTTGCTGCTTGAAGCATCAGGACCCACAGTTTGGCTGAGGAGGGTTAGGTCTGGGCATAAATTTCCTGCACAAACCTGTCCGTCATTATCAGCCCTGACTCACTGACTTACTATCACCATCTGGCCTTTACCTGGAACCTATCCCACACCCTCTCTACTAACACCTTCCCAGCCTTCCCCAGAAGGACTGTCCACCTTGCACCTCCAACAACCTTTGGGGCTCTTCTATTATTATATTTCACTCTGAATTTTATTTTGTGTCGTATATCCCAGATGGTGCATTTGGTAAAGAATCTGCCTGCCAATGCAAGAGACACAGGTTCGATCCCTGAGTTGGGAAGATCCCCTGGAGGAGGAAATAGCAACCCACTCCAGTATTCTTGCCTGGAGAATCCCATAGACAGAGGAGCATCATGGACTACAGTCCATGGCTTTGCAAAGGGTCAGACATGACTGAGCATACACACATACACAGACACATACAGTCTTGCTACAACAGGTTTATTTCAGGTAATATTTGCTCAGTATATTTTTGCCATTTCTTTCAGCTTTTTTTTTTCTTTTTTTTTTTAATTTTATTTTATTTTTAAACTTTACAAAATTTTATTAGTTCTGCCAAATATCGAAATGAATTCGCCACAGGTATACATGTGTTCCCCATCCTGAACCCTCCTCCCTCCTCCCTCCCCATACCATCCTTCTGGGTCGTCCCAGTGCACCAGCCCCAAGCATCTAGTATCGTGCATCGAACCTGGACTGGCATCTCGTTTCATACATGATATTATACATGTTTCAATGCCATTCTCCCAAATCTTCCCACCCTCTCCCTCTCCAACAGAGTCTATAAGACTGTTCTATATATCAGTGTCTCTTTTGCTGTCTCATGCACAGGGTTATTGTTACCATCTTTCTAAATTCCATATATATGCATTAGTATACTGTATTGGTGTTTTTCTTTCTGGCTTACTTCACTCTGTATAATAGGCTCCAGTTTCATCCACCTCATTAGAACGGAGTCAAATGTATTCTTTTTAATGGCTGAGTAATACTCCATTGTATATATGTACCACAGCTTTCTTATCCATTCATCTGCTGATGGACATCTAGGTTGCTTCCATGTCCTGGCTATTATAAACAGTGCTGTGATGAACATTGGGGTACACGTGTCTCTTTCCCTTCTGGTTTCCTCAGTGTGTATGCCCAGCAGTGGGATTGCTGGATCATAAGGCAGTTCTATTTCCAGTTTTTTAAGGAATCTCCACACTGTTCTCCATAGTGGCTGTACTAGTTTGCATTCCCACCAACAGTGTAAGAGGGTTCCCTTTTCTCCACACCCTCTCCAGCATTTATTGCTTGTAGACTTTTGGATCGCAGCCATTCTGACTGGTGTGAAATGGTACCTCATAGTGGTTTTGATTTGCATTTCTCTGATAATGAGTGATGTTGAGCATCTTTTCATGTGTTTGTTAGCCATCTGTATGTCTTCTTTGGAGAAATGTCTATTTAGTTCTTTGGCCCATTTTTTGATTGGGTCATTTATTTTTCTGGAGTTGAGCTGTAGGAGTTGCTTGTATATTTTTGAGATTAGTTGTTTGTCAGTTGCTTCATTTGCTATTATTTTCTCCCATTCTGAAGGCTGTCTTTTCACCTTGCTAATAGTTTCCTTTGTTGTGCAGAAGCTTTTAAGTTTAATTAGGTCCCATTTGTTTATTTTTGCTTTTATTTCCAATATTCTGGGAGGTGGGTCATAGAGGATCCTGCTGTGATGTATGTCAGAGAGTGTTTTGCCTATGTTCTCTTCTAGGAGTTTTATAGTTTCTGGTCTTACGTTTAGATCTTTAATCCATTTTGAGTTTATTTTTGTGTATGGTGTTAGAAAGTGTTCTAGTTTCATTCTTTTACAAGTGGTTGACCAGGTTTCCCAGCACCACTTGTTAAAGAGATTGTCTTTAATCCACTGTATATTCTTGCCTCCTTTGTCAAAGATAAGGTGTCCATATGTGCGTGGATTTATCTCTGGGCTTTCTATTTTGTTCCATTGATCTATATTTCTGTCTTTGTGCCAGTACCATACTGTCTTGATAACTGTGGCTTTGTAGTAGAGCCTGAAGTCAGGTAGGTTGATTCCTCCAGTTCCATTCTTCTTTCTCAAGATAGCTTTGGCTATTCGAGGTTTTTTGTATTTCCATACAAATTGTGAAATTATTTGTTCTAGCTCTGTGAAGAATACCATTGGTAGCTTGATAGGGATTGCATTGAATCTATAAATTGCTTTGGGTAGTATACTCATTTTCACTATATTGATTCTTCCAATCCATGAACATGGTATATTTCTCCATCTATTAGTGTCCTCTTTGATTTCTTTCACCAGTGTTTTATAGTTTTCTATATATAGGTCTTTAGTTTCTTTAGGTAGATATATTCCTAAGTATTTTATTCTTTCCGTTGCAATGGTGAATGGAATTGTTTCCTTAATTTCTCTTTCTGTTTTCTCATTATTAGTGTATAGGAATGCAAGGGATTTCTGTGTATTGATTTTATATCCTGCAACTTTACTATAGTCATTGATTAGTTCTAGTAATTTTCTGGTGGAGTCTTTAGGGTTTTCTATGTAGAGGATCATGTCATCTGCAAATAGTGAGAGTTTTACTTCTTCTTTTCCAATTTGGATTCCAAATCTCGTGTAAACACCATTTAAGAGCTGGAATTTTTCTTGTTTTCAATATTCCAAATTTCTGAGAATCTTCCATTTTTATAGGTAGTAGTAAATGTAATCCATTTACTTTTTTGTGATTACTAACTTTTACTTAGTTAAAAAAATTATTTAAAGTTCAAGTGTTAGTCACTCAGTCATGTCTAACTCTTTGTGACCCCATGGACTGTGGCCCCCCTAGCTCCTCTATCCATGGCATTCTCCAAGCAGGGGTACTGGGGTGGGTAGCCATTCTTTTCTCCAGGGGATCATCTCGACCCAGAGATTGAACCTGGGTCTCCTGCATTGCAGGCAAATTCTTTACATCTAAGCCACCAGGGAAGTCCTCCAAAATTATTATGCTTCTTCATTCCTTTCCAACCTTCTATTTTGTTGAGCATTTTACCTTTACTTGTCCCATCTTTTCCTGTCTATAATTTGGAGTAATCCCTTTCATTTTTATCTTTTATATTAGTGATTAAAAATTTTTAATGTGAAAAAAACCTCAGTAATTTTTTTGAACAATATATAAACCTTAAGATGCTTAGAATCTGAACATCCTCCTTCATATTTTTGTATTGTTTCTGTTTATAATTTTAGGTACACCTTGAATTTAGTCCCTTCAATTCTAGTCATTGTTATTCTTTTTTTTTTTTTTAGTGACTGTTAACCTACTCCAGTACTCTTGCCTGAAAAATCCAATGGATGGAGAAGTCTAGTGGGCTGCAGTCCATGGGGTCGCTAAGAGTCAACTGATTGACTTCGCTTTCACTTTTCACTTTCATGCATTGGAGAAGGAAATGGCAACCCACTCCAGTGTTCTTGCCTGGAGAATCCCAGGGACGGCGGAGCATGGTGGGCTGCCGTCTCTGGGGTCGCACAGAGTCAGACATGACTGAGCGACTTAGCAGCAGCAGCAGCATTCTTAATAATAGTCAATACTTATTCAAATTTGCCAAAAATGTGTAGTTTCTTTACTTAATGTTGTTTCTTATACATAGTTACATGCGTCTCAGTTTGAGGCTATGACTAATCACCCATCTTCAGTTGGTCTGTTCTTACTCTTAAAGACAAGTTTGGTTAGATATAGAACTCTCTGTCAGTAAGGATTTTCCCTAGACATTTTGAAGATAATATCTATGACTTCCAGCATATACTATTACTCAGGCCTCCTAAGGAACTAATTGTCATTCCTTAGTATATGGTCTACCTTTTCCTCTTTGATATCTTTTAGGATTTTCTCATCTTTGATGTTCAATAGTTGCACTGAAATTGTGTCTAGGTGTGGAATTCATTTATCTGGTTTAGAATTTGATGAGCCCTTGCTGTCTAAGGACTATAGCTTTGTAGGGGCTTTCAGGTTGTGGGGTAGAGACCACACTCAAATGCTTTATAGGTTTCTAATATAATTAGCCAAAGATATGAAAAGTGAGTGGAAGCCAGTGAACAACTTGTGCCTCCATAGACATGGCCATCTGGGCCCATTTCCAGCCAGGTTAGCACTTGCTTGATTCCATCTCATCTAGCAACTTTCTGATACTTGGGTTTCTTGTACCTATAGGGAAACAAGATGCTCATCAGTCTGACACAAACACCAGGTTACCTTGAGAAGCTGGTAAAGGGACCCAAAGCCTACTGTAGTGCCAGGCATTAACCGTATGGGGAGAGAGCTGGCATGTCCTGGGAAGAAAGGCTGGGGCAGCTTAGGAACACTTGGAGGCTTGGGGGCAGAGCTATTTACTAACTCATACAGAATAACTTTGGTATTCTAAGGACCACTCTGCTGGTGTACATACATTAAAAGTCAGCTTACTCTACACTATTTTGCTAAGTCAGATTTTAAAATGTTCAGATGTAGGATCTGGAGCTCTGCACTAGCATGGCGACCATAATTTGTCAGGATGCCTGTATCTCTAAATGCTTTAAAAAAGTGAAGGAAGGAACTGGGGAATGTTTTCCTTTTTTTCATCCATATGCACATAACTATGTGCTTTCCCAGCACTCAGGACATAGGCATCCTTTGTGCTTCTTTCAAAGTGGGCTTATGGTAGCAGAGCTCCTCTAGGGCCTTCTTAGACACTGGAATCTTGTTTCTTGGGCACCTTGGAGGCTGCTTGCTCACCTCTCTGGACTATGGTCTCTTGGTTGATGCCTCATTTCAGTGTGATTGCCGTCGACTCTCAAAGTCGACAGGGGAACTATATAACTATCTATTTGACAATGTGACAAGCCAACCAAGGCATTCGTTCTGTAGCCTGGAGTCAACACGGGACTGTTTGGAGAAACCTAGTCATTCTGTTGTTATACTTCTTAGGACGGTTTACTGCAGTTCTTTCTGAATGGATCTTCTGAAACCATATGGAGGCCATGTAGTATTGTCCTGGTCTGCCTGAGCTTGAGTCTATTGATGCAGTCTATTTATTCTTGTGGTGAATAAAATTTTTTATTCCTTTATCTTCTGGAATACATTCTCATTCTCTTCTGTCTCCTTTCTCTCTCTCCTTCATTCCCTTTCTCCTAAAGTTCTGTGTAGTGACTATCATTTCCTGCATTGCATTAGAAGCCATTGATGAGTTAATTCACAAGGAGTATACCACATTACTGATGCTGCTTATAAATCTGCGTATGAGATGCCTATCACCAATTGAAAGGCACTGTGCAGCCCCAAGTGCAGCCTGCTGAAACCTCATTCAATAGAAACCCTCCTGAGTGAATTACTCAACTGAGCAACAGTATAACATATACTTTTCAGGGTGTGCTTCAGGGTAGCATATTCTGGGCTTCCCTAATAGCTCAGTTGGTAAAGAATCCACCTGCAATGCAGGAGACGCCAGTTTGATTCCTGGGTCAAGAAGATCCTCTGGAGAAGGGATAGGCTACCCTCTCTAGTATTCTTGGCTTCCCTTGTAGCTCAGCTGGTAAAGAATCTGCCTGCAATGCAGGAGACCTGGGTTCAATCCCTGGGCTGGGAAGATCTCCTGGAGAAGGGAAAGGCTACTCACTCCAGTATTCTGGCCTGGATCTTATTCTAGTTCTGTTAACGTGAGGCAGTCATCTTTTTCTTCTTTTAGAAGATCTAACATAGCAGGATAAATTCATTCTAGATAAAACAACACATGTGAATCAACAAACCTTTACTGGCAATACAAGATAAAGTTATGAGCCAGTATTCCTGTCTTCAAGAAACCTACTAACTGAAGTACCAAGGATACGTCCCATGAAACAGCCAAGGAAGAGGACGTAGAATGAAATGTGTTAAATATCACGGATGACTCCAAGAGCACAGGAGCATGCGTATGAATGAGTCTACTCTTGTATTGCTTCCATAAATATTTAGCCGGAAGTTTCTCTATGTATGGCTCCCTGCTAGTTGCCATGTGGGACCCACAAGTAAATAAAAGCTGACTCTGCCTTCAGGAAGCTTACATCTGCTTTAAGGTGACAAGAAGAGCACTGGAAAAAGAATAACCCTTGCAGGACCTCTTCAAGACCTCAAGCACTTTCAGGTCCAGAGGGAGTTCTTTTTATTTCTTTTTTTTTGGTTTGTTTCTTTTTATTTTGAAGTTGAAACAGCAAAATAAAGTGTTTCAGCTTTATAGTTTGTTACAGTTTGGCTGTAACAAGGTTCAGGCAAAAGAAAAGTTGAGTCTTTATTAGTTAAAAACCAACTCGAAAACTGTAAACCAGCTGCTTTACTTCTCTTAGACAAAGTAGAGAACAGCTTAAAGGGGGAAAGGCACAGTGGAAATCAGGGGCAGTGATGGTTAGCATGTAGCAAAGGTCAATTTTCAAAGTTTCTGCTATTATAGAAAAAAAAGGTTGTATTTAAATTGAGGAACAATCACAACCAGACAATCACCCGATCCACTAGCATTCAGTCCACCCTCAGCATGCTTCCAACGAGTAGAAGAAATCAAAAACAGCTGGGTAGGGGAAGCTCAAGGGGGAGGGATACATGTATGTGTGCTAAGTCGCTTCAGTTGTGTCCTACTCTTTGTAACCCCATGGACTGTAGTCAGCTAGATTCCTCTGTCCATGGGATTCTCCAGGCAAGAATACTGGAGTGGGTTGCCATGCCCTCCTCCAGGGGATCTTCCCAACTCAGGGATCAAACCTGTGTCTCTTATGTCTCCTGCATTGGCAGGTGGGTTCTTTACCACCAGCACCACCTGGGAAACCCCAGAGGGGATAATTATGACTGATTCTCATTGATGTATGGCAGAGACTGCCACAACATTGTAAAAGCAATTATTCTCCAATTTAAAAAATCTTGGACAAATAATAAAAAGCAAAAATCATAACTATTTATATAAATAGTTTGGCTTCCAATGAACATTGAACATCTTGAGGGCAAGAACTATGTCTCCTCATTTGTATCTGTAAAGTTTAGCTAAACCCATACATACTGAAGAGCCAACTGCTTAGTGAATGGGTGACAGACATGCTATTAGGTGGTGGGTGAGTGAAGGGGAATTCTGGAGAGGAAAGGATCATGGTTTTCTAGACAAGGAAGAGGAAGGAAGTCCAGCTAATAGAAGGGTCTTGAGCCAAAGCACAGAAGCAAGAATGTGAGTGAGTTTGGGAGAGACTGTGAGGAATCAGCTGGTATTTTAGAGAGAAATGCCATCAAGCAGGTGGGGCCAGATTTTGAGGATGCTCACGTCAGCCTCAGCAGCCTCTCCTCATTAACTGAAAAGCTCTGGACACCACTTAATGCTCAAGTGCTGTCAAATGAACATGTTTCCTAAACACTTACCAAGTCTTCACTGAGTCCAAGATATTACATATATTAATAACTATGTAACATTTGGTTCAGCTATGGTGGCTTAGATGGTAAAGAATCTGTCTGCAATGCAGGAGACCTGTGTTCAATCCCTGTGTTGGGAGGATCCCCTGGAGAAGGGAATGTCAGCCCACTCCAGTATCCTTGCCTGGAGAATTCCATGGACAGAGCAGCCTGGTGGGTTACAGTCCGTGGGATTGCAAAGAGTCGGACACGACTGAGCAACTAACACACCGTATTTATTAAGAATTTACCATGTACTTGGAGCTGTGACAGATGTAGACGAAGGATAATGAGACACTCTTGGTTTGATGAAGGTGACATCAATAAACAAATATTATAACATCACATGTCAGTGCTCTACTAGAGTTATTTAAATGGTGTTTATGAAGCTTGGATGAAGAAGTTATTAATTATCTGCAGGGAGTCAGGACAGAATCTCAAAGATAATATGAGCTTAGCATACATGGCTCCATTTATGATCCCAGTTGAAGAATTTCCTCTAGGCATCTTGATAGGAAGTCTTTACATTTCTTTCAGTGATGCTCAAAGCTATATAATTTTTTTCCATCTTGAACCATTATCTTGGATAGAAAGCTATTTCTTATAAAGTTATTTACTGTCTCTCTCCCTGCAATGTTAATCCATTGATTCCAGTTCTGGAGCCCTTCAGAATAAGTTTAATTAAAAGAGATAACTTTGTAATTTCCCAAGGACATCTTCAGTTCTTTAACTACTCCTCATTTGAACTATTCTCCAGACATTTTTCAAACCTGTTATTTTGAGTTTCTCTATTCCATGGCATACTTACGGAATTGTTGGATGTCTTGATGTTTGCATTTGCAAAAGAGTTTTTGAAGCTCAATAAACAAATACAATTAATACCTTCAAATGCTATGCTACTCCCTAGAAAAAAATATGGGATGAGTAAAGTGGTGTAGCCATTATGTCAGCCCCAAAGCACTGCCCAGAGTTACGAATAATCTATTGGAAGGGGCCTTGGAGACGTATCTTGACCAACCTCCTCATTGTACAGATGGTGAAGCTAAGATCCAGACAGATAAAGTGGCTTTAAAAGTGCACACAGTTAGTTTATTCCCTCTATCTTTGTGTATTTCTAGTTGGTATTTGAAGATGGGCATGGGAGAGTTTGGGAGCTCATTGCAAGATGAAAGTGCAGTAATTATTTATCCTAATTAAAAGGGAATCTAAAACACTTGCTTAAAGCATTTTCCAAGTAACTGTTTATATAATTAATGCTGTAGCTTTTTCTCTCTTTCCACAAAGCCTCAGGGATTGGGGATCCTGACCCACAGCTTTATCTGCTGTGGACAGTCTTGTATGTCTGTGGTTTATTGGGTAATGATTTATATTTGCAAGGGAATGCTTGACTGGCATGGGCTGGGTTAGCTCAGCTAGAGAAACTTGCTAATGAAGCCAAGGTTGAGGGGTTTGGTCCCTGTGAGCCCCTTAGCTTTGCTGTGATCCTTAGCTGCAGCCGATACCCCTAATCCCCACCAGTCATCTCACATGTGTGGGTTTTTGAAAGCAGTGGGGTGAAGAAAGATCATTCCTTCCAAATGCTTACCTACAATGGAAAGTTGTGTGGGTAGTAAATAATAATGGAGAGATTACAGTTACTGCTTATGGTGCACTAAATATGTAGCTAGAGTAACACATGTATGCTTATCCAGGTGACATGTGACTTAATTCTCATAACTCTATGAGGTATGTACTGGTATTATCTCCATTGCAAAGATTAGAAAGTGAGGCTTGGGATAGTAAAATAACTTGTTCAAGTTTCACTGACTAATATGCAATAGGGCCTATCTAGGATTTGAACTTGAGTCTGACTGATTTCAAAGTCTACAGTCTAATTGAAAACACTCAACATTACCACTGTGAATTCTTGATTATGCATTGGTTATCTCTGAGTTCCAAGTCATGGATTCATTTCTTCACTCTTATTTTATTACTAGTGGGATTGACAGGTATTATAGTATACCTGTATAGTATATCTTAAAAACTTGGATTCTGAGGCCAGAAATCTTGTGTTCAAATTTTAATTGCCCTGTGTATTGACTTTGTGACCAAGAGCAAGTAATCGTTCTTTTTTTGTGCCTTGTCTTTCTCATTTGTAAAATAGGAAATATAATAGCCCTTACTTCTTAGATTTCTTCAGTGGAGATTAAATTAGTTAATACCAACAGAGGGCTTAAATAGCACTTAGTGTTTGATATTATTGCTGGACTACCTAGGATGAAGCTAACGGCTGCATCTTAGCCTTTGAGAAATGCGCTCATTTACATTTATTATTCCAGGGAGCACCACTCCCAAACTGCAAGTTTGCATGCTCACAAACAGAGGCTGAGAAAGCTGGGCAGAAACCCAGAGCCACTGGGGACTGTGTGTTGAAAATAAGCATGGATCACTAGCAACAACAGAATTCCAGAAGGTGCCCATGTGAAAGTTTGACTTTCCTCCTTTCAGCTCCTTCCCTCTGAGTGTGCCAGGAGCTCATCGGTTATAGTGGGCCATCGTGCAGCATCTTCTGCTGGGAACACAGAGCGTGCGTATTGTGTTCCTTCCTGTGGCCACCCAGCTCCCATGCTTATTGTCTGGCTCTAGCCTTCAATTAACAGAATCCCTGGGATAGGGTAGTTCTCTTGCAGTAGGTAGTAATGCTCTTGTTAATGATAAATTGATGAGCTTTTTTTTTTTTTTTTTAACATTAAGTAAACGGTCCTTTTTGATAATGGGATTGGGATCAGACCAAGGGGTTTATTTTATTTTGCGAAGAGTGAGAACTACCTACAATATAATTTTTTTTTCTTGTCTGGTCCTAAAATGTGACACAAAGCGTTTTGACTTTCCATTTTAATAGAACTCTAAATGTGCATATGGGATAGGTGGTTTTATTCCTCTTTTCTATTACATTGTCACTGGTATGTGATGAACTTCAAAATAAATCTTAAGGCTTCATCATAAACCATGGCCCATTGGTGGTCCCAGAGATACCACTTGGCTTGAGAGGCTGTGCTGTGCTTTTAATTGGTTACTGAGCCTTCTATGCTGCTGCTGCTGCTAAGTCGCTTCAGTCGTGTCCGACTCCATACGACCCCAGAGACGGCAGCCCACTAGGCTCTCCCGTCCCTGGGATTCTCCAGGCAAGAACACTGGAGTGGGTTGCCATTTCCTTCTCCAATGCAGGAAAGTGAAAAGTGAAAGTGAAGTCGCTCAGCTGTGTCTGACTCTTTGCGACCCCATGGACTGCAGCTTACCAGGTTCCTCCATCCATGGGATTTTCCAGGCAAGAGTACTGGAGTGCGGTGCCATCGCCTTCTCCAAAGCCTTCTATACTGAGGAGTAAAACTACCCTCTCTAGGGAGGTCTGGTGATTTGTTTTATTTTAAGATGTCTGATGTCAGGGTGGCCTGACCCTGGAGAAAGAACAGAGTTCTTTCTGGATGGGCAGTTGAACTATTATGCGGTTTGTTGAGGGTCTTTGAAAGTGAAAGTGTTAGTCACTTAGTTGTGTCCAAATCTTTGTGACCCCATGAACTGTAGCCCGCCAGGCTTCTCTGTCCATGGGATTCTCCAGGCAAGAATATAGGAGTGCGTTGCCATTCCATTCTCCAGGGGATCTTCCCAACCCAGGGATTGAACCCAGGCCTCCCACATTGCAGATAGACTATCATAGTCACCAGTCTTAGGAGTCTTACTAACACCCTAAACAACATGGTCTTCACTTCCTCTCCTAGTTGGGAAAGAACAACATCAGCTTCTGGGACTGAGGGAGGAACTCCTGTTTTCCAAGAGGCTGACCCCATGGTGATGGAAGTCTTGTTTGTCACAGTTACCTAAATAGAAGCCAGCAGAGCTTAGTTATATAGCCTCCTTTGCTGAGAAAGAGTCTGCTACTGCAGGGTATAGCTATGACCAATCTAGACAGCATATTAAAAAGCAGAGACATTACGTTGCCAATAAAGGTCCATCTAGTCAAAGCTATGATTTTTCCAGTAGTCATGTACAGATGTGAGAGTTGGACCGTAAAGAAAGCTGAATGCCAAAGAATTGATGCTTTTGAACTGTGGTGTTGGAGAAGACTTTTGAGAGTCTGTTGGACTGCAAGGAGATCAAACCAATCAATCCTAAAGGAAATCAGCCCTGAATATTCATTGGAAGGACTAATGATGAAGCTGAAACTCCAATATTTTGGCCACCTGATGTGAAGAACTGACTCATTGGAAAAGATCCTGGGATGCTGGGAAAGATTGAAGGCAGGAGGAGAAGGGGACAACAGAGGATGAGATGGTTGGATGGCATCACTGACTCAATGGACATGAGTTTGAGCAAGCTCCGGGAGTTGGTGATGGACAGGGAAGCCTGCATGTTGCAGTCCATGGGGTCACAAGAGTCGTATACTACTGAGTGACTGAAATGAATTGAACTGAACCCTACAGTAAAAGACCCTTGCAATTTCTTTCAAGAATTTATAAGAGGAGTTTTGAGGAACTTGTTAAAGTTCCAAACAACATCAAATTGGAACCCATCAAAGTAGTGCTGGCTTGCTGATTTAGACCTAAGGCCTGTATCAACAAGCATAATCCCCCTTTGGTATAAATTAGTAACAGTGGATAGTTTGGATATGATTAATACAGCACATACATTTTAAAAAGTGTTTATAGTCTGTTTTAATTGAATGGTTATAGGCTCATAATAAGTTGTCTAGTTGTAGAATTGTCCCTTACATAGTGTTTTTTTCCCCAAAATGTTTAAGAAACAAGTCCTGGGTAGGAATCAGTTTCTGGGAGAAGGAAACATTGGTTGAGTTCCTACTGTAATTGTTTCAGGGCCTTTATATAAATTATTTTTTAGAATAAGTTTGTGAGGTAAATTTTAAAATCAGTTTCTTACTCATTTTCCAGAAAGAAAAAAAAAAACCGAAGAGTTATGAACAGGTGGTTAATACATTGTTGAACTGAGAGCCTATCCAGTCTGACTTCAAGTTCACTATGCAGTGTTGCACTGATGAATCAGAAGTTGAACTTGAGGCAAGGGTTGGGAGTTGTGGGCCCTGGACAGGGTGCTATGGACTGGGAACTGCAGCAGAGCCTACTTAATCAAGTTCTCAAATTGTACCCTTTGCATGAGTTGCCTGGGGGCACAAGGCAGCTAGGGATCTTGTTTTAGCAGAGTTAAACTCTTTAATGGTTTTTCCTCCCCATGCCCTGAGAATATTTCTGGTTTAAGAGATATCTTCCTTTTTAACAAGATCTGTTCCCTACAACAGACCACAAGCAAAATGTATTTCTAGTCTCATGAAAAAAAAAACAAAACAGAAAAGATTAATTAGGCTTTATTTTTTTCTGCATGTCTGGCACACTTTAAAAAATTGTAGTTCTTACTTCTATCTTGACATGAATTTAGAATTTTGCATGAAGTGACTGCACTAGGAAAAAAGCCAACGAAAGCAACGTTGGTAAATGTTGATAACGCATTGATAATCGGACATGCAATTATGCTTGTCAAGCTTCTCCAATGTATTAAAGCATTGACTGTGGATTTGAAAGTGAGGGCCTTCTCTCTTTTTCCTTTTAATACCTGGAGCTTGAATATTAATATTTCAGGTGAAATATAAGTTTCAGACTTGCAAATTTTTGTCGCAAAATCAAAGGGAATAGACAATTGTAAGAGGTAGGCGGGGAATAAGGGGACCTCTTGGTGTCAGCTGGATGGAAATCAACAGGATAATGAGGATCGCCAGAGTAAATAATTTCCATTTCATCCCCAATAAGAATATTCCCTCCCTCACCTTTCAAATTCCCTGCTCACTTGCTGTGCATTCGAAACAAATGATTATCTACTCTTCATTCCTGAAACAAGCCCTGAAGTAGGTGAAGTTATGGAATTCTGAAGTATTTCTCTCTGGGGCCCTCTATATTAAGCTGGTCGACCATGGGCATTAACATGTA
>NW_011495027.1:8174007-8191784 GCF_000754665.1 Bison bison bison
ATACATGTTTTGCAAAGCCTGATTTGTTCTTCATCATTTGAATTTGTGAGCATGGTAACACTTCCCCAATTATATTAGATATTCTCATCCTGGGGATTCATGGATAACTCTAGAATTTCTGTAAAGAAACAAAAGATTCTGTGTAGTCCAGTTAAAGTTAGCAGAAACACAAAATGAAATGGATTGGTTGTGTATACTCCTCCATCTTAACACGACAGTGTAGTTTTTCTGTCTTACTTCACTCAGACAGATTCGGACATTTTCTCTGGCCACATCATAGGGAGGATATTGCAGTATTTGTTGAAGCAACACTTTAGGTATCTGACATGGGTTTAGCTCTTTCTTGTGGGAAAGACTCAAAGAGCTGCACCCAAAAAAAAAAAAAAAAAAAAAGAGCTGCACCAAGTAAGCCAAACTAACCATGAATAAGCACAAAGAAAAGTATTCTTTTTCTTGCCATTTGTCTTCAGTGACTGGAGGGGAACATAGTATCTGCTTTCCATCAGAGGTGGTACTTGTTGCAGTTGGTTTGGTGTGAAAATGAACCACTTAACCTCATAATAGTTGCACTTTTTCTTCCTTTCTTTTAGGTGTGTAGAAAGTATACACCTAATCGGGTTAAGATCAGATCAGCATGCAGGTGGCGCTAGTGGTCAAGAACCTGCTTGCCAATGCAGGAGACTCGAGAGACATGGGTTCAATTCCTGGATCAAAAGGATATCTGGAGTAGGAAGTGGCAACTCACTCCATATTCCTGCCTGGAAAATTCCATGCAGGAGCCTGGTAGGCTCCAGTCCATGGGGCCCCAAAGAGTCAGATCACGAGACTGAGCACAGCACATAGAGCCAGTGCTTTCTGGGATGGGTATCAAAGTAAGGCTCTGGCAGTCAGACCTCAATAAAGTATAAACTGTCTCCATCCATTCTCCTTCTGCCTCTGCCTCTTCCCCTCACCTTCCTCTGTTGGATTTAGAAACTTGAATTGATGTACATTACTGTTATAGGTTAGCACTTGAAAACAAGAAAGATTTACCGATCCTCAGTGTTATTTATTGGCAAAGCATTTGGCATTCATACATTATAGTGGCAGAATCAGATGGTAAGGGAACATGTTCTTCTTGATAGCAGACTCTAATTGAGAAGGGAACATAGTTATGTCAATATTGCCCTGAGAAAAATGATGGATTATCCAACATGAAAACATTATTGTCTAAGACACTCTTATTTTTTTTTTTTCTAGAAAGCTGCACACAATCTTACACTTTAACTGTTTATTCATCACATCTTATTCTGCAAAGAATTTAAAATGGCTGGCATTATTAGTATCATTGACACATTAAAGGATCTTTAAACTCTTCGTTTTGACTTTGTTGAGAGTAAAATCTAGCTCTTTTTCTGCCTTTTCTGGATTGTAACTCAGGGACTTGTTCAAGGATGGGTTGTTTCCAGTCATGTGCTTAGTGCGTAGTAAGTGATCTATGACTTTGTTAATGATGTGATTGGACTTCCCTGGTGGCTCAGACAGTAAAGCGTCTGTCTACGATGTGGGAGACTTGGGTTCGATCCCTGAGTAGGGAAGATCTGCTGGAGAAGGAAATGGCAACCCACTCCAGTACTATTGCCTGGAAAATCCCATGGACAGAGGAGCCTGGTAGGCTACAGTCCATGGGGACGCAGAGAGTCAGACATGACTGAGCGACTTCACGTTCATGTTCAATGATGTGATTGACTAAGAAAATATAATTCAACAGAGACAAATGTATTTCCGTATAATCTATTTTTTATGACTGAGGAGAGGGTCAATCAGAACTAGTTACACTCTGAACTGTTGAATTTATATCAGGGACTACAGAATGTTCTGTTCATCTGTCCCACCAACTGAAAAAGTTAAGGAGGTGTTTTCAGGTGGGTGACATGTGGGGCCTGCTTGAATTGGTAGATTTAATCACTCAATAAATCACATTTGAAATTAATTTTTTTGCATGGGTCTAACAAAATTCTTAAAAATTATTTCATCTTGTAAGCTTATCAACTTGTTCTCCACTCTAGTTCTCCTCTCTAATTTTGTATTATACTATTATTTGTGTTCTTTTCTTGCAACAAATTAATGTAAGTCTAGATGGTGAGGTATAGATAAATAACTGGTAGCCAAGGTGATTCTCCTTCCTTGTTTTCCAAAAAGAAGTTGCTTTTTAAAATAGATTTATACTTTGGGCAAACTCTAGGAGATGATGAGGGACAGGGAAGCCTGGTGTGCTGCAGTCCATGGGGTCTCGAAGAGTCGAATACTACTTGGCAACTGAACAACAACAGCAACATACTTTGAAAGAGTATTTTCTATATTTGTAAGGTAAAATGCATTGTGCATTTAAATACATCTGGAGAATAAAATGAATATTTGCTGAACTGAATTGGATACCAAAGCTTAATGTTTTGGATTTTAAAAAAGGGGGCTTCCTTCACCTCAGACAGTAAAGCGTCTGCCTGCAATGCGGGAGACCTGGGTTTGATTCTTGGGTCGGGAAGATGCCCTGGAGAAGGAAATGGCAATCCACTCCAGCACTCTTGCCTGGAAAATCCCATGGACAGAGGAACCTGATAGGTTACAGTCCATGGGGTTGCAAAGAGTCGGACACGACTGAGC
The DNA here is from genome assembly GCF_000754665.1 of Bison bison bison. Taxonomy (NCBI): domain Eukaryota; kingdom Metazoa; phylum Chordata; class Mammalia; order Artiodactyla; family Bovidae; genus Bison; species Bison bison. The sequence continues at coordinate 8,176,651 of NW_011495027.1, forward strand.
AAACTGGTATTTAAAAACTTCTATGGGGGCTTCCCAGGTGGCACAGTGGTAAAGAATCTGTCTGCCAATGCAGGAGACACAAGAGACATGGTTTTGATCCCTGGGTCAGGAGAACCTCTGGAGGAGGAAATGGCAACCTGCTCCAGTATTCTTGCCTGGAGACTTCCATGGACAGAGAAGCCTGGCAGGCTACAGTCCATAGGGTCACAAAGAGTCTGACATGAGTTAGCAACTGGGCACACACGTGCACACACACATTGGGAGGTCATATTCTTAGTGCATATGTTTATAGAGGCAAATTTTCCTTCAGTAGCTGAGTTTTCTTCCACTGTTGCCCCCGTTTCCCCTACCCTCAAAGAGAAAGCTTGAAGGAAATGAACGCTTGTGATAAAAACCTTCTAAATCTTTCCCAGTTAAATCCTGAGATCCAGTAGCTTGAGGGTGAGAACTCCAAAGGAGATGTTTGCTCCTGCATGTGGGAGGAGGGGTGGCTGAAGCTTGTAACCTATGTCCTTCCTTTTGAGCCACACAAGGGATAGGGGGAAGTATGGAGGATGTCAGCTCTATCACAAATGTATTTCTGCATTTGAATACATAAATGATAGAGTTCTTTACCTTTCATAAGTTTCGTCTGACAGGTAGGCTCTGAAAACATCTCTCCCTAAAACTGAAATGTTGATATAAATATCTGAAGAAAAATTCTAATCACAGAATACATTGAACAGGCTCACTGATCTTGTATACCTGGAAAAAGATTTTCAAACAGACTTTGTCAGCTCAGCCTTGGCATTCCTTGTCAAACAAAAGCACGCCTAAAGACACATTTCAAAAGCAGACGATGCAGCACTTGCTAACCTGCAGAAAATCGAAAAGGAACACAGAGGCCAAGAACAAACAGAGTGGGAACCAATGAGAAATGGAGCCCAGTTCTGAGAACCAAATGTGTTTTAAAAAGACCACATCAATAATTAAACATCAGCAAGTCAAATTCTATTTTTTGTTTGCTGCGATTGTCTTAAGAATTGCAATGAAGTAATGAGAATGATTGATTCAGCCTCAGCCAAAAGGAGCCAGTACTTACAATCTGGAGGGCAGGATGTGAAAAAAGAGGGTGGAAGAAGGAAAGAAATCTTGTTTTGGGCATGCACAAATTATCTTCAATAATGTCAGAACTTAAATGACTCATTCCACTGTAAATTTGAGTCAGGCATCCTTTAGCAGAATTGTCTCAGAAGTCTCTTTTTCTTTTATTTTAAGGCAAGACCCTGTCTCTTTATTCACATCATGGCACTCACGTGACTGGACTCAGACTGACTATATTGTGATTTGATAATGTGCAGCACAGTATGACACAAACCCAAATTTACTGCTTTCCATATTAAATTATAGGGGTTTCCTATAACTTAAATACCCTTTTCTGTCCATTTTCAGAGTAATACTTGTAGCATATTTGAGCTTAGATTTCATCAACAGATTTCTTTACTTAAATACAATTTTTATTACTCATAAGGAGCATAAACTTGGACTCTGATGGTCATTTTCTGTACCAATATGTACACAGCTTATGGTAAGGCACAGGTTAGTGGAGGATTTGCAAATGACAATGCAAAGCGGAGGCCTCTCTGGAGCAATGTTTGCACACAGGTGAGTACAGGTGTGTGAAGCTGGTCTTCATGAATGCCAAGTGAGGAGCTTTGCTTTGACTGAATCTGAAGTGTTGGCACCTTTTACTCCCTTCTGTGTTCAAAAGGACCTGGATCCATAGAGTACAATGAAGATGAGTAAGGCTTGCTTTTGATGATGTACAATAGTATTGCTATAAAATCCTGCCTTTCCATAGTAGTGTTTAGGCAGAAACGTCAGTTTTACCCAGTGAAAATGATGGGAAAGAAGAAACAAATGATAGTTTTGGGTCTTTTATATAATTTTGGTTCCAGTGTATAACTAAAAGGGAAAAAGAATAAGCAATCCAAACGTTGTTTATTTCTATTATTTTTTGAATAAAATGGAATTTTTTTTGATACAACAAATGTTGTGATTTGGCAATTTCATTTTCTTCCAATATTTGCAGACCCACCGTTTCTCAGGTATGTGACACTGGACAGGTTATTTAACTTCTCTGTGCCTCGGGTTTCTCATCTGCAAAATAGGGATAATAATAGTCTCAGTAGTGTCATTACTGTGATGATTAAATAGATACATAGTTAACATGTATAAAGTGATAGATGACTGCCTGGCACACGGCAGGTACGTAAATGCACATGGTCATTGTAGTGGTATTAGCCATATCTATCTATACACGTGAAAAACAATCATTTATTCTTTATTTAAAACAACTTGTTGAGGGACAGTTTGTATATCACAAAATTCACCTGTTTAGGGGCAATAATGTTTTGTTGTAAATTTACAGACTTGTGTTACCATCACCACAATCTAATTTTGTTTATCCAGTTAATGGATACTTGGATTGATTCCACTTTGTCTTTTTTATTACAATTTTTCTAATGAGAGTGACATGACATTTCATTGAGGGTCTGATTTTTATTTATCCAATGACTAATGACATTGAACGTTTTTCTCTGTGCTTATTGGTCATTCATTTGTCTTCTTTGGTGAAATGTCTGTAAAATATTTTGCCTATTTTAAAATGAGTTTTTTGTTTTCCTATTATTGAATTATTGAATTGAATTGTAAGAATTCTTTGTATAGTCTGGATACAGGCTCTATCAGAAATATAATTTGCAAATATCTTCTCCCAGTTTGTGGCTTGTCTTTTCATTTTCTTAATGATGTCAGACTCCAAAACTTTTACTTTTAATGAAGACAAATCTACCAGTTTCCCTTTTTATAGGTCATACTTGTGTTATACTATCTAAGAATTCTTTGTCTATGAAATTTCCCCTTTGCCTGAGAATACTTGGGCTGTCAAGTTTTTCTTCTATGTGTTCTAAGTTTTGTAGTATAGTTTAGCTCTTATATTTCTATCTATTCTAATTTATTACTTCCTTGAACAATATTTGAGTACTGTGAATATACATATAAAAAGACTTGGCCCATTCTCTGAAGAAGTTTATACTATAGTGGGAAGAAAAGTGTGCATCCAAAAGACCACAGCAAATTATTGCTATGGCAGATGCAGGTAGACTATTCAGAAGGAGCACAAGAGTAGAAAGATCCAAGTGTGTTTGTGGGAGTCAAGGCCCATCGTCCAGAGAAGTTACTGTTGGAACTGAGACTTGAACAAGAAATAGGAATTTTCCAGGTGGCATGTTGGGGGGTAGCTATCAGGTAGAGAGATAAGAGAACATGCAAAGTTATAGAGAGGTGGATGAACAAAATTATTAGAGAATCAATGGTTAGGTGGAGAAGCGGGGTAGGGGTTGTTAAGGCTAGCGGATAGGGAGAAACCAACTCACAAAGGGTTTTGAAGCACATTCAAAAAAGTTTAGATTTTTACCATATAGCCTTTGGAGAATTTGTACAGTTGAGCAAAATCAGAATTGAGTGATGGAAAAAATAATATCAGTGGCAGTGTAGCTACTAGACTAAAAATAACAATATATTCTATGGACCACAAATTTCAGGGTCACCTTACCAGGCCCCATCTAAGCTCAGTAATCAGAAACTCAGGGCTGGCTCTCATGAATCTGCATATTTTACAAGGTCCCCGTGTGATGATTATACCCTGCAAAAGATAGCCACCCACTGGGTTAGAGAAGAGAGCAGTTAGGAGGCTATGGTGACAGTTCAGGAAAGAGGTGATTTGAGCCTGACCCCAGAAGTGACCCCAGAAGAAGGCACTAGGGGAAGAGAACAAGGGAGGGTGTGGGATTTTGAGGAAGGGAAATAGGCAACATCTGGTGATTTGCTGCATGTGGGAGATGAGGAATGTATGACACTTGGATTACTACTAACTTCAACAACAAAGTCCATGGAAGGAAGAATGTGGTAGAGATGCACAGGAGAGGTAGATGAGATCAGTATTAGAGATTCTGAGTTTGGGGGTTCTGGGGAATGTCTGGCAAAGCTGCCTAGCAGCAATTACATACGCAGTTTAGGAAGTGGTTTGGGCTGGTGATAGGAGATATGGGCAACTTCAGATTATATTTGTAACAACGGGCTTGGGTGTATTACAAAATACAATAAAGTCATTTTGTTAGGACTGGGGGAACATGCCTGAATTCCTCATTAAATGTACAGAGGCACACTTTGGAAGCCAATTAGCCTTCACCTTGGTAACCCATCATGTATTAATGCATGAGAATTTAATTGCTTCTCATCTTGAACGCTCTTTCCCTCAGTGGCAATTTCACTCATTCAGAGGCAGGTAAGTGGATTAGTTAACTGTAACAAACCTCAGATTTTCAGTAACTAAACACAAAAAAGCCTATTTCTCCAAGATAACAGCCCAGTGCAATTGGCAGGAAGCTTCCTTCATGTAGTGATTCAAGGACCCAGTTCCTTCCAACATCTGGCCCCACCATCCTCTATAACTTTGAGAGATCTTCATCCAGGCAGCAGCTAGGAGGAGAGAAAGAGGAGAAAGCACATCCACTTCTTAGCCACCTTAGCCCAGAAATAACCTTGGCTCACATTCTGTTGGTAAACACTACTTAATGGCTTTATTTAGATGCAAGGAAACTGGAAAATGTCCTGCCTGTCTGAGGAACTGCTACTCAGAAACAAATCTATATGAGGGAAATGAAAACCGCTTAGTCATCTCTGACTCTTCGCGACCCCATGGAACAGTCCATGGAATTCTCCAGGCCAGAATGCTGGAGTGGGTAGCCTTTCTCTTCTCCAGGGGATCTTCTCAAACCACGGATCAAACCCAGGTCTCCTGCATTGCAGGCGGATTCTATACCAGCTGAGCCACCAGGGAAGCCCAAGAATACTGGAGTGGGTAACCTATCCCTCCTCCAGGGGATCTTCCTGACCCAGGAATCGAACCAGCATCTTCTGCATTGCAGGTGGATTCTTTACTAGCTGAGCTACCAGGGATGCCCATATGAGGGAAGGGGGCACACAAATTTTTGTAAGGTGGTTAGTCTTCTTTAGCATAGTAACCATACTGTTAGATTAGAGAATGTTCCACCCTGATATCTGGAGTAGACTAAGAAAAATGCTCCATGAAAGTGACCAATTATTGATTAGCTAGACTTTTTGAGCCCCTGCTATATGCTTAGCATCATTTTAGGCACTACAGGGAAAGAATTAAAGCATGAATGTATCAATGAATCCAAAGGTATTTATTTTGCACCTACTGGGACCATAGCTTTAGAAGCAAGAAAGACTCCCCTAAAGTAATCAGCAATGAGTGCTAGACAGAATACTAAACTTGAGTAGTAAATAATATTGTGCAGTTATCTCTCACATCGCTGGGAGATTGGTTCCAGCCCCCCCAGGGATATTAAAACCTGAAGATGCTAAAGTCCTTATATAAAATGACATGGTATATTACTTGCAAGGATAAACTCCTGGAGAACTGGGTCTTTAGTAAGGGCAGCCATACTTGAGCAGGTGGAGATTGGAACCAGGACTAAGCCTTACAGAATGGGATTTGAATGGATAAATGGGGAGGAGGGAGCATGCTGAGAAGAGCAAAGCAGATGTGAAGGCAAAGAGGAGGCATGAGTACAGGTGAGCAGAGAACTCTAAGGAGAGCAGAGGCCGTGTGTTGGGCAGTTGTCATTGCAGTGAAATTGTTTTTATTTGCTATTACAGCATAAAAAATAGTTTGGTAGGTTTGCAGCAAATTTGAGTTTATGAGAAGAGGGGCTTCTTTGTGGGAATAGGGTGAGTGGGTAATAGACCAAGAAAATGAATAGCATTTTTAACCTCCAAAATGTAATTCACAAAGGCAGATGCTGTATACTGCAGGTTTTGTTTTTGGATTTTTACTGTTCCTCACACTGGTAGCTCTGTGTAACTTGCTCATTCTTTGTAGTGGCCTCCAGAGTGAGCAGTAGCAGGGATTTATTTATTTAATGATGGCTAATGATTCTCTTGAGCCAAGCAGGGTAAGATAGCTTGTGGGAAATGAAGCCATCTCAGTTGAATGGGGTCATCTTATAAAGGGCTTTGAAAGTCAGGCAGCTGAATCTAGACTCAACGTGGTGGGTACTGGGGAGCCACTGAAAGTTTTCAAATAGGTAAGTAACTTTCTGAGAGTGTTAGTTAATGAGGATTCATTTTCCATCAATATGCAGGATGGCTGTAAGTGAGGGAGGCTGCTGGAAGGGAGTTTCAGTAGACAACTTTAGAAATTCAAGGGTAGGACTGAGAGCTGGTATAGAGGGAATGGATGGGAAATACAAGGGGAAATGGTAAATGTGATAGAGGAGTCAAATTCCTAAGATTATGGGCCTGGAAGAATGGCAGTGCCATGAAAGGAAATTAGTGGATGGCAGAGTGTGGGGAGGATATGAAGATGATTGGGTGATTATAGTGGAACTGTGGGTTGACAGCATGGATGATAAAAAATGCTCACAATCTCTTTAGTCTCTCATTAGTCAGGCTGAGCCCAACCACTTGCTTCCTGCAGCTAGCAGGCACTGCTTGGAGCCTCCTCGGGTGCCCAGCAGCCCTCTAATCCAAGGATAAAGGGTTGCAAGCCAAGACTGAAGGCTTTGGAGTAGTCTGTAATTTTTATTGACAGCCCGAAAAGTTCTAGATGCACTTAGCACCTCCAAAGAAGCGCTAAATGATTTAACATTTTGGGGACAAATTGGTTCTATTAGTCTCTAGTGCCAAATTCACCAAAAATAGCTCATTAGCTGTGCATTGTGATTTCACTAGGGTGCCCTGCTCTTGGCTGGATTCCAAAGAACACATTTGTATAAAAATGTTCCCATTATGGAGTGTGATACCTATTAATGGAACGCCATATGCAGCGGAGCATCTCCCCTCGCCTCCTCTGCGTCTTTCAACCTGAAGTTTGTATTTTCCATCCATTTTTGCCAAGTGACCTGTTTTGCAAAGGTTAAACTTTACCTAATGGGCTAAGGCCTGAGATGTTGCAGCAATCAATCTCTCATCTGGGTTTAAGCATCTTGGTTTCCCTTTCTCTGTGCCTACTGCCAGTCCTGACCCTTTCATTCCATCCTAGCCTGGGGGAAAGAGAGGGAGGGGGTAAGGTTGAGAGCGGGCTCCAAGCCCAGACCTACAGCTGTGCCTGATTGACCGACATTTCTGTTGTTAGCCACAAAAAAGGCCACTTTTAATGGCTAAAGCAAGAATGACCAGCTGGTGTGACAGGCCTTGGGTTTTTGCCTAGCTGCATTAAAATTTATCAGTTCCGGTCCTTTTTCATCATGTACATGATTTCAAGCGTGGCATTTCCAGATACATCTTTTACTGAAGTTTCTGAGTATCAGATATTATCTGTAATTATTCTTAAAAAATGATATTCTCCATTTTGTACATGGCTTTAAACTATCATTAAAAATGACTTAAAAATAAATGAGGGGATATCTATGATCAGGAAAGACCTGTAGAGAGGTTCAGTAATAATAGAAAATCAATAAATCATACTAAATTCAAGAAAGTCCACTGAATAATTATAAACATTTGTCTGAAAAAGAGTGGTTTCTGAAGTTTTGGATAAGAAGTCCATTGTTGTTGTTGAGTCACTCAGTCGTGCTCAGCTCTTTGCAGCCCCATGCACTATAGCCCACCAGGCTCCTCTGTCCATGGGATTTCCCAGAGGAGGTTGCCGGGCTACAGTCCATGGAATTTCTCAGGCAAGAATACTGGAGTAGGTTGCCATTTCCTTCTCCAGGGGATCGTCCCAATTCAGGGATTGAATCTGCATCTCCGGCAAGTCTCCTGCATTGCAGGTGGATTCTTTACTGCTGAGCTGCCAGGGAAGTCCAAGAAGCCCATTAGGTGCCCTCAGTGTTTAACTCAAGCATGATCTCTTTGGATCTGAGATCTAGATTTTCTTCTTTGGGCCCAGAGTAGAAGCATTGAGGCTGGTACCATAGGTTGGTATGAGGGGAAATGTGGGTATGTGTCAATATAAAGCATCATTAGTACCAGGTACATTTTTTTCCCCACATAGAAATGCATTTATTTGTTTTCAGAGTAACATGTTAACTCAGCAGACATACAGTGAACACCTACCTAGACTTACACTGTGGCTGATAATGTAGAAACAAACAGGACACAATCTCTAATTTCATAATGTTCACATACGATGTTTACAAAAATAAGTGCTTTTAAAAATATAGAACATGAGATATGCTAAATTGAATAAGCAAACAATGAAAAGCAAAGAAGTAACATGAGCAGAATACTTTAGGTTGGGTGGATGGCAAGATTCTACTGGAAAGGTTGAAGAATGAAGGCTTGGTGCTTTATCACCTACACTGTGCTGGTTATTCTCTGCAGGAAATAGTGGGCTTGGAGAACTATACAGGCAAGTTTTAGTTTGATAATTTTCACTTTCAAAGAAATTCCACATTCTTCCCCTTAAACCACAAGCTAATTTTAATTTTGTCTGTGAAGAATCTCAATTTTAATTACATTAAATTCATTTCTTATTTAAGAGCATGATTATTATGTGAAAGGTGACTTCTATTTCCCTTGTGTAGATATTTCCAAATAATAAATTATCTTGGGAATAATATGGGAGATATTTAAAAGATATGACACAGAATGATGTTAACCTTTATTGATAGATCAAAGAGGTCTGGATAAAATCTCCATGTAGAGCTTCCTAATCATATACCCACAGTTTTAAATTAATCATTCCCAATTGAGAATTTCTGGGGTAGCTCACAGGATCTTGTATTAGTTCTGAAGTTCTGAGGGTGATGCTGGTGAGTATCCAGGGTTGAGACCACTGCATTATACCTAGAATTGGAACACATAAACCTGTCCACTTAAAAAAAAAAAAGTCCACAATATAGCCATGGATCTGAAAGAAATAAGCACAATCTGTGGATACTTCATTCATTGCAATTTTTAGTCCAGGAGGGATTAATAGAAAAATTTCTTAACATATTTCTGCAACCAAAAGAGAAGGATGTTGCACAAATCTTAGGGTCCTCAGAGAATCACCATGATGGGTGAAGTTATGCTACTTTCCTTCTTTAGAAATTAAGATGACCTTTCCTTTCTAGTTACACCAATAAAGACCAGACAGAGGAGCCTGGTGGGCTACAGGCCATGGGGTCACATGGAGTCGGACATGACTGAGCATGCACACAGTAGTAGCGGAGTCAAATCAGGAGGACTCTCCTTAGACTTCCCTAGAAGGAGTGTTGTGTGGATGGGGTTTTCCTGTGGTGTGCAGGTGACCGGGAACAGTTTCATTTACAGGTTTAGATATGTGTATTTTCACATACATTGTGCTGGTTCTTCTCTTCTTGCCCTTTCCCACCTCACCTGTGAGTTCATCTCTGTCCTTTTCTTTGCTGCACCAGGCTCCAGGCAGCTGATTCCTTGGCTGTGACACCCCATCTCCCTGCCTGGCAGAGTTGTATCCTTCTAGACTACAGCTCCTGCAGGCTGCTCTCCCTCATGTCTGGCTCCAGCTCTCACCAAGCTTCAGTTATGCAATTTCCTTCCTGTGTCCCTTCAGCCCCATGGTGGGAATGTCTTCCCAGTGTTTCTGGTCCTGGGCACCTCAACACCCCTCACTAGATTCCCTCACCTGCTTTGTCTACAGTCCTTCCTTACCTGTCTTCAGAATCCCATCTGAGTGAGTCTTGTGCTCCCCACCAGGACCTGACTGATAAATGAATCACACTCCAAAGAGCTCTCTGAATGTTCACACAGAGGTACCGAGAAAATTGGTCTCTTTCAGGATGACCAGAGCAACTTAGAATGACCAAGAACCAGTGTGAGAGCACCCTGGGAAGAAGAGACTGATGTAAGGAGTTCTTGCAGAAAAATTATAATAGGTTAAGGCAGAAAAGGATGTAAGAAAGCGTTATGCTGACTAAAGAGAAAATCTAGGAACATTAAAAGTAGAAAACTGTTAGATTTACCTTGCATCCTGAAAACAGATAATGCAAGAAAAATAATGAAGACTCAAAGTCTTCTTTCATAGACTATGGATCTGGAAGGACTGAGCTGACAGCAGATCAAAGTGAAAATAAATATAGTAACTACTAACTATGGACAGGGTACTGTCCTTGCTCTGGTCACTGACATTTCTGGCATTCACTGCAGCATCCATATGTCACTAGGAATGTGGGGAAGTACTGATGACAGCTCTGCATGTAGGGAAAAGTTTTCATGTGTTGTCAGACTTTCCCCGTCTTGTCAGGGAGAAGGCAAAATTTGACTTTGTGTTATGTCTCATTTTTGAATTGGATGTGGACATTTTCAAAGGTATATGCTTTGGATTCCTCCTCTTGGTATGAGATGATGTCAACAAAAGTTGAGACATATATTCTTAGAGCTTGGAATATACTAGGCACTATGTAAACCTCATGTACTTAATTTCAACAGGTACTTAATATATATGTGTGTGCATGTGTGTGTGTGAGTGTGTGTGTGTGTGTGTGTGTGTGTATACACATATATATATGGGCTTCCCTGGTGGCTCAGACAGTAAAGAATCTACCAGCAATGGAGGAGACCCAGGTTCAATCCTGGCATTGGGAAGATCTGCTGGAGAAGAGAATGGAAACCTACTCTAGTATTCTTGTCTGGAGAATTCCATGGGCAGAGGAGACTGGCAGGCCACAATCCATGGGGTTGCAAAGAGTTGGACATGACTGATTAACTAACACTGTATGTATATATATATATATATATATATCTATCTCCAGCTACAGAGATAAGAGACAGCACTGTTTCTGCTCCCAAGTACATTAGGCTAAAGTGGAGAACTTCAACTTGCCCAGAGTTTCCCCACTGGCTGAGGGAAATGAGAGTTCCCTTTAAACATCTAAGAAGAGTGCAAAGAAGTAGATGGGCAAGATACCATACATATAAGAAAGGAAGGAAGGCAAGATCTTTTAGAGATATTAAGGTTCTATTAGCACTCACAGGTAAGAGCTGACAATAACACTTAAGTACAGTTAAATGTTTACAGATACTTTCCTAAGTGTTTGTTATGAATTGGATTATTTGAATCTTAAGTCCTTTGGGGTAAGTTGTATTCTTCTCCAGTTTACAGATGAGGAAATTGGGCACACTGAATTTCAGTACCTTTTCCAGGGTCCACAGCCAAGAACATGCAGGGCCAAGATCAGATCCTAGGGAGCCTGACACTGTGGTTGGAGGAAGCAGTCACATCTGGTGCAGAGAATCAAGACTCCATGGAAAACACTGCATTGAAGAGAGCTTGGGAAGTTGGTTAAGATGCTACTAATTTGAGATGGAGTATATGGCAGAGACAAGAGAGGCCATTCCACTTGAAAAGGAAATATAAACATTCCAAGTAAAGGTTTTCAATGCTATTCTCTCTCAATTCATCCCTACCTTTTTCCTCCCCCCACTGTGTCCATAAGTCCATTCTCTCTGTCTGCATCTCCATTCCTTCCCTACTAATAGTTTCATCAGTACCATTTTTCTAGATCCCATAGCTATGTGCTAATATACAGTATTTTCCTTTTTCTGACTTACTTCACTCTGTATAACAGGCTCTAGGTTCATCCACGTCACTACAACTGACTCAATTTCTGAATAACATCCCATTGTGTACCTGTACCACAACTTCTTTATCCATTCATCTCTCAGTGGACATCTAGGTTGCTTCCATGTCCTAGCTATTGTAAATAGTAGCAGCACTACTTTTATCTGGCTTATAATCTGGGCTTCTACTTTAGATTTCATTGAAAGAGGGATTTTACTGTTAAGCAAGTGTCATAATTAATGCATATATATGGAATCTTGAAAAATGTTACTGATGAACTTATTTGCAAGGCAGGAATAAAGATGCAGATGTAGAGAATGGACTTGTGGGCACAGTCGGGGAAGGATAGGGTGGGATGAATTGAAAAGAGTAGAATTCACATATATAAACTACTGTGTGTAAAACAGATAGCTCATGGGAATCTGCTGTATAGCACAAGGAGCTTAGCTTGGTTCTCTGTGATGACCTAGAGGGGAGGGAGGCTCAAGAGGGAAGGGATGTATGTATACTTATGCCTGATTCAGGTTGTTGTAGAGCAGAAACCAACACAACATTATAAAGCAATTATCCTCCAATTAAAATGAATTTTAAAACATAAATAAAAATAAAAGTTTTCGGCCCTAACCAAACCTTGTTAATAGCTACTTTTCCATTTTCCTATTGCCATCATATAATACAGGAAAATGCCTCAGTTCCTAAGTGACCACAAGAGTCTGAAAAAACAGAAGGGTGAACTGATAGTATCACTGAACACAACCCTCAGTTGGTGGCAATGAAGAGCTGTCATGGAAGTGAAACTCAAAATCCTGCCTGTGAGGGAGGTCCCACATCTCCCCTCACCAGAGGGGTGGTAGGTGAATTCAGAGTAAGTCAAAGTTTTCTTTTCCCATTAATATTGATCTTTAAAAAAATCTGAAGTTACTGATAAAAGTGAAATTGAGCTTTCAAGTGCCTCTGGCCATTTTCAAGTCATGCCTTCTGTTGGCTCCTTGCTGGGAAGGTGCTTCTTCTTCTTGGTGTAATTTGACCTCGAAGCAGGGGTTTCTGAAGACAGGTGTTCTTGAGCAGCAGCAAAGCCTTTAAGGAGAACCATGCAGAGTCCTTCTGCACAGAGGCTGGGAGAGGAGACTTGATCATTAATTAATGAACAATATTTGTTGAGCACTTACTGGGGCCAGAACTATACATTTAATAGGAGGTAGAGGTTTCAAAAGCATAAAGACAGTTATGGTTAGAATTCGTCTTCTCCTGTACTGAGCTATCTCAGCATGTGTGAGTGCTCAGTCACTTCAGTCATGTCTGACTCTTTGTGACTCTATGGACTGTAACCTGCCAGGCTCCTCTGTCCATGGGATTCTCCAGGCAAGAATACTGGAGTGGGTTGCCATGCCCTTCTTCAGGGGATCTTCCTAACCCAGGGTTCAAACCCCCATCTCTTAAGTCTCCTGCATTAGCAAGCAGGTTCTTTACCACTAGTGCCACTTGGGAAGCCCAGGTAATTCCATTACAAAGGTAATCCCATTCTTCAGTTTGAACCAGGACCCAACAATTCTGGGTGCTACACACTGTGAAGAGCTCTTCCTCGCGTCTCTCTGTGAATGGGGAGGCTGGCCTTGCACTGTGCTGCTAGGGAAAGGCGGGCTCCAGGAATGACAGGTTTATTCCACAAGCTTCTCTGGGAAGAAATAATGAATGGAAATGAAGGAGAGGTCATGCTATAAAAGCTGAAAATGACTGTCTTCAGTTTGGACATTTAGGATAGTGCTGCAGAAAGCTACTCCCAAAGCCAGCACTGACTCCAGCAGAGTTAGGAGGAGGGTGGGTTGTGTTATTTTTTTCCCCACCCACACTCAGTTTGTCATTCCTGAGTTATTATATTTTAACAAGAAGATTTTTCTGTCTTCCAAACATGTGTTCCCAATCAGATGCAAAATATTTCCATCGGAATGTGAACCAAGTATGGAAGACCCTTCTTTACATTGCAAACAATTCCACTGAGCTTGGGGAACCCAGAAACCCAGAAACCCTGCTCATATGTTTATGGGCCAGGCATCTCCCTTCTTTGTGCAGCCTCATGGCTCTTTAAAGAATATACACTTTTTACTGACCTTTGAATTCTGAACCAGTGACTCTCTTAGACCCTCTCCCAAAGGGACAGCTGACCTGTCTCTAGTCTTGGAGAGATCTGAGGGATGCTGGCCCTGGGACAAGCTGGTGGTCCCCAGATATCTCAATGCCTCCCCCACCTCCACTCTGACTGGCAGTGGCTGAGCTTGCTGGCACTGGTGCAGTAGAAAAAGAGGAAAGAGTCTTTGTGACAGAGAAGGAAAGGGGGACAGGTGGTCAGATGGAGTGAGAAGGCCCCCAGCCAGCTCTTTGAGAGAAGGTAATGCATTTGATGTACTCTAATGGCACCCCTGACTGAGGGGCCATATGGAGCCCTGGATGCTGCATAATTTCATCTTACTTCTCAGTTGAGACCACCTTTCTGCCAAAACCATAGCGTCATTTAGGTCAAGCAGTTGCCACTGGTATTTCCTACTGTTCTCAGAAGGGGAAAAGTTAAAAATATAAGGAGGACCCTGGCAACTGATCCTGGTACAACTTTTATAATTGGAGTCTGGCAAAATTTGAGCATTATAGAGCCTTCTGGAAATGTATCATTTCAAATACAGAGATAGTCAAGGTTAACCCATTATGTCACGGGACAGAGGTGGCCTTTAGAAGAGGTGGCCTGTAGAATAAGTGGCCTGTAGATGCACTATGAGAACTCTCACCAGCTCATACTGTTTGCTGGGAGTACCCACACTGATTTAAACAGCTAAGTCATATGCCTGGCCCCAAAGGAATTTGGGGTTTTAGGCACTGTTTAGGCACTGGCACTTTTAAGTGGCTTTTTAAGAAATATCTCTAAAAAAGATTGCACTAATCTGCCAGGAGAAATATCAATAACATCAGATATGCAGATGACACCACCCTTATGGCAGAAAGTGAAGAGGAACTAAAGAGCCTCTTGATGAAAGTGAAAGAGGAGAGTGAAAAAGTTGGCTTAAAGCTCAACATTCAGAAAATGGCATCCGGTCCCATCACTTCATGGGAAATAGATGGGGAAACAGTGGAAACAATGTCAGACTTTATTTTTTGGGGCTCCAAAATCACTGCAGATGGTGATTGCAGCCATGAAATTAAACGATGCTTACTCCTTGGAAGAAAAGTTATGACCAACCTAGATAGCATATTGAAAAGCAGAGACATTACTTTGCCAACAAAGGTCCGTCTAGTCAAGGCTGTGGTTTTTCCTGTGGTCATGTATGGATGTGAGAGTTGGACTGTGAAGAAGGCTGAGTGCTGAAGAATTGATGCTTTTGAACTGTGGTGTTGGAGAAGACTCTTGAGAGTCCCTTGGACTGCAAGGAGATCCAACCAGTCCATTCTAAAGGAGACCGGTCCTGGGTGTTCTTTGGAAGGAATGATGCTAAAGCTGAAACTCCAGTACTTTGGCCACCTCATGTGAAGAGTTGACTCATTGGAAAAGACTCTG
>NW_011495027.1:8191884-8222828 GCF_000754665.1 Bison bison bison
GGAGGAGAAGGGGGCAACAGAGGATGAGATGGCTGGATGGCATCACTGACTCGATGGACATGAGTCTGAGTGAACTCCGGGAGATGGTGATGGACAGGGAGGCCTGGCGTGCTGCGATTCATGGGGTCGCAAAGAGTTGGACACGACTGAGCGACTGAACTGAACTGAACTGAACTGAATCTGCTTTCAGAAGCAATGTGCAATGAACATCATTTTCTTTTCTGCCCTCATCATAGGCTCTAGCTGTGGTCAGAGCTACAAATTCAGAATTAGATACTGTGGACAAGGAGCTGACTGGGACTGATCCAGGCAGGCATTGGAACATGCTCTGAAAAGCATGATTGTCTGATGCTTGCAAAGTCTGGGTGAAGCTAGGACAGCAACCTAGACTCCTGTGTAGGGTGGGGTGGCAGCTTCCTTAGATTAATTAATGAGTGAATCAAGGCCTGAGCTTTCTCACCCTCCAGGATACCCTGTCTTCTTTTGCTCCCAGATCCTTGGCCTTGGCTGATCACTCCAAAAACATTAAAGACCATCTTCCTGGTGGACACAATGCAGTTGCATCAACAGAGAATCTCTTCCTCCAATCTGTGGTTTCCTGAACCTTTGGGGCCCTGGTGGCTTGTGACCTCTGACTCCTATGGTGGGATTTTCTGGTGAATGGGTGGAGTGACTTGGGCCTGTTCTGAGGGTGTGAGTGTTCAGCCCTATAGCTCTACACACGTGCACACTGGGTGGGTGTCAAGGCATAGGCTTTGGTATCCCCACCTTGGTACAGAAGTCTTCTGTTGCCTGCTTTGAAAAGACAGCCAGAGAGAGCAAAGCAATACTCTGATCTTTTTTTTTTATTTTCCTTTCTAAGTGTTTTTGTTAAAATTGTGTCTTTTACTAGAAAAAACAATGCCATTTGTCATTGAACTCCTCTCATCTGCTGTTTCAAAAGTGAATTTTTGTCCTCATTTCAGTTTTGAACAGGCAGTTCTGAATCTTGCGCTGACAGTGTGGTTGATGCACTGCTAGGCATACATCTGATTTGGAATCAGAGGATTAAAGATGGAATCCTCTTAGTTGATTAAGAGAACCAATGAATTAATTCATTACTGTTAGTCCTCTCTTGCTCAGTACATTGCACCAGGAGTCGTTTCTTGATTTTCTTTTCTTCTGGCCCTGATTGACTTAGTTACCCAACCAGGGATCGAACCCTGGCCCCTGGCAGTGGAATTGCAGACTTGTAACCACTGAGAAACCAGGGAATTTCCCGTTTCTCATCTTTTACTTCAATCACCACACAGTCCCTAGCATTAAGTGGTAGGTTAACAAATGTGAAATAAATGCTCCCTTCTAATCACTCCCTTTATGGGTGGGATCTTTTTTTTTTCTCCCCTGGTGATCTATCCTGGATTGTTCCTTGTTTCTGGAATCACTATGGCCCTGATGACTTCTCTTGGAAACTGACTTCTATAAAATCTGTCTTTTCCACTGGGGGAAAGTGAAGGAAGAAGATAAAGGTGGAGAGACAAAGGAAAAAAATATAGGAAGAAAATAGGAGGATATACATTCCTTTATACAAAAGTCTCTTGTTAATAACAGCCTGAATTCTCAGTCACTCAAGTTGTGTTCAACTCTTTGTGACCCCACAGACTGTAGCCCACCAGGCTCCTCTGTCTGTGGGATTTTCCAGGCACGAATGCTGGAGTGTGTTGCCATTTCCTCCTCTAGGCAATAACAGTCTGCTGCTGCTGCTGCTAAGTCGCTTCAGTCGTGTCCGACTCTGTACAACCCTGTAGACGGCAGCCCAGCAGGCTCCCCGTCCCTGGGATTCTCCAGGCAAGAACACTGGAGTGGGTTGCCATTTCCTTCTCCAATGCATGAAAGTGAAAAGTGAAAGTGAAGTTGCTCAGTCGTGTCCGACTCTTAGCGACCCCATGGACTGCAGCCTACCAGACTCCTCCGTCCATGGGATTTTCCAGGCAAGAGTACTGGAGTGGGTTGCCATTGCCTTCTCCAAATAACAGTCTAGTATCCTTTTGAAAAAAGCCATCCCTTGCTCAACATTGCTCATTATTAGAGAAATGTAAATCAAAACCACAGTGAGATATCATCTCACACCAGTCAGAATGGCCATCATCAAAAAGTCTACAAACAATAAATGCTGGAGAGGGTTTGGAGAAAAGGAAACACTCTTGCACTCTTGTTGGGAATGTAAATTGATACAGCCACTGTGGAAGATGGTATGGAAATTCCTTAAAAACTAGGAATAAAATCACAATATGACCCAGCAATCCCACTCCTAAGCATGTACCCTGAGGAAACCAAAATTGAAAAAGACACATGTATCCCATTGTTCATTGCATCATGGAAGCAACCTAGATGTCCATCAATAGATGAATGCATAAAGAAGTTGTCTTACATATACACAATGGAATATTACTCAGCCATAAAAAGGAACACATTTGGGTCAGTTCTGAAGAGGTGGATAAACCTAGAACCTATTATATAGAGCAAAGTGAATCAGAAAGAGAAAGATAAATATCATATTCTAACACAAATATACAGCATCTAAAAAAATGGTACTAAAGAATTTATTTACAAGGCAGCGGTGGAGGAACAGACATAGAGAATAGACTTATGGACATGGGGAGAGGGGAGGAGAGGGTGACATGTATGGAAAGAGTAACATGGAAACTTACATTACCTTATGTAAAATCGATAGCCAATGGGAATTTGCTGTATGACTCAGGGAACTCAAACAGGGGCTCTGTATCAACCTAGAGGGGTGGAATGGGGAAGGAGATGGGAAGACGTTTTAAAAGGGAGGGGATATATGTATACCTAGGGCTGATTCATGTTAAGGTTTGACAGAAAACAGCAAAATTCTGTAAAGCAATTATCCTTCACTAAACAAATAAATTTAAAAAAATCCCTGTTTATAAACATTCATTAGGGATCACCATAATCTAGGATGTAACTGGAGCCCCAATAAGGTATAAAGAGCAAGACTAAAAACCATCTCGACAGAAAGTCAACTGCCTCATTTTTAAGTGAGCACAGCTCCAAGCAAAGGTAGATATTTGACAATTAATAGTGGGTTGATGAATTGCCTCTCTGCTCTGCCCGAATGTGACCTAGATAGTTAGAAGCGGAGATGGAAACCATCCGGGGAACTTATAAATTCTGGTCTTTGACCTACAGGTCTATAATGTATCAGCCGAACTTTTACATGGTGATGCATGTGTTTGTATAACACAGAGTGAGGTCAGGTGGGACCATCCCTTCCAGCTACTTAACATGTCAAAGGCCAAATTCTGCACTATGGTGAACAGTTATCAGAACTTCTGAAGCCAGTCTGTCAATAGATTCTAGCCTCATTCTGTTTCTTTTTCTTTTTTAAGCACATACAGTTGTTCATTGGCTGCACGCTCTTGTTTTTCCAACTTCTTTGCTTTTTTTTTTTATCTCTGGGTTTGGTCAATTATTTCAGTAGCTTTTTGGTGTCTCTGAGAAAAGCCATTTAAATTTTTTTTTTCAAGATTTCCACCGACAGGTAGTGATTAGAATATATTGTCAAATCTCTCTCTCTCTCTCTTTTTTTTTTTTGTCACATAGCTCACCTGCCAACTTGTTCTTGTTAATTCAGCTCTTCTGGCTCCTGCCTGTTTCTGCACTTAGTTGTGGGAAGATGAGGTGCCTGAGACGGAATAGGAGGTAGCAGCGGTAGCTGCAACAAGATGAAAATGAACGATATTTTCCAATCCTAAGCAGGGCGGCAGAGGCTAATAATTACATTAAAAAGGCCCTCTGTAGGTAGGTGCAAATAGGCTAGTCTAAACAAGTGTGGCTGTTTTAATATGGGCTGTTGGAGAGATGTCATTACCTGACGAGACTGCCACCTTTCACCTCCAGCCATTGTGATCCGTTAGGTCTCACTAACGGGAGAGTGGGGAACTTGTTTGCAGGGGATTTGTTGTCTCACGCTCAGAGGCAGCTGAGAGACTTGCCAAATGACAGGAAGACGCTTACATTCACAAGGTGTGATTGCCTAAGTGTTTGTCTGTGTCTAATTAGTTTGCCTTTGCTGGTTGGTAGCTCCGCAGCCAGGAGGCAGATTGACTCTGCAGGCTGTAAGCAAAGAGGGCTGATTGGTGTTGTTATCATTTGTTTATTTAACCCTCCCTCGAACCAGGAAATGTTCCCTAAAGGAGAGCCTTTTCTGCTGTCTTTTAAAAAGATGTTTAAAACAACAACAACACAACAAAACCTCAAAACAAAAGAAAGAAAAGAAAAAAAGGGGGAAGAAAACAGCTCCCACCATGGCTGTGACACAGTCTCCTTTATCCTGTATCCAGAACATGTATGTCAATGATCATGGATGCTCTTTGTTCAAGAGAGTATGCAGGGCGATTTGCTGGGAAATGATGGACCTGATGCTTGAATCCTTTGGGCTGAGGAGAAGGAGATTAATTTGAGATCAGTGATGATTTTTCTGGGCTTCCCTGGTGGCTCAGATGGTAAAAATCTGCCTACAATGCAGGAGACCCGGGTTCAATCCCTTGGTTAGGAAGATCCCCTGGAGAAGGAAATGGCAACCCATTCCAGTATCCTTGCCTTTTGAATTTATAAACAGCAGTGGAAAGGAAAGCAGTGTCCCAGGCCCCTGCTGTTGCTGCCCATGCTCTTGGGAAAGATGCGATGAGAAGTTAATTCAAAAATGGGCATTTTGTTTACACCTTGTGGTTTCCTTTCTGAGGTGTGTGGGTAGCTATATCATACGTCATAGCAACTGTGTTTACAGGCTTGCCTTGGCCCTGGATCTTTGGGGTGTGGGGTGCCTTTTGAGGCCAGACCTCAGGGAAGCCATACCCTCTTCCTCACCCTTCCTGGTCTTCAAATGTAGTCTTCAAAGCTGCCTCCAATAGGAGCCAGAGCTCAGGGGGCCATTAGCCTCAGATAGGTTTTTTACAAGCCAAGTTTCCCAAGAACACTTTATAACATTGGTATGTGTGTATGTTAGTTGCTCGGTCGTGTCCAACTCTTTGCGACCCCATGGACTGTAGCCCTCCAGGCTCTTCTGTCCATGGAATTCTCCAGCTAAAAATACCTGAGTGGGTAGCCATTCCTTTCTCCAGGGGCTCTTCCAACCCAGGGATGGAACCCAGGTCTCCTGCACTGCAGGCAGATTCTTTACCCTCTGAGCCACCAGGGACACCCCATATAACTTTGGTGTATCCCCTCAGATCTTTGTTTAGCTAACAAAACAGAATTGCTATAAGGATTGCTATTTTGTTTGCATGGGTCTGTTTCTTCCAATAGGTTGTCAGCTCCTTTTTAGAAGATTCTGCTTATTAACCTATGAGAGTAACCAGTACTCTGTAGGCCCTGAATAAACCTGTGCTACGTGAGGGGTCAGGCTTAGAAGAGCCAACTACAGTATTCACTTATACTTCATGTTTAAGCTCAATTCTTCAAATATTGCTTGTCACCCATTAAAGGAAGTGGTCTGGATCCTGACCACAAGATCAGATTACAATAATATTCACTGTTGGGCTTCCCTGGTGGTCCAGTGGATAAGAATCTGCCTGCCAATGCAGGGGACATGGGTTTGATTCCTGGTCAGGGGAGATTCCACACGCTGCGGAGCCCATGTGCCACAGCTGTTGCTCCCATGCTCTGGAGCCTGCAAATTTCAACTACTGAGGCCTGAACATCTAGAGCCTGTGCTCCACAACACGAAAGGCCACCACAATGAGAGATCTACACACTGCAACGAAGAGTAGCCCCTGCGTGCCTCAACTACAGAAAGCCCACATGCAGCAGTGAAGACCCAGATCAGCCAAAAATAAATCAGTAAACAAACAAAAAATACGATGACAATGTTTCATCATATAAAGGATATCAATAAAGACATGGAAATGATTAAAAAAAATATTCACCGTCCCAGGCACTGCACTGCCTTACACATAACATTTAATTTAAACCTCACTGTCTAGTCCTCACAACCACCCTCTGGGGTAGGTGCTATCATTATTCCCATGACTCATATACTAGGTCTCTGTAACTCTGAGTTTCTGGCCCAAGGTCAGGCAGCTGCTGAGTGGTAGACCCAAGATTTGAACATAGTTCTGACTTGAAAGTGTGTGCTCCTAACAAGAGAGGATGCTGTCTGGGGGCCCTGTGTGCACTGAGAGCCAAGCAGCAGTCATGACAACCCAACCTGGAAGCAGGTCAAGGTCAAAGCTCAGAGAGAATGAATTGGGTGCAAGGCAAAGGGATTAGCCAAGACTGTTAGAGCCAATAAGGGCCAAGCCAGTGAATGAAGCCCATGGTTTAGAGCAAGTGAGGACAGTTTGATACATTCATATGTGAGGGTTCTGAGCAGGGCATTACTTCTCTGTGAAGCTGAGGTATCTCATCGAATCAAGGGAGACTTCTCAAAGATATATTATTATCAGTACTGCCATACTTATTTACTTCCAATTTATAAGTTATACTTCTTAGTAGGCAAAATTGGGATTAGAAAAGCCAGCAGACAAGAATCCCCAGGTTATAAGCCTGGGGATAAGACCATAAGCCCCAAAAGGATGGGCAGAAATGGAGTGTGGTGGACAAAGGCAGAAGCAGGGTCTGTCTGAGGAATAAAATGATACAATTGAAAGGGTAGAAGCAGAGGTGGAGGAAAATGAGAAGTATTACAAATGGGAGGAGGGAGAAACGTCAGTGTACAGAGGTGAAAAGTCTTCCTCTGGTAATGATGAGAGCTAGAGGATCAGGTTATTGTGCCCCCCAGCCCCATGCAAATCAGCGATTAAGCAATGTTAATAATTATGGAGTCAAAATGATTTCAAGTTTGACCTTGGAGTGCAAATGAAGCAGGGCAAAAGCTAACAGAATTTGCCAAGAGAACACAACACCAGTCATAGCAAACACCCTCTTCCAAGAACACAAGAGATGATTCTACTCAGGGACATCACCAGATGGTCAGTACCAAAATTTGATTGATTGTATTCTTTGCAGACAAAGATGGAGAAGGTCTATACAGTCAGCAAAAACAAGACTGGGAGCTGACTGTGGCTCAGATCATGAGCACCTTATTACCAAATCCAGACTTAACTTGAAGAAAGTAGGAAAAACCACTAGACCATTCAGGTATGACTTAAATCAAATCCCTTACAATTATACAGTGGAAGTGACAAATAGATTCAAGGGATTAGATCTGATAGAGTTCCTGAAGAACTATGGACAGAGGTTCGTGACATTGTACAGGAGGCAGCGATCAAGACCATCCTGAAGAAAAAGAAATGCAAAACGGTTGCAAAAAGAAATGCAAAATGGTTGTCTGAGGAGGCCTTACAAATATCTGAGAAAAGGAGAGAAGCTAAAGGCAAATGAGAAAAGGAAGGATATATCCATCTGAATGCAGAGTTCAAGGAGAGATAAGAAAGGAGAGATAAGTTCAAGGAGAGATAAGAAAGCCTTCTTAAGTGATTGATGCAAAGAAATAGAGGAAAACAATAGAATGGGAAAGACTAGAGATCTCTTTAAGAAGATTAGAGATACCAAGGAAACATGTCATGCAAAGATGGGCACAATAAAGGACATAAACAGTATGGACCTAACAGAAGCAGAAGATATTAAGAAAAGGTGGCAAGAATACACAGAAGAACTATAAAAAAGAAGATCTTCATGACCCAGATAACCATGATGGTGTGATCACTCACCTAGAGCCAGACGTCCTGGAATGTGAAGTCAAGAGGGCCTTAGGAACCATCACTATGAACAAAGCTAGTGGAGGTGATGGAATTCCAGCTGAGCTATTTCAAATCCTAAAAGTAGATGGTGTGAAAGTGCTGCACTCAATATGCCAGCAAATTTGGAAAACTCAGCAGTGATCACAGGACTGGAAAAGGTCAGTTTTCATTTCAATCTCAAAGAAAGGCAATGCCAAAGAACGTTCAAACAACTGCACAATTGCACTCATCTCACACTCTAGCAAAGTAATGCTCAAAATTCTCTAAGCCAGGCTTCAGCAATACATGAACTGTGAACTTCCAGATGTTCAAGCTGGATTTAGAAAAGGCAGAGGAATCGGAGATCAAATGGCCAATATCCATTGGATCTTCAAAAAAGCAAGAGAGTTCCAGAAAAATCTATTTATGCTTCACTGACTACACCAAAGCCTTTGACTGTGTGAATCACCACAAACTGTGGAAAATTCTTTAAGAGATGGGAATACCAGACCACCTTACCTGCCTCCTGAGAAATCTGTATGCAGCTCAAGAAGCAACAGCTAGAACTGGACATGGAACAACAGACTGATTCCAAATAGGGAAAGTAATACATCAAAGCTGTATATTGTCTCCCTACTTTTTTAACTTCTATGCAGAGGACGTCATGAGAAATGCTGGGCTGGATGAAGCACAAGCTGGAATCAAGATTGCCGGGAGAAATATCAATAACCTAAGACATGCAGATGATATGACCCTTATGGCAGAAAAAGAAAGTAAAGAGCCTCTTAATGAAAGTGAAAGAGGAGAGTGAAAAAGCTGGCTTAAAACTCGACATTCAAAAAATGAAGATCATAGCATCTAGTCCCATCACTTCACGGCAAATGGATGGGGAAACAACGGAAACAGTGACAGACTTTATTTCTGGGGGCTCCAAAATCACTGCAGATGGTGACTGTAGCCATGAAATTAAAAGATGCTTGCTCCTTGGAAGAAAAGCTATGACCATCCTAGACAGCATATTAAAAATCAGAGATACTACTTTGCCAGAAAAGTCCATCTAGTCAAAGCTATGGTTTTTCCAGTAGTCATATATGGATGTGAGAGCTAGACCATAGAGAAAGCTGATCACCGAAGAATTGATGCTTTTGAACTATAGTGTTGGAGAAGACTCTTGAGAGTCCCTTGGACTGCAAGGAGATCCAACCAGTCCATCCTAAAGGAAATCAGTCCTGAATAGTCATTGGAAGGGCTGATGCTGAAGCTGAAATGCCAATACTTGGGTCACCTGGTGTGAAGAACTGACTCGCTGGAAAAGACCCTTATGCTGGGAAAGATTAAAGGCGAGAGGAGAAGGGGACGACAGAGGATGAGATGGTTGGATGGCATCACCAACTCAATGGGCATGAGTTTGAGCAAGCTCTGGGAGTTGGTGATGGACAGGGAAGCCTGTCGCGCTGCAGTCCATGGAGTTGCAAAGATTCAGACACAACTGAGCAACTGAACTGAACTGAACTTCTGTTAATATTGCCACCAAGAAGGACCCAGGCCCGTTCTCTTCCCCTTTGATAACCATGGCCTTACTACACTTAGGAATCCATGTTTTACAACAAGCTCAGTTTGCACAAGGTGAAAGAAACATCAATGAAAAGAGAAGATAAATAACTAATATGCATACTAAGCCTGGCCAAATCTGCATCCCCACTGGTCATTTATGACTCTTTATGATACATTCAACCAGAAAAAAGGGGGAAATGTGAGAAAGAAGAAGGTTTTCTTGTAGCTCCTGTCCTGGTGGACCTCTCTGTGGAGCTGCTACTGGTTCCTAGATGTAGCTTTATTAGTGCAACCAGCAGGCTATGCCCGGAACAGCCTGGCAGGGGCCAAGGGGTGGGGGAACCATTCTAATTCTGCTCCCTGTCTTCTACAACGTTGAGCAAGCATGTCATAGCCTTTGCTCACATGATAGTCCTAGAATTTCAAAAGTGGATTCTTAGTGTCTACTCCCTTCCCTTGATGCCAGGGCAAGCTTGGCAGAGGACTTCTCTGCATGGACAACGTCATGCATTTTGTGTGCTCTTTTTTCAAATTGAATTGTTAAAATATTTCATTTTATAGCTTGTGTGGTATTGGTCTGTGACAAGAAATGAAAAAGCAAAGACTAAAGAACAAAAACATATCCTTCACCACACAAATGTGATTTGAGAAGCACTAGTCTTGGCAGGATTGGAGAAAGGAATAAGTTCTCAGATCTTTTCTTGCATAGGACTACATAAACATTTAGTCTTTTTTCTCTGTAATGTTGGAATCTGTCTTTTCCTCTCCTGGCTGCCTTCTTTTGTTTACACACACACACACACAATCAACCTTCATAACCACCAGGCTCATTAGTCTTAAGATTTGGCTTTCTTTTTTTTTAACAACACCCAAATGAGTCCATGGCTATGTTAACTTTCCTTTGTTTTTCTGTAATGTATTTCTTAGGAGTAAGTCAAAGTATTTTTTTTTAATTATGCTATAAATTTTGGTAATTTTTTATCTGGAAAGGAGCCTGTTTGGCATGCATGTGAAACTGGCAGGATGCCATGATAAACCCAGCTGCTCTGGCACTTCTAAATGGATCAGTGAACCATAAATAAATCTCTGCAATAAACTGAGAGAAGAAACCCAGCCCAATCTCCTGCTACCATAACCTGCAACTGTATTTTCCAAGTCAAATGATATTCATTCATATTCTAACATTTATTAAGCAGCAAATCTAAGACGAGAAGTGAGTTCAAGGCCACTATTTCCCCCAAGCACCTTTAGACATTATGGGTGATTTTCTGGAGATCTCTGTCTTCTGAGAAGGACACATCAAAGGCCCCCTCCCATCTCAAGCTAACACTGGCAGAATTCACAGTTGATTCCAGAGCTAATGAAGGTTTCAGGAGCTTTATGGCGCTAGTGGTAAAGAACCTGCCTGCCAATGCAGGAGACATAAGAGACATGGTTTCAATCCCTAGGTCAGGAAGATCCCCTGGAGGAGGAAATGGTGACCCACTCCAGTATTTTGGCCTGGACAATTCCATGGACAGTGGAGTCTGGAGAGATACCATCCATGGGGTCACAAAGAGTTGGACACAACTGAAGCAACTTAGCACATAGCAAAAAGAGTAATGCCCATGAACTGCCTATGATCTATGAATGAATGGGCCATGGATGGCTTAAACAGGATCCAAGAGTTTCTTGTGCGTTATAGTTGATGGTGGTCCAATAGTTAATTTTGGAAGGTTTGGGGAGCCCAAGCCTTGGGTGGAAGTAGGTTAAAGAGTTTAAGAAGGGTAGTGTATTTTTTCTATATCCTTTTGGAAGGGTTTGTTATGTGTCAGATCTTGACTGAACTGTTTTACATGCATGATCATGTGTGATCCTCACCAGTCAACAATCCTAAGAAGGAGTCACTACTGTTATGCTATTTTACAAAGGAAGAAATGGAGACTTGGAGAGGTTACATGGCTTTTCTAAGGTCAAAGAGTGATGGAGCAGAATGCAAGCCCAGGCTGTCTGACCTAGAGCCTCTCAGTTTCTAGCACAACTGAAATCACCTGGAGTACTTACTAAACACAGATTCCAGACTACATCCTCAGATTCTGACCATCAGTATGTGAGCAGGGAGTTAATATTCAGGATTTCTAATAAGCTCTCTAGTCATGCTGCTGCTAGTCCTTGCCCCAGGCCTATGATTATTGCCAGACCCACATTCTTTTTAAAAAAGTATTTATTTGTTTATTTTAATTTTTGGCTGTGCTGGGTTTTCATCGCTGTGTGGGCTTTTTTCTAGCTGTGGCAAGCAGGGGCTTCTCTAGTTTTGGTGTGTGGGCTTCTCATTGTGGTGGCTTCTCTTGACTCAGAGCATGGGCTCTAGGGTGCTAGGGCTTCAGTAGCTGCGGCATGTGGGCTCCGTAGTTGCGGCTCCCGGGCTCTAGAGCACAGACTCAATACCTGTGGTGCACAGGCTTAGTTTCTCTGAGGCATGTGGGATCTTCCCGGATCAGGGATTATACCCATGTCTCCTGCACTGGCAGGCAGATTCTTTTCCACTGAGCCACCAGGAAAGTTTCCCAAGGTCCACACTCTTAAATAATAACTGTGAGGCTTTCTCTCACCTCTCTTCACCTCCCCACCATCTCTCCTCCAGCAGAGAGGGAGCCAACCCTGCCTAACTCTTTGTTTGCAACCCCATGTCTCATGCTGGCTAGTTCTCTACTGAATCCAGCAGGTTGAGATTTCACATCCCTTTGTTATTGTGTGTATTCGGGAGAGGGAGGCGGGGGTGAAGTTGTAATCATTGCTTTGTGCTCCAAGTAAACACACTTCAGATCTTGCCCACTGGGTATGGGCTACTAAACTACTAACAAGCAGTGTGGATGTTGAAAATTAACCTTAGTGCTTCGTGAACAACTCCTGTGTATAACTTGAGCACAGCTTTCAGTTTCTCAACCCTTGAGAGTGGGTGGGTCTCTTGAGTGTACACACTAAGATTCACATTTCCTCCTGAAATAACCAGATTGAATTGACATGTTGAACTGTGTCACCTGGTTTTTCCTCACCCAGATGTCTGCAGAGGCTCTGGAAAGTGCTGTCATTCCCAAAGGAATGGATTCTACAATCCTGGCTGCAGGAGAGGATCCAGCATCAACTCAGCATAGCCTGACTCCTGCTCTTCTGGGTTTGCCATCCCTGTCCTGCTAGGCAGGGATGGTCACCCTGACCTTCTTCCCTGGGGAGGGGGGATGATAGAAAAGTGATTGCAGAGCACCTAGAAAATACCCAGTGCTGCCCAAGAGTGCGATGATGACCATACACCATGCCACCACAGTGGCCCCCTGCAGGGGCTTCCCTGAATTAAAGGAAGGTGCAATAAATCACACCCATGGCAACACAGCAGGGAGTTCATGCTCCTCCAGCTCTTCTTTTTTGTCTAGAGGAAGGCTTTCCATAGACAGGGAAGGACAATGATTCCTTCTGAAAAAACAACACTCAGAAGAATAATTTCTATTTAATGTAAAAAAAAAAAAAAACCTGACTGAAGTTTAAGGATACTTCTTGTTCAGTCTATAAATTTCATTACAATAAGTGTGTCTAAGAGAAAATTCCTATCTGGCTCCTCTTGTATAAAAGACGGTGAGGGAGACAAGGGCAGAGACTCAAAGACTGTGGGCAGTGATGGGTTGCCACCCCATCCCTCCCTCCAGTTTGCTGTTTGGTTTTATATTATTTATATTAGCCACTGCAAAACTAGTAAACGTAGTCCTGAGCACTTGACTTGGTCACCTAAGGAGGTGCCAGAAATTAGCATGCAAGTAAGACAGCACAGGAATAAGCAACAGCAGCGCTAATGTTTTAAGTGATCTTCCCATGTACTTACAATTTGTTTCATCACAGTCATTACACGTGGCAAATTAGTGAAGCTGAGATTAGGGAGCTTTGCTTGGAGGGACTGTGACAAGAGTATAAAAGATGTAACTTTTACTTAGGAACATGTATTGAGCATCTATTATGTGTCTAGCACTGGATTTGTCATTGTTGTTGTTTTTTGCTAAGTCCTGTTGGACTCTTTTGCAACCCCATGGACTGTAGCCTGCCAGGCTCCTCTGTCCATGGGATTTCCCAGGCAAGAATAGTGGAGTTGGTTGCATTTCCTTTTTGAGAGGATCTTCCTGACCCAGGGATTGAACTCTCGTTGCTTGTGATTCCTGCATTGGCAGGCGAATTCTTTACCACTGAGCCATCTGGGAAGACCCATTATATCATTAATTTCTGATAAACACCAGTGTTTCTCAAGCATGATACTAGGATCTCCTCCTGACCCCTAAGTAATGGGATCACTAGATGCCTGATACAAATACAGATTCTTCAGCCCACCAGCGGAAAAACCACAGAGAGAGATTTTTGGGGGTTAAGGGCCTTGGAATCTGTATTTTAATGAAAGCAAAGTGATTCTTGCAGTTATTAAACTTTAAGAGCTACAGATGTAAGAAGTTCTCCTTTGGGGGATATCCTGGGTGCATCCATGCCATCGTGTGGATCTCACCCTCTTATGTGCATCAGATGAGATGATGTATAAGGAAGCATTCTTTGGATGGTAAAGTGCAATATATATTCAGTATACCTACCATCAACTATTTTATTTTTATTTTTTTATTTATTTTATTTTATTTTATTTTTAAACTTTACATAATTGTATTAGCTTTGCCAAATATCAAAATGAATCCATCACAGGTATACATGTGCTCCCCATCCTGAACTATTTTATATTAGTTTGTAGTTGAATCATGAGATGTTAGCTATCTAAGGCAAAAGAGACTTGTAAATGCCAAAACATCATCAGATCTATAGCAATATTATTGTTCTAATTTGAGTATCTTTATAGACGATTTCAATGGACTTGCTAGAAATGCTATCCATAACAATCCTTGTTCATTCTGCCTATATTTCTAGTAAAAGTAGTAAAAGGTAATCCTGTGATTTTGCTGATACTATCCATTTCCTTTCTAATTTCCCGTGAGTGGGATGGTATTGTGGGAAGAGCTCAGACTTTAGAGAAAGACCCATCTGGATCTGTCCTGCCTCTGTGACTTATTAACTACGGGAATTAGACGTGGGATTTTCCTTACTGTCCCTCAGGTGTTTCATCTGTAAAATGGGAACTGAAATGCCTATTTTACAAACCTGTTGGGAGAATTAAGAGTACAGCAGATGATGTCTGGCACATAGACCTCAAGAAATAGTTACTATTACTGGTCTCTTGAATTATATCTTTCTCCTAAATTTGACACCACAGTGGTGGTTGACTCTTTTATAATCTTGTCACAGTCCTTCCAAGCAAAGCCCCCCCAATCTCAGCTTCACTAATTTGCCACATGTAATGACTGCGATGAAACAAATTGTAATTACACTGGAAGATCACTTAAAACATTAGCGCTGCTGTTGCTTATTCCTGTGCTGTCTTACCTGCATGCTAATTTCTGGCACCTCCTTAGGTGACCAAGTCAAGTGCTCAGAACTACATTTACTAATTTTGCAATGGCTAATATAAACAGGAAACAGAGGAGTGGGTGACTGTTTAACCTCAAAGAAATTATTTCTCCTCCAGTTTTCCCCATTCTTTAATTTTGTGATTGATTTTCAGCCCAGTGGGAAAATATAAAGAGTGGCCATGTATCACATATATATAAGCATGTCCTTGGCTAAGAGCAGGCTGTTTACATTATTCATTTTTTATAGTGGGAGTTTATAACATTTCATTAGTTTATGAGGATTGTTATAAAATCTAGAGAATTAACAGAAAAATCAAGGGAGACTTCTATTGAGTATTGGTAAAATACCAGTTAAAGTGTACTTCTGGTTAAAATGAGTAATAAAAGTTGTCAAATCTAAAGTTAGTTGACTGAAATTTATTCTTAGTTTTACAATAGCTCTTAATCAAAAGGTTATGGCTATGAGGGTTTTCATGACAAAATATGTATATATTTAAGTTTCATTGGTTGCAGAATTATATCAGATCTAACTGATGTAAATGTAAATTTATTCAGTGGAAAAAAACCCCACTACCATAATGCATTCATTTG
Organism: Bison bison bison; assembly: GCF_000754665.1. Lineage (NCBI taxonomy): Eukaryota > Metazoa > Chordata > Mammalia > Artiodactyla > Bovidae > Bison > Bison bison. The sequence goes on from NW_011495027.1 coordinate 8,207,219, forward strand.
CATGTACAATGCCAGTTCAGTCTTTCTCGGGTTTTTTTTTTTTTTTTCCTTCTTTAACTCTCTCCTTCCAAATGCTGTCATTCAAGATAGGAATTGATAGCAGCAAAAACATTCTAATTGAGATTTTAAGCTACATAAAAGATATAATTTCAGGCTCTGATTTGATTTCCTTACAAAAATGTCAATTTCCATGCTATATACCTGGTAGGAGCAAACTTATTATGGTGACACTGAAATCTTTTTTCTTTGACTAATGAAAGCATGGGTTTTTCCATGTTATCAGATCTCAGTTTTATTCTAATTGCAATAGTTGCTTTGAGGTTTGCCTCTTGTCTCTTTTTCTCTTATCCATCTGATTGCACATCCATTTTTAGGGAAAGGCAAATAATGATTCTGAAAAAGATTTGAACTATTAAATTTTTAAAAGAACAATGAACCAAAAGCTTGTGGCCCAAGCCGTGTCATTGCTGTGAGTTCACAGGGCAGTCCTAGGGCTGAGACTGCGTGTCCTTGGGCTCCATGAGTGGAGGGGGCTCTGTGTGTCTGCATGTGCTGCTTCATTTTCTAGATCATGGGTATTTCAGTGGAACTTGGGGGTTAGTGCCCCCTTTTTTAGAGCATGGGGTGGCATGGCAAGGGCTGCAGATCTGAGCTGGGACTGGAATCCTGGCAATAAATCCTATATTTCAAAGAGGAAGAGCTGTCCCTGTATCTGCCTATGTACTTCTCGATCTACCCTTGCTACAAAGCCAGCTTTTGGGGGGTCTTCAGGATAGGGTACTGCTGCAAGACAGGGGCCCCTGCTGTCAGGACACAGAGGTCCTGCATCAGATAAAGCACTACGTTTAAACATGTCTTCTACCATACTCTTTGCAAGACCTGAGTTTCAAGTGGCTGGCTGCCTGGCTCCTGGCTGGAAATTTTCTGGTCATTCCTTGCTTGACATATGCATCCTCCTGGAGTTTAAATGAACGATCCACCCTTTAGATATGAAGTCCTTGAAACCATGGGTCAGATACTATTGGTTCAGTTAATTCTCTCTGTTGATAGGACTTCCTAGAGGACCACCATATTAGTAGTCACAGCCTTAAGGACATTTACAAAAGAAGAAAGTGTTAAGGTATGTCCCAAGTATGGTATAACATGTTACAGTAAAAACCTCTCTTTCCCAAGAGTTTCTCAAAAAAAGCTTAAGGAGCAAAACCTCCCTGGTTTAGGCACACTTTTAATGTTATACACCTAGAAGTCTTTCTTTATGACTGACTCTGGTTTTTGTAGTTTCTTGTTGAATGTATCTCAAGAGCTTTGCTCAGTGAAAGATAGTATTTTATGTGCCTTTGTGATCAGTAGCTTTAGTCATGTCCAACTCTTTGTGACCCTATGGAGTGTAGCCCACCAGGCTCCTCTGTCAAAGGGGATTCTCCAGGCAAGCACACTGGAGAGGGTTGCCATGCCCTCCTCCAGGGGTTCTTCCCAAACCAGGGATCAAACCTGCATCTGTTGTGTCACTTGCATTGCAGGCAGATTCTTTACAGAGTCACACGGGAAACCCATAGAATTGTACGTGCAGCTTCAGAGTCTCAGTTAATGCTTCAATTTATCTACACTTATATCATCTATGCTTACTTCTAAGATCAGATTTTTCACACTATCTGAAAATTTCCTTTTGCTTCTTACTCTTCTCTGGTAGATTGTATGTTTTTCACAGTGAAGGCATCTCTCATTTCCCTTAGAGTATTCTGGTGTTAAGCCATTCCTGGAATAAGAAGTGTGCCAACACAAAGAATGAGTGAATTTTTGAAGAAATGAGGCAGTGTAATAATTACTAGAATTTTTAACTGTTAGGCATTCATGATGGGATTGGTACCCAGATCTGCTTTCGTTTTGGGGCACACTCAAGAAGTTATATATATGGTATGAAGGTTTAGTGGCTTTTATTGGAACCAAGAAAAACCCCTGATACAACTCTCAAAACCATTCTCTGCATGAAGGGCTTCCATGGTAAATGGGATTGGACTCTCCAATAAAAGTTGTTATTACATCCTCTTACTCACCTATAAATCATACAGAGCAGACTCCAGGTCCCTGTAGCCAACCAGGGATCTGGAGCTGGTAGCTTGGAGAAAGGCTGAACCTGAGAGCAGCCTTGCCTCGGGTACAATATCCATGGGGGTAGAAAGCAGGGGATAAGCCACCAGGGTGGGAGCACAGGGAGGATGCTGGCCCTGCTGCGGAGGAAAGAGATTGGCCCTGGCCTGGCCTGAGAACTGTGCTCTGTAGGAGGAAGTGCCTCATTCCTAAGGATGGGAATCCCAGGTGGTGCAGTGGTAAAGAATCCATCTACATTGCAGGAGATGCAAGAGGCGAGGGTTTAACCCCTGAGTTGGAAAGATCCCCTGGAGTAGGAAATGGCGACCCACTCCAGTATTCTTGCCTGGAGAATCCCATAGACAGAGGAGCCTGGTGTTCTACAGTCCATGGGGTTGCAGAGTTGGACACCACCGAGCTGTTTCTCTGTCACGACCTTGCCCACTAGTGCCCCAATGGATGTCAGATTAGCAACTGTGCTGGGAAGGAGGAGCTAAGAAGAGGTTGATAGAAAGGCTGGAGGAAGATAATTTCCTTCTCTCTGTAGATTGAGGCAAGGAAGTGGCAGACACAGAGAAGGAGTCCCCTTTCTATCATAGATAAATCCTGGAGAAGGAAATGGCAACTTGCTCCAGTATTCTTGTCTGGAGAATCCCATGAACAGAAGAGCCTGGCGAGTCTCAGTCCATGGGGCCGCAAAGACTCCAACACGACTGAGCTACTAACACGTCCTTTCACAGATAAAACCCGGCATGGCCAGTTTCTGTGGCCTTTAGAGGGGACTCCAGCTGACTGGAAAGGTGAGCACAGAGGGTGAGCACATATTTCCCCATTTCAAAGACAGCTATATTAGAAGGCAATGTAGTAATAGCTTCTAAGAAAACAAAGAAACACTTCCACGGAAAATGTTCATATAAGGATTATAAGTGCTTACTGACTGATCAGTTATGCTTTTCTTTCTCTGGGGGACCTGAGAAATTTGGCAAAGAAAGCTCTGCCCAGGGAAATTTGGTAACACCCCAGGGAGATGAATGTGCTGGGGAGTCTCTGCAGAGGCAAGCCAGCTCCTTCTTTATGCAGCGGTGAAACTGACAAGGTGCTCAGGCATCAGAAAAGGAGCACATTACAGCGCTTGTCCTTCAGTGTATCCTCTCCCTTATTTACATATTTCCCATAAAAGGTGCATCTTCAGAGTTCAGCTCCTAAAAGCGTACATGCTAATTTTTCTACAGATCTATTATGTATGAATGAGAAGAGTCTATTCTCTTCTCGATGTGTGGAGGATTTGTGCATGTAACCCCCCATTAGTGTTAATGGCAGATCTATGCATAATTTCCGTAACTCACAGAATCCAGGGCACCTAGCTAAGCCATATGCAATTACTTACGCACACAATGACAGGGAGCCTATGCTGGGGCCGAGGAAACTGGGTTCAGAGGCTGGATTACAGGTTCTCATACTTAGGGGTCTGTTCAAGAAAGAAGGATATGTATAGAAGAGATTTGCTAATTTAAAAACACCTGTGAAACGTTTCATGGCATCAGTTTGTTAAGAGAGCTCTCTGCTCTATAAGACTGAACTGGTGGAAATCAGGGACTGGCATGGCTCTGTAGGGTGCCTGGCTCAGAGAAGGGGTGTGTGTGTGTGTGTGTGTTTAATGAATGAACAAAATAAATCTTTTGTTAATAGGTTTGATGATTCTGTGCATTTTGTTTCTGGTGTTCTCAATTTTGGGGTTGGAGGCCATTAGCTGCTACTAGGTAGCCCATTTCCTAGAAGTCAGGAAACTTACTTGCAATGTTACAATGAATCTTCTAGCAACATTATTTCAGAGGGAGCTAAAGTTTGGAAAGCATAAGTTACTTGTCTAGGGTTTCACAGTCAGCAAGATTTAGAACTTGAACTTGGGTCTTTTGTCCACAGTTCAGGCTCTTTCTACAACAGCTGTCTAATTGTGTTACACGACCCTATCCCCTTTTCTTGAACATACTTTCCCCTCAAAACAGTTGGCAATCTTGCCCAAATCCATTCATTTACACCCACACCTATGCTGATCTAAATATAAAACTTACATTTATGATCAAGTAAAGATATCCCAATCTTTGTCATATCTTATTTTAATAGGAAAACAGATTCCAGCAAGGGAATAGTACCAGCTTACAAAAAGGCACAGAATAGGTCACACAGAGCCTCAGTGGCATGGAATCCCATGGACTTGGATGCCCCCTCTCACTCCTTAGCTTTCTAAGCTACATAACAAATGTGAATTCTATTGGAGGAACAAAAGAAAAAAAATCGTTGTGAATAGAGTAACAAGAAGAAGAAAAGGTGATTTAAGAGCCACTGCTTCTCTTTCTTGGATCTAAGTTGCAGCTGTTTTTGGCACACTAAATATAAATTCCTTCCGTTCACTGAATGACCTTTTAATTGCAGACACAGATATATAAAATTTTCCTGTGGCCTAATTGTCACCTAAATTTTTGCTTTGCCAAAATTGGTGTTTACCTTATGATTTTAAGAGCAAAGGACTTTTTGATGTAATCTGAGTAACTGTGCATAGTTTTGCCTAATAGTTTGCCATTTTCATAGTTCACATTCTAAAATTATTTAACAAATTAATTGAAATGCAATTCTGAAATAATTATTAACAATTAATATAATTAATAAATATTAACATTTGGTTTGTCCTCACTGACAAATTACAGCCCAGTATACTTGGTACTCTCTGCACTTGTGGTGCAGAGTCACAGCACCAACAGTCCATCAGAGAAGTCTTGTCACTCTATGACATCTCAGGTGGTTGTATTTCCAGGAGTTCAAATCCCCTAAGCTTTTACCACCCTGCTAATGGATTCTCCTTCACATAGTGAAGAAGCTCAAAACTTTAACCCTAACTCAGATGAAGTACTTGAGAACACTTGATAAATTATGAAATATTCAAAGGATAGGGATAATCTGTCATCATGAAATAATTAGAACACATCAGATAGGAAGGGTGAAACTTACTGCTTATGTTAGTAAGAATTGCCTCTGATTTTTTTTTGCCAGGGCATACTAGCTTTCATAGTTGTTATCGGTTCCAAAGCTGAGTGATTTCAAATACCTTGTCAAGTTCAAGTCCAGTGTTTTGGTTTTATATGTGGTCATTGTTGTGAGGAACATTTTTTTGTGTGTGTATTTTAGAGTCCAATTTTGAGTCTCTGTCACGGACCTGTGTAAATTTGATAACTAATTTATAAACTAGTTACATAAAAAATACATAAAACCTACTGATAATGAGAAACTATTAAGCTATTAATTATAGAAACATCCATGATAATGAAGGATTTCCTGGTAGTTAAAAGCATGTTTGTTTGTACCTTACTTTATTAGAAGGATGTATTTTGGATGGGGAAACACAAAATAATATTTAGGGACTAGATGAGGAATAAGAGAAAAAGAAGAGAAGCTATAAGCAAAGGAGAAAAGGAAAGATATACTCATTTGAATGCAGAGTTTCAAAGAATAGCAAGGAGAGATAAGAAAGCCTTCCTCCATGATCATTGCAAAGAAATAGACGAAAACAATAGAGTGGGAAAGACTAGAGATCTCTTCAAGAAAATTAGAGATACCAAGGGGACATTTCATGCAAGGATGGGCACAATAAAGGACATAAACGGTATGGACCTAACAGAATCAGAAGATATTAAGAAGACGTGCCAAGAATACACAGAACAATACAAAAAAGATCTTCATGACCCAGATAATCACGATGGTATGATCACTCACCTAGAGCCAGACATCCTGGAATGTGAAGTCAAGTGGGCCTTAGGAAGCATCACTATGAACAAAGCTAGTGGAGGTGATGGAATTCCAGTTGAGCTATTTCAAATCCTAAAAGATGATGCTGTGAAAGTGTTGCACTCAATATGCCAGCAAATTTGGAAAACTCAGCAGTGGCCACAGGACTGGAAAAGGTCAGTTTTCATTCCAATCCCAAAGAAAGGCAGTGCCAAAAAATGCTCAAACTACCACACAATTGTACTCATCTCACATGCTAGTAAAGTAATGCTCAAAATTCTCCAAGCCAGGCTTCAGCAATACGTGAACAGTGAACTTCCAGATGTTCAAGCTGGTTTTAGAAAAGGCAGAGGAACCAGAGATCAAATTGCCAACATCCGCCGAATCATTGAAAAAGCAAGAGAGTTCCAGAAAAACATCTATTTCTGCTTTATTGACTATGCCAAAGCCTTTGACTGTGTGGATCACAATAAACTGTGGAAAATTCTGAAAGAGATGGGAATACCAGACCACCTGATCTGCCTCTTCAGAAACCTGTATGCAGGTCAGGGAGCAATAGTTAGAACTGGACATGGAACAACACACTGGTTCGAAATAGGAAAAGGAGTACGTCAAGGCTGTATATTGTCACCATGCTTATTTAACTTATATGCAGAGTACATCATGAGAAACGCTGGGCTGGATGAAGCACATGCTGGATTCAAGATTGCTGGGAGAAATATCAATAACCTCAGATATGCACATGACACCAGCCTTATGGCAGAAAGTGAGGAAGAACTAAAGAGCCTCTTAATGAAAGTGACAGGAGAGTGAAAAAGTTGGCTTAAAGCTCAACATTCAGAAAACTAAGATCATGGCATCTAGTCCCATCACTTCATGGGAAATAGATGGGGAAACAGTGGAAACAGTGTCAGACTTTATTTTTTTGGGCTCCAAAATCACCGCAGATGGTGACTGCAGCCATGAAATTAAAAGATGCTTACTCCTTGGAAGGAAAGTTATGACCAACCTAGATAGCATATTCAAAAGCAGAGACATTACTTTGCAAACCAAGGTCCATCTTGTCAAAGCTATGGCTTTTCCAGTAGTCATGTATGGATATGAGAGTTGGACCATAGAGAAAGCTGAGCTCCAAAGAATTGTTGCTTTTTAACTGTGGTGTTGGAGAAGACTCTTGAGAGTCCCTTGGACAGCAAGGAGATCCAACCAGTTCATCCTAAGGGAAATCAGTCCTGAATATTCATTGGAAGGACTGATGTTGAAGCTGAAACTCCAATACTTTGGCCACCTGATGTGAAGAACTGACTCATTTGAAAAGACCCTGATGCTGGGAAAGATTGAAGGCAGGAGGAGAAGGGGACGACAGAGGATGAGATGGTTGGATGGCATCACCGACTCAATGGACATGAGTTTGAATACACTCTGGTAGTTGGTGATGGACAGGCAGGCCTGGCGTGCTGCAGTCCATGGGGTCACAAAGAGTCGGACACAACTGAGCGACTGAATCGACTGACTGACTGAGGAATAAGAAGGGAATATTTTGTTTATAGATATGGAAGACAAGGGGAGTATGTGAATAAGTTTCTTTGGAAAAAAATACTTTTTTTCTCAAGAAACTCTCTCTTGATGATCAGTTGTGATACATGCAGAGAACCTTACATAATACTAGAGACTTAAAAAAAATACAAAAACTTTACATTTTCTACTATCCACCTCCACCCCCCTTCTCTTGCTTCAGTTTCTGCCCATGTGAATTTGTTCTAGGAGGGGAATGGAAGTACTAGAAGATAAGCAGTGCCTGTGATAGTTGTTGTTAGGTAGTTTAAGAGATTTGCCTGTCAGCTGCAGGCAAGCACTTGAGCTGTGACCCATCAAAGCCAGTCCCTCTGGCAGGAGACTTGCTGACAATCTTGCCTTCGTGGTTCCATGATTGAATGATTAATGAATACATACGTGTTATGCAAAGCAATTCAAAGCTGCGAGATAATCACTTAGATAAGACTCGGATTTTATTTGACAGTATAAAAAGAATTCGAGCAAAAGTAAGAGAGAGAGTGCCATTCTTTTCTCTGGAGAACGAGTTGGTCAGTTTGCTAATTTACATCAAGAATGGTGTTAATTATCTTGCTATGGAGGAGAAGCTACTACTTGATGTTGGTGTATTCATCATAATATGTGAGAACAATCTGGACTGTTGAAGCAAAAAAAGAAAAAAAAAGGGAAAGAGTATATACTGAAATGTGGGCCTTCTGTCAGTCAGAGATTCTCAGGCAGTGAGGAATGTTTCTTAGACTGTCTGACACTATCAGCCAATATGCATATAGATGTGTGTGGAGATAAATATTTGCTTGGTGATGGCTGGCTCAATCAATGGACAGTTGGACATATATATTGCAAAAGGAAATAATACAGTCTGAATCACTATGTATACATGTGTGTGTGTGTGTATATATATATGACTTGCAAATATCTCCTCCCATTCAATAGGTTGTTTTTTTTCTCATTTTGATGATGATGTTCTTCACTGTACAGAAGCTTATTTTTTAATATAAATTTATTTATTTTAATTGGAGGTTAATTACTTTACAATATTGTATCGGTTTTGCCATACATCAACAAGAATCTGCCACCCTAACCAAGAAACCTTGGTACAGAAGCTTTTTATATTGATGTAGTCCTTGGTTATTTTTGCTGTTGGTTATTTTTGCTGTTGTTTCCCTTGCCTGAGGGAACATATCGAGGAAGATATTGCTAGAACCAATGTCAAAAAAAACAAACCACCTATGTTTTCTTCTAGGAGTTCTGTAGTTTCAGGTCTTATATTCAAGTCTTCAATCTATTTTGAGTTAATTTTTGTATCTGGTGTTAGATACTGGTCTAGTTTCGTTCTTCTGCATGTGGTTCTCCAGTTTCTTCAATACCACTTACTGATGAGACTGTCCATTCCCTGTTGTATTAATATGTTCTTGGCCCTTTTGTCACAAATTGTTTATGTATGTGTGGGTTTTCCTCTGGGGCTCTCAGTTCTGTTCCAGTGATCTGTGTGTCTGTTTTTGTGCTGATCCCATACTGTTTTGATCACCACACAGGTTTGTAGTACAGTTTCAAACCAAGGAGTGTGATACCTCCAGCTTTGTTCTGAAATAAGTTTTCTTATTGATAGCACATGTTTGGATCTTACTTTTTAACCCATCCGAGAGTCTCTGCTTTTAATTGGAGTATTAGACCATTTCCATTTAAATATTGATATTGCCAGGTTTAAGTTTAGCAACTTGAGACATTGCTTTGCCAACAAAGGTCCGTCTAGTCAAAGCTATGGTTTTTCCAGTAGTCATATATAGATGTGAGAGTTGGACCATAAAGCAATTTGAGTGCCAAAGAATTGTTGCTTTTGAACTGTGGTGTTGGAGAAGACTCTTGAGAGTCCCCTGGACTGCAAGATCAAACCAGTCAATCTTAAAGGAAATCAGTCCTGAATATTCATTGGAAGGACTGATGTTGAAGCTGAAACCCCAAATCTTTGACCACCTGATCCGAAGAACTGACTCATTGGAAAAGACCCTGAGGCTGGGAAAAATTAAAGGCAGGAGGAGAAAGGGATGACAAAGGATGAGATGGTTGGATGGCATCACTGACTCGATGGACATGAGTTTGAGCAAGCTCTGGGAGTTAGGATTATCTTTTCTTTGTTCCCTTTTTCTTATTTTCCTGCCTGTTTTTGGATTACGTGTTTCTTTAGGATTCCATTTTCTCTCCATTATTGGCTTAGTAACTGTACATTCATTTATTTATTTTTAGTGATTGTTCTGGAATTTACCATATACATTTTTAACTTACGCCTGCCTGCTCAGTCTCTTCAGTGGTGTCCAACTCTTTGCAACCTTATAGACTGTAGTCTGCCAGGCTCCTCTGTCCATGAGATTCTCTAGGCAGGAATACTGGAGTGGGTTGCCACGCCCTCCTCCAAGGGATCTTCCTGACCCAGGGATTGAACCGCATCTGCTGCATCTCCTGCACTGCAGGCAGATTCTTTACCCACTGAGCCAACTGGGAAGCCTATCCTGTGGTTACATAATATCATGACATTTCACATATATAGTAAGAAACTTGTGGTAGTGTAGTTCTATTTTCCTCACCCTTGTGCAATGGCTAAATATCTTAACTTTTCAAATGTTATAAATCCCAAATATAGTATTATTTTTGCTTTAGACAGCAATTTGTCTTTTAAGGCTATAAATGTGAGAAAAATGTATTTTATATTTACCTATTGCTGTGGTCTGAATACGTGTGTCCCTCTAAGATTCATGGCTTAACACTGAAGGTGATGGTATTAGGAGGCAGAGCCATTAGGGTATGCTTAGGTAATCAGGACTGGGCCCTTGTGAATAGGATTAATGCCCTGGTAAAAGTGACCCATAGCGTTCCCTTACTCATTCTGCCATGTGAAGACAGTGAAAACACTCTCATGAACCAGGAAGTAGGTTCTTGCCAGATACCAAATCTGCTAGTGGCTTGTTCTTGAACTTCTCAGACTCTGAAAACCTGAGAAATAAAAGTTTGTTGCTTATAAATCACCCAGTTTGTGTCATTTTGTTACAGCAGCCAAAACAGACTAAGACACCTACATATTTACCCTCTCTAGTTCTTTTCTTTTCTTTGTGTATGTCCAAATTTCCATTAAGTATCATTTTATCTTCTGCCTGAAGAATTTAATGTTTCTTACAGTGCTGGTCTGCTGGCAATGAATTTCCTCAGATTTTGTTTATCCGAAAAATCTTTTGTTTTGCCTTTCTTTTTAAAGCTATTTCCACTGCGTATAGAATTCCATTAAGTATTATGACAGGGTTTTCATTAAGTATTTTAGGAATTTCAATTCACTGTCTTCTGCCTTGAGCAGTTTTAGACAAAAACTATAGTATGTTCTTATCTTTCTTCCTGTGTTTGTGATGTACCAATTTTTTAATTCTGAATGTAAGTGTTTTTTTTCTGTATCATTGGTTTTAGGCAATATTATTATGTTATATGTTAGTGCATTCTTCTTTGTGGTTATTCATTTTGAAGGTGACTGGATTTGTGGGATTGTAGTTATTATTAAATTTGGAAAAATTTTGGCACTTATAACTTCAAATATTCTTTGTCCACTCACACTCTGTGAGTCTGATGGCATGTCTGTTAGACCACGTGGTATTGCTCCACAAGTCATTGCTGCTCTGTTCATTTTTAAAGTCTTTTTTTCCTGTCTGTGCTTCATTTGGGATTGTTTCTATTGCAATGTCTTCATTTCATTGATTTTATTTTTTCTTTCACAGTGTCTAAGCTGTCTGTTATTGCTCTTACCCAGTGTCTTTTCATTTGAGACATTTTAGTTTTTATTGCTAAAGTTCCAATCTGGTATTCTTAAAAAATATCTTCCATATATATCTTCATCCTATTCAGGTTTCTCTCTATATTCTTGAACCTATGGAGTATATTTATAATATATGTGTCAATGTTTCTGTCTGCTAAATTTGTCATCTATCACTGCTGTGCCTAAATCTAGTACTTAATTATTTCTTTCTGATTGAATGAATTTTGGTTAAATGCCTACAATTGTGAAGTTTATGATGTTGGGTGTTGACTTTAGTTTTATTTTTTAAAATAGTGTTGGACATATTCTGGTATACAATTAAATTACTTGAAATCAGTTGGATTCTTTTGGGGCTTGTTTTAAACTTGTTAGGGCAAGTCTAGAGCAGTCTTTATTTTATGGGTAATTTAATATGGCTACTAAAGTCATACCCTTCTGATGATTCTGCCTGATGCCCCATGTAATATGAGATTTGTCCATTGTGTCTGGTGGGAACATGGAATGAGCTTTGGGGATTGTTTGATCTATAATTTTCCAGAAAATTTCCCTGAGCTTTGGGGAATTTACTGTCATACATGTGTAGAATAATCTTCAAAGACTCTCTCTTTCTGTCTGCATAGCTCAATCTTCACTGACTTTCTTTCCCACAGGTTAGAGCTGTTTCATCTTCTAGAACTTCCATGTCTGTCTCTTGACCTAACTGAGACCTTTGGGATCTATTTAGGTACCCTTCCTTGTCCTGCAGCCTAAACATTGCCTCAGGTAATAAGCTGCAGAACTGTAAGGCTTACTTTGCTCATTTCCCTTTTCTTGAAGATTATAGTCCTATGATGTCTGTTTGCCAATGTAAAAAAATTTTGTTTCATGTATTTTGTTCATTTGTTTAGGTGTTTAATGCAGAAATCTCTTGTACTCAGTTTCAATGAAGTAATCATACATATTGTTATTGTTGCTGTTTAATCACTAACTTGTGTCGGACTTTTTTGAGACCCTATGGACTGTAACCCACCAGGTTCCTCTGTCCATGGGATTTCCCAAGCAAGAATACTGGAGTGGGTTGCCATTTCCTTCTCCAAGGGATATTCCCGTTCCAGGGATCAAACCTGCATCTCCTGCATTTGCAGGCAGATCCTTTACCACTGAGCCACCAGAGAAGCCCACACTCATATATACACTTAATGTGTAAAGTATGTAAGCAATTATTAATTTTCTCTGTTGCCTCAGAAAGCAGAACTAGGACCAAAGGATAGACATGGTCGTTAGAGATCTTTCTACCATATGTTTCCAGCAATGGAAAGAGGCAGAAAATAGTAAGGTCTTGTTTATTTTTAATCACAGAAAGTAATTACCCAGGGTATAGAAGAGAGACTGTCTTCTAAGAGATTCTGCATTGCAGGGTTAACCTCTATATTCCCTCCCAAATTTTAAATTTCAAAATACTTTTGAGTAATTTCTCATAGCTGAAGAGTGCTAGTTAGAGGTGAAGTAGAGATCAAGTCTTATTAATCCCAGGTTAGTGATGTGTCTGTGACTAAACTCTAGAATTGAAATAACTGTGGAGGAGATTGAAACCTAAAGGTGAAAGTGAAAGTCTCTCAGTCGTGTCTGACTCTCTGCGACCCCATGTACTATAGAGTCCATGGAATTCTCCAGGCCAGAACACCGGAGTGGGTAGCCTTTCCCTTCTTCAGGGGATCTTCCCAACCCAGGGATCAAACGCAGGTCTCCTGCATTGCAGGAGAATTCTTTACCAGCTGAGCCATAAGGGAAGCCCAAAACCCAAAAGAGTGAGACAATATTTGCCAAGTGTTAGAGCTTACAAAGATTTTGTTCTAAGTTCATCTACTTACACAGGTTTGTTTGTTTGGTTTTTTTTTGTCTTTGAATGTATCAATATCCTAGTCATGATAAAATCAGTGATTTTACTCAAAGGGTGGAAAAAGACTAAATGGCCTAAAGGTTTTTTTTTTTTTTCCCCAAGCAGTGTTTTTACAATTCTCCAATGAGTCACTTAGCAGATAAAGTAACTGAATTCCTGAAAAACAAACCAGACCCTAAAGGTGAATTCTCATTTAAAAAATAAAATAGAGGTGGGATATGTTGCAAAATAATGGCTGGATTTATTGAATCCCATATTGTTCAAGCTATCTCCTAGGACCATATGGCCAGTCTCCAAAGTTGTCCATATAGTGACTGATAAAACTTCCAAAGGCCATTTGAGTTACAGCAGGTTGTCTTTCAATCTTTGTCTTTAATTTGCCCGAGGAATGCTTTAGAAAACCGAAAGTGTTTGGGGAATTAGAACCCCTCTTTTAGAGCCTCTTGATATTAGACTAGGACACTGAGACCTTACCAGATGATGTGACGTGTCCCGGATCACAAGCTAGTTATGGGGAGGGCTATCACTACTGTTCCTTTATCAAACGTTCACTAAGTACCTGTGTACTTAGTGTGTTTATGATGCATTGGTGTGTGTGATGCATTTAGTTAGTGCTTTTTACACCAGCACAAGCCTTCGTTCATGAATTATAATACCATGGAAAGAGCCTATCAGGATTTATAATTTTTTAAATTCTATCTTTATAAAAGAAGCCTCTAAGAACCTATCACTGAGATATGTCCAAGGAAATTCAGCAGCTGCAGTGACAGGAAAGAGTCCCAGGCAGAATCGATGGTGAGTGGCTGTATGCCAGAGTGCGATGTGTTTCTACTGAGAGAGAGAGGTTTCCATGCAAGAGTGGGGCCAGAGGCCAGGGACCAAATACAATGGTCAAATGTGAATTAAGAACAATTAATGAGTCTGGACGCAAATTAATTGAGTTCTTACTCGATAAACAGTCAGGTCACAGTGACACTTGAATTCAACATTGTACTAGCAGGGAAGTAGAGGGCGTTGACTCACTCATGTTATTATTCAAAAGAGAAGGCATGCTGGTGTTGTCAAGTACAGACTCTTGTCAGATGCCTTTATCTGCTCAGATCTCCAGTTACTGTTCAAAGTTCAACTTTCACTAGATATGAGTCGCACAATTATGTCAGCTTCTCAGGTTCAATTGAGACAACATCAGAGAAAAAGGAGCCATATTCAGCAGAAAGAAAAGCTGTTAGCACCTCTGGAGCGTAGAAGAAGCAACAACATGCCGAGGTGGGAAAGGCAAGGGAGGCTACCTAGGAAAATGGCCTTCTAATGTGTTAGTATCAATGAATCTTGGTGTCCTCTCTCAAGTTAAATTTTTCAAAAATTTTAAGCAAGAGAGACAGCAGTTTAAGGTGCTCTATTAAGGTTTTCACTGTTGTTTCTAGAGAAAAAAGTCCAACCTTTGTGAATCAGAATCTTGCTTGTTTGGCTATGAAACAGGGACTTCTTTGGTATAATATGATGCCTTTGGAGGGGGCTTCCTTGGTATCTCAGACTGTAAAGAATCCGCCTGCAATGCAGGAGACCTGAGTTCAATCCCTGGGTCAGGAAGATCCCCTGGAAAAGGGAATGGCTATCCACTCCAGTATTCTTACCTGGAGAATCCCATGGACAGAGGAGCCTGGTGGGCTACGGTCCATGGGGTCGCAGAGCAATCAACACACTACTACACTGCCTTTGGAAAAATTAGGGAGAAGTGTCTTAAATAAAAGGCATGTCCTTTGAGTGGACAAATTAAGAAAAGATTCTGCTTCTTCTAGGCCACAGCTGAGCACTGGGACTCAGGACTTAGAAGACAAAGCGTGGGCTGGATTTCAGACCCCAGCTGACCCTTTGGCTGGGAACCTTGTGCAGAGCATGGTTTTACCCACAATGTCCTGCCCTGAAATCTTATGATTATCTGAATTTCTCTCTTGGTCAATATAAACTGTCATGATCTCTTGCCAGATCTGGGATTTCTTGCAAAAGTTTGAGTTAGCACTAACCTAAGATGTCAAGGCATGAGATTCCCTGGTGGCTCAGTGGTAAAGATCTACCTGGGTTGAAAAGATCCCCTGGAGAAGGAAATGGCAACCCATTCCAGTGTTCTTGCCTGGAAAATCCCATGGACAGAGGAACCTGGCAGGCTACAGTCTACTGGGTTGCAAAGAGTTGGACACAACTTAGAGGCCAAGCAGCAGCAGCAAGCCGGCACAGGGTGCAAAGGATATGGACAAAAATGGAGCTGTGGACCAGATGGTCTAAGTGAAAGCCAAGTCCAGAGGAACTGGCGTAAAGGCAGAAGCTGGATTTGACCAGTGATGACAAGGTGGAAAAGGCAGGTTTTGGAGAGAAGGTGAGCCTGAATGATTCTGAAGAGGTGGGGCTGTCCCCGTGCTGAGCTGGAGTGGACAGGCGGCAGCAATGACTATCAGCAGAGCTCTGGGAGCAGAAGACAGCTGTTAAGTACTTGCCAGTTCTGGAGCAACACTGCCTAG
>NW_011495027.1:8222928-8227137 GCF_000754665.1 Bison bison bison
AGAATCATTCTTGAATCTTTTTTTTCTCATATCAGGTATCCAGTTCCCCAGCAAATCTTGTTGGCACTGCTTTCAAAATATATACAGTCCATGACCACTTTTCACCATTGCCAGGTCAAGCCACTGAAACAGTCTGCTAACTCACCTCTCTGTGTTTGCTTCACACTCACTCCCCATTACTGACTTGATTCTCATTACACAGCCATCTTAAAAGATCTTGCCATCCACCCACTCAAAGTCTTCCTGTGGTTTCTCATTACGCCCAGAGCTAACCGTTGGTCTTCACAATGACTTACAAGATCTGAAACCCTGTAGCTCATCTCTCAACACTCCTTCTGGAACACTCAGTGTCACTCAAGTCACATTGACCTTCTTGCAGCTCCTTGAGAAAGACAAGCATGCTCTTGCTTCAGTGCATTTGCACCTTCTGATCCCTCTGCCTGGAACATCCTCTCCTCAGTTAACCTTCTTTCAAATGTCGCCCCCCCAGGGCCACACAGAAGAGGACTTCCTGGCTCATCCTGTGTAGAACAGAGACCACTCTCCCCTGCACTTTCCATTTCTTCTCCCTGCTTTACTTTTCTTCCTAATAATTCTCAACTTCTGATGGAATATACATTTCAATTTTATTGAGACACAATTTGCATACTGTTTTCAGTCTATTTGGAGTTTGTTTTTAGTGCAGAGTTGTATCAATTGTATAAACATGTTGCAATGTGCTTACCTATTCATCTCATGATCGACAGCTGGGTTGTTTCCAGTTTATGCCTGCTATGAACAAAGATGTTATGAACATTCTTCTATAAGTCTTTTTGCAGACTTATATTTTAATTTATGAATTATGGGAAAACACAATTCAACCCATAACAATATCTTAATATTAAAACTTCTGCTTCTTGACTATGTGTAGCTTTCATAATTTTCAATGTACAGGTCTTGTATATATTTTGGTAATTTATAGGTTAAATATTTGCATTTAGTGTTTCAAGTGCTATTATTAAAGCATTATTTCAAATTTCATTAATCAGTATATTAACCACTAGTATATTAAAATTCAATAAATTTTAAATAAAAATTTGCATGTACCTTGTAAGCTGATACTTGTTGAATCAGCAACAACTGATTCAATAATCACTGATTCTTATAGCTCTTTTCGGTATGGGTAGTCCTTAGGATTTTTTACATACGTAATCATATTGTTTGTGAATAAATAAATATTCTTATGTCCTTGTACAGTTTGTATGCTTTTATTTCTTTCTCTTGCTTTGCCGCACTTGCAAGGCAAATGTACAGTGTGGAAAAGTGGTAGTGAGAAGAGACATTCTTGTCTTGTTTATGAATCGGGGGAAAGTATTCAGCTTTTCACCAATGAATGAAGTTAACTTTGTGTATCTATTGAGATGATAATTTGTTTTTTCTCATTCTCTTAATATGATGCGTTTAATTGATTAGTGTTTGAGTACTAAATGAACTTTAAATTCCTGGTACAAACCCCACTTGATCATGTGGCATTATTCTTTTCAACTATTCCCAGGTTTAACTTATTAATATTTTGTTAGAATTATTGGTTTGCAATTTCTCTTTCTTGTAATATCTTTGTCAGCTAATTAGGTCAGAATTAAGCTGAAGTTATAAAGTAAGCAGAGAAATATTTCTTCATTCTCTGTCTCCTGAAATATCTTCTGTAAGACTGATAATGTTTATTTTCAAAATTTTTGATAGAATATACAAGAAAAATCATCTGGGACTGTTTTAAATTATGGATCCTAGTTTTTAAACAGATACAGGGCTATTTATATTTTCTGCTTCTTCTTGTTTCAGTGTCAGTAAGTTATGTCTTTCAAGAAATTTGTCCATTTAATGTATGCCATCAAATAGAGGCCCAAAGTTTTCACAGTATTCCCTTATCTTCTAAATATGTGTAATAATGCCTCCTTTTTCATGATGTTGTTTATTTCTCTTTTATCTTTCCTTCTTCAAAAAAAGATGGACTATTTTTGAGCAATATTATGTTTACTAAAAATTAGGTGGTAAGTACAGAGTTCCCATATACCCTTTCCCCAATTTCCCCTTATCATTAACATCTTGAATTAGTGTTATTTATTTGTTACAATGATAAGCCAATATTGATTCATTACTGTTGACTAAAGTCCATAGTTTAATAGGCTTCACTGTCTGTATTGGACATTCGTATAATGGGCTTTGAGAAATATGATGATATAAATCTATTCTCACTGTATCATGCAGAACAGTTTCTACTACCCTAAAACTCCACTGTGCACCACTGACTCCTTCCTCCCTCCCTCTAAACCCCTGGCTACCACTGACCTTTCTACTGTCTCTTTGGTTTTGACTTTTCCATAATGTCATATAGTTGGAATCATATAGTATATAGTCAGGTTGGTTTCTTTCACTTAGTAATATGCATTTAAGCTTCTTCCATGTCTTTTTTATAATCTGATAGCTTCTTTCTTTCTTTTTTTCTTTTAAAATTGTCTTTCTAGGGGCTTATCAACTGTATTAATCTTTTCAAACAACAATTATGGTACTGTTTCTCTGCTTTATATTTCACTATGATCAGAAGGCACATTCTATAATTTTATTTGTTTGAATAAAATTATTTGTTTGAATAAAATAAAATAAAAATAAAATATTCTATAATATTTATTTGTTTGTTTGAAACAGAAATAGAGACTTGATTTGGTTTATACTGTTCATTTTGGTGAATGGAAGTTCCATGTGTATTTAAAAAGAATGTGTATTCTGCTCTGGTTAGGTGACATATTCTGTTAATGTCACATAGGTCAAGTTGACCGATAGTGTTATATGAGTTTTCCATATCCGTATGACTTTCTGTCTACTTGTTCTATCAATTATTGAGAAAGGAGTGTTGAAATATCCAAATATAGCATGTATTTATCTATTTCTCCTTTTAGTTCAGTCAGGATTTGCTCTGTGTCTTTTGAAGCTCTATTGCTGGATACACAATCATTGAATATTATTATGTCTTTTAATAAATTGACCCCCTTATCATTATTAAATATGTTCCCTTATTTCAGTAATATCTCATTTTTTACTCCATTTTGTCTGATATTAATGTAGCCATACCAGCTTTTGCATGTTTACATTTGCATGAGATGTCTCCTCTATCCTTTTACCTTCAACCCTCTGTATCTTTACATTTCAACGGTTTCTTGTGGATTTATTTTCCCATTTTATCTAGTTTGATAATTTCTGATTTTCAGTTGCTATGTGTATCCGTTTACATTTTCTGCAATTATTCATGTTGATGAGTTTAAATCTGCCATTTTGCTGTTTGTTTTCTGTTTGTTCTTTGTTCCTGTGTTCCAGATTCTTTTGGATTAAGGAATATTTTTATTTTTCCATTTTGTCTCTTTTATTAACTTTTAGCTATCCTACTTTATTTTTTAGTTAGTTGCCGTAGACATTACATATATGTCCTTAATCTCTCACAGTCTATCTTAAATTGATACTACATTGAAAGTGAAAGTCACTCAATTTTGTCTGACTCTTTGTGACTCCATGGACTGTAGACTACATGAACTGTACAGTCCATGGAATTCTCCAGGCCAGAATACTGGAGTGGGTAGCCTTTTGCTTCTCCAGGGGATTTTCCAACCCAGGAGTCAAACTGGGATCTCCTGCATTGCAAGAGGATTCTTTACCAACTGAGTTATCAGGGAAGCCCATGATATTATACCAAGTCATGTTTAATATAAGAGACATAACAGCATGTGTGCTCAGTCGCTTAGTCATGGCCGACTGTTTGGGACTCCATGGCCTCAAGCCCGCCAGGGTCCTCTGTCCGTGGAATTTTCCAGGCATGAATACTGGAGTGGGTTGCCATTTCCTTCTCCAACATAACAACATATGTCCATTTATCTCCCTCTCTACTTTCATGTATTACTTATGAGTTACTAACCCCACAATACTTCTTTATATATATATCTTATAAAGAAATTAGAGAAAAACATTTGTAAATCCTATCTCCCCACAAATTTGCCATTTCCTATGTTCTTTATTTCTTCCCATAGATCTGTCTTTCCTTCTGGTATTATTTCCTTTAGCCTAAAGAAGACTCTTGAGAGTCCCTTGGACTGCAAGGAGATCCAACCAGTCCATTCTAAAGGAGATCAGCCCTGGGTGTTCTTTGGAAGGAATGATGCTAAAGCTGAAACTCCAGTACTT
>NW_011495027.1:8227237-8230033 GCF_000754665.1 Bison bison bison
TGCAAAGAGTTGACTCATTGGAAAAGACTCTGATGCTGGGAGGGACTGGGGGCAGGAGGAGAAGGGGACGACAGAGGATGAGATGGCTGGATGGCATCACCAACTCGATGGACGTGAGTTTGAGTGAACTCCGGGGGTTGGTGATGGACAGGGAGGCCTGGCGTGCTGCGATTCATGGGGTTGCAAAGAGTCGGACACGACTGAGTGACTGAACTGAACTGAACTGAAAGAAGATTTCTTGAAATGTGGATCTTCTGGTTATGACTTCTCTCCACTTTTGTTTATCTGAGTATATATTTATTTCACCTTCAGTTTTGAAATACATTTTCAATGGCTATATAGTTCTAAGTTGAAAAGTTTTTATATCAGCAATTTAATACTATAAGTCACTGTCTTCTGGCTTGGATTATTTCCAATCAGAAATCATTCTTAATGTTGTTCCCTGTAATATGTCTGTTTTTCTCTGAATGCTTGTAGGATTTTCCATTTATCCTTGTTTTTCCTGCAATTTGACTATATGTGTATGTGTCTTGGCAAAATTATCTTTGTATTTTCTTTCTTGGGCTCTATTGAAGTTTTTCTTGCCTCTGTGGGTTGATGATTTTCATCAAACTTAAGAAAAAATGATTTCGTCATTTTTAAAAGTAGTTTTTCCACTCTCTCTTTCAGCTTATTTTCAAATTCTAATTACACATATGCATTTCTTGACAAGTTTTGATTATGTATTATGGACAGTACGTATTTAACTCATCTGTTTCTTCTGCTGGAATAGGAGCTTTTAGAAAGATCAGCTTCTTGTCTTATTTTTTAAAATCCTCAAAACTTCACCAAACATACACATGTGAAAAGCTCAAAAATATGTTTGTGGAATGAATGAATAAATAAATAAATGGTAATAATAACCACTTATAAACTGCTTCCTATGTGCCACATACTATTTTAGGCATTTTCATGTGATTTATTCATTCCCACTTCACAGCAGTCTGGAGAGAAAGCTAATACACAGCTTGATCTTGCCGCTAAGTCACTTCATGTCCGACTCTGTGTGACCCCATGGACAGCAGCCTACCAGGCTCCCCCGTCCCTGGGAATCTCCAGGCAAGAACACTGGAGTGGGTTGCCATTTTCTTCTCCAATGCATGAAAGTGAAAAGTGAAAGTGAAGTTGCTCAGTCATATCTGACTGTCAGCGACCCTGTGGACTGCAGCCTACCAGGCTCCTCCGTCCTTGGGATTTTCCAGGCAAGACCACTGGAGTGGGGTGCCATTGCCTTCTCTGCAGCTTGATCTTACAGAGGAGTAAACTGAGGCCAAGAGCTCAACAAGCCTTTTCAAGTTTACATAATTCACAACCAGAGAGCTGGCTTTGAAACCAACATATCTCTCTGTGGTTAATGGGGAAGAAGAAAGTACACAGCATTGTCCTAAAACACTAGATTTTAATTCTGCCTCTTATCCTGTATCATCATTCATTAATGAGAGGAACGTGGCTAACACCAGGAACTGAAGAAGCAGATGGAAAGATGGCCTTAAGCTGAACTGGACTGGGCATGTCCAGCAGGGGTGTGCTCCAACTGAGATGCACAGGGAGAGGGCAAGGCTGGGGGCAGGTGCCCCATTTGCACCTACTCATGCAGTTTAAGAAGATGGCAACAAACAGTCATCCCAGTGACACCAGCAAGACTGTTAGCTGCTATTTCTTAACTATTTTGGTCTCTGCAAAATTGATCAATTTTGGTCTCCACTGGGAGTGACTTGTAAGGGCTTAGAAAGAAAGTACTTTGCATATGAATTCTCAAGGAAAGCACATCCAGGCGCACCATCAATGCAAACATAGGAGCAGCATTTTGAGTTTCCTATTCTGTGCTTTCTGTGCTCCTGGTTAATTCTGCTGGAGAAAGAAGTTACCTCTTGCCTTAAGAAGAAAATGATGATTAGCTAATTACTTTTTGTTATGTGCATTCCATTCAAGTATTGATCTATTTAAATCTATTGTTACTTATATACTTGTTGTTCAGTCGCTAAGTCATGTCCAGTTATTTGTGACCCCATGAAGTGCATCATGGCAGGGTCCTCTGTCTTCCACTGGGTCCTCTGTCTTCCACAGGGTCCTCTGTCTTCCACTTCTCCTGGGGTTTGCTCAGATTCATGTCCATTGAGTCAGTGATGCTATCTAACCATCTCATCCTCTGCCACATCCTTTTCCTCCTGCCCTCAATCCTTCCCAGTATCAGGGCCTTTTCCAATCAGTCGACTTTTTGCATCAGGTGGCCAAAGTATTGGAGCTTCAGCATCAGTCCTTCCAATGAATATTCAGGGTTGATATCCTTTATATTTTGAGCATATATTTATTTATTGACCGGCTTGATATATTTATTCATTGATCTGTTTATCTATCTAGCATCTAGCTCTCTTTGCTTATTTTAAATTTTATTCTGCTTTGTCTAAATCTCCAGTAGCCCCACTTTAACTTATGGCATTTTAAATATACCTTGTTAGTGTATGTTTTGGACAATGTTAACAGAATTTCAGGTATTGACAAGTGCGGAATCTGCTCAAGTCCTTAGGAGAAGCTAAAAAGACTATTAACAATCCATGTCCATAAAAAACATCTGTTCCAGTCATGCTGGTGATTTTTTATTAGTCCTTCAAATCCGTAACAAAGATCTCTAGAGCAAGACAAATGTTCTAGTGGAGTGCAATTTTCAATTTCTTGGCTAACCTGATTTTGTTGATTCATACATATGCATGATTCAAGACTGTTTCTGAATACAAAAAAAAAAAAAAAGAGAAAAAA
>NW_011495027.1:8230133-8259358 GCF_000754665.1 Bison bison bison
ATGGGGCTCTACTTCCTTTTTATATTTTTTATATTCCTTGAAATGCCCTTGAAATTTCATTTGCTAAGGGAAGGCTAAACAAATAATTGCATACTAAAAGGGAGATGAGACTAGCAAGCTAGATAATTTGTAACATCAAATATTCCTTTTCCACAGTTAACATTTTCTCTGTGAGGAAACATGAGAAGTAAACAGACCAATGTATCTTAAATGTAATAACTAGTAACAATGCCAAATGCATGAAGTGAAAATACCTCAGGATACACTTTCACAGTTCTGCTCCATCCCAGCTGAATGCAATATGCTGGAACAATAATAGGAGTCATGCTTGTCATATTCCCCTGATCTCTATAGAAGGATGTCGTTGCAATAGTAATACACCTTGCCTCTCTTTCTGGCTATCAACATTCTTTTTTGTTATTGGGGCCTATTACATACTCTGAAAAGTTTCTTCTGAAAACAAACTTGACAGTACTCCGAGGACAACGTAATGAGACAGACACCAGCACTTAGTTTGAATCAATCATGACCACGAATGGAAGAGTTGGGTAAACATTGCAGACTTTATTTGGGATTCAGAGTGTCATTCTCCATGGGAAGGCAGCTAGGCTGTGTGGGGATGAAATTTCATTTCTTTGACTTAATGTCTTCCACTCCATCAGAAGGGTTTAAATGGTAAGACATACTTCTCATTGATTAAAGACAGAGTGGTGTCTTGGAAACGAAGGGCTACTGTTGCTAAGTCACTTAAGTCGTGGCCGACTCTGTGCGATCCCATGGACGGCAGCCCACCAGGCTCCCCTGTCCTTGGGATTCTCCAGGCAAGAACACTGGAGTGGGTTGCCATTTCCTTCTCCAGTGCATGAAAGTGAAAATTGAAAGTGAAGTCGTTCAGTCATGTCCGACTCTTAGCGACTCCGTGGACTACAGCCTACCAGGCTCCTCCGTCCATGGGATTTTTCCAGGCAAGAGTACTGGAGTGGGGTGCCATTGCCTTCTCTGGGAAATGAAGGGCATTGTAATTTAAATGAGCAGGTTTGAATTAGGGAATAGCTTGATGTCTAGTTGCAGTTGAGTGGACATCTATATTTCTGTTTCCAGTTAAATTTCTCCTAAGAAGTGACTGTATTTTAACACTCAGTATTCGTGGGAAGATGGGTTCTGAGTGCTGAAAGAATATTAGGGAAGGAGTCCATCTATTTGTTGATATTGAGTGTGTGTGTGCTCTGTTGCTAACTCTTTGCAAGCCCATGGCCTGTAGCCTGCTAGTTTCCTTTGTCTATGCAATTTTTCCAGGCAAGAATACTAGAGTGGGTTGCCATTTCCTCCTCCAGGGGATCTTCCCAACCCAGGGATTGAACCTATGTCTCTTGCATCTCCTGCATTGGCAGGCAGATTCTTTACAACTAGTGCCACCTGGGAAGTCCTTGGTATTGAGTATCTGATCCTAAATCCCTACTCTGATCACCAAAACAGAAGATGTTTAGAGGTGGAAGGGGTTTCCCTTGTGGCTCACCTGGGTTCAATCCCTTGGTTGGGAAGATCCCCTGGAGAAGGGAGAGGCTGCACACTCCAGTATTCTGGCCTGGAGAATTCCAAGATCTGCATATTCCATGTGATTGCAAAGAGTCAGACACGACTGAGCGACTTTCACTTTCAGAGGTGGAAGGGGATAGAAGAGAAAGAGGAAGGGAGTGCAAGGAGATTCTCAGGCTCTTCAGCCTCTAGACCTCTTCCCAGGCCCAAACTATTTTCTGGTAGTGTCTAAGAAGTTGGCTTTATTCTCCTTTAGTTATTTCTATCACCTACCCTGTATATATTGTACAATTTCCTCCCCAGCCACACCCCTGGTTGATTATTTTTACACTCACCACCACATACCTACTGGCCAGTCCTCCCCAGCTATCATCAGAGACAAACTCACAGATTACTTAGATTTTTCAGAGTTCTCTTGCTGCTTCTTGTTGGAAACCACCAGTATCACATGATCATAACACAGGTGTGTGCCCCGGTGGGACTTAAAGGAGCAAAGGTCAATGAGAGTAAAGGAAGAGGATTTTATAGAAGAGAGATAGACCTCTAGGCCAACAAAGTAAATGATCTTCCATTACTACTGCCAAACTGGAGAGGATTCATTATTATGGAACGATGTGTGCATGCTCAGTCGCTTCAGTAACGTCCGACTCTTCGCTGACCCCATGGACTGTAGCCAACCAGGGTCCTCTGTCCATGGGTTTCTCCAGACAAGAATACTGGAGTGGGGTGCCATGTCCCCTTCCAGAGGATCTTCCCAACCCAGGATTGAACCCACGTCTCCTGTGGTTTGGGCATTGGTAGGCAGGTTCTTTACCACTGAGACACCTGAGAAGCCCATCATGGAGCCATGGGTTACAGTAAAGCCAGCATACAGCTTTTGATACTTGGTTCAGAGGAAGGCAACCACAGTTATAGATCACAGTGTGATCATAGGAGAGGTTGGCACCAGAGTTCTGCCTTTATTGTGATGATATCTGAATGAGTGCAGGAGTGATCAGGCATACGAAGAAGCTGAGCTTTGATTACTGAGTCATACCTAGGTTTGTTGTATAAGTGAGGTGAAAAAATCTGCAGACCGATGTTTCCTGGGAATTCTCAGCCTATGAGTACTATGCAACCGTTGTGGACTACATGTGGCACATAGAATGCTTTAGTCACTGAAATTCTCTGTACATCCTGGGAATAAGAGTATCTGATCAGTCTATGAGAGGTGGTGGCGCTAATGGTAAAGAGCTAGGACTCTGGAGTCAGACTGCCTGCATGTGAACTCTGGCTCTGCCAAGGGATACCTGTGATCTTAGCAGATGTGTCCTCATCTAAAAAATGAGACTAACAATGATTCTCACCAGAAAGGATTAAATAGAGAAAATATATGTATTTATATATATTCAGTTCAGTTCAGTTCAGTCGCTCAGTCGTGTCCGACTCTTTGCGACCCCATGAATCACAGCACACCAGGCCTCCCTGTCTATCACCAACTCCCGAAGTTCACTCAAACTCACGTCCATCGAGTCGGTGATGCCATCCAGCCATCTCATCCTCTGTCGTCCCCTTCTCCTCCTGCCCCCAATCCCTCCCAGCATCAGAGACTTTTCCAATGAGTCAACTCTTTGCATGAGGTGGCCAAAGTACTGGAGTTTCAGCTTTAGCATCATTCCTTCCAAAGAACACCCAGGACTGATCTCCTTCAGAATGGACTGGTTGGATCTCCTTGCAGTCCAAGGGACTCTCAAGAGTCTTCTGCAACACCATAGTTCAAAAGCATCAATTCTTCTGCGCTCAGCTTTCTTCACAGTCCAACTCTCAGATCCACACATGACCACAGGAAAAACCATAGCCTTGACTAGACGGACATTTGTTGGCAAAGTAACGTCTCTGCTTTTTAATATGCTGTCTAGGTTGGTCATAACTTTCCTTCCAAGGAGTAAGCGTCTTTTAATTTCATGGCTATAGTCACCATCTGATATTAACAAAATATAAATTATACATATACATAAAAGTACCACATAGGCCTTTGTTATTGTTATTACTCTGTTTAAAGCTTTCACCTAGATTTCTGGGGATGGGAGGGTCATGTCCACTTGGACTTCATTGTTCTGTTCCTTCTGTATCTTAGGCCAGTTGGACTCCTGCCGTGATTCTGGCTTGGGTTTCAAATTGTTCTTGGCCACCTCAATCTACGTTAGGTTTTATTTCCTTCAGAGACTTATTTGGGTTTTTCCAGGAAGCTCTGGTAGAGCCCAATTACATGAGCTGATTTTCACAAATGAAGTTAAAACAAAAGGTGAGCAAAAGTTTGCAGATCCTTTACAGGTTCTAAGAATAGTGGACCTTGGTTTGTAATTCCTGCCACCCTCCTAAGACACTGAGAGGAAGCCCCTACTGAGTTGCTGCTCCCCACTGTTATTTTGGGGAATAGAGGTATCAGCCCCCTATCCCCCTCTAATGTAGGCTGTGGGGGAAAGCTGGCCAGTCTTTCTCTTTATTATGGCCCCTCTTCCTACCGTGGATCTTGAAGAAGCATTTGGGACAGAGCAGATGTAGGGGGTTATTTCATTGACACTCTACTGCTTGCCAGAGAGATTTCTATGAGAAAATGCCATGCAAATGCTGGAACAATTGGTTAACCACTGAGGTAAAAAAAAAAAAATGTATGTCAAGTAACTGGCTCAGTGCCTGACCCAAAATACAGCACCTAGTAAATGATGGTTCTTTTACACATTGTGTTACACACACAGAAACGATCACTTTGGGATATTTTCTCCAAAGACTGCTGAGATCATAACATATGTAAGTTACCAAACAATGTCTGGCACTTGGCAGACACTCCATCAATATTTACCTAATTCGACTATACCTCTTCCTTTGTCCAAATTCAAATGACTACATCAGGGCAGATCTGGGTCTCTAGGTACCCAATTAAATGGTCTTTACACATGTTGTTTCCATTCCAGAAACTTCAATTTTGTGATTTGAAAATCACTTGTGAAAAAGAACTACTTTTAAGTTGGAGAAAAAAATTTAAAGACAGAGTAGATATTTTGTTCAAATGCATTAAAGATTAGAGAAGCCTTGAATGGATTTAGCCATATTTATTCAACAGATTCAATATCTGTTGATTACACGTAATAATTTGTGGGGGACCAAAAATAGATTTTTACCCCTACTTTCAAAGAATTTGCAATCAGTTTGGGGATTAATGTCCCCTCTAAAAATCCCATGGGGTTATTTTCAGGATAATGTAATTTTATAAGTAAAAGTCCTCTGAAAAGTGAAATCAAAGGCAAATTATGTAAACTTGAAATAGTAAATCATAATATAAAAACATATACCTGTAGATATTACTGGGCTTCCCTGGTGCCTCAGACAGTAAAGAATCTGCCTGCAATCCAGGAGACCAGGTTTGATCAAGGGTTGGGGAAGATCCCCTGGAGAAGTGAATGGCAACCCACTTCAGTATTCTTGCCTGAGAAATCCCATGGACAGAGGAGCCTTGCAAGCTACAGTATATGGGGTCGAAAAGAGTTGGACATGACTGAGAGAATCTCTGTCTGTCTGTACATATTATTAAAAATATTAACACAAGTTAATTGACTCATTGATTAATTCACTAATTCTTTCAGATATCTAATTTGCTTTTTTCCAGCTGATCTTCCTGACCCAGGAATTGAACCGGGGCAAACAGATTCTTTGGAGAAGGCAGTGGCACCCGACTCCAGTACTCTTGCCTGGAAAATCCCATGGACGGAGGAGCCTGGTGGGCTGAAGTCCATGGGGTCGCTAAGAGTTGGACACGACTGAGCGACTTCACTTTCACTTTTCACTTTCATGCACTGGAGAAGGAAATGGCAACCCACTCCAGTGTTCTTGCCTGGAGAATCCCAGGGACAGAGGAGCCTAGTGGGCTGCGGTCTATGGGGTCACACAGAGTCGGCCACGACTGAAGTGACTTAGCAGCTTAGCAGGCGGATTCTTTACCAACTGAACTGTCAGGGAAGCTTTAGAAGCTTAACATATTTTATTTAGTGATAGCATTATTAATCTTAAAGATTAAGCCATAAAGATTATTCCCAAGGTTTTCTTTGTAGACATTGACACAGTGAACTTGTCTGTGACTTTTTTTTTTTTTTTTTACTGCTTTGCTGTTAATTTGTTTCCTTATGACAAATTCCCAAGATTGGAATTACTATGTGTCTAGTCCCTGGTGACTCAGACTGTTAAGAATTTGAGCCATCTATGTGGGAGACCCAGGTTAGATCACGGGGTGGGGAAAATCTCCCTGCAGAAGGGAATGGCAAGCCACTCCAGGATTCTTACCTGGAGAATCCCATGAATAGAGGTGCCTGGTGGGCTATACAGTCCATGGGGTCACAAAGAGTCAGACATGACTAAGCGGCTAACACACACAATCTGGTTTTTAATCCATTCGTTATATTTCTAACTGTATTTATTGTATTTTTAATTTCTAGAAGTCTTACTTCTTTTTTTTCTAATCTGCTTGCTTGTTTATTTTTCTAGTCCCTTATTCCTTAGTCATACTTTTAGTCATTTCTTTTATTTAAAAATGTTAAACTTATATTCCGCATCTGGTCACTTGAATATCCACCATCTTTGCAGATCTAATTGCCTGCTTTTTGTTTCTATGAGTGATTTTTCATGGTGGCTTGATACCTCAGACATGTGAGTGTCTGTGTGTGTCTGTGTGTGTGAGGCAGGGGCAGGGAGAGAGAGAGACAGGGCTCATGATCTGTGATCCCAGAAGTTTTTTCTGTGGTATGATTCTACAGAGGGGATTTGTATGTGATTCTGCCAGATCCTTGGTAACACTTTAAACCAAATTCATGACTTAGGTATTTGGGGCCATCAAATTCCAGCTCCAAACTCATGTGAAGACTGGCTGGCAGTTACAAATTCTCATGGAGATTTTTGTCTGCTCCCTACAAGCCATGGCTGAGATTGGAATTTTTTTCCTAGTTACCTCCTTATGGATGGCAGCAGAAATTTTCCCTGTCTACACATCAAAAGAGTTGCCTTCCGTGGTCCCAGCTTTATGTAGCAGGTTATCTGATACTGCTGCTGCTGCTGGTAAGTCGCTTCAGTCATGTCCAACTCTGTGCAACCCCATAGATGGCAGCCTACCAGGCTCCCCCGTCCCTGGGATTCTCCAGGCAAGAACACTGGAGTGAGTTGCCATTTCCTTCTCCAACGCATGAAAGTGAAAAGTGAAAGTGAAGTTGCTCAGTCGTGTCTGACTTTTAGTGACCCCATGGACTGCAGCCTACCTCCTCCATCCATGGGATTTTCCAGGCAAGAGTACTGGTGTTGGGTGCCATTGCCTTCTCCTATCTGATGCTACTCCTACTCTATATGTGGTCTAAGCTTTTTCCCCTTTAATCCTGTTGCCTATTAAAGCTGAAGGCACCAGCTCCATTGGGTGCTTCCCTGTCTTGGGCATTATGACCTGAGCTGTGAGGACTTCAAAAAGCTTGAAAAGATTTAAAAAAGAATTATCTAGAATTTTAATATGTTTTTCTCTTGCAAATATATTTTGGCTTTCCATACTGCTGAAATGAGGCCTTTCCATTAAATATCATATAGTATTTTCCTAATAGCATTTCCTGTAAAAATAACCATAATTCTCCAACAATATCGATGTTATTTCACTTACAGGTGTCCCCTAGTATTGAAGGTTGAAGGTGTTAATCCTTCCATGTGTTTTAACATGGAAGTAGAATATGGGCATAGGGCGCTGTGTATGGACAAAGTACCCTTATCAAAAAAGGCCTCATAATTCTCAGAATTTAGAACTTCCCAGAGAAGTTAGCTTGGAGAAAGAGAGCAGGATCTGAGAATTACCCACTGCCCACCACCACATCTCCCAATATTGGATATGTCTATCTGAATAACTGAGCTTACAAAGTGAATTCTGAGACACTCAGCTATGGCCACTCACATTGAAACTCTAGACCTGCGACATTAATCCAGTTTTTGCAGAATGGAGAATGTGGGAGCCTATGGGTCTTTATACTGAGACAGATCACACTGCTTATGAGGAAGCAGGGGTGGAGGTCTGGCCTTTCCTAATAATCCTGCTCTACCTCTGTGGCATATGATCCATCGATATGACGCCCTATGAAAACCATAAGCTATTTCTCTCTGGGAAAGAAGCGAGTAAAGAATGAAGAAATTTAATATATTCTCCTTGCCAGCACTTCCCAAGTGGGAGTGTGGACAGAAGTTGTCTATAAAGTGAAATGGTGACATGGAGACAGCAGTAGTTCTCCCTACACATAATTTATTTAGCCATTCTTATTGTCAGACATTTAGGTTATTTCCAATTGTTTGTGCTAGAGTGAACATATTTGTACACACCGCTTTGACCATATCTTGGGTTATTTCCTTAGGGTAGATTCTTAACATGAATTCAGAGTTCCAGAAGAAGCACATAGTTGAGCTTTTTGGTGAAAAATCTTATATTTTACAAAGGGTGAATGCTCTGATATTTATTATACTCAATAAAGTTGTCTCACCACACTGCTAGCATTGGGAATGGCCATTAAGAAAGATTTTGACAAACAGATTGATAAACAATGGCATTTAATTATTTCCGTTTTAATTTTCTTCGTTGCAACTGATGCCAAGTTTCATGTTTACGAGACATTTATATTGTATGTTTATGTCTTCTGTCCATTTTATTGGTGCATTAGTTCAATTTGAATTGCCTCTATAGACTTCTTTGTATCATAATGATGACAACCTTTTTCCATATTTGCTGCATATTTTTTCTGTTTTTCTCTCTGCCTTTCAATTGTCTTTATGATGGTGTGGTGCATACTGCTATTTTCCACCTAAAACTGTTCTCCCTTTTCCACAGGCCAGATAACTGGGCGTGTGGACTGTGTGTGGACTGTGGACTTGCTCCACTTAATTCCACTTGTAGTTAAGTGGAGCAAGATGGCCAACTCCTTTCCAATTGAATGAGAGCAGAAGTGATGGTTGCCACTGTCTGGCCAGGTCTTTAAGATGGTGAGAGTGCATCCTTTCCCCTGCTTCCCACCTAGAGGACCGGCTGTGGCACAGATTAGCTGTAACCACAGGTGACAACAATGCCCTAGAAGATGGCAGAGCAAGGAATTTGAGAGAACCTAGGGAAACCTGAATGACACCTCTTGGACTTTTAGGTGAGAGTACATAAAATGCTTTGTTTTTTAAGCCATTATATTGTTGACTCTTTGTTACAGCAGTTAATCTAATATTTTACTTGAACTGTAATATCTTATATCATATAGAAGTTAATTTTAAAACTAACAAAGTATTTCCTAATGACTTATGTTCATGGAGAAGGAAATGGCAACCCACTCCAGTATTCTTGCCTAGAAAATCCCATGGACAGAGGAACCTAGTAGGCTATAGTCCATGGGGTCACAAAGAGTTGGACATGACTGAGTGACTTCACTATGTTCTCATAACTTGAAAAAATGTATTTATTTGTTTGGCTGCGCTGGATCTTCCTTGCTGTTTGCAGGCTTTCTCTAGGGGCTACTGTAGTTGTGGTGCACGGCATTCTCATTGTGGTGGCTTCTATTCTTGTGTAGCCTGGGCTTTAGGGTGCATGGATTTCACTAGCTGTGGCTCACAGGCTCTAGAGTGCAATCTCAGTCCTGGCGGCACACAGGTTTAGTTGCCCTGTGGCATGTGGGATCTTCCTGGACCAGGGTTGGAACCCATGTTCCCTGCATTAGCAGGTGGATTCCTTACCACTGAGAAGTCCCTGCCATAACTTTTACATAGAAAATTCTTTCTCAATCTAAGACTTTGTAAGTATTATTTTTCTAGCTCTTAACTGTATAATTTTTAAAGTGTAGTTCTTTAAACCATTTAGAATTGGTTTGGTGTAGGTAGGTGAGGTAAAAATGAACATGTTTTTTCCAAAATGTATCCACTTGTTTCAGCACCAAGCTTTGAATAATCCTTCTTTTCTTCAGTACTATCTCATTAGGGCTTCCCAGGTGACACCAGGGGTAAAGAACCTGCCTGCCAATGCAGGAGATAGAAGAACGTGGGTTTGATCCCTGGGTGGGGAAGATCCCCTGGAGGAGGGCATGGCAACCCACTCCAGTATTCTTACCTGAAGAATCCCATGGACAGAGAAGCCTGAAGGGCTACAGTCCATAGGGTCACAAAGAGTCAGACATGACTGATGCGACTTAGCACTGGCACCATCTCATTATACACTTAAAGATACTGTTATTTCTGGAATAGCTATTCTATTTCATGTATTCCCCCTTTCCATTATTTTCCATTATTGTAAAATAGTAGTGTTTTAATTATTGTAACTTTATAACAGTCTTTTTTCTTTATGCTTGTTTTTCAAAATTCTTTTTTCTTTTTGTACATTTTCTTATATAAATACAGAATCTTTTGTCAAGTCCTTGTCGTCTTCATGCCACACCAAACAAAAGTCCCATTAGGCTTCTGGTCATTATTGCACTTAAATTTCTACATTAATTTGTGAATAATTGATACTTTTGCAATAGTAAATTTTCCTATCCACTAAAATAACATTGAATTCCATTTTTTGTTATACCTAAATAAATTCTGTGGTTTCCTGTGTACAACCCCAAACATCAATTTGTGGTTAATATAAACAAATATATTACTTATTTTATATTATTAATGTATTTATATTTTTAACATGAATGGAATCTTTCCCCATTATATTTTCCAGTAATTATTCTGATATATTAGAAAACTTTGCTTACTGAATATTTATCTTGTATGTCACCTGTTTAGTCACTTCACTTAGATCTCAGCTGATCTTTGGCTGTTTCTCTGCATATATTTCCTCTGTGTTATGAAAAAAGCTCTTCAAATGACTCCTTTGTAACCACTGACTTGATTTTATTCAATGACAATTCTACTCTTTACTGCTTCTTCTACTACAGATCTTAATTCTTCTATTTCATTTTAATTTTGTTTATAATTTTTACTTATCCCAGCCACATCTTTCTCATCTCATTCTATTAGGGTTAAATTGTACCCTTCTCCACTCCTTTGTAGAAAGCAGCGTTTTGGGTTTTTTTCTTTTAGAAGTTAAAAAAAAAGATAATCGTATAAGATTTTAAACAGCCTTTCTTATAATACAGTGACTGGAATCATAAGCTTCCTAGGTATAGGAAACCCATATTATTGAAAAGACTTATTTGTTACAATTTGATGCTTCCTTGGGCTTCCCAGGTAGTGCTAGTGGTAAAAAAACAAAAACGCCTGCCAAAGCAGGAGACATAAGAGACGTGAGTTCAATCCCTGGGTTTGGAAGATTCCCCTGGAGGAGGGTATGGCAACCCACTCCAGTATTTTTGCCTGGAGAATCCCATGGACAGATAAGTCTGACAGGCTATAGTCTTAGGGTCACATGGAGTCGGACATGACTGAAGTGACTTAGCATGCATGCAATGCTTTCTTACATATCTTAAGTCTAACATGACTTTTTTATCAGCTTATGTTTATTTTTATAATGGCTCAATAAATACACCTTCTGGGTAGGCTAAATTTCATTCTGCCACACTTGTCAGTCAGGGTCCCAGCAGCAAACAGATGGCAGATTCTAATTGGATAATTTGAAGGAAGTCTAACAAAGAGACTGTTGACAAGGATATGAGTTTTCCCATAGGAAAACTCATAGGGGTAGCACCAACTCCAGAACAAATGAACTCCAGACCTGAATGACCAAGCGGAGTACTGGTTATCATAGCCCAGGAAGGAGAGTGGGGGGAGAGGGTCTCTAGACTGAGGCTACGTCTTTGGTTGAGGGACACTGCTGGAGAGCAGGAATCGAGTTTGAAGAATAAACAACCAGCCTCAACTCCTATCCCTAGATCTCCTACTGGTGCTTCCCACAGGACAAACTCAACTGGAAATCAGAGCAAGGTGTTTCATTAATCAGGCCATGCTAGTAAGCCCCCAGGGGTCTAGACCAAGATGAGGAATTGTAAACCTACACAGGCAGAGAAAAAGTATTAAGCATATCAGCCAAAGAGTCCTTAACTTTTCATTGGTTCAAACATTATTCTCCATTTATTGGATAGTGCTCAGTTCAATGAGTACTCTGGATTAAAAACCGTTCAAAGTCAAGGGTGCATTTCTGGAGGAAGAGAAGGGAAGACAGCCTAGAGGCTGATCCACAGGAAGTGGCTGAATAGGACAAAATATCACTGGAGGTTGCAGAGGAGTTGGGTAGATAATTCGTGTTTGTACAGAGCTGCACTCTGGGTAGGTTGAGAAGGCTTCTGCAATGAGTCATAGTTAAAGAATTATAGTGCCAATAAATAGTGCCATTTCCTTCTGGCAACCCACTCCAGTCTTGCCTGGAAAATCCCAGGGACAGGGGAGCCTGGTGGGCTTCCGTCTATGGGGTTGCACAGAGTCGGATACGACTGAAGTGATTTAGCAGCAGTAGCAGTAGCAGCATTGCCAATAAAAAATTGAATCTTTGTATATCTCAGTCATTTAAGGACGTTCAAGTACATAGACCGCAGCAACAAATGGTAACATCACCCATTGTCTTCCATTGTTTCACTCAAGGGAACTTTGAGGAATTTCTCACTCACTTAGTCCAAAAAAATATTGAACGATTGTCCCTATGTTTATCTTTCTATCACCTCTCTTCTCCAAGATCCCTCACCTAGAGTCCTTCCCAATATACCACATTTCTGTCATTTCACACAGCCCCTTGGGGGGTGCAAGCTTTCTTTTATTCTTATTGATTTTCTGTATAGAATCTTGCAGTGTGACTTTTACTCTTCCTTTTACAGAACCCTCAGGAAAGACGATCAGGTAAGTAGGCAAGTTCCCAAACCTGAGTCAGGCAGAGGGAAGGGAAGGCTGTGAACAAGTTAATACCTTTCTCACATCTTCTCTTTTTTCTCTTCCTACCCTCCCCTTACCAAGAAGGGAAAAGAAAGATCTGTAAAAATGCTGCCAGAGTTTGCCCACCAACCTGAATCACTATGTCAGATTCGTCCTGTGGTGGGTAAGCAATTTGGAATTCCACAGAGGGAAAAACATGCAAGAAAGCTGCTGATACTATTATATTTGCATGGTGGAGTTTGGTATTCTGACAATAAACCTACAGAGATGTATGAGTTTTTCCCACAGAAAGTTTTTTTAAGCCTAATTATTCCTTCTGAGTGAGATGTGTGCATCTGGAGATTTTCTTGTCAGGAAAACTGAGCAGATGGTGTGAGGGCCATGGGCTTGACCAGGAGTGTGTGGATGGTGGGTGGCTGTGGTTGGACCTGCCACCCATGATGCCTCCTGAACCCCCAAGAGCCCTACCTTGGGGTGTTCCCAAGTGTCACTGTCTGGACTGTGAGTATGCCATTTACTGGGGGTTTTCGAGGGATATGTGTGGTGGCAGCATTTTGTCTTTCTTGGCCTGCCAACCTGATTTCACAGAGTTTTTGAAAAACAGTACCCTCAGGGAAGTCCATGGTTGTTTTGACATTTGGGATAGAAAATATTTGCCATGTAACCTTTACATTAGAGGACTCGTAGCTGGGGACAAGCAAAGCATGTTTATTTGCCTCCATGTGAGCATTTGGGATGGTGCTTAAAGCAAATCCTTTAAATGCAGAAAGGACGAATAGGCATGTAAGGAAAAAGGATAAAAAAAGAAGTTTAAAATGAGAATGTGCTCATCAAGACTTTCATCTGCTGATATATATTTCCCACTTTGAATGTGATGCCTGAGCAACAGATTTTGAATATGAGGATATGAATTGCCACTGCCTAGAGCTTCCATCCTTCAAGGTCTCCATTGAGACCAGGGAGCTGTGTGGGGCAGTGGAATTAGAACTTGGTTGGATTGTAGGGGCAACACGTACCTGTTCACCATTTGTTTGTGCCCTCTATGAATATCCCCTGCAGAACTTTTTGAGATTCATGCATTTTGATAATCAAGATGAAGGCGGGGACTGGTAGGAGACCCTCTGAGCTCTGGAGGACATGTAAGATGCGACAGACTTTGAAAGAGTGTGTGATGTGAAAGTCACTTCCCCACCAGCCTTCTGGCATTTCAGTGCCTTGAACTAGAGTCTATTTTGTCCCCCAGGCAATCTTAAGCATCCCAAGCAATAAAGTACTTAAGGAATTTTTGTTGAGTGACAGAATCTGAAAAAGGACCATGGAAAAATCATAGTAGGACTCCCTCATGGCTCCTTGGTCACTCCGTATTTTGGCAAAAAGACCCAGAAGAGAAGAACTGGGAGACAACAGTCTTCACCTGTGACCACTCCTTGTTTGCACTAGGACTTTCTTCCACCTTCATTCTCAGTTTATCTGGGTTTAAAGGAAAAGAGAGAAGATGGGAAGAGGAATTCTACCCCTCATTTATATGGAATGACTCCACTTTTAACTGTTTCTTTATACTTCTGCATAATGTTTCTAAAAACAATCACAACTCTTCTCCCCTACCCCTTTCCCCTGGGGTTTCTGTTTAGGGGTGGAAGACTGACCACATGTATCTCTCTCCTCTCCCATTTCCATTAAAATAATATTCAAAGAAAACCAAAATTATATAAACACACAGGGACGAGGAAACAGGAAAGGAGACAATGGGTAAGAAAAGCTAAGATATTTTTGGTAGATGGGAAGTAAACGGAGATTGGTAAATGATTCAGCAGAGAGAGGAAGTTAAAATACAAAGATTTGCAGGGGATAAACACCCATAAGAAATCAGCAGATTCAGCCAATAAAGCTCCAGAAAAAAAAATCAAGGTTGGACATCAGGTACAACATGATGGGATTAGGAAATAAGGAGATACAGTAGAAATCAGTGAGAATTAGAGGAAGGTATGTTAGGATATGGAGCTTTTGGACTCCTGGGGCCACTGCATGAATGCATGCTCAGTTGCTTCAGTCATGTCCAACTCTTTGTGACCTTATGGACTATAGCCTGCCAGGTTCCTCTGTCCATGAGGTTCTCCAGGTAAGAATACTGGAGTGAGTTTTCATGACCTCCTCCAGGGGTTCCCAACCCAGGGATCAAACCCATATCTCTTGTGTCTCCTGCATTGGGCAGATCCTTTACCCACTGAGCCACCTGGGAAGCCCCCTGGGGCCACTGCACAGTCCAAACAACCAGATTCTGTTCCTCACCTCTCCCCTCCCACCGCCTCCCACAGTTTACTGCCCTCCTCCACATTCACCTCAGAAAATAGAGATTTAATCTCTGAAACGGCTGAACCAAGGAGGCTCTGGATTGGGGAACACGGCCACATCAGAGGACAAAGGATGAGGTGCAAAGGCCAAAAATAGGGCATAAGGTGACAGCAGGTACATCGATTAGAGAGAACTTCACATTGTTTCCCTGCACCGTCCACAGACTGAGAAATCCAGTCATAAAGTGCCCAGGCAGGAGTCTGGAGGAGTCTGCTCTTAAGAAAATGAAGAATCCCAGAGAAAAGGCTATGAATATGTTGACATATGAAGTTCCTTCAACTAAAAAGCCAGCTCACCACTTACTTACCTACCAAAAAACCCAACAATTGTGAAGGAATCTTGCATAATCCATGCAAAGTCCATGCAAAGGAATTTTCCACAATCTTTTTAGTACCTCGTTCTTAAACATGAACAGAGGGTCAAGGATTTCCTTGCGTCTAAGGAGAACCTTCAAAATCAAACAGACTACCATATGGAAAACAGGAGAGAAGCTATGGCCTTTGCAATATGACACTAAGGGAAGGGATGCGGTAGAGCCTAGGAATAGCTCTTTTTTTGTTGTAGTACAAAATGGATGCTTTAAACCAGTGGTTCTTGACCTTGCTTGCACCACAATCACCTAGAGGCTTTAAAAATGCTGATTGATGTCTGGGCCCCACCTCCAGAGATTCTGATTTAATTAGTCTGAGGTGAGGCCTGGGTATTGAATTTTTAAGAGCTTCCGAAGTGATTTTGACATACATCCAAGTTTAAAAACTACTATCTTAAACTATGGATATATTTTACTTAGATTAAAACACAAAAAGTTAATTTTTATTAAAATATTATACTGTTTTTTTAAAATAGAAAAAAAAAATGGGTTACAGGATCTATCCTGGCACTCCTGTTTGGGGAAGCACACTGACTGAAATTGCCCACCCTGGCCAGGCACCATAGTAACCATTTGATGAGTTGTTTTCACAGGAGATCCTGGTAAGGAAGGCAGAACTAATAAGCCACCACCAACCAGAATTTGGGAAAGGTGAAAAGATGACACCATGTGTCCAACCACCTCCCAGAATCCTCGTTGGCAACCATCTTGGCTGAGCAATGCGTGCACCACCAGGAAGGACTCTGAGTCAGAATGATTGGCCAAGGACAACCCAGAAACTAACCCTATTACCATAATAGGGACTGGGAACCATGTGGCAGAGCAGTTCTCCTGGGTTCCCTTACCCTATTGCTCTCCACCCTTGCACCTCTTCTTACTTTGTCAGCACATGTGTCTCCTCAGACAATTCATTTCCGAATGTTAGACAAGAGCCCACTTTCGGGCCCTGGAAGGGGTCCCCCTTCCTGCAACACTACAGGGGCTGCCATCTCCCCCGGCTCATTTTTTAGCTCCCACATACCCACACACACCTTGACCCTCCCTGTGGATCTCTGTTCTCTTTCCTTTGCTTTTTGTTCCTTACTCATCCCACTTTGAGTACTCTCATAGTTATTACTTTTCTTTGCCTATTGATACGGAAAGTGTCCTCATATGTCCTGCCCAATCCCACTCTGCCATGATCACCCAGCATAAAGCAAGGTCTTCCCTCACCAATCTTTTACCATTGCTTGCTTTCTGTCTCATTTATGTCATGATGAATGCCTTCACTGTTGTGGACATCCAAAAATAGCTAGGAAGCCATCTGGCCATTCAAGTTTGTCTAAACTCCCCAAATTGTATGAACACACCACATTTTGAGGAGCCTTGTGGGCTACAGTCCCTGAGGTCTCAAAGAGTCAGACTAGATTGAGCAACTAACACAGGACATAAGGACCGTTTACCACAAACATTGTTCTTGTTGTTTTCTTTAATCTTTACGGCAATTATGTGAGGTGAAATATCAATATCCTTACTTCACAATGAGTGCAAATAGTCTGGGAGAGACTGACTGACAAGCCTGGTGTTGTCCAGGCAGCAAACAGCAGGGCTTGGACCTAAATTTGGGTCTTTTAGGTCTGCTCTAGTTTTAGTACAACACCTCTGCCCTTGTTTTGAGATTTAAGTTGGGCAAATGTTCTTGCTTTCCCAATAGATGCTTAATATCATGAAAATGAGAACCATATATTATACTTTAAAACATTTTGTAACTGGTGCAAATTCAGTGCCTTGTACAGTGAAGTGAAGTCGCTCAGTCGTGTCCAACTCTTTGCGACCCCATTGACTATAGCCTACCAGGCTCCTCCGTCTATGGGATTCTCCAGGCAAGAACACTGGAGTGGGTTGCCATTTCCTTCTCCAGGCACTCTAAAGGTATTTGCTTATTTGATTGTGGTAATAATGATTTGGAATATTTACTGTGCCAGGTCATTACAGGGATTTTCTTATTTAATTCTTGCAAGAAGTATATGAATTGGTAAATTATTGTTCTCCTTTTAAAAATCAATAACCAAGCTGGAGAATGTAAAGGGACATGCACCAAGTCACACGGCCTGTCAGGGTAAAGCTGAGGCTGAATTCAGAAATCACAGAGTTCAGAGCTCAGAACTTCCTTGCCTCATTTTACCTCCATGTAAAATCACCAAGACTGGCTCTTGTTATGAAGCCCTCTCAATCTAGATTTAGAGTCCCTAAAACACAACTGGAAGTGAAGATAGGACAAAACGTTACTAATCTGGTGGTTGGTATTCACCCTGGCGGGCTCAGAGTACTGTTCTCAGGAAGGCCCACACAAATAAACAAACCAGTGTGTCAGCCTTTGTCTTGCAGTCCATCCCTGCTTCCTAAAAATAGTGCAGGCCCAAGAAACGCTAATGGATTTGTCAATCAGAACTTTAAATCTCATGAAAAAGAAAAAAAATCTGCAAACAATGTTTGAACCTTGGCCTCAAAAGTTTTAGAAAATAAACACGCATGCACACACACACACAGACAGACACACAAATACCCACACACACGGGTTTTTTTGGGCACATGGCAATGGTTGTGAAGTAAATATATCCCACTGCACTGATCTTACATCTTGTCACATTAATGTTTCAGAGCACTCAATATAAATATTAAAACTAATAGCTTCACTCTTCAGCTATTACTCCTCCATCCCCTGAAATCATCATAAAACTTTCAAAGCCTTTTAGAACATTTACACACTTGAATCTGATGGTGGGGAAAGGAGATTCACACAACGCAGCCCATAAGCTTAAATAATAGTGAAGAGCTGTTTATGGAATATGCTTTATTTATTCATCATTTCAAGTAAAGTTTCCGTTTTGATGGAGGGGAAAAAAAATCAAAGTATAGCTGTCAAGGGAGAAGCCTGAAGTATTGCTTTTCTATACTGAGGACTTGCAGAAAAAAGAAGTCCATGAGAATCTCAGTCCAAGGTCAATCAATGCTAAGGCTGTGGGTACGTAAACAGCTAATGGATTGTAAAGACACATAGCAGTGTTATGAATTTTTAAAGAGCAACTCTTCAGCACAGAACCCCATAAATCAATGATGACTTATTGGCTGGATCAATTATGCAAACTTTTAAAACATTTAATGACAGGTAATGAACAGGTCTCTGGAGGACACCAGTCAACAGAGTTTTTGCAGTTGTAGTTACATCGCTTAAGTGAGTTGAGTAGAGACAGTCATTCTTAGGAAGTAATTAAAAGTTAAATCTAAGAGGCTGCCCAAAGTGAAAGTGCAAAATAGCTGTAGGCTTCTTACGTACCTTAGGTAGCTAGGGAAATGGGTTGCCTCCTGATGTATTTACAGACAGTCCAGTTTGGTTTTAGACTAAGATACCTTTTCCAGCAAGTTCCTATTTCTAAGCATTTATCTGGAGTTTTTTTTGGCAAAGCAATCTGAGCAGCAAGGAGAAAGAATTTTTGAAAGAAAAAAATGTATGGTATGGGTGATGACACACATAGGTGCTTATAATTACTTATTTTGAAATTAACTTTGGAGGAATAGACAAACAGGCAGAGATGGGGTGATACTGCAAGATTCTGCTCCATCTGGAAGCACAGGATCTAAAGATAAATGTGGGTTGACTAATCCCACAGAAAGTCTCTCATCATCACTTACGGCATTACAGTGCTTTAATTGCATATTAAAACAATGACCCGGTGAAACATGAAGGACTTTGGAGAGGAGATTCCTGAACTTAACAGTCCTTTAGAGTTTAAACATTGATTTTTCTTATTGCATAACTTCAAATAAGTCTTAAGATTATGAGAAAGACTGAAGTTAAACATGCCATTCCATCCTAAGCATGGTTCTTTATGTTTAAACCACTACCACTAAAGCCGTTTTCTGAGTTAATATAGTTAAAGCATCACTCAGAACAGATAAAGCCTTCCAACAGAACCGGAAAACACTAAAAATTCTGATATTTCTGTATTGCTCATTCATTTGACTGCTCAGCAGAAGGATGTTAAAAAAGGAAATGTATAAAGGAAGTTGGTTGTAGAGTGCCTGAGTTCAAGGATCTCTGTCCTGGGATTGTTTCCTGTGTTGGAGAATCTTCTTTAGAATTGTGACTGGATTTTCAAATTGTGACTGGATTGTGACTGGCTAGTTAAGAAGGGGGAAAGAAAATATCTTAATCACATTACTGATGTTGGTTGTTTCATTTTCTCAAGAGGCTTTGCTAACTACCAAATTCACGTAAGAAGTTTGACTCTGTGTGTGTGTTTAGTGGAGCTAGGCTTCCCTGGTAAAGAAGATCACAAGAGATGTTGGCATCATTTCTATCCTCAAATTGTGAATATACTTACTGTCATATTCATATTCATGACTAAGTAAAATGAGTCAGTTTCTCTGATATCCAGATCTTTTATTAAAATGTATACATTCTAATTTGTACTGATAAATAAACAGGAACCCAGGATTAAGAAGTAAACAGACAGTTTCAAATCCTAGATCTGATATTTACTGACTGTATGACTGTAGGTGAGTTTCCTAACTTCTCTTGTTTTATATCCTCATCTGTAAAGTGAATAGCATAATTTATACCTTGAAAAAAACGTCTAGCATATGGGTATCCAATAATGGCAGTGGTTATTATCTGTCAAATCCAAAATATCCCTGGGAGCAATAATTACGAAGTAACATCAGTTCAAGGGTTGTTGCAAGATTCGGGGAAATACCCTTCCACTAAAGAATGTGCCTTTTAGAATAATAACTGCTATTAACACTGAGGTATTTATCATGTATCAGGGGCTTTACCTGCTCTAGTTCATCCGAGTCTGTCAACTCTTTGATACAAGCATTACTATGACTATTGCACAGATGGGATCTTTGAAGCTCAAAGAAATTAGGAGACTTGCCCAAAGCCATCTAGATAGAAAATGGCAGAATCAGTATTCAAAGGTAGATCAAACTGGGTTTGGCCAGAGGCCACTAGGCCGTGACGCTGAGCTTTAATTGGCTAAACAAGTGGCTAAAAATACTATACCTAAATTTTTCTCCATTTAGAA
The DNA here is from genome assembly GCF_000754665.1 of Bison bison bison. Lineage (NCBI taxonomy): Eukaryota > Metazoa > Chordata > Mammalia > Artiodactyla > Bovidae > Bison > Bison bison. The sequence continues at coordinate 8,250,327 of NW_011495027.1, forward strand.
AAAAAAGAACAAGTTTTACCATAGTGAATTTCTCCTAATTGTCTGGGCAAACAAGTAAAGATTATAATCCTGGTCATGAGGTTGAAATTTATCCTAGGTATGCAGGAACGAGAGACGACGGTGGGCAGCTTCAGTGCATGGTGTTGTGTACATGACGTACCGAGTAATTCTATCAGACAGGAGTCGTGCTGTGAGTAATAAATGGTCTGTTTCTCTGACCCAGGGGTCTTGTGTCTTCTGTCAGTTTATGTACATAAAACAATGGCAGGCTAACTTGTTAGCTTCCAAGTAGGGTAAAATCTCAGACCCTTCACAGTTTCTGACTTAACACCGAGGAGGAGAGGTCATAACTGTCATACTTCCACATGGAAGGAAACATCAGAAGTGTCCCCTGACACACGAGTTCTCAGAGTTTCCTGGCAGAACGAAGGGTGGGGCGTGGGATGGTGGAGACAAAACTTTCAGAACATCTTCTGCTGGGGCCTCTGTTCTCCTCAAGAGAAGAGCTAAAGAGAGAGATGTAAATTAAACCCAGTCAAATGTCATTGCACATTAAACAAACAGCAAATATGAAATGTTGGCCAGGACTTCCCCAGAAGTCCAGTGGTTAAGACTCTGTGCTTCCACTTCAGGGGGCATGGGTTCGATCCCTGGTCTGGGAGCTAAGCTCCCACAGGACTCGCAGCAAGGCCAAACAAACAAACAAACAAAAAATGAAATGAAAATGCTGGATAACCAAAGTGATGAGAACATGTGAGGTGGGAGAACCACACATTCACTGCTGGTGAGAGTGTAAATGGGAGTGATTTACTCTTGAGAGAGTAATTTGGCAATACTAATAAAGTTGAAGATACCAACTCAGAGTTCTTGAAATCTTACTCCTAAAGGTATACTCTGAAGAAACTCTTACAGAAGTTACATATATAAGAATGTTTATTGTAGCACTGTTTGTAAGTGAAAATAGAAAAAAATGTAATATCCATGAAGAGGAGAATGAATAAATTAAGGTAAATTCATACTACATAGAAGCTTAAATGAATAAACAAAATGACATATAACAATATGGATAAATCTCAAACACATAATATTAAACTAATGAAAGTATTCATAAGTTGATGACACATACTTAGAGTATAATGCCATTTGTATAAAATTCTAGAACACATGAAAAAATGGTAAATATTTTGGGCAGCAGTCCCCAAATTTTTTGGCCCCAGAGACTGGCTTTGTGGAAAAGAATTTTTCTGGGGACTTGGGGTGGGGGCGATTGTTTTCAGGATGATTCAAATGCATTGCATTTATTGTGCACTTTATATCTAATCTAATGCTGCTGCTATCTGATAGGAGGTACTGGTCTGTGGTCTGGAGGTTGGGGAACTCTGTTTTAGGGATACATTTACATGCAATAAAAGTATAAAAACATGCACAGGGTGATATTTGATAATAGGAGAACAAACGGAGTGGCATAAGGAAGGGTATATGGAGGTCCTTCAATTATAGCTGTGATATGTTATTTTTTAAGCCTGCTGGCAATGAGCGAATGGGGCTTCCCTGATAGCTCGGTTGGTAAAGAATCTGCCTTCAATGCAGGAGACCCTGGCTCGATTCCTGGGCAATGAGAGAAGTATTTGTTACATTTTCTTCTATATCTTTTGTGTCTGAAATATTTGATAAAAACTTGTGAAGAGTATCATTTATATCAGAAAAGGACAGATAAGATTTAGGGAACTATATCACAATAACTTAATGATAAAAAGATTTCTACCTCAGAAGATAAAGAATTGTAATGTAAGAATGAATTGACTTGATCATCCATGAGTTGGACAATGCGTTTCTGAAATGATCAATCATTTCTATAGTATTGGATACAATTCTAGAAAATTTCTTCCTTCTGTTTTGAGTTTTCTGAGCCATTTGTAAAGTTCTTTACTTATTATAGCATATTATTAATTAACAATAATGCAATTAATAATATACTAATTAACTTAATTAATATTTGTTAATAATGCATGCATGCATGCTAAGTCACTTCAGTCGTGTCTTACTCTTTGCGACCTGGGGACTATAGCCCACCAGGCACCTCTGTTCATGGGGATTCTCCAGGCAAAAATACTGGAGTGGGTTGCCATGCCCTCCACCAGGCATGCTTTCCAATCCAGGGATTGAGCCCAAGGTCTCTTATGTCTTCTACATTGGCAGGCAGGTTCTTTACCACTAGCGCCGCCTAACTTAGGTCAGGAAGTAATGTCTTGGATCTTATCTTGGCAACAAATGGACACACATCTACCCTAAAGGATCAAGGGTATATTTCTGAGAAGGAAAGATTATTCCGATTATTATTCTTTCACAACTATCAAGTGAAAACATTTAAAAAAAATTCTAGATTCTGATGAATAATTTTGAATGTCTTTAAAATGGACACATAAACCGAATCATAATTCTCCCATGGAAGGAAGTGTCCCAAATACTTTTTCTGAATTTCTGAAACTGAAATTTTGTGACCTCAGTATCTCCATCTTAAGGACAATCTGGGGAACCACCATATCAATTCCTTCTTATCATGATTATTCTTTAGGGAAAAAGTGAGATGAAAATGTGACTTGGTGTGGTCTGCTTATGATCTGACACATAATCTCATCTTAAATCACAGGACTTGACATTGTAATCATTTCACGTTGTGTATCTGGATTTAGTGATGCTATCACCATTGGCAGGATATACTTTATCCTCTATATTTTAATGTTTGCCTCCTCTCTGAAACTTCAAAATATATCTCATACTCAATGGCACCAGTACTCCCTTACCTTGAGCTTGTTGATAATGTTTATAAGGTATCGTTAAACAGGTATGATCTGGTTCTGGTAGGAGACCAAGACTAAATTGTTGCTTCTATTGTTTGCCCAGTTTGGCAGTTAAAGGGTCAGGAAAGAGGGCTAAGAAGGAAATGTGTACAGGCCACAAACTGAACCCCCTGCAAGCCAGCTCTAGCTCTGCACAGAGAAGATTTTAGACCCTTTCAGGTTTCAAACTTCGTCTGGGCTTCCTTCTTGGACAGACCAGCACCAGTTCAGAAAAACACCTGCTCCTTGAAATTGAAGTGGTAAAGCCACCAACTTGCTGGAATATTCCAATTTCCAAAGTACTGATCATTTATGATGACAGACTTCTCTGTCATCTAGAAAAGCAACTGAAAGTTTATTGACCCTTGAATTAAAAAAAATTTAAGACCAAGACCAAGACACAGTACAATTTACGAAACAAAACTAGACTCAACAAAACATCCACCAAGACTCCTCTCTGAAAATATTCACAGACTGTTGAAGCTTAGAGGTGAACTAGAAATCAATCCTTTTTCCTCCTATTTTACAGTAGAGGAAAGAGAGGCTCAGAAAAGGTGTATCATTTAACAAAGGCCAGGGAGCCAGTTAATGGGAAAGCAAAGACTAAAATTAGTCTTTGGACAAGTGTAACTTCCTGAACCATGTTCAATTCTGAGACAAATAATGTCATTTACTTATCAGTGGTATTATAGAGTGATTGTTATAGAAGTGATTTCATAGCACAAGAAAGAAATGAAGATACAGCAAATGTGGAAAGAGCTAAGAGAGTTACTATGATTAAATGATTAAGATATGTGTTTTGAAAATGAAGGGAGTTACTTTGTTGGGAGAAGAAAAGAGAGGAAATAAAGAGCTTGTTCTCCCTTTCCATGAAGTTCTGACTTATTCCACAGAGAGTTTAGCAAGAAATATTTTATTTGAACATAAAGAACTTTGGTTAATATGTTAAACAGTGTTAATTATTATTGATGGGCTTCCCAGATGGCGCTAGTCGTAAAGAACCTGTCTGCCAATGCAGGAGACATAAAAGACACAGGTTCAGTCCCTGGGTTGGGAAGATCCCCTGGAGGAGAGCATGGCACTCCACTCCAGTATTTCTGCCTGGAGAATCCTATGGACAGAGAAGCCTGGTGGGCTACAGTCCATAGGATAACAGAGTCAGACATGACTGACGTGACTGAGCATGCATGCTTGCAGTGATTATTGCCAAATATCTTGGTCTTAAATTTTTTTAAATTCAAGGGTCAAAAAACTCTCAGCTGCTTGTCCAGTTATATCCACTGAGTGCTTGGCTGCATTTGCTCTTTAACTTCAGAAATTCAAGATTTAATATTATTCCAGCTTTACTAATGGTAAAGAGAAACTGAGTGACTTTGCTAGAGAAGAAAAGTTCATATTAGGATTCCTCTTTGATGTAAAGAAAATCAGCTTCCTTTGTTCTCGGTTCTCTCCTGACCTGCCTGAGCCTATGCTAGGTCTCCGCTGTATGAGGAGTGGTGGACTGATTCAGTCAGAGGACTGGTACTGTATGGGATGGTCTCTGAGTCATCCCAGGAGTGGAAAGGGTTTAGTCAGGCACTTTATATTTTGTTCAGTTAAATTCATAAATCTTCCATTGATGACCCACTGTGTGCCAGATACAGAGCTAATGGGTCACTTTCAAATGAGACAGGCTTCACCATCATGGGGCTTCAGTCTAGTGGAATAGACAGGCCTTAGCAAATTACTTCAAATTTGATGAACACCATTCAAGGGGAGCTAGATGGGGAGAGAAACCTAGGCAAAGTCAACGTAGCTTTTACTTTGGCCTGGATGAGTCAATTTCTGTTTCATGGGACAAAATAAAATTTAAAGATCATTGCTTCTTAAGAAATACCTACTCATTCACTTTTATAAGTAAATACTTAGGAAAATGCTTCACTGGCCTAATTTTTTTTTATCAATCCAAAATAATCTTAATTACTAAAGTACTGTTAAAAATCTTGGAATGGTTAATTTTATACACTTAAATATAGAATTTTGGGGGGCTTCCCACATGGCTCAGTGGTAAAGAATCTGCCTCCCAATGCAGGAAATTCACAAGATGTGGGTTTCATCCCTGGGTCAGGAAGATCCCCTGAGAAGGAAATGGCAACCTCCTCCAGTATTCTTGCCTGGAAACTCCCATGGACAGAAGAGCCCAGCACGCTACAGTCCATGGGGTCTCAAAGAGTCCGACACGATTGAATGACTGAGCACTCACACATAGAATCTTTATACACTCCCTGTATTTTATGGGGATGTGGACTAGGACATTATATTTTTTCATTTTATTAGGCATCATGGTTGATCCTGAACCGAGTCAAAGTACTCATTTAAATAGGCATTATGGTGGGTTAGTGACATCATGGCTTGGGCTTTGCCTGAGTTTCCCCAAAGAGAAGCCTGACCCTGTGACAGAAGCTTGCTTGCAGGTAGCTTTCTTCAGTGCAGACTAAAGTGGGGAACAGGGAAGAGTGAATCATGGAAGGAAGACCAATACAACAGGATGTTACTGAGCTGATTACTGCTATGGGAAGCTGGGGTTCCTTCCCCTAGGGACAGCCTAGGAGACACTGTGAATGTGCCTTAAAATTATCAGCGTGCTGCTTTTATTCCTGGATCCTCACCCACAACAGGGAGGGTTGTCTTCTCCATCGTGGCTGAGCAGGCCTGGCAAGCGTCCAGTTCCTGGTGATGGAGCGGTCTAGGACACAAAGCAAGATGACATGAGCATCTGAAGTGGCAATGTCCAGGAAAGGGACAGCAGTCCCTCACAAAGGACTATTAAAAATAGTTCCTTCAAAACTGTAATTCAAAAAATAGCAGCGCTATTTACAACAGCCAAGACATGGAGACAACCTAAATGTCCATCGACTGAGAAATGGATAAAGAAGATGCAGATTACTCAGCCAGAAAAAAGAATGAAGCAATGCCATTTAGAGCAACATGGGCACAACTAGAAATTATTATACTAAGTGAAGTAAGTCAGACAAAGAGAGACAAATATCATATGATATCACTTCTATGTGGAATCTCAAACATGACACATGAACTTATCTATGAAACAGAAATAGACTCACAGACATAGAGAATGACTTGCAATTGCCACAGAGGTGAAGGAGGTGGGGATGGATGGATTGGGAGTTTGGGATCAGCAGATACAAACTATTATATAGAGGGAGGATAAATAATAAGATTCTACTGTATAGCACAGGGAACTATATTCAATATCCTGCCATAAATCATAATGGAAAAGAGTATGAAAAATGTGTACATATGTATAGCTGAATCTCTTTGCTATGCAGTAGGAATTAACAACATTGTCAATCAACTATATTTCAATAAAATAAATAAAAAACATAGTTCCTTTCCATACTGGTCACAGCATCTACAATGTCTAGCAATTCAATTGGAAATACAGAATTTTTCATTCTGAAGCTTCTTGGGAATAATTCTGTGAATTCAGGATACAAAATGGACCGCATGGTGTTAGCAGGCTTAGCAGTTTAATGAGTATTTGTCAGTAGACCTTTAGAGAATAACAAGGAATCATTTCTAAATGCTGATGTTAGTGGACTGACACCAAGATTTATTCATGTATCTATCAGACCAATGTTCTCAAACCCCTTCTATGAGCCATACTCATGATGGATACTGGGGATAGAAACTGAGTAAGATATGATTCCTTTCCTCAAAGAGAGCTCAGTCAGTGGTAGATAAAATTAAATAGATAAAGAACTCCCCAGATAAACTCTGAGCCATATCACAGATTTGAAGAGAGTGAGAAGAGCACAACCCACTCTTCCTGGGATGTTGGGAAGGAGTTACAGTGTTGGGGGCCAGGACTAAAGACATCTTTACTGTAACCATACGCTTTTCTTTTCCTTTATACATAGTTGTTACTTGTTGGATACATACAAAAACACAAGAATGGATGTCTAATGATTCCCATTATGATGTGGTGCTAACGGATGTGAAGTCAGCCCTGTCTTCAAACAGTTCACATTTCAGTTTTCCAAACAGAATGGTTAGATTCCATCACACTTCTTAGTTGCTAAGAACTTCATAAATTCCTCTTTGTAATTTGACTTGCTTTCAGACAATAATTGTTAACTGATAAACAGCAGAATTGTCAGGTGTGGAATCAGTAGTGAGAAAAAGATACTTTCTCTGTTGCATTTACAAAGAATCCTCGATAAGACTTCTGATCCCATTAAAGATATAAACTCTCAGATGGAGTTGATGACAGCCTCATGGGCTGCCTGAGTCCTCACCAGCTAGCCTGTACTCAGAGCATGCTCAGCCAAAGGGGGATGAAATCAGTGCAAGAATTTCATGGCCTCCAAGAAAATTACTGTTGAGAGATGACCTAGTTCTTCGATTGGTATCACCAGAAGACAGGCCTCTTTGAGAAATGGATGTAATGACAACTACCAGCTGCTTAAAATTTTCTGTATTATGTGCATTTGCTTTCAAATGACTTTAGCGTTTTAGCATAAACCACCATTTCCAGGATCTGGGCTCTAGGCATTTTTAAAGCAACAGGCGGAGGCAGGCCTGGCAAAGCAGTGAGCCACTCTGCATCTCACAGGATGGATGAAAGCATTTTTGCTTGGATCCCTTAATAATTCCAGGCCAAGAAAGCCATATGAGTAGATTCCAAATTGAATCCTTTCCTCTCCGTTGTGTTCCTCTCCATTTTCCTCATTCACAAGGACCACAGAGAGTGGTGCGAGATTAAACCCTCGGACCCTGAGCTCCGCATTGCCGCCTTCCCATCCTCGGCCCACACAGTTTCTTGCGTAGATGTGCTTTGGACTTAACTCATTCTCATGTCTACAGTGACTTGCGAAAACTCTTGAAAGAATCCTACTTTGTTCCTATGAAAGATCTAGATGTTTATGAAGACAGAAAGTGGGTATGGGAGTTGAAAAGGTAAAACAGAAAACTAGAGCAGAAACTATGACACTCTTTGCAAATGAATTAAATTCCACAGGATTCTTTGTTGATTTGCCACCAGGGCTATAACCTGGAAGTCTTCTCCCTCTCCCCTTGCACTCCCCAGATTGTTATCTTTAACCCCACTTATCCTCCATTTGTGCCATTCGCCCTTGGACAGGAAAAGACTGTGGATACCACATTGCAAAGATATAATAACAATAGCAACAGCAGAAAATTTTTAAGTTGAACTCTCTACTGGGCTCTTACTAAGTGCCAGGCACCACTCTTGGCAATTTTACACATTAACTCAGTTAATTCTCACAACAGTGCCCTGGGGACACACTGTAATAGTCTTCCTTTGTAGGTGAGGGACTGGGGCATAGAGCTCAAGTAACTTGCCCAAGGTTATACAGCTAAATGTGTCCCTTTCTTAGTCACCACTCTTCTGCTTGGGGTAAAGGACCAATTAAGGAATCTATATAATGGACTAATGTTAATTCCTATTATTTCTTTGCCAAATGGAAAATCAGGGATTAGAAAGTGTGGGAGGGAAGACCAGCTTATGTCACTTCCAGGGGAAATGATTTAGGACGTTTAACCTCTCTAACCCAGTAATATCCTTTTGGAATGTGTGAGCTCTGAGCCATCCTCAGGGTGCCCCACATTCAACAGATGACACTAAATACTTGGCCATAGCAACCTGAATGCATTCCTCCATGTGGATAATACCTTTGGGAAAACTGTAAACGGTAAGTTCCCACCATACACCTTTCCAGGGACCCACACACGATCACATTCATCCACATGTGGGGGTGTTACTGGCTGCTGCAGGCAGGTGGTCAGATAAAGTGTAAAGTCTAACTGGCACTGGGATCTCATTCTGACCCAAGGTGACTGGAACAGAGCAAATTTGTGGTTTCTACATGCCTTTGTTGTTTAGTCGTTAAGTCATGTCTGACTCTTTTGTGACCCCATAGACTATAGCCCACCAGGCTTCTCTGTCCACAGAATACTCCAGGCAAGAATACTGGAGTGGGTGGCCATTTTCTTCTCTAGGGGATCTTCCCGACCCAGGGATCGAACCCGCCTCTCCTGCATTACAGGCAGATTCTCTACCACTGAGCCACCTGGGAAGCCCTCTACATGCCTTTGCTGCTGCTGCTGCTAAGTCGCTTCAGTCGTGTCCAACTCTGTGCGACCCCATAGACGGCAGCCCACCAGGCTCCCCTG
>NW_011495027.1:8259458-8299215 GCF_000754665.1 Bison bison bison
CAGGTCCAACTCTGTGCGACCCCATAGACGGCAGCCCACCAGGCTCCCCTGTCCCTGGGATTCTCCAGGCAAGAACACTGGAGTGGGTTGCCATTTCCTTCTCCAATGCATGAAAGTGAAAAGTGAAAGTGAAGTCGCTCAGTCATGTCCGACTCTTAGCAACCCCGTGGACTGCAGCCCACCAGGCTCCTCCATCCATGGGATTTTCCAGGCAAGAGTACTGGAGGGGGTCGCCATTGCCTTCTCCATACATGCCTTTGGCTCAAAGGAAAAACTTTGGGAATTTAGCTTTACTGGGACCTCATCATCCCACATTCCTTCTTAGAGATATACTCACCATGAAGAACCTGTGATGGGTGTCATCTGGAAGAGCTTCTTGAAGGAGCTCCTGGAGCTTCATCATTTTTGCTATGCATCCCTGGAGGTGCATGTGGGCTCAGTTGCTCAGTCATGTCCAACTCTTTACTACCCCATGGACTATAGTCCACCAGGCTCCTCTGTCCATGCAATTTTCTAGGCAAGAATACTGGTGTAAATTACCATTTCCTTCTCTAGGAGATCTTCCAGACCTAGGATTGAACCCACCTCTCCTGCGTCTCCTCCACTGGCAGGTAGATTCTTTACTCTGAGCCACCTGGGAAGCCCTGGGGGATCAGTGTGCAAATATGGGCAGAGATGAAAGATTCCCACCACTCAGTCTAACTCTGACTGTGGGTTTAGGTTGGGTTTGCAGAATGACTTACCTGTTTTTAGTAACCGAGAGTTGAGTATAACATGGTAGACCTCTTAGAGAGGTCACCCACACAGCTGGGCCCCTCTGGGTCCTTTGGGGAACTCCATGAGCTCTGTTGGCTCAAAATGGGCAGTTGGCACTGAGGGCTGAGTGCTGGTGCCCATCTGCTGACCAGAAGCCCAAAGCAGAAATGGTGCACCATGCTCTGTGCCTGCATGCCTCATGTGTGTGCTTCGGGCATTTGGGAAGAGGCAGCCCCACATCATAAAAACTCCCTGAAAGCCACTGAGGTACCTCTGCAAGAAACATAATGGACTATACTGAAAGCCTAGCTTTGACTGATGTGAGGTTTGGGACTCTACCCAGGTAAGAATCCATGCAGCAAGGAGACCAGAGAAGGCGAATGACCCAGGGTAGGGCCAAACTGTTTACCAGCAGATGTGTTTTTGAAAATCTTCCTTAACTGGTCATGGCAGCGGAAAATATCCTGCTGTTAAACGCATCTGCAATCCGCTGCTCTCCCAGTCCACCTACAAAAATTTTGACCTTTAAAGAAATGATGGAGAAGCTGGTGATTTTTTTCTATGGCATTGAAGCTCAGTCTATTTTAGGCTCCAAGGCAATTGCAGCCCTCTTTGCTCCCTATTTCGCATCACTTTTAAGTCTTGTCCTGGCCACTACAAACCCTTCAGCACTTCTCTCTGTGCAATCACTCGAGTCAAGATCTGTGATTTGCAGATGACATGTACATTTCTTGGCTGATGGTTACAGATGACATGTACATTTCTTGGCTGATGGTTGCTGAAGCAGTTTGTAAATCTAAGGCAGTTAAGGGGTCGGGGGTGGCGGAAGAGCAGATTACAACTGGAAAACTGTAATGCCACCCTAAATTTCTATTTTCATGCAAGTGTATAACTTCTTTCTCATTATTTTGATTGGAGGAAGGTAACTCAATATCCCTGCTGGTATGAATTACTGTATCCATGTTTTTGATGATCAAGCAATTGTCTGATTTCTGCTGTTTGTCATTCCTAAGAGAGTTCAGTACCTCAGAAACCTGGGTTGGGGGATGCGGCATTATTAAAAATTTTCACCCCTGAAAAGTCCAAACACAAAGATAAAATCTTAGGCTCTTCTAATTATGACAATCTGTTACAAGGATGCATCGAATGACATTCAGCTTCCTGAGCTTTAGAACAGTGATGGGTGCATTCTGGATCATCTTTCATGTGTATATTAACTAAATATGAGCAAATATTTGCTCATACTAAATCTATGAGCAAAGTTATTTCAGTGTCATTTATTGAAACATTCACTCACTTAAAAAAGACCTTAATGAAAAAATAAGGCTTACTTGATTTTTAAGCAGACATGACATGTGTATTAATATAATGTGATCTGAAACACATATTAATGAGATTTCCATCAGAAGGATTATTGAGGTTCTGTGGGAGAGCCAAATGGTTGTATCAAGTCCCCATTCCTAATCTTCAAAAGCAAATTTATTGAAGTGTCTCAATTTTGCCACACACCCTAACATCTGCATATGAGCCCAGATTCCTAATCCTGTTACACTATGAGGCTGCAGATTAAGAGAATGTATAAACAATGCCTCTGTCGCTACACATGAATATAGACTGCTAAATCAAGTGTGGGTGGGCTTTGTGACAGTGATTCCTTATCTTAGGGAGACTTTGCACTAAACATTGTTCAAATCCTGAAAAAAAAAACAAAAATAAAGAAGCAGTGGTAGCCTCTGATATTTTTTCCCTTCATCTAATTCAAACGAAGTTCATTGTTAAGTGGAAGCTATCATATAACTGCTTAAATAACAAATAAGAAGCAAAGGAAAGGAATTAACATGTAAAGAAACTTCCATCATGTCTTAGATGTTTAACAGGCATTATTCCAGTTCATAAGAAATCAATAAAATAAGTATTCATCAAGATTTCACATTCAGTGTTCTATATTGAAACTGTGGGCTTCCCTAGTAGCTCAGCTGATAAAGAATCTACCTGCAATGCAGGAGATCCCAGTTTGATTCCTGGGTTGGGAAGATCCACTGGAGAAGGGATAGGCTACCCAATCCAGTATTCTTGGGCTTCCCTAGTGGCTCAGATGGCAAAGAATCTATCTGCAATGCAGGAGACCTAGATTCGATCCCTGGGTTGGGAAGATCCCCTGGAGGAGGCCATGGCAACCTACTCCAGTATTCTTGCTTGGAGAATCCCCATGGACAAAGGAGCCTGGTGGGCTCCAGTCCATGGGGTCGAAGAGAGTCAGACATGACTGAGTGACTAAGCACAGCACAACACACTGAAATTGTATTACATCATTGCAGTCTATGTATCTATCCCCTTTACCCTTTTACTACTGTTAAAACATTATATTAGATATGAGAATGTTTGTGAGACATTTGCAAATGTCCCTGAGACCTTTGCAAATCCCCCAGCCCATAAAACTCCTATAAGGAAACAAGTAGAGAATAAAGTCATGGTACCATGAACTTCTAGATGTTCAAGCTGGTTTTAGAAAAGGCAGAGGAACCAGAGATCAAATTGCCAACATCTGCTGGATCATCAAAAAAGCAAGAGAGTTCCAGAAGAACATCTATTTCTGCTTTATTGACTATGCCAAAGCCTTTGACTGTGTGGATCACAATAAACTGTGGAAAATTCTGAAGGGGGTGGGAATACCAGACCACCTGACCTGCCTCTTGAGAAACCTGTATGCTGGTCAGGAAGCAACAGTTAGAAGTGGACATGGAGCAACAGACTGGTTCCAAATAGGAAAAGGAGTACTTCAAGGCTGTATTTTGTCACCCTGCTTATTTAACTTGTATGCAGAGTACATCATGAGAAACGCTGGGCTGGATGGAGCACAAGCTAGAATCAAGATTGCTGGGAGAAATATCAACAACCTCAGATATGCAGATGACACCACCCTTATGGCAGAAAGTGAAGAGGAATTAAAGAGCCTCTTGATGAAAGTGGAAAAGGAGAGTGAAAAAGTTGGCTTAAAGCTCAACATTCAGAAAACTAAGATCATGGCATCTAGTCCCATCACTTCATGGGAAATAGATGGGGAAACAGTGGAAACAGTGGCTGACTTTATTTTTTTGGGCTCCAAAATCACTGCAGATGGTGATTGCACCCATGAAATTAAAAGATGCTTACTCCTTGGAAGGAAAGTTATGACCAACCTAGATAGCATATTAAAAAGCAGAGATATTACTTTGTCAAAAAGGTCTGTCTAGTCAAAGCTATGGTTTTTCCAGTAGTCATGTATGGACGTGAGAGTTGGACTCTAGAGAAAGCTGAGTGAAGAATTGATGCTTTTGAACTGTGGTGTTGGAGAAGACTCTTGAGAGTCCCTTTGACTGCAAGGAGATCCAACCAGTTCATCCTAAAAGAGATCAGCCCTGGGTGTTCATTGGAAGGACTGATGTTGAAGCTGAAACTCTAATACTTTGGCCACTTGATGGGAAGAACTGATTCATTTGAAAATACCCTGATGCTGGGAAATATTGAGGGCAGGAGGAGAAGGGGATGACAGAGGATGAGATGGTTGGATGGCATCACCGACTCAACAGACATGCATTTGGGTAGGCTCTGGGAGTTGGTGGTGGTTCATGGGGTCGCAAAGAGTCGGACACGACTGAGTGACTGAACTAACTGAACTGATTGAGCTAAATGACTCATTCCTGCCTCCCAGGGCACGAAGTTCAGAGTCACGTCTCAGCGAAACTACAAATTACTACATGCTATGGACTTTCAGGGTCATTTAAGAACACTCAAAGCCATGAATGCTAAATCCACAAGCCAAGGGCTCATTGTACTACCTGTGTCAGCATGATACTCAATTATTATTTTTAGTGACAATCAAAATAGCATCCATTTAAATGAACCACTACAAGATTTTATAGGATTTCAAATTTCTGACTTCTCTGTTTTGGCTTTTGCTATTTTCTCAAAGCCAACATAAAGTCTAGGTGTCCTGATGGCTCCTTACAGAAATTGCAGAAAAATCATTAGAGACAACAATCACAAAGCATGAGGCAAAGGTCGAGGTATGTCCCCTTGTAAATTTCCCAAACAAGGAAAAAAGTATAACTGTAGAAAATAAAAATGTATTTTCAAAAGTGTATGAATCAGCCATTTTATTATTTTTTTATTGAAGGATAATTGCTTTACAGAATTTTGCTGTTTTCTGTCAAATCTAAACATGAATCAGCCATAGATATACATATATTCCCTCCCTTTTGAATCTCCTTCCCAACTCCCTCCCCATCCCACCCCTCTAGGTTGATACAGAGTCCCTGTTTGAGTTTACCGAGCCATACAGCAAATTCCTGTTGGCTATCTATTTTACATATGGTAGTGTAAGTTTCCATGTTACTCTTTCCACACATGTTACCCTCTCCTCCCCTCTCCCCATGTCCATAAGTCTATTCTCTATGTCTGTTTCTCCATCTTTGCCCTGTAAATAAATTCTTCAGTACCATTTTTCTAGATTCCATGTATATGCTTTAAAATACTATATTTACCTTTCTCTTTCTGACTCACTTCACTCTGTATAATAAATTCAAGGTTCATCCACCTCATTAGAACTGACTCAAATGCATTCCTTTTTATGTGAATCAGCCATTTTAGATTGTGAAACATAAACCACAGTTTTATTGATTTTGTTGCTGGGCGGAAATTCACAAATTTACCATTCATATAGAGAATAAAAGCAAACTATAATCACTTTGGGCTGCCTCTACCATTGATAATGTCTATCTGGCTTGAGTCATGTTTGCTTCCTATAGAGACCTGTGTGTTCATGTGAATATTTGTTGAATTTAGAATTGCTCAAAACACTATTTTTAAAATTCTAAGGTTGTCCCCAGCAGTCCAGTGGTTAAGACTCCAAGTTTCCACTGCAAGGTGGGGAGGATGGGTTCAATCCCTGTTTGGGGAACTACAATCCCACACTTCATGTAGTGCAGCCAAAATTAATAAAAAACAACATAAAATAAATTTCTAATTCAATTCTCTCAGTCTACAATTGGGTTCTATTTTTGCTAACAGAGATAATTCAAACATATGTCAAAATAAAAGCCTATTTTTTGCTATTTTTGAAGATCAATCTCATCAGACTACCTCTTCAATAGATTTGTCTAAATATTCTCCTTTATATGCTTCCCCATTCCATCTCCCCCACTCCACCACCTTTTCCTTCACTTGGTTCTGAATTCCTGGAGCAGCCTTGTGCCTAAGTGCTCAGTCGTGTCCAACTCTCTGTGACTGAATGGACCATAGCCTGCCAGGCTCCTCTGTCCATGGAATTCTCCAGACAAGAATACTGGAATGGGTTGCCATTTCCTACTTCAGGAGATCTTTCTGACCCAGGGATCAAATCTGCATCTCCTGAATTGGCAGGCATTTTTTTTATTTTTACCATTGCACCAGCTGGGAAGCCCCAGAAGAGACCTGAAAGCCATCCTAACATCTCAGGGCTACAAGCACAACCAATTGCAACGCTTCAGAGCCATCAACAGTGATTCATAGGCCCTCACCAAAGCCCAACTAAATGTTGTGGCTTCTCAGGAGGCACAGTGGTAAAGAACTCACCTGCCAATGCAGAAGACACAGGTTCAATCCTTGGGTCAGGAAGATCTCCAGGAGTAGGAAATGGCAACCCACTCCAATGTTCTTGCCTGGAAAATTCCATGGACAGAGGAGAAGAGCCTAGTGGGCTATAGTTCCTGGGGACACAAAGAGTTGGACACAACTGAGTGACTGAGCATGTATACACTAAATGTTGAATATCTTTTATCCCAAAGCTCACCAATATATCCACAGTAGAATGCAAAAGGAGTACACACATCCTATTTATAAGGCCCATGGTGGGTAGGCTCTCATATGTTTGTCCCAGCCACTTCATCTGCAATTCTAAGACAGGGTTGCTCTGCCCTCCATGTTTGGTTGGATAGTGGATTGAGATGACCTGAAATTGTAGGACTGGGGATAGAATGGTTTAAAACACCAGAAATGTCCCCTGGGGCAGAAATACCAACATCATACCAACCCTGAACATAGATGTGATTCTGCCAGATTCTCTTGGGTAGAAGTTATATCAATACAGCAATTTACGTGTTGTCCATAAGAGTTAACATAAGCTGCTTCCAGTAGTGTTCAAAATGCTCAACTGAACAGCCTGGGCTTTTGGGAATTGGAGAGTTCTCTTCCTGTGTTCTTATGTATGTATCATTTGCCATAAGAGTCAGAGTTCAAGCTGGTCACTTTTTACATGAATGAGTTCATATGTCTAATTCCTAAATCCCACATATCCACCCCCCTCTCTCTCTGTCTTTGTCTCTCTCTCTCTTTTTTTGCCCCAGGAGGGTAAACAGAAGCTCAGAGAAGATGCTAACCCTGTGTGCAAAGGACTTTAAAGATTGCAAGTCCCAGGTACCCTGGCTTCCTAGACCAAAGAAATAAGCACAATCTTGTAGAAGAACCTCTTTGGCCTTTAGAAAAATAACCCTTGCAGGAAAACATAGTTGTCTTCTTCTATATAAATCTATATCATAACCATATATTAAAAGAATGCCTTTCACAAAAAATTCATCAAATTTATAAAAGGGATTTGAATAGTCAAGGAGGACTAAATAAATTATAAATTGGTTATACCTTTGGTTATCTAAGTTCCTTTGAGCACCAAGCTTGTGAGCATGGACTCATTTGCACAATTAGCTTAACTAATATATCTGATTTTAAGGCCTACATCTGCAGAAAGTTAGATCAGAAATGTTTCTGGTTTCAAATTCCATTTTACTCTGGAAATAATAGATCACAAGAGTTTACACAAGTTAAATAAATGTAACCAAATATACTCCTACTTCCTGAAACTGTGAATGATCTGGTGATACTGAGGCAGCAATTACAATCTTAATTGGCATCAAATGATTGAAAATTTGTTTCATGGTAAATATTCATTCTCTGTTATCAGGTCTATTATTTGCATTAGACATTTAGCCTTGTAGAAAGAGCCCAATTTCATTTGCTTTTTTAATGCATTTTAATTGAGGATTAGAAACCAATCTTTTATAGAGATTGCATAGGAGAATTTTGTAGTTTTGTTCAGATAACACCAAAACAAACTTTTAACTTTAAATTTCTCTGAATAAAAATTAGTCTCAGTTGTTCAAGCACCATTTGAATGAGATCAAAAAACAAAGGCGGGTTCATTGAAAAATGTGATAAAGGCAGTACCAACTGCTGTATAACTAACATCCTAAAACTCAGTCACCTGAAAACTTTATTTATTATTTGTTCTCTCTCAAGGGTGTGTGAGTTATTGGGCTCAGCTGTGTGGTTTTCACTTGGAATTTCTCACAGGACTGCAGCTGGGACTGGAGTCTTCTGAAGAACTGACCAAATTGATGTCTACAATGCATTCTTTCCTCCCACATGTCTTTCAGGCTGGATGGAATATCTGGAGGCTGGCAAAGTATCCCTTTCAGTTCAGTTCAGTCACTCAGTCATGTCCAACTCTTCACATTCCTCACAGCATGGAGGTCTCAGGGAAGTCAGGTTCTAACATAGAAGCTGGCTTCTCCCAGAGCGAATATTCCAAGACTGCCACCCAGAAGTTGTAAGGTATCTGGTAACCTAGCCTAGGAATCCATGCAGCATCCTTCTGTTGTATTCTACCAGAAAAAAGCACTTGTATGCTAGCTCAAATTCAACAAGGTGGAAGAAGAAACTTCATCTCTAGATGGAAGGATAAGTGAAGTCATTCAGTCGTGTCCGACTCTTTGTGACCCCATGGACTGTAGCCTACCAAGGCTTCTCCCTCCATGGGATTCTCCAGGCAAGAGTACTGGAGTGGGTTGCCATTTCCTTCTCCAGGGGATCTTCCTGACCCAGGGATCGAAACCCAGGTCTCCTGCATTCCAGGCAGACGCTTTAACCTCTGAGCCACCAGGGAAGCCCAGATGGAAGGATGGTAAGTTCAAATAGAGAGGGGAGGAATTGGTGGTGGTCATCTTGAAGACAAAGTATCACATACTTCTAGTGTGTCTATCAGATGGCTTTGGAAGAAATTCCCACTTAGTTCTCCATATAGAACATGTGGATATTAGAAACAGAGATATACATTAATCAAAACCAAGTGTTGGTAGAAATGTCTATAATCTGCAAGTTCCTGGTGGGAGCACAACATTTCTCTCTCTCTCTCTACAAGAGGGAAAAATAAGGAAGGGAAGGTTTCCAGTCTTTCACCACAAACTCCCTCTATCCCCCCTTGGGAAGACGAGAGATTGATATGGGAGTGTGTTTAGAAGAAGTAGTTGAACTGTGAAACTGAGCCTCCATTGGCTTTTCTTTTCATTCCCTCCTTTGAGATGGCTGGCCATGCCACTTGGCAAGGACTAAATGACAACCCTGCCTAATTTGGGGCTCAGGCTTTGGGCCCCCACATCTTTGAAATATTCTCCAGCCCAGGGACCAGCAAACCTTGAAAACTGATTTCTCCATTTGTTCACCTCTTGGGGCTTATTTGTAGCCCGAACTCCAACAGTAAGATTCTCAAACACTCATTTCTTCTCAAAACATTTTCTGGGGACAAAGTTTTAGTTGAAGAGCACTCTTTCTTCCTGCTACCATTCATTGGGGATTGATTTTGTGTCAGTCACTGTTCAGGGTTTTAAATTTCTTAGCAGGTTTAATCTTCACAGCAACTCGGTGGAACAAATATTATCTCCCTACTTTTCCAGGCAGGAATCTGAGGCCCAGGGTCACACAGTGGCCATGTGGTGACACCAGGTTGGGAGCCCAGATGGCCGACGTTTGTTTTGAACTGTTCTGCATCATAAACTAGCTTCCTACATGCTTTCACTCACATGTATTTTATGACTGATGATGTTTTCATGTGACTTTTGTTTCAGAAAATTTTTCTATCAAATGGTGATAATAATAATAGTTAATACATATTGTGCCCTTCGTTTGCATCAGGCATGGCACCACAGACTTCCAAGGATGAACTTATCTAATCCTCATAATAATCCTGTGATTGTGTTTAGTCACTCAGTCGCATCCGACTCTTTGTGGCTGCATAACCCGCCAGGCTCCTCTGTCCATGGGGCTTCTCCAGGCAAGAATACTGGAGTGGGTTGCCATGGCTTCCTCCAGGGGATCTTCCCAATCCAGGGATCAAACCCAGGTCTCCTACATTGCAGGCGTATACTTTTACTATCTGAGCCACCAGGGAAGCCCAAGAATACTGGATTGGGTAGTCTATCCCTCCTCCAGGGGATCTTTCCAACCCAGGAATTGAATTGGGGTCTTCTGCATTGCAGGTGGATTCTTTACCAGCTGAGTTACTAGGCAAAGCAGGTTCAAGGTCATTCTGGAGGACACTGGGAAGAATGGTTTCTGGGATACAGGAAAATTCTCTTGTTCCTCAATGTCTTGTTTATTGAAGTCTGATTCTCCTTCATTGAAAGACAGCATAGAAAGAAAGCTTAATATTTATACACACATTGAAAGGTACGGCATTGACTTAACACCTCACTACATGTATCAGGAGTGCAGTCTCAAGAGTAGGTTCCGATGCGGGGGACAGGTGACACGTTCAGGGGCTAGGTTATGCTTCAAGAAAAGGGGGATCACAAAGGGAGAGAAGAAAGTAAGACACAAATGAGGACATGCTGATTTCCCTCCACTCCAAATCTTTCCAGGGAAGGCCTTTTCCTATTACATTCTTACCCAGTAACTCATCCTTTCCCCAGAGTTCTTGAAAGCAGCAGCTACTGAGAAAGTAGCCCATCTGAAAGTATATTTCCTGCTGTTTATCTGTTTCTAGAACTGGCTGAAGTTTACTTTTTGGTACTCCAGAGACCTAGCTTCTTCTTGCCTTCTTCCAGTGTGGTCTATTTAATCTCCTGTCGTGTGGGAAATTATGTTCAAAATCTCCGTGACCCTCTGTCCATAGTAAGTTATGCATGTAGTGACAAGTACATGCCACAAGGCCTTGAGATTATATCTGCAATGTGTTGCTGCCGACTGTTGATCAAGACAGGCTGGAAGAAAAACATTATTTTCAGGTGTGAAAAACCGTCACCTTTATCAAATAATTTTTCTTGCATTTTTCCCAAGACGTTGTAGCCTATTTAAACTTGGGAGGTTAAGTTTGTAGCATTCATTATGACTGAAAATTTAGTTCGCACAATCAGGATGCTCTCTTTATTAGGTGTTACCGCTAAACAATATTAAAATAAACACAATGTGGCTGGCCTTTTGTAAGCTACATGGGATGTTTACGTCCTTGCCTGGTTTCTTAATTGCATTTACTCATCTTTCTAACTGCCAGCGCCACGGCCACCCACAATATTTGCTATTTGGGGGTATGTGGTTTACATTTTATACTGTCCGATGATGGCTCTTGATGGAGGGCCTCCTATCTGAGTGGTTTGTAGTGTGTTGTGGTTTGAATTGGGCTTCCCTGGTGGCTCAGAGGTTAAAGCCTCTGCCTGCAATGTGGGAGACCTGGGTTCAATCCCTGGGTCGGGAAGATCCCCTGGAGAAGGAAATGGCAACCCACTCCAGTATTCTTGCCTGGAGAATCCCATGGACAGAGGAGCCTGGTGGGCTACAATCCACGGAGTCGCAGAGTCGGACACGACTGAGCGGTTTGAATTCTTGGCAGGCAGATTGTCATCAAGCCCAGTTCTTGTCTCTGCATTCTACCTTTAGAAATGGAGGATGAGGGCTCTTTAAAAATGCAATTAAGAATCTCAGGACAGTAGAGGAGAGAGACTGTGGAAACACCAAAGTACACCTCTCAGCTTTTTAAAATCTTGTGGAGGATCATGAAGATAATTACAGGTGAAATGTTCAAACAAAGAAGCCAACTGTGAGATTAAAGACCCTATGCCTGGTTATTTAAAAACAATGAAAAAGGTAAACTTCCTCTTTCACTTTGTTTCAAAACAATTGTAAGAGTTGAGTTGTTTAGATCCAGTTTCAGAAGAACTGCCAAATACTGATCGACATTCTCAGTATCTTTAAGCTTTTTTTTTTTTTTAATGTAAAAGCAGTGTTGCAGGCAGATTTGAGTGCAGGAAAATTCTACATAATCCGATTTCTCTAATACCAATTTTTGCACCTTTATCATCTTTTCCCTATATAGATCAATGTTTTCTTTCATAGTTAACATCATAAAATATATTCTAGTCCCTGAACTTTTATCTTTTAACATTGTATGGGATACATTGTTCCATGTAGCCACGTGTATCAAAATTGGTTACATGCATACATACCTCACTTATTTTTTTACTGTTAAATAATAACTTTAGAATGAATTTTTCATAGGTAAGGTTATTGTTTCAAATTGTATTAATGTTTTAATGATCCTTAATAACTCTTAATAATCCTTAATACTGTTTTCCAAGGAGGTATAGGAATTGTACATGTCATGCCAACAGTATGAAAGTAGTAATTTAATTTCAATGTAACAGTGGATGCTACCAGTGTCATGATATTTTCTACTGTAATGGAGACCCTGAAAAACTTAAATACAAACCCAGTTGATTATCGAGTCAACACCTTGGCATTTATGTTCTTGGGAAGACATGAGCTAAGTAGGAAGAATCAGCTAAGATGACCACTGGACAGTTTGTGCTCACTGGACCCACCAGGTGAGAGGCTTTTCAGAATGGTTCATCATCTCTTCTGGCGAGGGGCCAACCATACCAGCACTACTTCAGGCCTCAGGCCGAGAAGACAGGTACAGCCTTGTCGGTGTCAAGGAAGAACATGGGTAGCAGGAGACCTAAGAGTGAATGAAAATTGAATTATCTGTACTTCTAGGACTTGTCTATTGAGAAACAGCAGCGCTGGCAACCATTTACTACCAACAAGAGGCAGTTCCTAGAGAAGAATATAAAATATGCTCTGCTCAACCCCACAGAACTCAGAGTGTCTCACAATGGCCAATTTATTATTTTTACCCTGTCCAGTGACATGGAAGGATGCATCAGGGAGCTGCTAGCCTCTGCGATGAATAACTTAAGTCAGGCTGCAACATGTGAAATAATTCAGCTGACGAGGATTTATAACACTAGCTAGATTTTTCGCTTTCTTTGGGGTTCATGAAGCATGGTGTTGCGAGATACCACAGGAGTCCCGTGCTGAAGTTACATGTCTATTTCTCTTCTTTATTTTTATTTTTTGGTATTTTCATATTATTTTATTGCTTGGTTCAGGTGTCTTTCTAAGCAGGGTCCAGTCTCCTAGGGGACTCGTCTCTTCTGACTTTGAAAATTAGAACCACAGACAGATCAGACTTCTAAATACTCTGTTTTTATACTCCCTTCTTCACATATCTAGTCCCAGATGGTTTTGACTGCCTGCTGCTGTGTGGACTGTGTTGGGCTGCAATTTATTTTGTTCAATTATTTACATGCACTTGGCCAAATAAGAGGGTGGCAATGTAACACAGGCATACAATTTCAGCCCATCTCATTCCCAGGTCCTATGTCAGTTTGCAGGATGGCTGGTTAGATTTGCAAAGGAAATTCCATCCTCTGTCGGTGGAAAAAACGGCTTTCAGGAGCTACGTGTGGCAGGACTCTTCTCTTTGCAGGTGAGGTCTAGGCAGATTTCATGGTACTGAAGAGAGCCTGAATCTTTTTGCTCCAGGAGACCCAGAGGACTAGACACTGGGTGATCACACATCCTAACCTCTGTACAACCACATGGATGTTAGAGCTGGAAGAGATTTCAGAAAAACAGCTGGTCACACTCTCTACCTTCTTCTGATCCTCATTGTTCACAGGGCCAGTTATTTGCAACATTGCTTTGTGTGTGTGTGTTGTCCTTTGGAAACCATGTTAAAAGCTGTTCTTTCCTAAGTTACCCTGTGGACCTTCCAATTCCTATTTTAAATGGGAAATTTTAACAAGATCCTTCAAACGGTTAAGAAAGGAGAAAAACATTTGCGCAAGTGGAATTTGGAGAGGAGCTATGGTTTTTCTTTGTTGACAAATCCCCTTTTGACCTCTTAACATCGCTGAATCAAGTCCCAGAGTCTTAAGAGGTTATTGCCTGACCACAGGTTAAACATTTTAATATTCACTGATTGGAGGAAAGTATCATGGGTAACTAAAGCCAGATATCCTTGAATGCTGAGGGCATTAGTGGCTCCATAAAATGTAAATGCATCCTTAATTATCTCAAGTCACTGCACGCCCAAGTAGTTCTTTTACAAGAAAAACACAGCTTACTGATAATGAGCACGAAAATTACTAAGAGATTGGTGGGGTAAATCTCTTAAACCTCTTCTCTTGTTTTTTTTTCTTCTCCAAATTTTGATGTGACTTTGCTCATTTGCATGTGCATCCTTTTCTAGATGGTACAGATAAATACAGAGCCTCAAAGGATTTAGGGGGTTGGGATTATAGCAGTTTCTGCCTTGGGGGCTAGCTCTAAAGATGATTATTATCATCATCATGACTTGGATCCATGAAGCTTTGGGGGGGTCTTAAGAAACGCAAGTTATATCCCATAGTTGCAGTGATTTTATTTTTAAATTTATATATTATCTGTTATTTTAGGGCCATGGTGTCCCCAGGAGACAGATATTTTACTGCCATTTTTTCAGTGGGAACACAGGAGAACAAATGACTTCTCTTTGGCCATTCAATTTATAAATGGGAATTGGGGGCTGAACCTCAGGTCTTCCGGCCTTCAGCCCTGGGCTCTCTCTCTTTCAAAAAGCACCCTCATTTCTTCAAATCCAGTAAGGGAAGTGATGGGGATGGCAGAAGGGGCCCTAACGGAGGTCCTGTCCATGTTCCATACGCTGAGGAGGGGTTCCATACACTGAGGGGTCAAGGATCCTCACTGGCATCTGGGGATGTGCCTAGAAGTAAATGTGTTCATTGTGAGGGCAAAGGCTGGACACCACAACTCAATATCAGGCAGAAGAGCAATGTTTCTGACCATCAACAGTGAGGTCTGTTCTCACTTGTCAAATATCCAAGACAGCTCTACCTGTTATAGAAACCATGGTGGCAGAAAGAGACAAGCAGCACTCGGAGATGCAGAAAAACAGGGTTTATTCAGCACCAGTGTGGGCTCAGTGGAGTCACCTCCAGAGGCTGATCGCCCAGCCTTTGTTCTGGGTATCTTTTATACAGGACAGACTTCTGGGTCTTCAGAACTTTCCCGCTAAAGCAGCTCAGATTCCCCCTCCCCAGACAGCTTGCTGCTGCTACTGCTAAGTCACTTCGGTCGTGTCCGCCTTTGTGTGACCCCATAGACGGCAGCCCACCAGGTTCCCCCGTCCCTGGGATTCTCCAGGCAAGAACACTGGAGTGGGTTGCCATTTCCTTCTCCAATGCATGAAAGTGAAAAGTGAAAGTGAAGTCGCTCAGTCGTGCCCGACCCTCAGCGACCCCATGGACTGCAGCCTACCAGGCTCCTCCATCCATGGGATTTTCCAGGCAAGAGTACTGGAGTGGGGTGCCATTGCCTTCTCCGCCCAGACAGCTTAGGTTCCCACCAATGCAATGAGCAAGTAAGATTACAGACGTGGAGGTGGTGGGTGGTGAGCAAAAGCAAGATAAGAGGCAGAAGGCAGAAAGTTGTTATTCTAGATGGGGGTTGGTGTTCTAGCTGGGGGTTTCTACCTCATACCAACACACTAACCCTGACTGGCTGAGACTTCAGCATAACCTACCTGCTTCTTGTAACTGCATCGTAACTGGGGTGACTGCTAGGCTCTTTGCATAAAAGCTGCTATGCAAAATTACACTCCCAGACTTTGCCTGACTTTCAGAATAAAGTTAAGATCTTTAAAAGTTAAGTCTCTGAAATCTGGGGCAGTCCTGCCATGACCGAGATCTGGAAAGGCAGAAGAGACGATCACGTGGGGTCAAGCCCCTCTGTGACTCCACCCTCACCACACACTATGTTGGGCCCTTCTTACTCGCCCTTTGCCTCATCTCTGGCTGCCCCCAACCTAACATGTGCTCCCTCTCACTTGCCCTGAGAGGTGAACCAGTTCCACCATGGCAGGCTGATAAAGCACTGGCTTTATAGGCTTGGGAATCTATGCAATCAAAGCACCCCGAATTTAGAAAAGTTCCACCCTTGATTTAATGCTCTGTTGCTATTTTCTTGAAATTCTTAATAAATTTTGGACATGGAGCCCCACGTTTTCATTTTGCAAAGGGCCCCGGTTATCACAGAGGTCAATCCTGCCAACACCATCAGGTTTCCTGACATCCTGGGTCCCAGAGCTGGGAGGAAGCTTAGAAGCCATTGTCTAGTTCCATCCTTGCAGCTGACAGAGAGAGGGAGGGAGAGCCACCACTGGGGTGACTGGCCTGAGGTTACCTAGGAAGTCAGAGGCAGAGACATAGCTGGGACCATCACTGCTAGCTGAGTGCTCATTCTCTTGTACCGTGATCCTAAAGCCACCTCCCAAGCATGGAAGCAGGTCTTTGTCAGGGTTGGCATGACAGCTGTGGTGTCTCTCTCAGACACCTTTTCCCCTCCTTAGCTTGGGCCACAGAAACAGGGACAGTGACAACAACCTTCTTTCTGCCCTACCAATCAGTACTCCTACATTGCCTACATAAAGCACTTCTTAAAAGCTTGAAGAAAACAACAGATAATGGAGAGCTCTGGCCTAAGACAAGAGTTTCAACCACAGCATCAAAACAAAATTTTGTTTCAGTAAAAAAAAAAGAGATGCCCCAAGGATATGATGATTAGTACGAATTAAATTAGCTGTGCTTGTGAATGATTCGTACCCATACTTGGATAGTCGTACCTGTCAGTGTAACTGACTTTCAGAGAATCTCATTTCGCTGGGATGATGATGTACTTTCTCAAGTAAGAACTGTGCCTGCTACTGAGTATACCCTTGGGAGGGTATCCCGCATGTGATGTCATCTGCTGTGGGAAGAAGAGTGGTTGAGAACCGAGGGAATGCTAGGCATTTACTCCTCTCCGTTCTCCAAGATTTATGCTAAACCAGATCAGGAGAAAGACACCTATTAATGTCTCATCTCTGAAGTTGGATTGTCTACACAAAATCGAAGGCGTACCTCATTTTATTGTGCTTGGGTTTACTGTGTTTTTTACAGATTGAAGGTTTATGGCAACCCTGTATTAAGCAAGTCTACCAATATCATTTTTCCAACAGCATTTGCTCACTTCGTGTCTCTGTGTCATGTTTTGATAATTCTTGCAAAATTTCAAACCCTCCGCCAATAAAAAGATTATGATTCCCTGAAGGCTCAGATGATGGTTAGTGTTTTTTTTAAGCAATAAATTATTTTTAAAGCCTTTATTGAATTAGTTACAATATTGTTTCTGTTTTATGTTTTGGTTTTTTGGCAGTGAGGCATGTGGAATCTTAGCTGTCCAATCAAGGATCAAACCCACACCCCATGCATTAGAAAGGGAAGATGTTTAACAACTGGACCGCTGGGGAACTCCCCTAAAGTATTTTTAAATTAAGGTATATACAGTTTTTTTTAGACAAGTCCATTGCACACTTAACAGACCTACCAGGGGTCCCACCCACCTGGGCCATGGAAGGTAATCAAAGCTTCATCTGCCACTCCTCATGGTTCCCCATTGCTTGCATTACCACCTGAACCATCCCCTCTTTCCCCTCAGTCCATGGAAAAATTGTCTTCCGTGAAACTGGTCCCTGCTGCCAAAAAGACTGGGGACCTCTGGACTACACTATGTAAGGAAAGTGTTAGTCACTCAGTCATGTCCAACTTTGTGACCCCATGGGCTATAGCCCACCAGGCTCCTTTGTCCATGGAATTCTCCAGACAAGAATACTAGAGTGGGTAGCCATTTCCTCCTCCGGGAAATGATCCCAACCCAGGGGTCGAACCTGGGTCTCCTGCATTGCAGGCAGATTCTTTACCATCTGAGCCACCAGGGAAGCCCACACTATAGTATAACTATAACTTTTAAATGTGCTGGGAAACCAAAAAATTCATGTGACTCGCGTTATTGCAATATTCGCTTTATTGCAGTGATCTGGAACTGAACATACCTGCAACATGCCTGATGTATACCTGTTTAATTTTACAGTATTCCAGGTTACTTACTGAGAGCTGATTCAACACACCTACAGCACTACTGAGACATCTTTGCACACTGCATGGCATTGCTTTCAAAAACATTAAGTACGTTCAAGGTCCTTCATATAAGATCCACTCAAACTTGAGACCTATGGTAAAGTTTCTTTCTTTTGGTGAAGTGGCAAACATAGGGGACTGCTTAATCCATTGCATTTCCTTCACTGATTGCTTTGGTTGCTAGGAAGCAAGGATGCTCAGAACTAGATTCTTTTGTTTTCAACTGCTCACTCCTTTATATTATAATAAATGTTTTCCTTCTTGGCTTTTTGTTTTAATAAATTTAAAAGCTACAGAGACATGCAAAGAAGAATATAATAAGCACTTATATTCCCAATTCTTACAATTAACCGCTGTTAATATTTTCTGGTGGGTTTCCCTGGTGGCTCAGCAGTAAAGAATCTGCCTGCCAATGCAGGAGATGTGGGTTCGATTCCTGGGTTGGGAAGATTCCCTGGAGAAGGAAATGGCAACTCACTTTAGTATTCTTGCCTGGGAAATTCAATGGACAGAGGGAGACTGGCAGGCAACAGTCCATGGGGTTGCAAATAGAGTCAGACACGACTTAGTGACTAAACAACAACAACAACAAACAACAATATTTTCTTGTATTTATTTTCAGTAATTATTTTAAAGGACATTACCACTTAGCTAATGTCCCATTCTGTTATATAATAAAGTATACTATACAAAGCTAACGTCCCACCACCCTTGGCCCACTCTCCTTCAGTGTCTCACAGCAAATCACTGAAATAAATCTGTTGTACATTTTGGAGTCCATTTTCTACACTTTTGTGCACAAGTATGTGCATTTGTGGCTTCCCAGGTGGCGCTAGTGGTAAAGAACCTGCCTGCCAATGGAGATAGACATAAACAGATGCGAGTTCAATCCCTGAGTTGGGAAGATCCCCTGGAGGAGGACATGACAATCCACTCCAGTATTCTTGCCTAGAGAATCCCATGGACAGAGAAGCCTGCTGCTGCTGCTAAGTCACTTCAGTTGTGTCCGACTCTGTGTGACCCCATAGACGGCAGGCCACCAGGCTTCCCCATCCCTGGGATTCTCCAGGCAAGAACACTGGAGTGGGTTGCCATTTCCTTCTCCAATGCAGGAAAGTGAAAAGTGAAAGTGAAGTCGCTCAGTCGTGTCCAACCCTCAGCGACCCCATGGATTGCAGCCTACCAGGCTCCTCCGTCCATGGGATTTTCCAGGCAAGAGTACTGGAGTGGGGTGCCATTGCCTTCTCCAACAGAGAAGCCTGGAGGGCTGCAAAGGGTTGGACACAACTGAAGCATCTTAGCAGCAGCAGCATGTGCATTTGTAAAAAACATTTTTATGTGGTTTAAACATTTACACAAATAGTATGCTATACATGGAGTTATGCTTTTTGCATTTAATATTGTCTGAGATCTGATCATGATGCATATAGATTTAGCTCATTCCTTCAACTGTTGTAATCTATCATATGAATATGCCATATTTTATTTATTCCTTTACTCAATAAGGAACATTTGGGTTATTTCTGACATTTTCCCGTTTCAAACAATGATATTATGAACACCCTTTAATATGTTCTTTGCTACACACATACAAGGATTTCTCCAGGGTGTGGATGTGTACACATATATAAATGTACATGTATAATAATTTTTTCCAGAGTATACAGTGATGAGCAAACCAACAAGCAAAGGGGTTTCTGAGTTACTGTCTCTCTTTAAGATGCCATCATATTGCCAATGCCATCACCATTATCAATGCCACCACCATTATCAATGCCATCACCATTATCAATGCCATCAATATTGCCAATGCCATCACCATTATCAATTCCATTACCATCGTCAGTTCTATAACAGCCACGTTTCCTTTGAAACTTAAAAACCACAATAGAAAACTAAGGCCTGTTGTGCTATGTGCTTAGATGCTCAGTCATGCCTGCCTCTTTGAGACCCCATGGACTGTAGCCTGCTGAGCTCCTCTGTCCATAAGATTCTCCCAGTAAGAATACTGGAGTAGGATGCCATTTCCTCCTCCAGTGGGTCTTCCTGATCCAGGGGTTGAACCTACCTCTCTTATGTCTCCTACATTGGCAGGCATATTCTTTACCACTAGTGCCACCTGGGAAGCCATGGATGCCTAGCTAATGTGCCATGGGTACAAGGTAAGATAAATGGAATGGTGTCCAAAATAAGTGTACATATGCCACACTATAAATTGCTGTCACCAAGTTAGAAAGTCTGAGAGAAGAAGCCAGACAACTCTCCTTTTAGGAATTTTTAGGTGCTTCTTCTTTGAAACACCAAGTATTTCTCAGGACTCTACTGCCATGTGAATGCTATTACCCAAATTTTTTCCTAACCATAGCTCAGTTTTTAAGCTATTTTTGAAAGTGACTGTTGCTATATAAAACCATAGTTATAGGAAAATGCAATCTGTTGATCTCTTCATGGTAGAGTCTATATATCATTTACACTTCACTTCTCTGTGGGTGGAAAAGCTTTTTTCATGGTTTATTTAGCAGGAAGTCATTTTGATCAGCAAGATGAGTAATACTTTACAGCTGTTTGCAATTACTGCCTCTGCTCTGCCAGGAGTTTTAACTATTATACAAACTGAAACACCAAATGAGTTGCGGCAAGATGGGAAGAAGAGAAATGCATATTTCATAGGTTCATTCATGTCATGAGAAATTACCCATCACTTGTTTTTTCATTGTAGGTTTCCAAATTCAGAGTCACAGTTAAAGGTAATTTTTAATCACATTTATAATTCTGAAGGTTTTTTTTTTTTAATTAATAAAGTACAATCCATAACACTAGGTTTTCTAGACTATTGGGAAGTTGCCATAGCTTAAATTCTCTATAAGTTTAGTTTAGCAGGAAAGCTAGTTTAGCAGGAAACAAAACAAAACAGTCTTTCATTTGCATATCTACCTCTTTGAAACACTCATTGGGAAAATATAATGACTGAAACATTTCAATTACCAAGTGAATAAAGTGACAAAGACTCTCCCCTTCTTACCTAACATAAAACTGATATAACAAATTTACATCATGGGGAATTTAGGAGCTCTTTGTAAATCGTTAATTAGATTGATGAGTAGCCAGTTTATGGAGCATGAGAGCTAGGAGCTAGAGTAGCCAATTTGTGCAGCATGAGAGCTGGGAGCTAGAGCAAGGGTCCCCAAGCTTTGGGATCTCATGCCTGATGATCTGAGCTGGAGCTGATGTCATAATAATAGAAATAAAGTGTACAATAAATGTAATGTGCTTGACTCATCCTGAAACCATCTCCCTCATACCCGTACTCCTGGTCCATGGAAAAATTCACTTCAAATCCTGACTGTCACTGTCTATTTGTGTGACTTTGGGCAGGTTTCTTAATGTGCAAAGTGTGCATAATAATAATATAATCTATTTCATGGAGTTATTGTGAGAATTAAAAGGAGACTGTCCTGGCTTCCCTAGTGGCTCAGTGGTAAAGAATTCACCTGCCAGTGCAAGAGACATGGGTTTGATCCCTGGTCAGGGAAGACCCCACAAGTTGTGTGGCAACTAAACCTGTGTGCCACAACTATTGAGTCTGTGCTCTAGAGCTGGGAGTCACAACTACTGAAGCCCATGCCCTAAAGGCTATGCTGTACAAGAGAAGCCACCGTAGTGAGAAGCCTGTGCAACACAATTAGAGAGTAGCCCCTGCTCTCCAAAACTAGAGAAAAGCCCACATAGCAACCAAGACCCAGCAGAGCCAAAACAAATGAATAAAATTTTTTTAAAAAGGAGATGATCGATACAGTGTTCGGTGCAGGAAGTTCTCCATCAGTGGTAACAAAGATCTTTCTAGAAATGATTCTTCATGGTTTTAGAGATCATGTTCCTTATTTGCCTCCCTATTGGTCTAACTTGCTAACCTGGGCACATACACAAAAGTTGTCTTAACTAACCACCCTCTTTCCCAAACACAGAAATACATACATAAATTCAGATGAGGGAAAGAGCCCAGGAGAAATGTCTTGGGATTACTGGGATTGTTCTGATTGTCTCTGATTGGGTCACGTGCCTATCCTGAACCAAAGGGCTCCCACTCTCTGATCAGCAAGATCTGGGTCCCATGCCCACCTCTGGGGACAGAGGAAGAATCAGCTTACTTAACTGGTTCACTTGGGCTGAACTCAGGTGGATCTCTAGCAAACTCTGGGTGCTGTTTCCAGGAAAAAAAGGAATAGAATAGAATGACCAAAAAGATCAAATCACCACTCCAGGCATTTTTCTTCCCTGGGCAATTGACCAGAGGGTACATGGGATAAACTGATCTAGATTGTAATGATTTATCGAAAAATGCCATGCCTATTCAAATTGCCTTATTCAAGTTGACAATAATTTATAAAACGAGTATATTCAAAAGTCAGCACTGTAGTGAAAGGGTAATGCAATGTATTATTAATACATATAAATAATTAATAACTAATCTTAGGGATACCCTGCTCTTCGCTTAGCATAAGATCTTAGATGAGAGATGAGCAATTGATCAAAAGGTCAGAGGATCACAGGCATTCTTGTGATGC
Source organism: Bison bison bison (assembly GCF_000754665.1). NCBI lineage: Eukaryota > Metazoa > Chordata > Mammalia > Artiodactyla > Bovidae > Bison > Bison bison. The sequence goes on from NW_011495027.1 coordinate 8,281,918, forward strand.
AGCAAGCTCTGGAGAACTGCTGTGAATATCCCAGGAATTTTCTGCGGGTATCAATAAAGCAAGATTTTGGTTCCCAAACGCTGACCCGAGTTCTAGTTTGGCGAACTTTGTATTTTCTATTCATATTTAGCTTCCAGTATTTTCAAATGGAGGTTAATGCAAGCGGATGACCCTAAAAATAAGAATGGGAAAGATAATTTTCTTACCACATGCCTTGTGACACATATGTAATACGAACACAGGGATGACAATGCCAATAATGTAAGGTTCTCTTAATTTACAGGATTAGAGGAAGAACATGTAAAGAGATCAGGATCTCATGACATATTTAACTTGCTCTGACACAGGTATCACAGGGAACTCAGAAGAATTCAGACCTGACTGACCTGAGCACCTGCCACCTGCCGAGCCCTGTGCCATTTCTTTCCCAAGCATGGTATCATCTCATCCTTGCTAGCGTTCTGGGAGATGGCGGGGCAATCGTCTCCTTCTTCTAAAAATGAGGACACTGAGGTCAGAAAGATCAAGACCACAGAACTTCTTAGTGTTGGGAAATGGACCCCCGTCTTCCAACTCCAACCCTTCCCACTAGATCCCTCTCTTTCCAAGACAAACTGTACTTTAAATCCAGCTTGATTTTTTTCCCAATTATTATAGACAACGAGGTGTTTTGTTTTTTTTTTTTTAATTTTTGAAAAATACAAGCATGGCTTTACTTAAGTGGAGTAAAAATGCCAAGCAGACACCTTTCTCCTTCCCAGGAAGGCAGGGCACAAAGGCAGAGCGACTTCAGAATTTGGTAAACGGCAACTTCTCCAAAGTTGGTGCTTGTGACCAATGTTTGCGACTAGAAACTAAGTATTTTGCCTACTGCTCCACGTTTCAGGAGAGTAAATTAGGAGTTAAGCTAGAAAGAACTGGTAAACAGCTTGGGCACAGGACTTGGACAATCACGCCAAGCAGAAGGAAGAGCGGTGAAGACAGGGACGAGGTGTGGAGCACTTGAGAGGAGGTCAGCCGCCCAGGACTCAGGGTGGGAGGAAGGGTGACAAGGGCCAGGCCACATTCATCTGTGTTAATAAACAAACTTCAACTGAATACATTTTAAAAGCATTGTTGGCTTGAACCAGACAGCATCCAATCCAGCAGACAGATAACTCTGTAATTCCTCAGATAACTCTGAGGAGCTGTACAAAATGAAAGACAGACAGAAGGGAGCAGGAACCAGAAAGTTATTCTAGGAAAAAAAGTAGATTGACTAATGCAAGGTTCCTTTGGAGGACACCAGGGTTCTAGCAGGCAGATTACCTAACTAGTGCTGATCAGGCAATTCCTGATGGTTTAAGATTTCAATTCTAGGGGAGCCAAAACTATAATTCAGTCTAGGGTGGTGATATGGAGCTCAATTTTGGGCTTGTTGTCTTGCTTCTAACACCTAAGAAATTAGAATTCTTATTGCAATTTTTCTCTTAATTTGATCTCTGTCCGAAAGACCGTGATCAACTGGTTTGCAAAATGAGAACTTTGTGTCACCCAACTGAATTTTCCTGGGGAAGAGATTTCCCAGATTTCTAAAAAAGGGGAGTTTGCTCATAAAATAACTGGTCTCCCCTCTACTGTCAGCATCCCTGACACAGAAACACACAAGGGATAACAACATCTAGAATTTTCTGTGCAGGCTGTTTATAGAACAAGGCCATGGAGGTTGTAGGTGGCCTGTTATTCACCTGGGAGGACACCCCAATTCATTCATTCACTCATTTTGCAGGGCTGCCTGGCTCTGCTCGAGCTGCCAGGTGGGGCTGTCATAGCCCCTCCCCCCGATGTCGAGCTGCTTTATAATCACCAAGCAGTGGCACCTCACACTGTCCCATTAGAGAGGCGTGTTCAGCCTGCTTGTTGGGCATGTTGATGCAAGCTTGGAAAGGAAAACATAATTCACTTTTGCCAGTGACAGAAATGTTAACACTTACTTGAAATAGCTGATAATCTGACACAGGAGAGTTAAAGGATTACTGTATTTCATTTGGCTAATAAGAAAAGCTGTTTAAAAGCTACATTAAAAAGACTTAATGTATGGTGACTGAGCATTGCTTTAATGTATTCTGTGTTATCAACTATTAGAATGCTTTCCTTTTCTTATGTTATCATAGATTTCTGCCCTGTTTCTCTGGGAAGAGATAAGAAGAAGCAACATCCATTCACAGAGATTGTCCAAAGACACATTCATTCAGTAAACATTTCTTGAGCACCTACTGTGTTCCCAGTACCATGTGATAGTGGGGAATCAAGGACAAAAAATATGTGGTCCGTGACCTCTACACAGAGGCATGTTTTTGGAAAGGATTGATTTGAGAAGGCTATAGACAAAGGACAAAGGAAAAATGTTCGAGCTTTAGTTGATATCTGAAATATTCTTATTCAACTCTCATTTAATAGATGAGGAAACCAAGGTCTAGAAAGCTACTTGCTGAGAGGATATATGCTAATTAGTGGGAAATCGGACTCCAGGCTCCCAATCTCATGCTTCTCTCACTTTGACGCTAGCGCACTATTTCCTGCAGTCCCATCCTTCCTGTGGTAAGGATGAGTGCTCCACCCTTACAATCTCCCTCATGATGGCATATTTGTTACTCCCCAAGAACTCTACCTTTATCAAGGGGAGCAAACTTGACAGTGATTTCCATGGGCTGCAACCAGTGATCAGACATGCCTGGTGGACCATATTGAGGGAGTTATTATATAGGACTGAACTTTGTAACCATACAGTGCAGTTTAGACTCGAGGGTCCTACTGACCAGATCAGCACACACTCTCAGGGGAAAAGAGGAAGAAAAGAGCCGCCCTCCTCAGTGGTTCTGGATAGCTATGATTTCCAGGCTCCTCTGCCTTCCTTCACTCCCCTCCCCCAACATCTTTCAGTCTGTGGCCCACTTTCTTTGGAGGCCAGCTCTTGGTATCTCTGTGAGACACAAAAATGCTGACGTCTGGAAAGTGTACACACCGGGTAGGAAGGCTTCTGAAGAAGTGCGGCCCTTTAACTTCTGTAACATCACGGTGAACTGGAGAGTGGCGAGACCAGCACCTTCTCATTTTTCTGGTGGGACCATCAGAATAGGTGCAAATAAGGCATAGCTTTAGCCAGAGGTAAGAATTATGATGAAACCCAGGCAGCTGGACTCCCAAGCTGTCCTTTCTCACTGGATTCTCATCCCAGATCCCATACTCTGTATGGTTGCTGATTTACCATGAGTGACAAAATCACTCTTGCAGAAGGAGTTCAGACATACTAATAAGACTTCTTCCCTGTCATTGACAGGAAACTCAACTTTGTTAATTTAGACCTAACAGGGAAAATCCCATTGAATTAGAGGACACTAAAACATAAAGCATAGCTATATTTCAAGGAAGAACAATGAAGTCCAATAGAATAGAGACCATGCCTATTTTGTTCATTACCATACTCCCAGCCACTAGCACATTCCTCATACATAATGACTGCTGAATATTGTCAAATGCATGGAACAGTGAGTCAATGAAAAGTAATGACAACTATTTCTACTCTCAAATGTATATAGTCAGGGCTGGATACATAAACTCTGGGACTAGGGCAAAATTAAAACAAGAGGCCACTGTTAAAACAGCAGGAAAAATGCTGTTAGAAATTTAAAATATAAAGTTTTTTTTTCTCTTGTGCAGTCTTTTTCAGTATGTCATAATGCTTAAAAAAATTTTTTTTTTTTAATTTTTGGCCATGCTGGGTCTTTGCTGCCATGCATGATCTTTCTCTAGTTGTGGTGAGTGGGGGATATGCTCTAGTTGTGGTGCGTGAGCTTCTCCTTGTGTTGTCTTCTCTTGTTTTGGAGTACCAATTCTAGCGCCTTTGGGCTCCAGTAATTGTGGCTCACAGCCTCTAGAGTACTGACTCTAGTTGTGGCACATTGGCTTGGTTTCCTGGTGGCATGTGGAATCTTCCCAGACCAGGGATCAGACCCGTGACCTCTGCTTTGGCAGGTGGATTCTTAACCACTGGACCACCAGGAAAGTCCATAATGCTTTTTATTTGGTATTTAATGTCATTCTGAGAAAATAAAAAAATTAAAATTATTAGCACAAATCTGTTAATGATTATATTGTTCAATGCCCACTTTAAATGCAAATATAAGTGCCTTTACCATGTTTGCAGAATCACCTAGATTACTCAAATTGTATTTCTAGTTTGTACATGTTTATGTATTTTTGTTCTTACTGGAAGAGTGGAAACCCTGCACAAGATTAACTTTTTTTTTCACTTCTTGATATGTGTACATTTCACTAATACTTTCTATCTACAGCTTACTGATAAGCAAGAAAGAACTGAAAGCAAAAGGAATTATGGCTTGCCATCTTTTCCTTTCATTCTATGTCATCATTTTCAGCAGAAGTGATTGGGGAGTAAGAAAAGATATAATAGGGTTTCTGGGTCATTTGTATTTTTCAGAATGCCATTACCTTCTTTCTGAACGTGAAACAAGTTTGGGTTCCACTCAGTCAGAGCTAGAACACACTTCTCATGTGCTTGCTTTGAATCTCACTGAACTCCCACACATCATGGGTCCCCCAGAATTCTGTGCTCATGGGGCATCATGTGTGCCACATGCAAATAGAGTGGTGTAGAAAGGAGAACAAACTCTTTCATTCATGCTTATGCTCCATTGTTTCATCAGACTTGACTTCCAAAACACAAGATCAAAGATAAAATTATCCAGAATTTCAATATAGTGACAGTAGAGGATTAAGCCATGCACAGTGTAACTGCATAGGATCACATGCTTCCGAAGCCAGCTCTGCAAGCTGATGGCCAGGGGCACCAGGTAGAGTTCTAATCCACTCATCCTAATATTCAGCAGAGGCCCATTGGACATTAGCAACAGCCTTTGCCAAAGACTCTAAGAATAATATAGCTTAAGCAACAATGTTTGTACAATATACATTTATTTACTGCCAGTGATGGAACAGAATTGGGCCTTCTCCTGGCTTATTTGTATAAAGTTTTTAATATAACTTTATTTTCTTCATTGTTTGGTTAGTACAAAACTAAGTTCCAAACAACTTGCATAGTTATTATAAATTCCAGATGAGTTGAGTCTGGCTAAATGACATTTTTCTACTTAAGCTGAATCATCTCAACTGTGGGCCTTCAGATTTGAAAAGTTAATGTGGTGATAGGATTTACTTTTGAGGAAAGGAAGGTCTTAATGGAGAATATAAAATTAAGACAAAGGTCAGAAATATTTGTGTAAAAGCTCTTAACTTGGCATTAAAAAAAAAAAACTGCCATAAACACCAAACATAGTCCATCATTTAACCTCCCCCACCACCCCCAAATTAGTAATAATGTGTGGTACATTTATTTTGCCTTTCGACATTTTGCTTGTCTTTTCATGATCTGTCTTACCCAATATTTCGATAGGAGGACTGTCGATTTGCTCTGCTTACTCAAAGGTAACATGCATGCTAACAAGCATTTTTAAGTGATTCTCATCCTCTAGCCAAACGTTCACACTTTTCTCATTTTGCGGCTGGGAGTTCTCTTTTCTGATGTCAGCTCCAGTCTGTGCAGTCGAGTCAGAGTAACTGCCGGAGATGGAAAAGGCACCCGAGAGCCTCAACTGTGCTCTGGCAGGGAGAGGTAGTCAGCATTCGTCTCTCCCCGCCGGGCTTCGGGGTTAGATTGCTCAGGTCTGCACGTGTTAACTTCGCTCCTGGCTTCTTGCAGCCGGTTGCTCCGCCCACCTCCTCAGAGACAGGTAGAGTTCTGAGGCGGGAGCCATTTATCTTTCCCAAGGCTGCAGTGCAAAATCGTGTCCTTCTTCTTTGCCATCTGTTTTAACTCCCTTTTCCATTCCCAAGTCGGACACGACTGAGCAACTTCATTTCACTGCATTTCCGAACCCCGGTTCTCTCTTTTTAAAATTACTCCCAACAGGACTGGCCTCCATTCATGTGTACTGGAACCAAGCTGCTAAAAAGGTGTAGAGGCGTACATTTGTGTACCACTGAATTTTTCTTAAGGGAAATTTGTGATTACTAGGAATAACTGTATTCTCCTCCTTTGTTTGGAAGGAGCATGTGTTTGGATCAAATAAAGTTTCACATTTTAACTCTGCTCCCTTAGTGGCAAAAAGACTGACCTTGGGTAAATGTACACAACCGCTCTGAGCCTGGATTTCCCAATTCCTCCCAAATGGAAATAACAGTATCTACGTTGCAGGTTCCAGGACATGTTGTTGAATTCAAAAGGCAGATTGTGAAAAGCACAAACAGCATGATGTCACATATGTAAATGTGTGTGTATAAAGGGAAGGGTGTGGAAGGATTTTTCGATAGTTTGTTGATAGTAGCTGCCTTTGGGAGACATTTGCTTTTACCCTTTTGTCTTCCTGTAATGTCTGAATTTTTATTATTAATAATTACTATTTTAGCCAAGGAAATAGGAAAAATGTTTCAACCTTAAATATGATTGTATAACTTTGAAAAACTAAATTATATGTATATATATTTACATACATACACACATGGAGACACATATATATGGATGTGTGTATACACTTCTATATCAATACATGTGTGTGTGTGTATATATATATATATATACACCACTTCCCTGGTGGCTCAGACGGTATAGAATTTGCCTGCAAAGTGGATGACCCTGGTTTGATCCCGGGGTCAGGAGAAGGAAATGGCAACCCACCCAGTACTCTTGCCTGGAGAATTCCATGGACTGAGGAGCCTATAGTCCATAGAGTCATAAAGAGTCAAACACAACTGAGCAACTAATACACACACACACACACACACACACATATACCCTGATATAAATAGCTGCAATTTATTTAATTTCTGCTAAATGCCAGGCATTGTTCTATGCTCTTTGTGCTTGTTGTTTAATCCTTACAACATTTTAAAAGGTTTTTAAATGCTATTTCTCTTATCCTAGAAAGATGCCTCATTAATACTGGGTGCCTGGGAAATGCTGGCTTTCCTTCTTCTGTGTGATTGCTTGGGCTTTTTTTTTTTTTTTTTAATTCACCAGATACAGAAGCAATAGTCGCTATGATTTCAGGGCTTTTGGGCACTGAATATTGCATTAAATATTTGGGGGAAGGGTAATGAAATATTCCAGGCAAATATTTCACATATAATTTTAGGGAAAATGGCTTTTCTACTTCAATGTACACTTTAACTTTGATATCTCTCTAAAGATTTAGCTTTCTGTTTTTCTAATGACTGCTCTAGTAGGCTTTGTAACAAGAACAAAATATGAAACTTGCTTAAAACTGACTCACATTATCAATTGTTATCTTTTGCTATATAAATATTAACTAGGTTGTTTTCTTTTTAAAAGAGACAAGGTGGCAAGTACTTAAAACATAACGGAATAGACTGGGGACACAGAAATAATTTACTTTCTTCTAAAATGTGTCTTTTGCACTCTTCTAAGCATTAATTACCTAACTTTCAGACCCTGCAGATCAATAATTATTCATGACTGGGGCCCATCAGCAGCTAGTAAAGTGCTCTGTGCAATTTTCAGGTCACTTTTGTAGTTGGAGGGTTGCCATTCTGTCACATAGAAACCCTTTTCTGCAGAGCGTGAGTGAGTGCTCCTCCACTGTGCTCCACAGGGGAGAGGCAATTCCAAGAAGGGCAGAGAGGGAAATGGAAAAGGGGAGTTTCAACCTTTCTGGATGAGAATGTGCATTTATTCTTTCAAAAAATGGACCTTTGAAAAAAATATTTACAAAGAAAGAAAGTGTGTACAGTGGCTCCCAACTGGGGAAGGCGGCTGAAGGGTTCTGGGTTACGGGGGCAGATGTAATGGGAGGTAAGATTTCCTCTGCCGCTGAAGGGCAGAGCCGACCTAAAATGCCAGTGCAACTTTTACATTTCTCTGACATGCCTATTTCCAACAATCCAAGCACTGAATTGCTCTAAACTTAAAGTGGCTTGCTTTATAAGACAAGGCAAGAGCCCAAAGGGAGATGTCACAATTCTTATGGCTGTTGAATTGTTCTGTATTGATTACATCTAAAAGCTATTTGGCGGCTCTTCCCTTTTGGAGGCCCATATCTGTCCTTCAGTCTCTCACATCCTCAGATGACCCAGTGACCAACAAGACAGAAACTCTCTGGACGTCTTAATTAAACTTCATTGTCATATTATGGCCCTCAGTCAGGGACACCACTGAGGATTCTGACAAGGTGGGGAGATGAGCTGAATGATCTCTATTGCCAAGGTCTCTTACACTTCAGTGGTCTCTGATATTTTGATAAAGATGCAAACCCCCTTCTTTCATATGTGTGATTTAATTAATAAATGTTGATGATGTATATATTTAGGAAAAGAAGGAAATGGCAACCCACTCCAGTACTCTTGCCTGGAGAATCCCATGGAGGGAGGAGCCTGGTGTGCTACAGTCCGTGGGGTCGCAAAGAGTAGGACACGACTGGGCGATTTCACTTTCACTTTCCTCAGAAATACAAAAGAAGCCCAATTTGTATATCTGAATGCACAGAAAAGAACACAGATACACACGCACACGTTGCACCTGAAGTCTTGAAATTGGGGCTTGACAAAGAATTTTCACTTCTATGTTGCAAATGTGAAATCTAATCTACAAATAAATTCTAAATGTGAGGGCTGGCACTGCTTTAGAAACCAACAGACTGGATAAAAAGGTTGTATGGTGGGACCTACAGTTAATTTTTCATCTCTGTTGAGAATTTTCCATTGGCTTTTCACTGTTGTTTCAGGAAGAGGCCAGCTCCAAGTCAGGAGCACAGAGAAGTGGAGACTAAGAGAGAAGGCCACTCAGTAGAATCAAAAGCACAGAGTATTACTTTAAAAATTGCTTTGAGGCATGACATAAATATAGTGAAGTACCTAATCTTAAATGTCAGCTCAATACAATTTCATATGTGTGTACATGCTCAAGGTCCCACCCAATTCAAGACACAGAATATTCTAAGACCCACAGACTTAGACTCTGGCTTTTTCTGACCCTTTGGACTGTAGCCTATCAGGCTCCTCTGTCCATGGGATTCTCCAGGCAAGATTAATGGAGTGGGTAGCCATTTCCTCTTCCAGGGGATCTTCCCCACCCAGGGATCGCACTCCCATCTCCTGTGCCTCCTGCATTGCAGGCATATTCTTTACTGCTGAGCCATCGGGGAAGTCACTGGGATATGGGAAGAAGTATTTATGTCCCTTTTCTAAAGGCTTTGTCCCACCATCTGTAGAATGAGAAGTAATAATAATGTCCATCTAACAGGGTTTTGCCAGTTTTAAATGCTTTGTGTAAAGTATTAACACAGTAGCTTAGATATCAGTAATTATTAACTCAGAAACTCTCTACATTTAATATAAGCAAATGCCTCCTTTTGAGTAGAACATTTAGAACAGAACTTTATCACAGTAATGCAACACCAAGGGAGAGTGTTAAACTGGATTGTTGGGCATGTTTATGAGAGTGAAAAAAGAATTGCATTGGCAGGCCAGTATCGGCCACTCATTTAATCAATTCATTTACTTTTCACAGCCAAAACACAGCCATTAAAAGGGTTTACTTAGATGCTTCCCTCTGTCTATATTGATTCCTTTTCAGTGAAAATATTGATAAGTTTATATAGATCGGGATCTTAAAGTTACTTAATTATTGATTGGAAACAGTTGCTCAGGCTGAGCAGGTGGGTTTTTACTTTGTTTAACAAATAGAAGAAACAAGAGAGTTTCTGTAGGATAAAGCTAGCACCAGAGCCCCTCCTGAGTGGGATAACCCTTGTCAGCTCTAAGCCTCAGCCTTGCGAGCTGCGGCATCTGTATCCCAAGGTGATTGTCCACATGCTCGATGTTTATCAGCGACTGAGAGTAAATTACAGAAAGCAGTACCACCTAGAGTGATTAGACGCTGGGCTAGGCTGAAAAATGAATATGGATTTGAAGTCATTTTTTTGAGTGTGCTTTTTGAGCTATTTCTTACCTCTGTCCGTCCAGAAGCAATCCAGCAGTGCCTACCAGTACCTGAGGTGCCCTGGAGGACACAAAAATCCATAAGATACAGCCCCTGACTTCAAGGAGTTGAAAAATTGCTTAAGAGTATGAGGTGAGCTTATAAGTCATCATAATAAAAGGTAGGGAAAGGTTGAAAATACTATTACAATGTAGTGTTACAGATGTTCAAAAAAGGAAAAATTTTATTAAGTCAAGAAGAAAAAAGTCTTCCTGGAAAAGCTTCATTAGTTCATTGGATGTGTGTGTAAAATCAAACTAAATATCATACTTTGTTTGCATATGGCCCTTCTCCATGGTCCTTTTCAGGCCCAAATGTTCACACTTTAATGCTACCTGCCTGATTGTTGTAGGTTTCTTGAGTTGCAGATGGCTGCTGGAATTCATTTCCTCAAAGTTCCTGTGGCCTAGTGTGCAGAAGTCTGGTGCCATGGGGAAGATGAAAGGGCGTAACAGTTACACTTTGGTTGTGAGACACAGAAACCCCAAAGTAATGGCTTAAGCAGGAGGGAGGTTTATTTCCTCTTAGGTAAACAGTCAGGAGATAATCCATCTAAGCCTGAACTTGTGACTCTTTGTGTCAAGCTACTCCACTGTCTTCAACACATGGCTTTCTTCTCATGGTCTAATACGGCTGCTTAAGCCTCCAGGATCATAACTGCATTCTAGAGGGAGGAGAAAGATGAAGAGAAGAAATGGAACACAGGCCTTCCCTTTAAGGATATTTCCTAGAGGTTGCCTATGCAACTCCTAGGCTTCCCAGGTGGCGCTAGTGGTAAAGAACTCGCCCGCCTATACAGGAAACATAACAGGCGGGGGTTTGATCCCTGGGTCAGGAAAATCCCCTGGAGGAAGGCATGGCAACCCACTCCAGTATTCTTGCCTGGAGAATCCCATGGACTGAGGAGCCTGGTGAGCTACAGTCCATGGGGTCGCAAAGAGGACATAACTGAAGCGACTAAGCAGGCACTCATGCATGTAATTTCTGTTTCTCTCACATGGGCAGAACTTAGGCATATGGCCACATGTCTAGCTAAAAGACAGGCTTGGAAATCTTGTCTTTATTCTAGCACTTAAGCACTCAGCTAAAAACCAGGGGTTTTACCACTAAACAGAAAGCAGGGAAGAGATATGGGGAGAGATACCAGCCTCTATCATGGAGGTTACTGCAAACATGTATGCATCCCTGAGCTGGCAGGATGTACCAGTGCTATGATGGAGGCCTGATCCAATGCTATGGGAGGATGGGGGAGAGGGATCTAGGGGGCTTAGGGAGGAGATCCTAAAGGAGCTGGCATTCTGCTCCTTTGGATACAGGCTCCTTTGGATACAGGGAAATTGGATACAGGCCTTTCTGAGTAGAGGGGATGGCTTTAAATAAAATCAAGGAAACATAGAAGTTCCTTTTTGGTTAAGGAAAGACAGGTGGTCCACTGTTGCTGTTTTCAAAATATCAGGGGTCAGCCAAGGCTGAGGGCCAGGGAAGTAGTAGAAGAAAAGGCTGGACGTGTATATTGGAGCCAAATCTCATAGTCTTGATCATCAGTTAAAAAATTTAAGCTGATTCTGTACTGCATGTAGCAGAAACCTCTAATTGCCTTTCGGTGTACTTACTTCTCATCCTAAAAATGACTGCATTATGGCAGACACTTCATATTCAGCTATTGTTGCCCTTGGCCTCTGCTGACCTCGATCATGTTTCATGGTGTTCTTCAACTTGATCCTGAGCCTCATTATTCGTTTTCATTCAGAGCAATCATTACTGAATATTTGAATTTAAAATGAGAGATAAAACCTGTTTTCCACCTTAATGACATGATCTTCTTGGTTGTTTCCTGCTATAAAATGTCTATAATCATACCTCTCTAAGAGGAATGCTTTCTGACTCAGTTTCAGCTGATGATGCAGGAGTAGAGGCTGAGTACAAAGCAATAAGTACCACATAAAGCTTTTATGCCAAAGCAAGAAGCTAAACCATGTATGCAGCCTTCCAGAAAATAGTTCACGAACCTTAGCTCATTGCTCACCTTGAAGGGCTGACATGCAAAAGACCAGGAAAAAGCCTGTCTGAAGAAAGTGTTGGAATGCTGGAGTGTTGGGCACCACTTGGAAGCCTTCCATATGCCCCTGGTATTTGTGGGGGCAGTGGACCACTCAGTGGTAAACCAATCCACTAAATATGTTTAAAGAAGCTACAGGGATAAGTGGTTTTCTGCTCTGATCTGAAAGCGTCCGGCCTATTCAATGTAATGCTTCCGGTTCTCTGATATTTTTTCATTCATTTTGTTTATTTTCAGTTTCTTCCCTGTCCCCAACAGCCATGATGGCAGAGATTTTGTATGTTTCACACAACATGTGAAAACACAGTATAGTAAGTATTCAATAAGTATTTGTTGAATGAATGAGAGAAATGCATACACAATCATCATTACAATGTAATTCAGTTTTGAGAATCATATCTGGGCGATGGCAAATATAGATGTTTGGGGTACAACTGAGTCCTATTTAAATTGACTTCAAGTGGAAGGTGTCTTTAAGAAGGCAGAAGGAGCTAAGAAAGCAGAAGGAGCTAAGAGGACAGAAGGAGCTGTGACGAGTGGGAGCCCATATTTAGGGAGGCTTCTTGCCCCCAGTAGAGCATTTGCATGAGGTTAGAAGTCAAGAGTAATCCATGGGTGCTGTCAAGTGTAAAACAGAATAGCTTGGTTTTTCATTTTTGCCAATCTGTGAGGCTTTTAATACGACATCACAACTACAGTTATTTTCAGAGCTTGACCAGACTTAAAGGCTCTGAAGATGTTTGAGACTATTTTGTATAGCTTTTCTTGAGCTTCCCAAGTAAAGATAGTTTCACATACTTTCATCAAAGGTACATGGCTAGAACACACCCAGACTGAGTGGTGGGAGGCCTCTAGTTACATATTTCCTTAGCACAACCAAAGTAGAGAGTCTTTAAAGATTTTTAGTATTACAAATATCAGATATGCAATGTTTGAATAGCAGTGGAATTAAACAGTGAACAAATGCATTTCAGCCCCAGGCTGTTATTACTGTTTTCTAAAAATGTTAAGACTAAAACAGCACCACTTGGCATAAGCAACAGAGTGATTCCCTCCTAAACTTTTGTTTCAGGTCCCAGGGGTTAATAGTAATCATTTAGCCTGATAGATCCCTACTATCTTTTCATCATTTAAGTTATTTTTAACAGCTTTCTTGAGCTTACTGATATACAGTACAGTAGGCATCACACAAAGTGTATAATCTGATAAGCTTTGACATCACCAGCATCAAGATGGTGAGCAAGCTCATCATCCCCAAATGTTTACCTGTTTTCCTCTCTGCTTCCGCCCTCTCTCTCCTCTTTGTGTTACCTGATCCCCCAGGCAACGACTGACCTGCTTTCTGTCTCTGTAGATTAGTTTGTATTTTCTAGAATTTTATATTAATGAAATTATACTGAATGTACTCTTTTGTATCTGGATTCTTCCACTCAGTATAATTATGTAGAGATTTATATATATGTTATGTATGTCAACAGTTCATTCCTCTATACTACTGGGTTAGCATTCCATTATATAGATATATTTCATCATTTTTCCATTCAACTATTGATAGACATCTGGGGTGCAACCAGTTTTTTTGACTACTGCAAAAGAAGTTGCTATATACATTTGCATATGAGCGTGTGGACATATCATTGTGTTTCTCTTAGGTACATATCTAGGAGCATAATGAATGGCTCATATGGTAGATGTATGCTTAAATTTTAAGAAACTGTCAATCTGTTTTCCAAAGTGGTTGTACTATTTCATATTCTCACTACCAAGATATGAAGAAAGTTTCAGTTCCTCCACATTTCTCACCAACTCTTTTTATTTTCAGTCATCCTAATAGAGATGTGTAGTAGTATAAATATCTCACTGTGGTTTTCAGTTTCTCTTCCCTAGTGACTAAAGATATTGAACATCTTTTCATGTGCTCATTTGCAAACCATGTATGTTTGAAGAAGTGAAGTTATTTGTCCAAATCTTTTGCCTATTTATGTTTTTTTATTGAATTACTTATATTCTATAGGTAAGTCTTCTATTAAATATATGATTTACAGACATTTTCTCCCAGCCTTTGACTTGTTTTCTCACTTTTTTAGCAGGATCTTTTGAAGAGCAGAAGTTTGCAGTAAATTTAACTTCCTATTTGTCAATTTGCTGTTTTATGGATCATGCTTTTATTGTATTCTTTTTTTGGGGAATTACAATTTTATATATATTAGGCTGCTTGAAGTTGTCCTACAGTTTGCTGATTTTTTAAACCTTTTTTTCTATGAATGTTTCCCTATGGCTAGTAATAATTGGCATATCTTCAAGTTCACTAATCTTAAAAAATTAAGCTTAATTTTAAAATTTCAATTAGTGTGTTTTTTCACTTCAGACATTGTAGCTTTCATCTCCTGAAGTTCAATTTTGACTATGTATGTGTATGTAGCAAGGAAGGTTGGGATGGATGGCCTGAAGAAAAAGGATATCTAAAATGGTAAGACACAAACTTGAGATATTTAAGAATCATCTGGAGAATCCATTAAATTGTAAACTTGTAGGGACTGTAGACTTCTATGGACTGCTCACAGAGTTATCTTAATAGAGAGAGCTGGAGGTGGCCCAGGAATCTGCATTTAGTAGGAATCTCAAATAATTCTGTTGCCAGAGAGCCATAGCCCATGTGGGAACACTGATCTTGACCTAACACTAGGTCAGGTGCCATGAAAATACATATGAGAAAAAAGGTTTTGTGATCTAAACTGACAATTTTTGGCACAAATGTCAGTTTGTACTTGGGAGTGTTTCTGATCCATTTCTACTAAATAAACAAGTGAAAAAATGGATGCCTGGATGAAAATGAATGAACTGATGTAAATCTCGTTTTCTGTGTTCATAAACTGATGAGACATTTATAATAACCATATTAACTATTGATCTATATATAATTAGTACCATCATCCATTATATTGGCTTTCTAAGAACATATTAACTTAGGACCTAGTAATCTATTTATACTATAAAACAACTTAGCAAATCCTTTGCAAAATAGTATAAGTGCAAATTCTAATCCAATACCAGGAACATACTCATAGATTTGGGGTTAGGAATGTAGGAAATATTGAAGCTTCCCTGGGTCTATGAGTGTCTGAATAATAAAAGAAAACCAGATGTAATCATATGATATATCCTTATGATATGTCTTATTTCCTTAAGCATTTATTTTTGATGTATGACAAATAATATGGGCTTCTCAGATGGCTCAGGGTTAAGAATCCACTTGCCAATGAAAGAGACACAGGAGACACCGATTCTATTCCCTAGGTTGGGAGGATCCCTGGAGGAGGAAACGGCAACCCACTCAGGTATTCTTGCTTGAAAAATCCCATGGACAGAGGAGCCTGGCAGGCTACAGTCCGTGGGGTCCCAGTCAGACACGACTGAGCACGCAAGCACACAACCAATAATACACAATTGACACAGTATAAATATGTTAAGGACGTTCACTTTACATTGACCATTCGATGTATCATGGCAAATAAAATCTGAGCAGAGAAACATTTCTTGGTTACAGATAGATTTTATTTCCTTCCACAGCTTGGAATAGTCAATAAATTAATAATTAATTTAGTCCTACAAAAAATTCTTTCATTATCAAATCTGTTTCACTAAGAGACTATTCTGTCTCTGACAGTTCATTTGAGGCTGTCAGTACATGAGAGCATGGGTTTGAATTTCATAAGTGAATCTCATAAAAGAGCTTTAAATTAACTCAGTACTGTAGAGACAATGGATTTTAAATTAATGAATGTTTAATTTTTTTTTTTTTTTTACCATTGAGATGCCTAAGCAAAACTCTTATTTAGAAATATGATAGCTGCCTCTCTCAGGTGATGAAATTAAGAACTTTTAAATCTATAGCTACCCCTCTCACACATAGACACAGGCACACACATCACTGACAGTGTGTCATTGGCTAAAATACAGTGATTAAACATGGTTCAAGCCAAAGCAATGGGCTTCCAGGCTGGCTCAGGGGTAAAGAGCCAGCCTGCCAATGCAAGAGACCTGGGTTCCATCCCTGGTTTGGGAAGATCTCCAGGAGAAGGAAATGGCAACCACACCAATATTCTTGCCGGGGAAACCCCATGGACAGAGGAGCCTGGCTGGCTACAGTCCATAGTGTTGCAAAAACATCAGACACTACTTAGCAACTAAACAGCAACAACAAGCAAAGCAGGCCATCCATCCATCTGGAATACCTGCCAAATTTCTAAGGAAGAGCTTCTCCATTGACCATAAAGAATATTCTGGTCCTTGCTTTCAATCCTGAACCAATGAGTCATTTTCAAGACCCAGAAAAGGGAGACAAAGAAAGCTATGGGGAGGCTTAATTCCTAATGAATGTCCTTATCACTTTTCTCCACCAACATTCTCTCCTTGTGATACATCTGTCAAACTGGGTTAGTGGATAACATCTCCTTAAGTACATGCTTTAGCTAAGGCTTCCTCTATTTTTGATTCCTTCCAAACTCCATTTATATGCTAACCCACTCCAGTGTTCTTGCCTGGCGAATCCTAGGGATGGGGGAGCCTGGTGGGCTGCCATCTATGGGGTCGCACAGAGTCGGACACAACTGAATTGACTTAGCAGCAGCAGCTGCTAGAAGTTTTGTTCAATCTTATTTCTTTAACTTCCTCAGTTCAGTTCAGTTCAGTCGCTCAGTCATGTCCGACTCTTTGCGACCCCATGAATTGCAGCACGCCAGGCCTCCCTGTCCATCACCAATTCTCAGAGTTCACTCAGACTCACGTCCATCGAGTTGGTGATGCCATCCAGCCATCTCATCCTCTGTTGCCCCCTTCTCCTCCTGCCCCCAATCCCTCCCAGCATCAAAGTCTTTTCCAATGAGTCAACTCTTCACATGAGGTGGCCAAAGTACTGGAGTTTCAGCTTTAGCATCATTCCTTCCAAAGCAATCCCAGGGCTGATCTCCTTCAGAATGGACTGGTTGGATCTCCTTTCAGTCCAAGGGACTCTCAAGAGTCTTCTCCAACACCACAGTTCAAAAACATCAATTCTTCAGCGCTCAGCTTTCTTCACAGTCCAACTCTCACATCCATACATAACCACAGGAAAAACCATAGCCTTGACTAGACGGACCTTTGTTGGCAAAGTAATGTCTCTGCTTTTGAATATGCTATCTTGGTTGGT
>NW_011495027.1:8299382-8301372 GCF_000754665.1 Bison bison bison
TGATATTTCTCCCGGCAATCTTGATTCCAGCTTGTGTTTCTTCCAGCCCAGCGTTTCTCATGATGTACTCTGCATATAAGTTGAATAAGCAGGGTGAAAATATACAGCCTTGACTTACTCCTTTTTCTATTTGGAACCAGTCTGTTGTTCCATGTCCAGTTCTAACTGTTGCTTCCTGACCTGCATATAGGTTTCTCAATAGGCAGGTCAGGTGATCTGGTATTCCTATCTCTTTCAGAATTTTCCAGTTTGTGGTGATCCACACAGTCAAAGACTTTGGCATAGTCAATAAAGCAGAAATAGATGTTTCTCTGGAACTCTCTTGCTTTTTTGATGATCCAGAGGATGTTGGCAATTTGATCTCTGGTTCCTCTGTCTTTTCTAAAACCAGCTTGAGCATCTGTAAGTTCTTGGTTCATGTACTGTTGAAGCCTGGCTTGGAGAATTTTGAGCATTATTTTAATAGCATGTTAGATGAGTGTAATTGTGTGGTAGTTTTGCATTCCAGTCCCCTATGATGAAAAGGGCATCTTTTTTGGGTGTTAGTTCTGAAAGGTCTTAGAGGTCTTCATAGAACTGTTCAACTTCAGCTTCTTCAGCGTTACTGGTCGGGGCATAGACTTGGATCACTGTGGTATTGAATGGTTTGCCTTGGAAATGAACAGAGATCATTCTGTTGTTTTTGAGATTCTGTCCACGTACTGCTTTTTGGACTCTTTTGTTGGCCACGATGGCTACCCCGTTTCTTCTAATGGATTCTTGCCCATAGTAGTAGATAGGATGGTCATCTGAGTTAAATTCACCCATTCCCATCTATTTTAGGTTGCTGATTCCTAAAATGTCAACATTCACTCTTGCCATCTCCTGTTCGACCACTTCCAATTTGCCTTGATTCATAGACCTAACATTCCAGGTCCCTATGCAATATTGCTCTTTACAGCATCAGACCTTGCTTCCATTACCAGTCACATCCACAACTGGATGTTGTTTTTGCTTTGGTTCCATCTCTTCATTCTTTCTGGGGTTATTTCTCCACTGATCTCCAATAGCATGTTGGGCACCTACCGACCTGGGGAGTTCATCTTTCAGTGTCCTATCTTTTTGCCTTTTCATATTGTTCATGGGGTTCTCAAGGCAAGAATACTTAAGTGGTTTGCCATTCTCTTCTCCAGTGGACCGCATTCTGTCAGAACTCTCCACCTTGACCTGTCTGTCTTGGGTGGCTCTACCTGGCATGGCTCAGTTTCATTAAGTTAGACAAGGCTGTGGTCTATGTGATTAGGCTGTGTGGTTTCTGTCTGTCTGTCCTCTGATCCCCTCTCTCAGCACCGGCCATCTTACTGGGGCTTCTCTGTCCATGGTTGAGAACAATTCTTTTAGGTCTACATTAGAGAGGCAAGTTCAGGTAACACTCCTTACTGTTTCCTTTCAATTGTGCCCTAAATTGCATTTTCTCATTTGTAATAGAGCCAGCACCATCTGCATGAAATAAGTTAAAAGCAGATTAC
Organism: Bison bison bison; assembly: GCF_000754665.1. NCBI lineage: Eukaryota > Metazoa > Chordata > Mammalia > Artiodactyla > Bovidae > Bison > Bison bison. The sequence continues at coordinate 8,300,891 of NW_011495027.1, forward strand.
ATATATATATATATCACATAATACACATAGTATATATATATGTATATATTAATATACACACATACATGTGTGTGTGTAGGGACTTCCCTGGTGGTCCTGTGACTGGGACTTTTGCTGTCAATGAAGAAGGCCTGGGTTTGATCCCTGGTTGGAGAACTGGATCCCATATGCTGCAACTAAGAGTTTGCGTGCCACAACTAAAGATCCTGCATGCCTCAGATGAAAATCCTTCATGTCACAGCTAAAGATCCTGCATGCTACAACTAAGACCTGGCACAGCCAAATAAATAAATAAATATTAAATATATATATATTTGTATATATGCAGTAAAAATGAAAGTGAAGTCGCTCAGTTGTGTCCGACTCTTTGGGACCCCGTGGACTGTGGCCTACCAGGCTCCTCCATCCATGATATTCTCCAGGCAAGAATATTGGAGTGGGTTGCCATTTCCTTCTCCAGGGGATCTTCCCAACCCAGGGAT
>NW_011495027.1:8301472-8301682 GCF_000754665.1 Bison bison bison
AACGAAGATCATGGCATCTGGTCCCATCACTTCATGGGAAATAGATGGGGAAACAATGGAAACAGTGTCCGACTTTATTTTTTGGGGCTCCAAAATCATTGCAGATGGTGATTGCAGCCATGAAATTAAAAGATGCTTACTTATGACTAACCTAGAGAGCATATTCAAAAGCAGAGACATTACTTTGCCAACAAAGGTCCGTCTAGTCAA
>NW_011495027.1:8301782-8334991 GCF_000754665.1 Bison bison bison
TATATATATATATATATATATATATATATAGTATATAGTAGAGAGAGAGAGAGAGAGAGAGAGAGAGAGAGAGAGGCATATTTTCAAAGGTTTATCACAGTGAGGAAATGAGAAGCAAGAGGAGCAAGTGCAGCTATGCACACATATGTAACTCCAGGGAATGCTGAGAACTGTGGTGAACTGAGAGCTGTACACTACTCATGACACCATCTCCTGCTTTCCTCTTATTGTTGCCATGTGAGAATTTGAGCTCAATGTTGCTGAACATTCTAATTTTTCAGGAGAAACCACAAGATCCTTGTCTGTGTACATGATATATATGAAATGTTTCTACCTTTAAATGTAGATTTGTGATTTATCAGAATAGAGTAAACCTCACATTTGTGGGTTACATGTGGGCTTTAGGCTTCCATACTGCAACCTCTGACTTCCACCTGGCACATAATTATTACTTATTAAATGTTAGTTCTCTAATCATCCCCTATACTTGGAGGCACAAGGTTACCCACTTGGTTTGGGCCCCAGCAGCTTCCCTGGTAATCTCAGAGTTCCTTAAGATGCCTAGGAAAACTTAACTCAATGTTCCTGGATTCTACCTGCATTCCCATGGCCTCTTTGGTGTAGAGAAATAGTTCTTTACTGAAGCTCAGTCAGTGTTTAATTGATCTTTAGATCACTCAATACGCATACCCTTTAGGTACTGCCTAAGGAAAGATTAATTTTCAGCCCCAGGAAAGATTTTAAATGGGAAATTCCAGGCCATGCTAATGTGACTGAGGCTTTACCTTAGAAGTAGCAAATCTGGAGAATTAAAAATGAACCCATTTTGGCAAAACAGCACAGTGGTGCTATTTCTAAATAGCTGATTCTTTTTTTAGCTACAGGGAAGAAATCCAAGTGTATTCTATAAGATTGAACGACACAAATAGAGAGTTCGAGTAGAAAGTTGAGGGCAGCAGTGAAGAGGACTATGCGCAGCACGAAAAGGAATGAAGACGCCAAGCTGCAAAGGAAAGCATATAGTTAAGCAAGACGGACTACAATTAGGGGAAACAAGCAGAAAGGGGACGAAAAGAAATGGTAAGTGAGTCAGTACCTGTTGCTGTGTAACAAGCCTGATGCTGGGCGCTTGACTTCTACTCCTGCTGATGCTCCCGACCAGCTGCAAGGAGGGGCCAAAAGGTGAAGCCACTTGTTTGTGGTCACACAGCTAGCAGGTGGCAGAGCTGAGAGAGTTCAAGTACAAAAGTATTGACGTCAGAGCAAAATGGGGCTCTCCAATTGGGCTTGAGAGTGATTCTTAACCTGGGAACAGCCCCTTAGCTCCTTCCCACTACCCAGAAATTATAGGCAAAATGTTGTATTTATGAGCGCCATCATTGTTCTTGGAGAAGGATCTCCAGTTTCAGATAAAATCAGATTAAAAAAAAAAAGATTGAGATCTTCTGCCTTAAAGATTTGTGGAGTTTAGTCTAGGAGACTCTCTCCATAGTTCTGTAGAAGTACAGAAAAACAGACTCCAGATACCCAGAAATTTAAAGGAACTGTTTCTCACTCACAAGTACTTCCCAAAGTCTAAGTCATGACAAGTTAACAGCAAAGTTTTACACTACGTTCATGAAGTGTATTTATCTTTTTAGCCCAATACATGAAGTGAGAAGCCACAAAGACGATTGAGTTGGTGTGGATAGGAGTGAAGAGATGTAGGCTCTTGTGTAATCCATAAATTCCTGGAGTTATGGTTGGATAATACAACTTGCTTCCATTGCCTTATCTTTTAATTGCTTTTGTGAATGCTAACAACTGGTCTACCTAACTCAAGGCAAAATAGAGTGGTAGATTTGAGTGAGAAATGCCTTTCTTAAATATCTGTCCTGACCACTTTATTTATTGAATAAAAGAATTGAGTCACTTCCTCGAGCCACTGAGACCAAAACCTAGGTTAGGAAATATGTACAATGCCATTTCCATTGTACCATGCTCTGTCCCATGTCAACACTAGAAAGATGCTTAAGTGAAATGGATTTCAGCCTCATTCATTCATGCAATCAGTCATCAAGCCCCCTTTATTGAAGGTGCTTGAGCTCCTTTGTCCCAGGAAAACTGAAAGGCATTTAATGCACATCTACCATGTGTCAAAACTCTTTTAATTGAAATTTTGAAACAACTTGGGTTGTTCAAGTGGCCACTATCCTCTACCTCAAAGAGGCTTCTAATGTCATTAACTGAGTACCTACTGAATGCAGAAGCACAAAGGGGTGGGAAGAAAGACTTTTTAAAAACATGTAACTCATAGTGACTGCCCATATGTTGTATAAAATTAACAATGGAAAGAATGATATGTAGGAGGATACATCGCATGACCATGTATCTGTGGCCTAACCATAATGGAGTTAGACCAAACAACACACTGCATGCATGCTCAGTCGCTCAGTCATGTCAGGCTCTTTGAGACCCCATGAACTGCAACCCGCCAGGCTCCTCTGTCCATAGAATTTTCCCAGCAAGAATACTGGAGTGAGTTGCCATTTCCTTCTCCAGGGAAACTTCCCAACCCAGGGACTGGACCCACATCTCCTGCAGCTCCTGAATTGGCAGCAGATTCTTTACCACTGAGCCACCTGGGAAGCCCAAACAACACATTAGAACTTCTCTAAAAATCAACCTTAAGAAAAGAACTCCATGAAACTCTGGTCTGTGTTGAAGATCATTCTTGAAGTCAGCTTCTAAATTCTGTAAGCGGTGAACTCTAAGAGCATTTTGCATGCCTCAGGATGGTATTTAAAAAGAATCCTATCTTGTTCTCCATTCCCAAAATATGATAGGCAACTTTTACCCTGTTATTAGCACAAGATTTTAAAATGTCCTACCCTGCATCAGAATGAACCAGAAGTCTGCTTACTTCTAATTTTGTGCATGCTCAGCCTCTGTTGCTTCAGTTCTCTCTATTAAGGTCCAGGTCAGTGTCCTTCCCTAGATTTTTAGCTTCCCTGAGGATAGGAACTCTGTCTTACCCATCTTGGTATCTGCAGCACCTTACACAGTGCCTGGAATATGGGGAGGCTCCATACCTCCTTAGTAAACTGAACTGAATTGTAAATGCTGAAGAAACAGCAGAGTAAGGGAGGAAAAAGTCTAGAAAAGATAAGATTATTTATCAATAGAGATACTGAGATGTACGGAGACAAAATACTATCCAAAATTGCCTGGTATTAGAACAAATAAAATGCTCAAGTCTATAAAACTAAGTCTCTGCACTTAGATGGCAATGTTTCTAATCAACACAGAAAATCACACATCTGATTTTAGGGTAAAAAGTCTGCCTTTTGAGTTTTTAAATAAGAACGAATATAAATACAGAATACACAATGACAAAGAAAATGAGACAAAATAATTGATGAACACAGTATCCTACCATAATAATCAACAATGTGTCAATTTCAACTCTCAATGACAGTCCGATCAATGAATCTGTCTTGGCAGATAATTACTTGCTATATCTTAGTCCATAATGTGATCAATAAAGTCAAATGTCCAGTTTAATATTTTACATTTAATGATTACACAATAACAGTCAGCATAATACATGTTGAGGGAGATTAATGGAAGGATTAGACATGGTGCCAATACTTTTTTTCCTTTTAATTAGTGAAACCCTAATCAGGAGTTCAAAATATGCTGAATTGAAGCCTTTCTTTCTTAACACTCTGCTAAACAGCTGAAATTATGTTCAGAGATTTGGTTATTGAATTTCTAATTATCTAGCAATTCAAATGATTCATGAAATTATTTGAGGCTTGTCCATCCATCTAGTTGGTGAACTGGCTCGGTGAACCCAATTGGCTGTGCCTTTTCATTAGGAGACAGCGTTCATCTCCCCCTAACCCAGGAGGAAAAGGAGCCTTATGCCAGGCCTCTGGCCTGGCTGTACTATTGACCAGGTGGCGATGTTCCCAGGGGAATTGTGGGCTGACCTTTCTTGTGGTCAGGTTCCTCTGAGCCCTGCTTGCCCTTGCTCACTTGTCATGAACTTGGCTTCACTAAAAATTCACCACAAATCAATTTTGTCAGTTTCCATTATTTTATTGTTCACCAGGGAGTAGCCCAGACAGGCACTGAATAATTCATGATGGCGGTGGTGTTGATCCTATTTTCTGGGTAAGAAAAATCTAAAGCTCCAGAAGGCCTCAGTCAGTGAGTCAATCCCAAGGCATTGGTGTGCCTGCTTAGCACATGCTATGGGGTAGGGTAAGTTTAAATGGCCTGTGCTACTAAGAAACCAACCTTTCTCACTGGTAACTATGTGAGCCATTTACATATCAGTTGGCGTCAAAGAGGAGAGTTGCAAGATTTTAATTTAAGGTAAAAAGTATATGCTGCTGCTAAGTCACTTCAGTCGTGTCCGACTCTGTGCGACCCCATAGACGGCAGCCCACCAGGCTCCCCCGTCCCTGGGATTCTCAAGGCAAGAACACTGGAGTGGGTTGCCATTTCCTTCTCCAGTGCATGAAAGTGAAAAGTGAAAGAGAAGTAGCTCAGTCGTGTCCAACTCTAGCGACTCCATGGACTGCAGCCCACCAGGCTCCTCCATCCATGGGATTTTCCAGGCAAGCGTACTGGAGTGGGGTGCCATTGCCTTCTCAGACTAATCATAGGGAAAATGCAAATCAAAACCACAATGCATATCACCTCACATCTGTTACAATGTCTGCAACAACAAAATAAAAGGTAACAAGTGTTGGCAAGCATGTGGAAGAAGGGGAATCCTTGTACACTGCTGGTGGGAATGTAAAGTGGTGGAGCCACCAGGAAAAACAGTATGGAGGTTCCTCAAAAACTAAAAATAGAACTACCATAATCTCTCTTCTGAGTATACACCCAAAGCAAATGAAATTAGTTATCTCCAAGATACCGAGGGACTCCCTTGTTAATTATAGCATTATTCAGAGTAGCCAAGATCCGGGAACAATTTAAGTATCCATCATGGATGGATGGACAAAGAAATTGTACATACAGTGGAATTTTATTCAGCCTTAGAAAACAAGATCTTGCCATTTGTGACAATGTGAATAAACCTGGAGGACACTATGCTAAGTGGAATAAGCCAGAAACAGAAAGAAAAAGCTGATCTTCTACCTGTGGAATCTAACAAAGTCAAATATATTGAATCAGAGGACAACAGTGGTTACCAGGGATGGGGAGGCAGGGAAAATGGGGAGATGTTAGTTAAGGGTACAAAGTTGAGTTAGGTAGGATAAAAAAGCCCAGACATCTCATATATAGTATGTTGACTATAGCTAATAATACTGTATTGAATCCTGGAAATTTGATAGGAGAATAGATTTCAGGTATTCTTATCAGATGAAAAAATAGTACCTGTGTGAGGAGATCATACGTTAATTAGCTTGACTACTGAAATATTTTCACTACATATATGTACAAATCATCCTGTGTTACACCTTGCTGTTGTTTAGTCGCTAAGTCATGTCTGACTCTTTTGTGATCCTGTGGACTGTAGCCAACCAAGCTCTTCTGTCTATGGGATTTCCAAGGCAAGAACACTGGAGTGGGTTGCCATTTCCTTTTACAGGTGATCTTCCCAGCTCAGGGATCAAACCCACATCTTCTGCTTGGCAGGCAAATTCTGTACCACTGAGCCACCAGGGAAGTCTGTGTTACACCATAAATACATATCATTTTTATTTTTTAAAAATAGACATAGAGAAAAAGAAAGTAACATAGTAAACAAAGATTGAGAGCAAAGAGAGTGGGATGGTATTGAGGGGCAGATTGCCAACTTTTGGGGAAAGTCTGATAACTTACTCCAGTTTTAATCAGATGCATTAAGTACATTTTTCCCTCCATGTCTGCATAGATATGAATAAACACTAATAAAATTTGTGACTTTATCTTTTATATTTCATTTGTGTGTGTGTTGCAAAATACATATAACAAAATTTTCTATCCTAACCATTTTTATGTGTACAGTTCAGTAATGTTAAGTACATTCATTTTATTGTGGAATGATTACCACCATTCATCTCCAGAACTTTCACCTTGCAAAGCTGAAACTCTGTCATTAAACAATAATTCCCCATTCCCCCTTCACTCCAGCCCCTGGAAGTTTACTATTTTCTTCTTGTCTCTATGAATTTGATTACTCTAGGTATCTCATATAAATAGAACCATGAAATATTTATCTTTTTGTGATTGGCTTATTTCACTTACCATAATATCCTCAAGATTTATGCACATTTTTTGTAGCATGTGTTAGAATTTCCTTCCTTTTTACAGATGAATTATATTCCATTGTATGTATATGCAGTTGACCCTTGAACAACATGGATTTGAACTGCATATGTCCACTTATACTTGGATTTTTAAATCTAAATACATACAACAGTATATAATCTGCAGTTCGTTGAATATACAGATGCAAGATTACACATATGGAGGGTCAACTGTAAGATTATACCATGGCTTTTTGTCATTGAGGGCGGTTGGTGGCCCTAAGTCCTGCATTATGCAAGGGTCAACTATACCATATTTTGCTTATCCATTCATCCATCAACAAACACTTGGGTTGCTTTCTCCTTTAGAATGTTATGGATAATGTTATATTAACAGGGGTGGGCAAATATCGCTTTGAGACCTTGCTTTCAATTCCTTTGGGTACATACCTGGAAGTGGAATTGCTAGATCATATGGTAATTCTATTTTTAATTTTTTAAGGAACCACCATAACATCTATGCTATTTTACATTTCTACCAACAATACATGAGTTCCAGTTTCTCTATATCTTTACCAACACCTGTTATTTTCCACTAAAAAAATAGTCATCCTAATGGGTTTGGGGTGGTATCTCATTATAGTTTTGATTTGCATGATTAGTGATAATGAGCATCTTTTCATGTGCTTGTTGGCCGTTTTTATGTCTTCATGGAGAAATGTCTGTTCAAATCCTTTACCCATTCTTGAACTGGGTTTTGTGTGGTTGAGTTTTAGGCATTTCCCATATGTTCTAGATGTTAATCCCTTATCAGATGCATGATTTAAAATATTTTACCCCATTTTGTGGGTTTCCTTATTACTCTCTTGATAGTGTTTTTTATGCACAGATTTATTAAATTTTCATGAAGTTCAATTTGTCTATTTTTTTCTTTTATTGCCTGTAACTTCAGTGTCATATCCAAGAAATCATTTACAAATCCAATGTTGTCCTCCCTTTATTATCTGAACTCTTCATTTGGAGATAATGGAGAGTCACATGCAGTTGTAAGACATAATACAGAAAGATCTAGAGTTTTCCTCCAGTGATAACATCTTGCAAAACTATAATACAATACATAACCAAGATATTGATATTGATACAACAAAGTTACAGAGCGTTTCCACATCTGTAAAGATCTCTCTTGGTGCCTTTTTTATTGTCACACCCATTTTCTTCCCACCCCAACTCCTCCTTAATCCCTGCTGCTGCTGCTGCTAAGTCGCTTCAGTCATGTCCGACTCTGTGCGACCCCATAGACCGCAGCTCACCAGGCTCCACCATCCCTGGGATTCTCCAGGCAAGAACACTGGAGTGGGTTACCATTTCCTTCTCCAATGCATGAAAGTGAAAAGTGAAAGTAAAGTTGCTTGGTCGTGTCCAACCCTCAGCGATCCCATGGACTGCAGCCTTCCAGGCTCCTCCGTCCATGGGATTTTCCAGGCAAGAGTACTAGAGTGGGGTGCCATTGCCTTCTCCGTCCTTAATCCCTGGCAACCACTAATTAGTTCTCCATTTCTATAGTAGTTTTGTCCTTTGAAGAAGTTTATATAAATGAAATCATACAATGTATAACTTTTGAGATTGACTTATTTTCACTCAGCATGATTCTCTGAAGATCTCTTCAGGCTGTTGTTTGTATCATTGGTCTGCTCCTTTTTATTGCTGAGTAGTATTCCCTGGTACAGATGTGTTGGAGTTTATTTAATCATTCACCCACTGAAGGACATCGAGTGATTTCCAATTTGAGGCTATGAAGTGTATGACTACTATAAACATTCACATGCAGACTTGTGTGAATACAAGCTTTCATTTCTCTGTGATAAATGACAAGGAACACAATAGCTGAATCATTTGCTTGTTGCATGTTTAACTTTTTTAGAAACTGCTAAATACTTTCCTGGAAGACTGTATCAGTTTACCTTCTAACCAACAATTTGTGAATAATACAGTTTCTCTCCATATTGGGTTTTCGCCAACAACTGGTGAAAATTTTTTCATTATTTTTTCTTGTAGCCATTCAGATAGGTGTGTAGTGATAATGTCTCATTACGATTTGAGCTTCCATTTTCCAAATGACTAATGATGCCCAACATTTTTTATGTGCTTATTTACCATCTACATATGATCTTCATTGAAATGTCTGTGTGTGTTTTGAGTTTTGAGCATACTTTATTCTAGATATTAGTTTTTGTTGGGAGATGTGGTCTGCTAATGTTTTCTACTCATGTGTGCTTGTCATTCTCTTAACAGGGTATTCCATAGAGCAAACATTTTTAATTTTAATAAAATTGAAATTTATCATTTCCTTTTATAGATTTTGCCTATGGCCTAAGTCTAAGAACTTGTTGCCGAGCCCTAGATACTGAATATTTTCTCCTATCTTTTTTTGAAAAATTTTGTAGTTTCAAATTTTACTTTAAAATCTGTGATTCATTTTGAGTTAATTCTTGTATAAGATTTGAGAACTAAGGTTGAGGATTCTTTTGTCCTATTTATGTCTAGTTGCTGCAGTACCATATTTTGAAGATTACCCTTCCATTGAATTGCTTTTGTACCTTTATCAAATATCAATGGGCATATTTTTGCAAGTAAGTCTATTTTAGGTTCTCTCATCTGTCCCACTGATCTGTGTCTATCTCTCTGCCGAAACCATGAAGTTGGTTACCTTAGCTAAATAATAAGTATTGTAACACACTGATTTCTCATACTTTATTCTTTTTCAAAATTGTTTTAGATATCTCAGCTTCTTTTCCTCTCTAAATACATTTTATAGTAATCATGTCTATCACTCAAAATAGTCTTGCTGGGGTTGTGATAGAATTGAGTTAAACTGGCATATCATTTGGAGAATTGGCATCTTTACTGTGTTGAGTCTTTCAATTCATGAAAATAGTATACCCCTCCATTTATTTAAAGCTTTACTTTCTTTCATCAGCATTTTATAGTTTATTACAAACTACATTTTTCAACAATCAAAAATCCAGTTGATTTCACTTTCTGACCAGTATATGGTCATAATCTAACTTAGAAATGAACCTTATTATGGCCAAGCCTAAAATAAATTCCTGTAATGTCTGGTTTACATCCAAGTATTTCATTTTTTTGATAGATTGGAAATGGTGTTGTATTTTTTATTTTGTTGTCCACATGTACACTGCTTATATGTAGATGTTCAATTTATTTATGTGTGCTTATTTTGTATTATGAAAGTAATGAAGTTATTAGTTCTAGTAAGGTGTTTGTTTTTTTTTTTGTAGAGTCCTTGGAATTTTCTGTGAAGACAATCATATCACTGCAAATAAAGACAGTTTTATTTCTTCCTTTCTGATATGTATGCCTCTTATTTCCTTTTAGGACCTTATTGCACTGGTTAGAACTTCCAGCACTATGTCCAACAAAAGCTGTGAGACAGACATTCTTTCCTTGTTCCTAACCTTAGAGGGAAAGAATATAGTCTTTCAACATTAGGTATGTTAGCTGTATATCTTCGTGGATGCTCTTTGCAATTAAGGAATATCTCCTGTATTCCTATTCTTCTTAGAGTTTTCACCATGAAAGCATATGGAATTTTGTCAAACAACTTTTTTTTTTGCTTCAGTTGGTATGATTATGTGCTTTTTAAAAAAACACGTGTTACTATGGTAGATTACATTGATTGATTAAGTATTGAACTAGCCCTATATCCTTGGAATAAGCTCTGTTGGTCATGGGTTTACAGCTTTTTTATATATATTGCTGAATTCTATTTGCTAATATTTTGTTACAAAAATTTAGTCTATATTCATAAGGGATATTGGTCTATAGTTTTCTTATTTTGTACACCTGTTTATCTGGTTCTGATGTGGGGGTAATGCTGTGTGCTGTGTGCTGTGCTTAATTGCTCAGTCGTGTCCTACTCTTTGAGACTCCATGGTTTGTAGCCTGCCGGACTCCTCTGTCCATGGGATTCTCCAGGCAAGAATACTGGAGTGGGTTGCCATGCCCTCTTCCAGGGGATCCTCCCAACCCTTTCTCTTTCATATTGGGTGAGCTGTGTTTGTATTTGTTTTAGGAGGAATTGCATCATTTCATCTAAGTTGTGAAATTTGTATCTATAGAATTACTCACTGTATACCTTATTATCCTTTTGAAGTCTGCAGGGTCTGTAGTGATAACACCTGTTTCATTGCTAATATTGGTAGTTTGTGTCTTCTGTCCCTTTTCTTCATCAGTCTTGCTAAAGGTTTCTCAATTTCATTGATCTTTTCAAAGCACTAGCTCTTTGCTTCATTAAATTTATTTATTTATTGTTTTCAATTTCATCAATTTCTGCTCTTATGTATATTATTTCCTTCTATTTATTTGCATTTACTTTGTTGTTCTTTCTATAGATACTTGAGGTGAGATCTTAGATTACTGATTTGAGACTTTTCCTCTTTTCTTCTGTATGCTTTTTAATGCTATAAATTTCCCTCTCACTACTGTTTTAGCTGTGTCACCCCTCCCCCCCCCCAATATTAATATGTTGTTGTCTTTCATGTAATTCAGTCCAATGTATTTTTATTTAGTATTTGTCTACATTGACTCCCTCAGATCACAACCTGAGGTAAGATGGGGCAGGAAGAAGAGTCGGAGTGAAATGTTGGAATGTAAAATTATTATTTGTTAATTTCCTGTGTATTTCATTCACTTATTCTTCTACCAAATATTAATAGAATGCCTATTGTGCACTAATACTGTTCTAGGGTGTGGGGGAATCTTAAGTTTGGTTCCCTGGGAAACAGAGTTGGAGATGGAGACTTGTGTACAGGAGATTTGTTGAAGACAGCTGTCAGGAACAATATATTTGAGGAAGCGGGGGAAGCCAGGCTTGGCAGAAGAGGAGTTGAGCTGCGATGCAGTCAGCAACTAAGGACTTGGATGAAAGCACAGAGATTGGGGGTGAGGAGAAACTTCAGAGTTATCCTGAATGGAGACAATGAAGCCAGACCTTTGTATGCTCGCATTGGTCAGTCGTTGGATGAATGCTTGGGCAGAGTAGCTTTATTTAGCTGTGGGAAATTCCAGGAAAGAGACTTGGCTGTGACCTGCCAGCAGGCAGCAATCATAGCAGCTGGGGGAACGGAAGCCTTGTCCTGAGAAAGGGGCTGGATTATACACCCTGGCACCCATATCAGGAAGTTACAAATAAATGGACAGGACAGCATTTCTGCTGTCATGGAGTTGGCAGTTGGAATAGGTGAGAAGATATGTGTAACAAATACATGTAAGCAAATTATGATTACCATGGTATGTTTAAAGAAGAGCAGCAAGTTAAAAGTGCCATAGGAACTCATTCAGGGAGCAACCAACTCACCTGGGTGGGTCAAGAAAGACTTCTTTTCAGCAACACAGTTGCTTTGCTCTTTCGAATTTTGAAGAGAAAAATCCATGTCATCACATCTCACAGAGGAGGTAGTGAATTACAAAAGCTTGAATTTGCTTTGAAATATGAGGTCTGTACTTTGCCGAGTAAAGAGAAGTAAATCATGCATTAATGGAGCCGGTATTTTCAGTGAGTTAGTGCCACAGGCTGATCTGGCAAAGAGATAGTAAAGGTGAGCATGCAGGTTATGTGTAATGTGGAAAATAACCTTTTAAACTTTTATGCCCCTCTCTAGGGCAAGAATGCTATTCTTTAAAAGGTTAGTCTACTACCAAAAAAAAAAAAAAAGACTACTTCATGTTTCATTCTAGAATCAATTTTTCTATTAAAAATAAATTGCACTTTAAGTAACCTGTGATACGTTCAGCTAGAGCTAGTGGCTAGATGAAACTTTTATGTCTGTAGTCCTGGTGATTTGGAAGGACTGTTGAACTACTCAGAACAGAATATAAATGTCTCTGATCTTCTGAAACTTGGTTTGCCCCATCTAACCTTAATCCTAGTGGAATTTCACTGCTGTTTGATGGGTCTTAGGCCCCTAGTGGTTGCTTTGTGCCCAGTGTTTTGTGATCATTAGGAAAATCCAGAGCTCTTCTCCTTTTTATCTCCACTGACAGAGGTTCGCTGCCCTTTAGGAGTTAGAGTTCCAAGGGAGAGTCACAGCAACATGAAACAAGAGCACGATTCATGGGCAACATGTAAGCGAGTCTGGGTGTACTACGTAGAGTCCTTGAGGAGCTTAGAAGAATAAAAGAAACCTGGAAATTCTCTTAGAGAAGGCCAGCATGGAGCCAGAATTTGAAGGAGGTGATGGATTAGAAGAGAGAGGCTACTGGGACATTCAAAAGGTCAGGGGTAGCTGAACACAAGCCCAAAGGTGGAAATGACTAAGATGCTGCGGGGTCAAGAGACGCCAAGTCATTCTTCCTTTTGGAAAGCGCTTTTCTTTGAGGAAGAACCAAATGGGATAATAAGAGTAGTCAGATTCAGAGAAGTTTGTTATTCAAAATAACAGAGAAACCTATACCTGTGACCTTACTTTCTTAGAATTTATAAAGAGATCAAATAAATGTTTGGATAAGAAGATTATTGGCCCTATGAAATGGCAAATTGTATTCTCTCTAGTTAAAAGGGACCATAAGGATGTCTGGTCCAAACATCCATCTGAAACATGAATTTCCTTAACAATGAATGGTCCAAACAAATCTTCATTTAGCTGATGTTTGAACAACCCTAATGTTACAAAATTCACTGTCTCCCTTGATTCTTGAAGTATGGATAAAATGCTAAAATCTATCACCTTGTACCAGATCTGGTGGTCTGCCCGATCAAGCAACACTGAATCAATGAAACCCCTCATTCTAGGCTCCCAGACCATGTGCCTACATTTTAGGCAAAGTCACATCCGTTTTGGGGGTAGAAATATCACAGTGTTAACTAAATTGAGTTTAGTTTCAAAATAAAAGCTTAAGGTTTTACTTTTTATCCTCATAGAGTGATCTTCATACATCTGAGGTTTGTTTGGACTCAAATGAATGACCTTACACTTGTCCCTTTAATATTCTATTGTTTAAAGCCTATTCGTTTTGAAAACTTTTGGAACTTTTTTGGTTCAAATTCTTTGAATGAGTTTGCCATTTCTCTTGGCTTGGAATAATTTGCCGAATTGAGGAATAGTTTTCATGGGTTAATTGAAACAGTAATCAAGGTATAGTGGAGGAAAGGACCTTTGAGGTAGAAGGAAGAGAGAGAATGTTACATTACTTGCTGACCTAATGCTAAAGCTACAGGTGGTCAAAGGCATATCCAGCAGATATACTCCAAAGAGGAAGGTGGCTGGAAGGGGTGGGAAAATTGTGGAGAGGTGTGCTTTTCTGCCACAACTCAACAAGAATATAAGAAGAATACAATGACTACCTCTTCCTGGGCACTTACTATGTGCCAGGACAGAGCTCAGTGCACGGCATACATTGTGAGGGTACTGTTATCACCACTATCTCAACTTTGGAGGAAATAACAGCTTAGAGTTTGAAACACCTGTCATCCAAGGTGGAAAGGATAGGGATAAGATTCATAGTCAGATTTGTCTGACTCCAAAACATGTACTTATAATTACTGACAGTCATGTGAAACCAGGACCAGAGAACTCTTAGGCGATCTCAGGGAATGTGAGGACCCTCGGTCTACTCATTGTGAGTGTTCTGAGGTAAGTGAATAGAGGATTCCTGTCACTTTGTTTTGGTCTCTGTTTAACTTGTGCTTTTACTAATTACCTTTCATCAGTAGAATCATTCTACCCTTCACTAGAAGTCCTAATTGTATGATTAGAAATAACTCCAAATCAATTAATTGTGATGATACAAAAGATAATTTCATGGGAAGGGTCCTAATGACCAAATTAATCCCAAATATTTTTTAAAATGACAAAGAAACATAAACCACAAAGAAGTTGGATACCTGAACTGCTTTCCATCCAAGTGAAAGGTATGAACATTATCTTGGTTCATTGTCATTTTTGAATATTTGGGACCAATTTGGTCATCACTAGGAACTTTCCCATGAAATTATCCTTTGCATCATCACAGTATGGGCTCCCAGGTGGTGATAGTGGTAAAGAACTCACCTGCCAATGCAGGAGACCCAAGAGACACAGGCTCAATCCCTGGGTTAGGAAGATGCCCTGGAGAAGGAAATGGCTACCCACTCCAGTATTCTTGCCTGGAGAGAGGAGTCTTGAAGTCCATAGGGTCTCAAAGAATCTGACACAACTGAAGCCATTTAGCATGAAGCATATGAAAAGAGTGGAGTGCCCCAGAGGCTCTTTAGAGCCCAGATTTCCTTACTTGGCTGGGTCATGTCTCAGGAGAAGTATTGACCTCAAGAACCCTGTTCTACTGGCTCGATTTGACTTTCCTTTCTGAGTCTTATCAGAGTGTTTTTTGTTTAGGTGACAAATAGCATCTCTTCTGTTTCTAGAGGCTGAGTCCAAGCTATCTTGAGGTTTTAAGTTTGCATTCTTTGATTGACTATGTAGACAAAAAAACAAAACCACCTTATTTGTACATGGGCAACACTTGCAGAACAGTGTGGTAAAGTGTGATCTGCCTAACGTCCCTTTCCTAACACCCCTACCATCTAGACAAGGTGAACTCCCAGCTGCCTTTACCCCTCCTCACTCTTCCATCTTAGTACTCCACCCTATAAATTCTTACCAGAGACAGACACATTGAAACAATAAGAAAATTTAGGCTTCAATTTTGCTTCCATTACTTATTGGTTGTGTGATCTTGAACAAATTATCTAATCTCTTTGAGCCTCTTTCCTGATATGTTAAATAAAACAGTAATATCGATCTCTGTGAGCATGTGAAACTAACTGAGATTAATGTAGAGCATCGTATAAGAGAAAGGGATGCATGGGATTGTGAAATCAACTAACTGTAACAGCAGGTCAGCCTGGAAGAGAAGCACAAAAGCTGATGCTGCTGGTCATGATGATAGAGACAATGGTGGTGATGATGATGACAGCTGTTTTTGAATATATAACCATGTGCCAGGCATTGGGCTAGACGATTTACATAGACTGTTTTACTGAGTCTTCATAATAGTCCTCTCAGATGAATATTAACTTTATAGCCACCTTTTAGATAAGGAAATGGAAGTTTTAAAGACGTTCAGTAACTTTGACCAAGATAAATTAGCTATTAAATTGTTAAGACCAAACTAATTTGATTCCTGGTTCATTCCAAGAGAATATTGGTCTCCATCTTAGCTGAAGTCATCAGGGGGCATCAGAAACTTCATCCTAGGAGCCACTGCTTGTTCTCTGTGTTCCCCAACCCCTCTTACTGATCTCTCAGTCCTCTCACCTCAAGATTTATGTATCACAACTTCTATATTTTATGCCCCTACATCTTGAGAACTTTATTTGAAAAAGTGAAAGCATAGTCTCTCAGTCGTGTCCGACTCTTTGCGACCCCATGGACTATGCCTACCAAGCTCCTCTGTCCATGGAATTCTCTGGGCAAGAATACTGGAGTGGATTGCCATTTCATTATTTATTTCCTTGAAAATATATGACACACTGAAAATGTAAAACGTACATGTAGAAGACCCTAAGTCCTGTGCTCAGCAATTTTATAACTAGCTGTGTGACCTTAGGCAGGTCAACCTCTTTAAGCCTCAGTTTTTCATTTGCAAAATGACAACCGTATAGCCTCTAGGATTCCTTTCCAGGATACTTTCACTCTTTGAATCTACTTCTACAGTCAAGAACACTTAGTCTTAGCATGTGAAATGACACAGAAATAAGCATCTGAACCAAAGCTGACTGTCCAAGGAACAGATGTTATTTCCATGTTAATTTTAGATATTAATGAAGGGAAGAGGTCAGTTTTCATTCCAATCCCAAAGAAAGGCACTACCAAAGAATGGTAAAACTACCACACAATTGCACTCATTTCATATGCTAGTAAAGTAATGCTCAGAATTCTCCAAGCAAGGCTTCCACAGTACTTGAACAAAGAACTTCCAGATGTTCAAGCTGGATTTAGAAAAGGCAGAGGAACCAGAGATCAAATGGCCAACATCTATTGGATCATTGAAAAAACAAGAGAGTCTCAGAAAAGCATCTACTTCTGCTTTATTGACTATGCCAAAGCCTTTGACTGTATAGATCACAACAAACTGTGGAAAATTCTTCAAGAGATGGGAATACCAGACCACGTTACCTGCCTCCTGAGAAATCTGTATGCAGGTAAAAAAGCAATAGTTAGAATTGGACATGGAACAACAGACTGGTTCCAAATTGGGAAAAGATTATGTCAAGGTTGTATATTGTCACCCTGTTCATTTAACTTCTATGCAGAGTATTACATCATGCAAAATGCCAGGCTGGATGAAGTACAAGCTGGAGTCAAGATTGCCAGGAGAAATATCAATAACCTCAGATATGCAGATGATGCCACCCTTATGGCAGAAAGCAAAGCAGAATTAAATAGCCTCTTGATGAAAGTGAAAGAGGAGAATGTAAAAGCTGGCTTAAAACTTAACATTCAAAAAATGAAGATCATGGCATCTGTTCCTATCACTTCATGGCAAATAGATGAGGAAAAAAATGGAAATAGTGATAAACTTTATTTTGGGGGGCTCCTAAGTCACTGCAGATGGTGACTGCAGCCATGAAATTAAAAGATGCTTGCTCCTTGGAAGAAAAACTATGAACAACCTGGACAGCATATTAAAATGCAGAGACATTACTTTGTCAACAAGGGTCCGTCTAGTCAAAGCTATGCTTTTTCCAGTAATCATGTATGAATGTGAGAGTTGGACCATAAAGAAAGCTGAGCACTGAAGAACTGATGCTTTTCAACTGTGGTGTTGGAGAAGACTCTTGAGAGCCCCTTGGACTGCAAGGAAATCAAACTAGTCAATCCTAAAGGAAATCAGCCCTGAATATTCATTGGAATATTCATGCTAAAGCTGAAACTCCAATACTTTGGCCACCTGATAGGAAGAACTGACTCATTGGAAAATACCCTGATCCTGGGAAAGATTGAAGGCAAGAGGAAAAGGGGACAACAGAGGATGAGATGGTTGGATGGCATCACTGACTCGATGGACATGAGTTTGAGCAAGCTCCAGGAGTTGGTGATGTACAGGAAGCCTGGCGTGCTACAGTCCATGGGGTGGCAAAGAGTCAGACATGACTAAGCAACTAAACTGAACTGATTAATGACTATAACTTTGCCACTAATCATATGAAACATTCTATACCCTATTTGGGTGACCACATAATTAATTATTTAGATCAGGGCATTTTAGGAGTGAAAGCAGATGCTGTTAGTAATTGCACAAGGACAGTGGATACAACCCTTGGGCTTCCCCGGTGGCTCAGATGGTAAAGAATTTGCCTGCAATGTGGGAGACCTGTGTTTGATTACTGGGTTGGGAAGATCACTTAGAGGAGGACATGGCAACCCACCCCAGTATTCTTGCCTGGAGAATCCCCATGGACAGAGGTGCCTGGCAGGCCACAGTCCACGGGGTAGCCAAGAGTGGGGCATGACTGAGCGACTAAGCACAGCACTGCAGGCGTAACGAGGACTGTCACCTTCTCTGAACACCTTGCCATTGCTCCCTTTGTGGCTGCTCCTCCCCTTCCTTCTCCTCTTCTCTCCTCCCCTTCTCTTCCTTGGGTTGACAAGAGTGAAAGGCGTCACAGACAGAGAGGTGTGAGCTCCCTCAGTCCCTTAATGGAGTGTTAAGTTCAAAGCTGGAGGTGTGACCATTTAAATGCTAACACTTTTAAGCAAGTTTGTCTGCAACAGAAACACCCTGATTAAGGCTTCTTTCTGCCTCTAGTTTAAAAAACCATTTTGCAATGTTAATTTTCCACTCCATTCCATCAATAACTCACTTCTTCTTTCTGCCTTTCTTCATTTTAAACAATGTCTTATCTTGTAATTGGCCTGGAGGACATCAAAAGGACCTCAACCTTAAACTCCAACAAAGAGCAAGGATTTTAATAACATAGTTCTTTTTCCTGGATCCTCCCTCAGTGTTTCTTGGCAGCTCTGGGAATGCTGGGGGCAGAAGATAGGTTTGATGGAAATCAGTGATTAACTTGAAAAGTGATTCCATCCCTTTCTGAGGCTATCAGAATCCACAGACCTGATTTCTACTTCAAAACTAATTTTAAAAATAGATGTTGGAGCTTAATTCTTAACTTTTAAAAAATGCTACTATTATCAAAGACTGTACCTAAGTGCCTCATTGTAACTATAACACACTTTAGTTGAACTGAATTACTTTTTAAATCAATTCAGTATAGAACTTGGCCATTTTATTTCAGGTGATAAAAGAACAAAATTTCAGTGAAGGAGTAAAAGATGACTTCTTGCTGTTAAGAGCTTAGTGAATACAGTGCTTGGCGACTCATCTAAAAACATCTTTAAAAAATCATTTTGCATTGCTCAGCTAAAATCCGCTCATTTAATGACATTTCCTGTGGTTAAAATCCTCTGTCCATGGTTACTATTTTTAAAAAGTATGATTTATCTTTAGTGTTTGAATGAACCATAAAATTACCTTTCAGATCACTGATATTTCCACAATTGTAAATATTTTCTCTATTATCATCTGCAGGCTGATGGGCCTGTGTTTTATGTTTCCTTCTGCGGTTGTGGAGAATGTGTACTTTTAACAAGCAGTTTTAGCCAACTGTCAAAGGGCCAGGTGGAACATGAGTTGAAACAGACTAAAATTAATAGCATTAAAAACGCTTAACACTCAGACCTGCTTTCTCTTCTGTAACTAGTGTCTATCCACTGTGCTGCCCAGGAGAGCCTGTGAGTGTGGTGGGCCCGGGGACGTGGAGCCTGATCAGTGGTCTACAGCTCTTAGGCCTGTGTCTGGTGTCCCTTATCACAGTGCCAGCTGCCTGAGTCATGGGCTCACTCTCCTCCCTGGGGCCCTCACCTGTCTGACATGTGGTACTACTTCAATCTTAAAAGGGAGAGATGCTAAAAAAAAAAATAACAGTTTGAAAGCTTTATTTTTTGAAGACACTAAACTTCATATTTTTTTAACTGAAAGTCTGATTTAAGAAGGAATGATGAGCAAAGGCTTCTCCAGAAGAGCAGATATTCACTGACTGCTGGGGAGATGGTGTGGGCAGATTACCAATGAAACCTCATTTGCAGTTCAAGTATAGAAACACTGTCACCTCAGGAGGCTTGGGATCACTGGAGCAGGGCACCTGAGCGGGACTTGGGATGTGATCATGGGATCCAGTCATCAGCTTTGTGGGTTCAGAAATTCTGAAACATCATTGTCCCTAGAGGTGACAGGTCTCTTGGGACTGCTCCCCACTGATCAGACACTCTAGAAGTTGCTGTCCCCATCAGAGTGCAAAATGAGTAATTTACTTTGAGAATTGTAGCCCTACTGGTGGGTCTACTGCTGCTGCTGCTGCTAAGTCGCTTCAGTCATGTTCAACTCTGTGTTACCCCATAGACGGCAGCCCACCAGGCTCCCCCGTCCCTGGGATTCTCCAGGCAAGAACACTGGAGTGGGTTGCCATTTCCTTCTCCAAGGCATGCAAGTGAAAAGTGAAAGTGAAGTTGCTCAGTTGTGTCCTATTCTTTGAGACCCCATGGACTGCAGCCCACCAGGCTCCTCTGTCCATGGGATCCTCCAGACAAGAGTACTGGAGTGCGTTGCCATGCCAAATTATGACCAGAAGGTTTAGACAGGCAAAAGCAGTGAAAGCTTAATAGCTAAGGTTCACATAGCCATTGAAAGCAAACTTAGGGTTACCCTAAGGGGAAAGTGTGAAAGGGCATAAATTAGGAGTTTGGGATTAACACATACACACTATTGTATATAAAACAGATAACCAACAAGGACCTACTGTATAGCACAGGAAACTATACTCAGTATTCTATAATAACCTATAAGGGAAAAGATTCTGAAAAAATAATATATGTGTATATATACATATGTATATATACATATAAAACTGAATCACTGTGCTGTACATCCGAAGCTAACAACATTCTAAATCAACTATACTTTGATACAAAAAATTATACTGTAAAAAAGTCAGGGTTCAAATTTCAACTTCATCTATGGCTAGTTGTGTGAGCTTAATTTTACCTCTTTGGGGCCAAATCTACCCATCTATGAAAGGGGGAAACTAAGGGAGATAGATAGAATTAAACATTAAAAAAAATACCTAGGAAAATGGCTGTAATATGAGGCATACCTCAGTCGCTCGGTTGTGCCCAACTCTTTGCAACCCCCTGGACTATATAGCCCACCAGGCTTCTTTGTCCATGGAATTTCCCAGGAGGGAACACTGCAGCAGGTTGCCATTTCCTCCTCCAGGGGATCGTTCCCATCCAAGGCTCAAACCAGCGTTTCCTGCACTGGCAGGTGAATTCTTTACCACTGAGCCACCTAGGGAGCCCTTATAATATGGTAGATACCTAATAAAATACTGTTGGCTAAAAGATTTAGTTCAGTAGAAATCATTCTAGAGTTTTATTCAGGACAGTGACTTTAGGAATAAAGGATCAATTCATCTTTCTCACCTGTGTCATTAAATTTGGTCAATACCAGTACACTTCACAACCACCACAGGAGCACAAGGCTCTGAGTATTCATTTACAAAAGTTAAGCCGCCCAAGTTTTCTTTCTCTAGCTGCCTCTATCAGACGGCATTTTAACAGACTGAGAGCTGATGATGTGGCAAGCAAGTGGGGAATTGCCTGATTCTGAGGTTTCCTTCCAGCCTATCCTAGTTTCTTAGCAGTTATATTCACAAATTAGACCCATGTAAGAAAGTCTTGGTTTCCTTTTCATGCTTGATTTCACACATGTTCACAAATCTGCCCTGAGAGTTAGGCTTTTTATTCAATAGCTACAAGACCTCAGAGCTGGGTTCATTACCACAACATGCAAAGCCTGACATAATCGACTGAGAGCCAGGAGAGCCTGGGTACAAGCACAAGTCAGTGAGGTGGGTGTTCATTGTCTGGGGCCACTAATCAGCCACACTTTCATTTCTCTCCAGCATATGTTTATTGGACACATTACGTATCAGGCTTTGTTCTAGGAAAGGATTGGGCACTTAATAACAGGGGTCTTACATTCTGGTGGGGGAGACAGGCGAAAAACCAAGAGAGAGGGGAGGTAAAAGAAATGAGAGAGAGAAATCACAGCCTACAACAGCTACACAGAGAATTAACATAAGGTGATGGGATGGAACGTAACTACTTTACAGGATGCAGTAAGGACTCTGTGAGGTGATGTCTAAGCTGACATTTGAATCAAAAGAAGGACACAGACAGGCAGAGATGAGTGTGATGACATTCCAGGCAGAGAGTACCACTAACATAGAGGCTCTCAGGTGGATACCAGTTGGTGATGGTGATGACCAGACCAAGGCCAGGGTGGCTGGGGGAAGCCTAGGAGAAGGCGCAGAAGAGGGAGTCAGGGTCAAGTCATCAAGGGCTTAATAGCCAGAGGAAGGAGTTTGGAATGTTTGCTAAATATCACGGGAAGCAGTTGTGGGAGTTGGGGAGTGGGATGGGTTGGTGTTGGTTAGGCAGAGGATTGCCATGATTGAATTTGTATTTAATAAGAAAGTCCCTCTGGGTGCTTTGTACTGTGGATTACAGCAAACAAGACAGGAAGCAGAGAGACTCTTCCAGTATAAAGACACACTGGCCACCTGGGTAGAGACAGTGGTGCCGGAAGGAGGTGGCTGAATTTGGGATTTGTTAGGAGGCAAGGTCTTGGGTGGACTTGCTAATGGGTTGGTTGGATGTGGAGAGTGCAAGAAAGAGATAAAGTAAGTATGACTCCGCTGTTCTTGTCTGCACAACTGTACAGAAGGTGGCCTTTCCTGAGATGAGGAAGACAAGAGAAGAAATATGTTTACAGGGAGAAATATCAAGTGGGTGTGCTGGGAGCTCTCTAATAGATCACCGTGGCTCCTGTGGGTCAGTGCCCTCTCTACAGGTGTGCACTCACTCCTGCACACACTCTGTCTTGCTTCACCTTCAAGCCAAAATGAGACTGTGGACACTGCCTTCAGCTGTATTTAGCCTTAAGCTAAAGAAGAAATTGAAATCATAAAAATTAAGTTTTATTTTAAAAAGCCAATTTTCATCCTTAATTTGACTTAGATGTAGTTCAAGGCATCTGAATCAGTCAACTTTGAAGTTATACATATGCATGTATATGTAAGTATATATACTTACAACAGGAAAGAATATATATACACAGGCACATATATAACAACCAATATCATGTCATCTACTTCTTTTAACTATTAATTATCATTAACACTATCAACTGCCTTCCTTTACCTTTTGATGAATTTAACCAAGCTGTGAAGGATGGAGGGCAGAATTACAGGGACCAAAGCCTTTGCATCTTTTCTTGATTAATGTTTAAGTGGTGGCACTGTGAGTGATTTTTACTTTGTGTTTTTAGATAAATTTTTCTTAATCACACAAATATAGCTATCAATACCTGCCCAAAAATGTAGACCACTAACCAAAGAACTATAAGATTTAGGACTGAAAGAACACTTAACCAGGGAGGAATTTCTCCTCCTGTATCCCTGCTAAAACTTTCTAATAAAGGGATATCTACAACGTCCTGGTGGCCCAGAGGGTAAAGAATCTGACTGTAATGCAGGAAACCTGGGTTCAATCCCTGGGTCAGGAAGGTCCCTTAGAGAAGGGCATGGCAACCCACTCCAGCATTTTTGCATGGATTCTTGCATGGAAAATCCCATAGAGGAGCCTGGGGGGCTACAGTCCATGGGGTTGCAAAGAGTCAGACATGACTAAGTGACTAACACACACACACACACACACACACACACACACACAACATCCCTGGGATGTCCTTTCCACAGTTGGCAGGGCCAATTGTTAGCAAGTCCTTTCTTAATCAAGAAGATAAAACTTCCCCTAGACAATTTTAACTATTGGTTCCCATTTTGCCTTTGGCAGAAACAAAAGCAAGTGAACCTCTATTCCTACGTAATAGTTCTTCAAATATTTGAAGACATGTCTCTCTTCATTCTTTTTCTTTCTTTCTTCTGTTTTTTTCAAACCAAAGCAGATCCAAATTTTTCCACATTTCCTTATGGGATCAGATTCCTTGACCTTTCATCACCTTAAAGAATGACCCCTCTCAAGGTTTTGTGTTTTAACAAAGATTTTAGCCTTAAGTTAAAAAGCCATTGGTCCCATGTAGGTGGATTGCAGATATGAGTTGATGGGAGGTGATGGGTGAGGGGTGGGAAGTACTGTTGCAGGAAGACTTTTTTTAAGATTTTTATTTTTTTGATGTGGACTACTTTTAAGGTCTTTATTGAATTTGTTATAATATTGCATCTGTTACATGTTCTGGTTTTTTGGCCACAAGGCCTGTGGGATCTTAGTTCCCCCATCAGGGATCAAACTCACATCCCTTCATTGGAAGGTGAAGTATTAACCACTGGACCACCAGGGAAGTCCCAGAAGGGCTTTTTTAAACATCATCTTAATTATATAATGAAACTCCACTTCCTGTGTCCCAGCTTCTGGTTCTGGATCAGTTGCTGTCTTTGGTTTAGGGGGCTATAGAAAGAGTTACAGCATCATACATTTTCAGCATTAGAAGGAAACACAGTTGCTCGCTTTCCACTCCCAGCAGAATCTCTCAGTAGAGAGGCAGAGGAGTAAGGCATCCAGCACACAGGATCCAGCGCTGGACTGACTGGATTTGACTTCAAGATTCAATTGGGCCTCAGTGTCCTCACCTATAAAATGACAATGATAGTAGAATCTTCTTCATAGTGTTGTACAGTGCCCAGGTGATGACAGACCCTTATAAATACCAACCATCATTCTGTTGTTGTTCTTATTACTCATACAACATCCCCTGACAGATCATCATCAGACTTCTAGTGCCGGGAAGCTCCTTACTTCCCAAGGCGATTCCTTCCTAGGGTTCAGCAACTTTCATACTAAAATGTCCTTGTTTAAATTGACCTGCAATCTGAGTTCTAGTATTTACCACTCATGGGGCCTAGCTCTGTCCTCTAAGTATCACTTTAGCCTCTCTCTTGTGAGATAGTTCATTATATATTTGAAGGCAACTATCAAATATCATTGTATCAGCTACTAACATTTACCAGACACCTGTTAGATAAACTAGACTCTGTGTTTCATGGGACAAATGTCCTGTGGGTTTGTTCATCACCGCAAAGGCAGCATCTAGTGCATTATTGGACAGTTACCAGGTGTTCACAGTGAATAACAGAAATGAACGGCTCTTTGCCAGTCTGTAGTTAGAACTTTAGTAAGAATTTCCTCAAAGTTAAGACTGTGCTTTGGCTCTGAAGGAGGTTTGTGACAAGCCAGGAATAGAGCTGTAATTCAATTTAATTTAAGCATTTACTAAGTACCTTCTAGATGTTAGATACTGTACTAGGTATTAGAAATGCAAAGAAGAAAGGGCTATGTATGGTTCCTCCATTGGTGATATTAAGGCAGCACACAAACAGGCCATTCCAAGGAGAAGTGCTCCATGGGTGTCTTTGTGAGAAGATGCTCCACCTGAAAGGATAACACGTAGTCACAGTTTAGAAAACAAAACAGATGGCACAAGACATCAGATATTGGTTCACTATGGGGCAACACAGGGGAAAAGTAAGAGAGAAGTGAAGTGAAAGTTGCTCAGTCGTGTCTCTTTGTGACCCCATGGACCATACAGTCCATGGAATTCTCTAGGCCAGAATACTGGAGAGGGTAGCCCATCCCTTCTCCAGCAGATCTTCTCACCCAAGTATAGAACCATGGTCTCCTGCATTGCAGGCAAAGAGAGGTGTAGGGATTAAAAAGGGGAGAGTGAGAGACAAAGTGAGAGGTGGGTACATTGAAAGCTGCCTTAGCAAAGAATTAAGTGAACCCAGGGTATCTGCTAGGTCATTGCTTGGGTGTCTTGGGTGAGACAACAGCCAGGCCATTTAAATTAGCCTGGCCAGAGTTTGTACTACAGATTTATAATTATGCAATGTTACCTTATCAGTCCTGGGTGTTCTTTGGAAGGAATGATGCTAAAGCTGAAGCTCCAATACTTTGGCCGCCTCATTTGAAGAACGGACTCATTTGAAAAGACCCTGATGCTGGGAGGGATTGGGGGCAGGAGGAGAAGGGGACAACAGAGGATGAAATGGCTGGATGGCATCACCGACTCGATGGACATGAGTTTGGGTGAACTCCAGGAGTTGGTGATAGACAGGGAGGCCTGGCATGCTGCAATTCATGGGGTAGCAAAGAGTTGGACATGACTAACTGACTGAACTGACGGACTGACCTTACTTGTCTGAAAATTCAAATAAAGATACCATAACACTGTTGATGAACTTCACTGATTAATTAGTGTCCATTTATGCAACAGCAGGGTTTTGAACTTCCAGATCTGTTTATTTTCTAAAGAGAGTCCTCTACATGTTGAGGGATATGTCTGTGGGCCTCTATCTCTGTCCTCTTGTAGCCCTCTTGAAGCAGCATCTCTCCACCATGGTGGCCAGGACCCTCTGGGATCCTCGCATCCCTGACTCCCTGCTGGATGAAGCAGGTGCTATGGCTACGTGTTGCTGCTCCATGGTCCTACCCAAAATAGGGTGAAAATTTCTCCAACAATGAGTGACCCTTTATCACATGGGCCAAAAGTGACACTTTGTGTCCAAAGTTTCACAAAGTCCAGCTTGAAAAGGGTTTCCCAGCTTTGGCCCACAGACTCTCTATAGAAAGTTAGATATACTTCTTTGGCTTGAACTGATAATGGACATCACAGTGCTCTTTCTGAACCCAGCAAAACACCCACACATACTCGTACCTTTTTTATCTCCCAGCAACCAGTTCACCAACATTGTTCCTCACAGCTTCTGCAAAATAACCAAAGGCCTTGTGCACATTTAGTAGCAAAAATTGTCACAGCCAGCCTCGAAGATGGCCCCTGGGGTTCCCATCTCCTGGTGTTCATGGCCTTGTGTAGTCATCTCCCACACTATACCAGGGCTGGTCCGTGTGCAAGCAGACACTGCAGAAGCGATTGCAGGCCCGACCCAGGTGAGGTTGTAAAAGACTCTACTCTTTCTATCTTGGGCTCTCTTCCACTTACTTTCTCTTGGACCTCTTGCTTTGGAAGGAACCAGCTGCCATGTTCTGAGTCTTGGGAAGGGGTCTAGTGATGAGAAATGAAGGCTTTTGGTCAACAACCAGTGAGGAACTGAGGACTGCTGCCAATAGCCAGGGGAACAAGTCTTTCTGGAAGCAGATGCCCCAGCCCCGAAACCCGGCTGATGCAGCCCTGGCTGACAGCCTGCCTGCAGCATCACAAGAGACCCTGAATTAGAACCACCTCGCTAAGCCACTCTGATTCTCAGAAGACTGTGAGTTAATACATTTTTATTGTTTTAAGCTGCTACCTTTGGGGTAAATTTGTTATGTAGTGATAGATAACTGATACAAAACAAGAGGAGAAACAGTGAGGGGTCGATTGTAAACACCATACATCTATTGTCCCATGAGTTAAGTCAGGCTCAGCCTGTCACGGTGGTATGAAGCATTTGTAGTTGCTTATCTTATGGAAGATTGGTAATGTACAATGATAAGGAGAACGAAAGCAAAATAGCGGAAATACATTGCTTCAGTAAGAATGTTCCTGCTCCATAAGTATGATCATGGCAACAACATCATTTATCAGGACGTCAGGGTGCCCTGTTGTATGACAGAGTAACTAGTGCACTTCCCACCATTTCTGAAGGTTGATACGAAAACTCATAGTGTAACGTGGATGCCTGCCTCCAAGAATGCTGTATAAATCCAGTGTGCTATTATTTTCCATTTTTAATGTGAATTGACAAGGGCCACTTTAGCCTGTTAGCACTTCCTTTCTGAAGAAGAACCCTGACATCTTTTAGTGCCCTCAGCAGCAAATGACTTATGCCAGAGCCTATTCTTCTTCTTTAGATGGAAACCCTACTGACACCTGTTATGTTTTCTATTAGATGAAGAAGGATTTCTAGAATGTGGGTGAAAGGGAGCTTTGCCAACCAGAAGGAAATGCAGGCTGTAGTCCTTCCCCTTGGCTGCTGAAGAGAAATTGTTGGTGGTCAGGAATACAGTTCTGAATGCCTGTTTTGTCATAGAGAAAGGTTTCTGTGCCAGCTGAAATGCCAGGTTACCTTTCCGTTATTTTCAGTCCTGCAGATACGACTTCATTAGCACTGAGGCTCTGTTATGAAGGCTTCTTATACCTGCAGGTTGTCATTCTGACTTAGTTACTAATCCCGGTCACACATTAAGGGCTTTGATTAAGCAATTTGCCTTTTTTCCTTCCTCGCTTCCATCTCATTGAGAGATTACAGAGTTTGAGCGTGAGGTTAAAGGATTACATCTGAATCCTGAGAGTCCCGACACTGCTCCAGCTGTCTGTCATTTCCTGGAGTGGTTACTTATCTGTCAATATTTCTTCCCTTTTTTCCCAAGTCCCAGACCTACTTGATCTTGTCCGTTTGGCTCTGCTGGTGGAGGAATAACAAGGGTCTTCCCATCATGCAACATTCTGGGATACATCATGACAGAGAAATCTCAAAGCCCAGGTCAATTATAACAGAAGATGTGCACCACCTCTGCCCCTGAACGTCTTCTGGGGCTGCGGTTGTTTAAAACTAAGTCACCTGAAAAATGCAAGGAAATATGTGTCTGGTTCCTGCCTGCCTTTCTGCTTGTTTAGCCAGATACAAATAGCAGAAGACTAATCTCTGTGTGTGTGGTTTGTGGTTGCGAAAAGGGAATAAAGTTGGCAGCTACCTCATTGTGCCATAATTACTTTTTAATTAGAATTCATTGAATACAGATGGATTCTTTCTGTTCTTCGCCCACTGATGTTTTTAATATTCCCACATCAGATATTATGAGGCAGTAGCCAGCAGTGAATTACATAAAATAACTCTGTAGCTGGTAGTGACTTACAGAAAGTAACCAACTTAACCATTTGTCTTAGATGAAAAATGATCTTACACCTTTTTGTGGATTCTATTGCTGGTGTGTTGATATAGTGTTTGTTTACCCTCGTTCCTGCAAGAAAAAAAAATCATAGTTCTTGTATCAAATTACTATAACTGACTGGAACATTTTTATTTCAAATAATGTACCATCTTTTTTTTTCATGGTGACACTGATAAATTTGCAGGATTTCTCGTTTTTCCCCTCCTACTAATGAATAATTTCAACCTAAACGTGAACGGAATATACAATTTCATGCTGTTATAAAATATCATTGCTCATCACATTCTAATTGTAACTAAGTTTGAACCTGAATATCTATTTGCAGTATTTTGATAGAAATAAGAAGTAATTTCCATTTTTTTGCTCCAGGGTCTCTCAACATGAACTGACACATGATGCATTTTTGAAGTCACACTTAATAATTCTCTTTTCATTATAAACAACCGCACCCTTGTTGAATAGCAGACCTAAAATTAGGCTTACATAGGCCTACGTAATATACCTAAGAAATATGATTTATTCTAATGTAATAATGGCATAGATTTATAAAGCTTGACTACTCCAATGCTCCTCGTTATGGTTGTAAAATATTTGTGGCCGCTGTGGGATTTTCTAGATCATTATTTTAAAAAAGGAAAAACCCATTTTGACAGATGAACTGGGGCCATTCTGAGCAAATCACAGATACTTCATATAACAAGGCCTCCAAAGAGGGGAGCATACACTTATTACTATGGCAACCTGGATCAAAACACTATTTTAGCAGAGAGTTTCCAGTTTTACAATGCAATGATGATTGTTTATAGTACCATTGAAACCGGATTCAGCAAAGGTTTAAGAAATGAGCTGACAAGAGGAAAATCATTATAGATAAACTGGGGATACTGAATGGTGTAGCATGGAATCTGCCATTATTTGATCAAATACTGAAATGTATTGCCCAGGACAATAGAAATAATGGAAGAGGATTCAGATGATGAGAAACATTCTAAAGTTTCTTCTGTTACAATCGTTTGGTCTAAGATCACTGCTATCTGAAGTTCAAACTTTGAAAGCAAAAAGGCTTTTTCATTTTTTTTTAAGTACATATCTCTCATTTTTCTTATTTTTCTATCTGCAAAATACCTACTTGTAACTTTAAAGTTGTGGGCTGATGCTTCTTTTCCTAACATATTCCATCTGACAGAGTGTAACACGGCACAACTCAAGAATGATGCCCATCATGCGGGGCTTTGTGCTTCCACATGTCTACATGAAGTGACAGCTGGTTGCAACACTGCTCAGTTATTTTTATATAAGTGGAATTTTTACACAGAAAGAGAAAAATTGTCTGGATCATGAGTTGTCCATTTTGCTGCATCTGTCTCAAAATATCTAAAGACACTACTGGGTGGATAAAGAGCATTGAAGTGAAGGGTTGAATAATCATTTATTTGTTTATTTATTGTGCATCTCCTGTGTGCCAACTGGTGTGTACAATGGGAGTGCATGCTTCCGGGTGTGCAGTGGTGGGATTTATGGTCTAGTGATGATGAAAGCCTTAGAAAAATAATTGAAGGATGCAGAAAAAGAAAATAACTGGATGAGAATGGTGTTTGGATCTCTTCTAGTACTTATTAACCAGAATAGTTTTCCAGTCTTTGAAGGGAGAAAAGAGAACTACATTTACCAAATGTCTGCTTTATTCAAAGTTCTGTGAGCTAGAAGCTCTACAAATAATCTCATTTAACATCCTGAGAAATTGCAGATGCTATCAAGTTTAGTTTGCATATAAGTACCAGCGACTCAGAAAGTTAAATGAAATTCACAAGTATATTAAATAAATACCTAGGTAGCAATTATTATGCCCACACACAGATATTAACTCATCTAACCCTTGTACTACTGTGTAAAGCAGTACTGTTATTATTCCTATTTTACAGATAAAGAAAAATAAAGCACAGAGAGGTTGAACGACTTGCTTCAGGTCACACAGCTAAGCGAGTGGCAGAAGCAAGATGTGAACCTAGAAAGTATAGGCCACTGCGCAGTGAAGGCACGTGTTGTGCGTAACCAACCACTATAAGCTGTTATCTAGAATCGGCAATCTAATCTGTAAGTAATCAATGATCTTGTGCTATAAGCCAGGCCTGCTGACCTAAAACAGGCTTATTTTTTTCCTCCACTTCTTTGCCTACACAGCTGGATACACACCATAACTACCAAGTATTTTACATGTCATACACTGCATTTGTTTTATTCACATAACCATTCCTTGCTGAGAATACAATAATGCCTCAAAATCATTTCAACAATTTCACTTAGGGTAACAAAGAGAGCACAAAATTATAATTTGGCTCTGGGCGAGTGATTAAGTCCATAAATAATTTCACAATGTCAGAAAGTCTTGAAAACCTTAAATAGCCTCATACTATGTGAGGTAAATGGTCAGGCTATAAACCATACCCACATTTTTCCAACTGAATGTGTGTTGTTGTTGTTTAGTCGCTAAGACATGTCTAACTTTTTGGACTGTTTGTAGCCAGCCAGGCTCCTCTGCCCATGGATTTCCCAAGCATGAATATTGGAGTGGGTTGCCATTTCCTTCTCCAGGAGATCTTCCCAAACCAGGGATCAAGCCCACTTCCTGCACTGGCAGCAGATTCTTTACCACTAAGCCACCAGGGAAGCCCCAACTGAATGTATACATGTTTATACATTAATTTGTGATTTCAAAGAGAGAAGCATCTGTCTACACTGATGTGGAAATGTGTAATGAAAGGCCACTGGTTTTTGGCCCCCAGCATCTGTTCTCCCTTGCCTTGATAGTGATATCCTGAATTTCCTTTGGGGAAAGACCTTCACCCTCTCCCTCTCCATCTCTTTTCACGCTGCTGTATTGAGAATGGATCCAAGGCTCTGTGGTCTCTCCTGTGGAATGACCCTTTCTATTTGTCTTTGGGTTTGTTGATATGGAATTAGACCATCATCTCATCACTATATGGAAGTTCTAAGAATAAAGCCACAATGAAGAAAAGCAGAAGCAAGAACTGAGAAAAGGCAGAATTCTGTAACATCATTTCAGATCCTGATAAAGCAGCAGCTGGATTTAGATGTATCTCTGGATCTTTCAGTTAAAGAAGCAAAGTGTCTAAGCCACTTTGAGTTAGAATTTGTGTCATTTGCAACCTAAAAAGACCTAAGAATACAGGGTGACAAAACTATTCTAATAATGTCCTGTTAATCCTTTATCCTTCCTATCTTCTCTACCACTCTTCATATCCAAAGAGTCATGAAGTCTTATCTATTTTATCTCTTGAATATTTCTCAAATCTGCCTACTTCTCTCCTTCATTATCATCACCTTAGTCCAAGAAGCTGGCATGTCTTATGTAGACTATTTGGGGTAAATGTCTCTCTGGTCTCCTGGCATCGAATCTAGTCTTATTTTAATCCATGCCTTACACTCCACCTAGAGCAAATTTTCCAAAAATGTAAATCTGACTATACTGCTCCTCCATCCCACCATCTTCTCCTTCACCCAAGACCAGCAGTAGCTTCCACCTGATCCTAGGATACACATTAAAATCCTGAAGGCTGCCTTTGGATTCCTTCACCATATTTAGCAGGACACAGGAATGATGACTTATGTCTCTATTTAAGAATTAATACTTTTTGCAGCCATCCCCTTACCCAGGAGTATGAAATATTATGTTAATCAGGAAAGTATTTAAACAGGTGAGTGCTAATTACAAAAGGGTATTTTTGCACTATAGAAAATGATGGAGGCTGGATAATATATTTTAACACGTAAAAATTATAAAGATCTCTCTATATTTTTGCTTCAAAGATTTAGGGACAGGCAGCATCATGCAGTGGAAAGAGAACTTGCCCAATACTTGGGGTATCTGGCTTTGTTATTTATTAACTGAGTGTCTTCAGGCTGCTTAATATAGGGATAGATCATAGGCTTTGGAATAAGATAGGTTTGGGTTCAGATCACAGCTTTGACAATATTGGCTGTGTGACCTTCACTTCCACCTGTAAAATGGGGAAATGACACCTGTTTAAATGAAAGTATATAAAGCATAAAATGCATTGCCTGCCTAGAGTAAGAGTTCATTAAATGTCATTTTCATTTTCTCTTTTCCAGTTTGCATAATTTATTTAGCTTCCTTGGGCCTCAGTAGTTATATCTGAGTCCTAACAGTTTGGGTCATTTCTGAGACTCCATTATACCAAAATTTTCCCCACAGTTTGGTAATATAAGTCAATGAATCCCCTTATTTTCCTAAGCTTTTTCAACTTGAGTTTCTGTCACTTACAACCAAAAGAGAACTGTTTGCTCAAGACAAGGCTTGCCTTTGCACCTCTAAACATACTGGCTTTCTTCTCACCAAGTGGATTTCTCTACAAGATGAGGCCCAAGGCCACAGCAACTTGTACCTTCCTCGTTTATTCTAATTCTTCCATCAGACAGAAAGTTGCTCTCTTCCCTTAGTTCCCATGGGAACAAACCTGGAGAAGAGCTCTGATTGGTTGACCTTAGGTCATGTGCCCTTCTGTGGCCAGGGGGGATAGGGCCTTAAGATTAGAAATCCCCCTAGAATTAAGATTGGGTGCAAAGAATGTTCTATAACATAACAGGAACTTTCCCCAAAAGAAAAGGAGTTCTGGGTAGACAATGTAATTGGTGCCTACCACACCTATACTTGCCTATCCACTTTTGAAGTTCATTGCAAAATAAATATATGTGAGATACTTGGAGATGTGGTAATATAAAGTCTTATTACAGTTTAAGTTGGGGCTAAATAGCTGGAATCAAGATTGCTGGGAGAAATATCAATCACCTCAGATATGCAGATGACACCACCCTTATGGCAGAAAGTGAAGAGGAACTCAAAAGCCTCTTGATGAAAGTGAAAGAGGAGAGTGAAAAAGTTGGCTTAAAGCTCAACATTCAGAAAACG
>NW_011495027.1:8335091-8336347 GCF_000754665.1 Bison bison bison
CACCTCATGCGAAGAGTTGACTCATTTGAAAAGACCCTGATGCTGGGAGGGATTGGGGGCAGGAGGAGAAGGGGATGACAGAGGATGAGATGGCTGGATGGCATCAGCAACTCGATGGACATGAGTTTGGGTGAACTCTGGGAGTTGGTGATGGACAGGGAAGCCTGGCATGCTGCGATTCATGGGGTCGCAAAGAGTTGGACATGACTGAGCGACTGAACTGAACTGACTGACTGAAATAGATGATAGATACCCAAAGTATCAACATAATATTTTCTCCTGAATGTATTTTTTCAGGCTGGAATGTTGCCATCAGATAATATTTTTACTATTCCACTGTCCTCATACAAAAGCTCTCTATTATAGCAGAAATTTAGGAATTACTCCAACACTCAAATCAACCAAAGAGAAATTCTCTTGTTGATCACACATAGACTCTGCGTAATACCAGACTTCCTTTCCCACTCAGTTCATGTTCTCATCCCTCATCCTGCAGGGTATGAAGGAAACTTAAATGACCTTTCATTTCCAAGGTCACCAAGTAGCAGCCACTCTCTTCGAGAACAACTCAAGGAGCACAGATGACTCACCCTGGGTTGTACAATACACTACTGCCACCCCCACCCACCAAGTAGCATCAAATTAGACTGAAAGAAAGTGGCAAAATTCATTCTTCACTCAACAAATATCTAAGGAACACTTATTTACTTAGATAAATATGGGAATGTGCAGAAAGGAGAGACATAGTCCTTGTCCCTTAAGTGGCTCACAGTGTGCTGGAGAACACTAACAAATAAGCATACAGTTCAAATTCAATGTAACTGTTGCAGTGATAGACCAGTGAAAGTACTGTAGAAGCTCGCAGAGGGCTTATTCTGCTTGTACTGCCATCAGATCAGATCAGATCAGTCGCTCAGTCGTGTCCGACTCTTTGTGACCCCATGAATTGCAGCATGCCAGGCCTCCCTGTCCATCACCATCTCCCGGAGTTCACTCAGACTCATGTCCATCGAGTCAGTGATGCCATCCAGCCATCTCATCCTCTGTCGTCCCCTTCTCCTCTTGCCCCCAATCCCTCCCAGCATCAGAGTCTTTTCCAATGAGTCAACTCTTCGCATGAGGTGGCCAAAGTACTGGAGTTTCAGCTTGAGCATCATTCCTTCCAAAGAAATCCCAGGGCTGATGTCCTTCAGAATGGACTGGTTGGATCTCCTTGCAGTCCAAGGGACTCTCAAGAGTCTTCTCCAACACCACAG
>NW_011495027.1:8336447-8336727 GCF_000754665.1 Bison bison bison
ACAGCTTTCCTTCCAAGGAGTAAGCATCTTTTAATTTCATGGCTGCAGTCATCATCTGCAGTGATTTTGGAGCCTCAAAAAATAAAGTCTGACACTGTTTGCACTGTTTCCCCATCTATTTCCCACGAAGTGACGGGACCGGATGCCATGATCTTTGTTTTCTGAATGTTGAGCTTTAAGCCAACTTTTTCACTCTCCACTTTCACCTTCATCAAGAGGCTTTTGAGTTCCTCTTCACTTTCTGCCATAAGGGTGGTGTCATCTGCATATCTGAGGTTAC
>NW_011495027.1:8336827-8340339 GCF_000754665.1 Bison bison bison
CAAGAGGCTTTTGAGTTCCTCTTCACTTTCTGCCATAAGGGTGGTGTCATCTGCATATCTGAGGTTACTGATATTTCTCCCGGCAATCTTGGTTCCAGCTTGTGTTTCTTCCAGCCCAGCGTTTCTCATGATGTACTCTGCATATAAGTTAATAAACAGGGTGACAATATACAACTAGCATAAAAGGATTAAACTCTGAGAAATTTATTCTCTTAGAGTTTTGGAAGCTGGAAAGTCCAAGGTGAAGGTGCTGACCAAATTCAGTTCCTGATGAAGCCTGTCTTCCCGGCTTGAGATGGCTGCAGCTGCCATCTTGCTGGGTCCTCACATGG
The DNA here is from genome assembly GCF_000754665.1 of Bison bison bison. Taxonomy (NCBI): domain Eukaryota; kingdom Metazoa; phylum Chordata; class Mammalia; order Artiodactyla; family Bovidae; genus Bison; species Bison bison. The sequence goes on from NW_011495027.1 coordinate 8,337,160, forward strand.
TGGAGAGAGAGAGTATGCTCTCTGGTGCCTCTTCCTGGAAGGTCACTAATCCTTTTCTTATAAGGCCCCAGCCTCATAACCTCATCTAACCCTGATTATTTCCCAAAAGCCCCATCTCCAAATACCATCACAGTAGCTTAGGGCTTCAACATATGAATTTGGAGCGGACATAATTTGGTCCAGAGCAGGCAGCAATCCCTCTACATCTTCTATATGAGGGATGGCCTAGGATAACATCTAATAAGCATAATATGATAGAAGCATAGGGCCAACCATTGGTAAAAAACTATTCAAGGTTGCTGCTTCCAGGTGTGTGAGCTGTGCACTATCCAACCTAATTAAACCATTAAGGTTGACTGTCATAGATTTGTGTGTTTAACATTATTTTTCATGTAAGTGAATTATTTTGAGTAAGAAGTACATTTTAAAATCTGCACATTTAGCTGGTGGCAAGACTCAACATACTCATGGTCAAGGCAGTAATAATTTTACTCCTTATAAATCACCAACATTCTTTGTATGCTTCCTGGAGTAAGAAATGGCAACCCACTCCAGTATTCTTGCCTGGAAAATTCAATGGACAGAGGAGCCTGGTGAGCTACAGTCCATGGGGTCACAAAGAGTTGGACACAACTGGGCAACCGAGCATGCAACTGAATGCTTACATGTGCCAGGGACCATGTGAGATGTTCTTTGTATTTTTAATGCATTTGTTCCACAGAATGTGAGATAAAGATGTCCCCATTTTTTTAATTTATTTTATTTTTGGCTGTTCTGGTTCTTTGTTGTTGTGCGTGGGCTTTCTCTGGTGGCAGAGAGTGGGGCCTACTCTCTAGTTGCAGTGTGTGGGCTTCTCTTTGCTGTGGCTCCTCCTGTTTTGGAGCACGAGCTCCAGAGCCTGGGCTCAGTAGCTGTGGTGCATGGGCTTAGTTGCCCCATGGCATGTGGAATCCTCCCAGACCAGGGATCGAACCCATGTCCCCTGCATAGGCAGGCAGATTCTTAACCACTGGACCAGCAGGGAAGTCTGAGAATCCCCATTTTATGGCTGAAGAAACTGAGGCTTAAACTGAGGGATATAGCTAGTGAGCAAGAGTTTTCACACAACGGGCTTGCCTCTGAGATGTCTATTTCAGACAATCGGCTCTACTGCCAGTGCCTCCCTCATTGGATGATAAATTTTTATCCATCCCTTAACTGGGTGCCAAGCCAAAAACACACTCCTGGATCCTGTCGCCAGATCCGCTAGCTCAGGTTTTCTATGCCAAGTGGTAAATCTCTGGTCATGTCGCCTCTGGTCTGTTGTATACTGTCCTGATGCTGACTGCAGTGGGGCTGTCAGCATGCCAGGAAACATTTAGCAGGGGGAAAGGAAGAGAAAAAAGTACAGTGCGTGTGTGTTGCCAGTTATTTAAAATAGGCCAATTACCTTAAACTGTAAACGCATACTCAAGTTTAAATACCTACGAATCACTTTAACAAATTTAGTAACAAATTTCTCACTGCGTGCTCTGTTTGTGCTGTATTAAATGCAGCTTGTTTGAGAAATGTGTGGTTGACTAACTGTGGGTTATGTTAGCAGTCCTTTCTCTCTCCTACCCATGGATTCATAAGTTCTGCAAATAGACAAAAGCAGTTAAGTTTGTGCATAACCCAAAGGCTGCTATTTTGTGAAGATTGAAAAGAAACCAACTGATTTCCCAGTTCCCCTTTTCACCATGTTTTTGGCATGGCATTTTTGTTTGTAGCTTTTGACCCTGAGTGACCTATGGGAGCCCTGTAGGTGCAGCTGGGAAATTGTCACCAAATCCATAGGAACTGTGATGTCATAGGTCAGGAGAGGGATCAGACAGCAGGCCACAATGACCTTCAGGCATCTAGCAGCCAGTTGTGAAGATGAATGGAGGACCATGTGTCAAGGACCATGCAGAGGTCATGGAGAAAGTGGCCAACCTATAGCAGATAGCTCCTTTCTTGTTGTAGCCTGAGTAGAGTTGGTAAGTAAGAAGGATGAGCTTCAAAATAATTATGCTGTGTTCTTTCTAGAGCAATTATTCCATTTGGGGGTTAATTGCTAGAGTGTGAACCCAGGCACTATCTAATTAAAAATAAGCCTGTACTCGGGAACAATTACCCAGCTAATTGGTCTAGTGCAGTATAGCTCTGAAGACTGGGTAGTAAGAAACAATGGTGAAAAACAGTGTCTTTCCAAGTCTGGGTCTTTAAAAGAAAGGGCACAGAGTGTCAGGACTGGAATGGACCTTCGGGATCATTTGGGCCTTGGGCTTATTTTGCAAATAAGGCCCACGCTCACAGAAGGTTATTGGTAGAGCAGCACTTGAATGTAGTTCCTTCCTGTCTCTCAGGCCGCTATTCAGCAGCTGATACTCACACTGTGTTTGACTGACAGCATCCAAATAATTGGAAAGAGTGGCACCAATTGGAAACTGGAAGCTAGGCCTTAACCACGAGGAGGGTTCTGGGCAGGGAGGGTTACTGGTATGATGCTGTGCCACCCAACGCTGGATTCCAACTTCTCTGGAAGACACCCATCAACCAGGAGGGACCCCCAAGTCTTCCTAGTATTTCCAGTTTCTCATTTATTTCAACAAAACCATCCATGCTCTGAACACTCACTGATCCTCTACTATGTGCCAGGCACTAGGCTAGACCTAGAGAAAAAAACATAAGACAGACATAGTCCCTACTCTTATCTGCAGAGGCAAGAGTTACCCCAGAAGCCTCTAGTACAACTGGCTTCCATGATATGTGGTGAAAAGCAACAGATCACCTGGACTGTTTTCAGGCAAGAACATCTTTCTTCCATCCATATGTTCTCTGCTACTTAGGATCTTTAACAAAATCCTTTGTAGGGAAAAAAGGTGCCCATGTAGCCACCTACAGAAGTTCAGATCAGATCAGATCAGTCACTCAGTCGTGTCCGACTCATTGCGACCCCATGAATTGCAGCATGCCAGGCCTCCCTGTCCATCACCAACTCCTGGAGTTCACTCAGACTCATGTCCATCGAGTCAGTGATGCCATCCAGCCATCTCATCCTCTGTCGTCCCCTTCTGCTCCTGCCCCCAATCCCTCCCAGCATCAGAGTCTTTTCCAATGAGTCAACTCTTCGCATGAGGTGGCCAAAGTACTGGAGTTTCAGCCTTAGCATCATTCCTT
>NW_011495027.1:8340439-8373246 GCF_000754665.1 Bison bison bison
TCTTCGCATGAGGTGGCCAAAGTACTGGAGTTTCAGCCTTAGCATCATTCCTTCCAAAGAAATCCCAGGGCTGATCTCCTTCAGAATGGACTGGTTGGATCTCCTTGCAGTCCAAGGGACTCTCAAGAGTCTTCTCCAACACCACAGTTCAAAAGCCTCAATTCTTCGGCACTCAGCCTTCTTCACAGTCCAACTCTCACATCCATACATGACCACTGGAAAAACCATAGCCTTGACTAGACGAACCTTTGTTGGCAAAGTAATGTCTCTGCTTTTGAATATGCTATCTAGGTTGGTCATAACTTTCCTTCCAAGGAGTAAGCATCTTTTAATTTCATGGCTGCAGTCACCATCTGCAGTGATTTTGGAGCCCAGAAAAATAAAGTCTGACACTGTTTCCACTGTTTCCCCATCTATTTCCCATGAAGTGGTGGGACCGGATGCCATGATCTTCGTTTTCTGAATGTTGAGCTTTAAGCCAACTTTTTCACTCTCCACTTTCACTTTCATCAAGAGGCTTTTGAGTTCCTCTTCACTTTCTGCCATAAGGGTGGTGTCATCTGCATATCTGAGGTTATTGGTATTTCTCCCGGCAATCTTGATTCCAGCTTGTGTTTCTTCCAGTCCAGCGTTTTTCATGATGTACTCTGCATAGAAGTTAAATAAACAGGGTGACAATATACAGCCTCGACAAACTCCTTTTCCTATTTGGAACCAGTCTGTTGTTTCATGTCCAGTTCTAACTGTTGCTTCCTGACAGAAGTTAGGGATCATTTAAATTCAGGAAAAACAAATCTTCCGCCTCTGCGTACATTTCCTTATATTTTCAAAATACATTCAATAGTATCTTCCTACAGTATATGTATTTTATTTCAGCTTGATTGAATGAAGAGTAAGCAGACTCAAAGCTGTGATACGACCTTTTAAGTCCCCTAACCATTTTGGGACAAACTTCTTTATTGGAAAAAAAAAAGATATTTCAGAGAGTTTCTTTGTCTTTTTCTATGGAAACTAAATAGTTATAACTGGACTTTTCTCCTAGGAATTAAACATTACTAGCAACTGCATGCATATTAAAAAGCAGTGTCAAAATGATGTGTCTGCTTGGAGGTAGAGTAAGGGGAAAGGCGTGGAGGGATTCTAGAGGTGCTGAACAATGGAGTGTGAAGTTAGAATTGGTTAGCTTTGAAAAAAGCTACTTGCTCTGCATGATAAAAAAACAGAGACCAAAAGGTAGCCTTCAGATGCTGGTTCATGCAACAATCTATTATACCTTTATTCATCCAACAAATATTTCTTGAGTCCTGAAATGTACCAGGCCATCTGCTAGATGCTGAGTGAAGAGCATAAGATGAAACAGCTGCAGTCTCTGATTTCATGAAATGGTCAGTTTGGTGGGGAGGAAAATGTCAGGACACACATGGACTGGGTAACCTAAGCTTGGTTATGTTGCAGTAACAAATAACCTCCAAGCCCTTCACTACGGTCAAGGTTTATTTCTTGCTCATGTTAGGTCCATTGCAGCTCTGTATCGCTCCCTCTCCATTTTAGACCAAGGCTAACAAAACAGCTTCTGTCTGAGAAATGCCACCTTCTCAGAGAGGAGAAGTGTGACGGCCGAGTCACTCAACAGCTCTGGCATTTTTTTCTCAGAGTACATTTCCTGCCCAAAGCAAGTCTTGTGGCCAAACCTGATGTCAATGGGGTGGGGAATTTTAATTCCCCCAGCAGAGAGAGGCCTGGGAGAAAGGACAGCAAATATTTTTGAACAAGTAATATAAATATGTACCAAAACTTATAAAAATTTTATGTTGATAAATGATAAGGAAAGCTATGGGGAAAAGAAAGAATAGAGGGCTGTGATGGAGAACAGAGAGTGCCATAGACAGTGGTGATGTTGCAGCCCTGGAAAGATTTTCCTGAAGTGACATCCCAGCTCAAACCCAAAAGATGAAAAGGAGGCTATTCAGGAGAAGGGTATAACAGAAGAACAGCATGTGCCAAAGTCCTGAGGCAGGGAAAAGCTTGGCATGCTCAGAATGATGGAGAGAGGTGGTACCATTGGTGGTCAAGGGTGAGGGACTTGGGATTGGACATCCTGGACTTAAATCCTAGGTCAACCCCTTACTAACCGTATCTTACTTACTTCTCTGTGCCTCAGTTTCCTCTTGGGAAGCACAGGGATAACACTTTTGACCTCACTTGGTTGTTGTGAAGATTATGTGTGCTTGGCTCAGAATACTTGCTGCTAATGGAAAGGAGACCCAGAAGCTGGGATGTGGTGAGCCCAGAAAGAGTGAAAGAAATGAGGCTAAGGGTGGTCTCATCTGCCAAGACCTTAAAAGTCATGGTAGGACTCTGGATCTTAACCCTGAATATGATGTGTTTTAACCAGGGAAGTAATTTAGGTCAGCTTATATTTTATAAAAGTCTCCTGTCATATTCTGGGGAGTAAGATATTCTCCATCTAGACAACAATGCACATTTAAAATGAAAGCTAGATCCTAGAGAGATCCTGAAAAAGGAAGGATGGAAGGAGGAAGCAGAGGGTGGGGAGGGGAAAAGAAATGAATTTCAGACCAGGACAGATAATTGTGAGGGGACCGTTTTAATAAGCATGGGGCGAATACAGAAGGGAGGCCAGGGCTGTTCTTATCAAGGAGTTAGCAGTCGAGCAATGAACGACAGGCCATCGAATGGGCTGAGCGGCAGCCTGGCTCAGAGTAGGGGTCCCCTGACCTCTGGAGCAGTGAGTGTGGGTGGGGCACCACTGCTGTGATGACACGAGGATGCAAATTGCTTTTTGGAGTAAGGAGAGTCTTATGGAAAGTAGCCCAGTCCTTGGGCTTCCTCTAAATTGGCGCCTCCTCACCTTTTGTCCTCCCTTGCCTCCTCCACCTGGGAGCCCCAGGGGCTATGGGACACGGGGTGAAGGGTTGGCCCAGGCTCCGGGTAGCCTGGTATTGTGCGATGCTTTGGGGGAGATGGCCTGCTTCATCAGCTGGATGACAAAACACTGTTAATGGCACCAATAAAGAAGTGTGAATGTAATTTTCTCCTCCTGGTTATTCCCTCAGTATTTGGCATCTTATTTAACAGATCAACTGGCCATTCACGACATCCTTTCTGAAGCCAAGTCTTTTAGTGGTGGAAATTTCCTCAAAGGCAGTGAAGCTCAGATCACAGGCTCATCAGTCGGAAATAGGCCATATACATCTGGCGCACGTCAGAGAGACCACAGGAGAAAGTGATCAAGTTCACTTCAAGTTCTGAAAGCTTTCGGGGAGGGCAGTTACAGCCTTTGAAGTCCCGGTGCTTTGGAGGAAAGAGAAGCTAGGGAGAAAATGTAGAACCTTACTTCTAATGCTACATTAAAATATATATGTATATTGAGTTGCTGGAGATGTAAAGCTGAGAATATATGTGATCAGCATAAAGGCAAAATTTTGGAGCTCTGGAGCGAGCGGGTCTGGCTATGATTTTAGCTACTATTTATTGAAGGATTACTCTGAACCAGGCACTGTTTGGACACTTTGCTGTATTAGTTCCCTTAATTCTCACAACTAGCATACAAAGTAGGTGTATTGTCACTCCATTGTATAGGTGACATAACTAAAATTAATTCATACACCCAGGATGACACAGTTTATAAACTTGGGCAATCTGGCTTCAACATCTGATCATGTCACCATCACACTCATGGCCCATCTGGATACAAAATGTTGAAGAGATGCAAGTCAGATCCGGGTATTCAATGTGACTCTACCCACTAAATGCTAAGGGGTGGGAAGGATATTTATACATGACCTTATACAGCCGCAGACATTTTCAGAAGGGAAAACCAAAAAGCTCTCACCTTTGCAAAGCAGCACTGAGTAGGGGCTGTGCAGGCAGACTTGCCATCCCTGTCCAGCTGTAATTTTTTATCATGACCATGTTTTTCCACTGTGATTAAACATTTGGGGCTCTTTTTAAAGAAAGATTAATTTTTTCTTATACATTTACTAAGCCATAAATAACTGGAGGTTGTTGATTAATTTTCAATAGGAAAAAAACCCCAAACTTGAAAAGATATGCTGATGCATCATTTCCATGTGTGCTCATTTTTAAACAACCAAGATGGAGATTGCAATTCCCAAAGCAGAGTATTATGGCTTTGAAGTTTCAGGGTTGTCTGTTCATTAATTTCTCAGGGAGCAGGAGAAAGAAGATATTCAAGCATAAGTTCACAAAGCTTTAGGATATTTCCTCCTTTGCTTTTTCTTATATTCTGTATCCAATCCTCTGGCTCCAGCCTGGTGGTACAATGACTTTATTTTTTTAATTTGAGATTATTTGAAGCTAATTTAGGGGCGAATCTAATAAAAAGAATTGTATTTGACAGTTCTATGAGTAATAATAAAATACAAGGATGCACATATAACCAAATATCCTGAAAAACAAATCCATCCAGAATGGCTTTCTAAAAATGCCAGGAAAAGCAATATGAAAATGGACTTTGTAAAAATGTATTGCCATGCATGTTGCCAAATATAATTTCATGCAGGGCACCAATGAGTCTCTTTTGGCCCAAGTCTTCCTTTTACCTTGGAGATCAATCCCCTCCTCCCCACTTGTGACGGACTAGATGGAGACCAGAGCAATTAGCCAGCTTAATTTGACAGTTATTTTTAAAACTGGCTGTTAAATTATGAGACAGTTCTGACTAGGCATGTGGTTACTTCACAAGGGAATTTCTCCCAAGTGTTTATTTGTCTATGTGAATTCCTGCTGTGAAACTAGTTGAGTTGGGCCCGGAAGTAAGTCAGATTTGTTTTGTGTGAAGAAGACTGCTGCTAGATTTGGATCATCCTAAACCAAACTGTGAGTTAAATGCACAGATTACCACCTAATTGTTCCAATCTGAATACAACTGACAAATTCAGCCACTTTGTTCCTAATTAGGAAGCCAGATCCATCGACAGTACCAAATATTGCCATGAATTCTTGAAACTAAACAAAGTCTTTTAAAATTTCTATTCCCTAATCTACATACTCATTCATAGCCATAGATATTTATTGATGTATAGTCATAAATATTCCTGTAATGTGGAAGACCCAGTTACAGGGTATTCAAGAATGACTAAGATGTCATAGTCATTCCATGACTGGCCTGTTGCTGGGTTCCATGTAGATTCTGTGAAAAGTAAAGGATATACATGTTTTTTGAAGTATTGTAGAGAGGGCTGAAGCATTGAAGAGGACTGGTTTTGGATGGCCTTTAGAATCTCTTGCAAGCTGGATTTTAAGGCACTTTCCATCTGATGGACAGACCAGTGGGGGCTTCGGCAATGCTGAGATCTGTACATGGCCCCAGGGACCACCTCCTCCCGCCCTGCACAGGCCAAGAAATGCCTCTGAGGTCTCAGCCAAGGTCGGAACCTTTATAGAAAAGTCCATTCCCTTCCAAGTGTTCATTTACTGAAAGCATGATAAGAATCCCTTCTATTTGCACACTGCTTCGGAGTTTGTCAGGCATTTGTCACACACACTATCTCAAATGATTCTTTTACTCTAACAGGATAGGACAAGTGTCCTTATCCTTCTCTTACAATGAGGAAACTGAGGCTCAGAGACTAAACGAATCCTCTAAGATCTCATAGTGGCAGAGCCAGAATTCCTCCAAATAAAGCCTAGGAAACAGGATAGGATTCCAGGAGGCAAAGCGCTTCCAGATGTCAGAGTGGTCCTCCTTGACTAGGAAAGCCATCCTCCTACACCAGAATGCCTTTCAGGGGGAGGCAGGTGCTGGCAAGAGTAAGGAGAGAGTAGGGTGAGAGTAAGGTGGCACTTAGCTGCCACCCCCTATGCCAATTACCCCTGGTGGTCGAGGGTGAAGAGAAATCCAGGTATTCTCTATCAGGTCACATACCCTTTGCCCTTCCCCACACTAGGCTGCCCACAGGAGTACATGCCCCAGAGGCCATGCTGCCCCGCTCCTTTCTCCCAGCTCATGTTCCTGGGCCCATGTGAGTAGCAGGCACCCAGGCAGTACCTAACCGTGTGTAAGTGCCTGGGTAACAGTGCACACCCATCTACCCAGACATCGGACACTGCTGTTGCCCCAAGGGAAGGGGGATGAGTAGACAAAGCCCCTGCCCTCCTCCATTTGGGGATGCCTCTCTCTGAGTTGCAGTGGCAGCGCTCTGAGCTAGAAGAGGAGCCGACTGGCTCCAGCAGCTCGTAGGCGAGTGCCCTTACCTCTCTGACAACCATGGGGATAATTCGAAGAGAAAGAGTAAAAACTAACCCCAAGGTAGGGAAAGTGAGGGCGTTTCATACCATGAGAGGTCTGTGTATTTTCTGCAATGTGACAAACTTCATGTCTCCACCTCACTCACGTGACCCCAGAAGGACCAAGCCCTGCTTCCTGAAGGGGCTTTGCCTGGGAGCTCACACGGGAGCCTCTTCTTTTATCATGTCACAAGATGGCACGCCCCAGTGTGTCCCACTGTATCTTGCAGAAAGCTGATATTCCAATGATGTTATTAAAAAGTGGCACCTTTCGCTGCACTGCGCGAAAATCTTTCCGATGGGGGCAAGGAGACTGCGATACCTTTTCCCCAAGGAGCTTGCTTCAGCCACAGCATTTGATAGATGGTGACATCTGCCCACACCCCGATGCACACACGCACACATGCACACACACACACCACAAACACATTTCCTAGCTGAGATGGATAAGGAAGTTGAGGGACTTGTTCAAGGTCACACAGAGGGATAAAGAGGTCAAGTCATTCACGTAGGAGCATAGAGCATTCGGCCCAGTGCTTTTTGGCTCTTGGTCCTTCTCCCTGACCTCTGCTCATCCACCACCTCACCTCCTTTTCAGCTGAATAAATGTGTAATGCACACAAGAAATGCCATTGCAATTCAGTGTATCACTTATGAACAGCGGCTTTTAGCTAACAAGAATGCTGTTAACTTGTAGTCCCTATGGGGATTTCCCATTTCAGGGTAGTGTGTTTTTATTTTTGCTTTCTTGGAACTCAAATCCATGCCCAGCTCAGCTTAATGTCCAGGTCCGTGTGCCAAGGAGAGCCTTGTCTGAAGGAGCAAGAGTTCCTCATTTAGCCCAGTGACTCTCCTGGCCTCCACCGACCGCCCCCATCCCCCCAACCTCAAGGTGGTTGCTCAGCTGCTCCGAGGGAGGGTCAGTTACTTGGAAAGCAGAATGAAAATGATAAAGCCTTACATGACAACTTCACAAGGATATTTTGAGAAACAAATAAGATTATTAATTTTTAAAGTTTTGAAATGACTAGGAGAAAGAGGGACTTTTTCTGTTGTGTGTGTGCGTGTGTGTGTGTGTGTGTGTTAGTCACTCAGTACTGTCTGACTCTTTGTGACCCCATGGACTATAACCCACCAGGCTCCTCTGTCTGTGGAATTTTCCAGGCAAGAATACAGGAGCGAGTTGCCATTCCTTTCTCCAGGGGATCTTCCCAACCCAGGGATTGAACCCAAGTCCCCTGAATTGTGAAGGGATTATGAAATAGCAGAAAGCTGGTGGGCTGGGAGTCAGGCAATGCTGGGTTCAAATTCGGCTCCAATTGTGTGCTCTTGGGAATGCTCTTTTCTTTCTCTGTGTGATATGGGAGTTGTGGAGAGAATTAAATGGGAGTCTGCTGAATGCTTCTAGCAGAGCCACTGGTTTGAGAATGGTGGTGATGGGGTATTGGTTCCTTGCTTCTCTGTACCCTCTGCCCATGCATGCATGCCTCACAGACTCTGGGTGCTCTAGTGAGTTTATAGACTTATTAGTGCAATTGTGTGGTAGTTTGAGCATTCTTAGGCATTGCCCTTCTTTGGGATTGGAATGAAAACTGACCTTTTTCAGTCCTGTGGCCACTGCTGAGTTTTCCACATTTGCTGGCATATTGAGTACATCACTTTCACAGCATCATCTGTTAGGATTTGAAATAGCTCAGCTGGAATTCTATCACTTCCACTAGCTTTGTTGGTAGTGATGCTTCCTAAGGCCCACTTGACTTCACATTCTAGGATGTCTGACTCTAGGGGAGTGATCACACCATTGTGGTTATCTGGGTCATTAAGATATTTTTGTATATTTTTTCTTCATATTCTTGGCACCTCTTCTTAACATCTTCTGCTTCTGTTAAGTCTATACCATTTCTGTCCTTTATTGTGCCCATCTTTGCACTAAATGTTCCCTTGGTATCTCTAACTTCCTTGAAGAGATCTCTGGTCTTTCACAGTCTATTGTTTTCATCTATTTCTCTGCATATGCTACTGGAGAAGAGTGGAGGAATAGCTCTAGGAGGAATGAAGAGGCTGAGCCAAAGCAGAAACAATGCCCAGTTGTGGATATGTCTAGTGGTGAAAGTAAAGTCCAATATTGTAAGAACAGTATTGTATAGGAACCTGGAATTTTAGGTCCATGAACCAAGGCAAATTGGAAGTGGTCATTCAGGAGATGACAAGAGTGAATATCAACATTTTAGGAATCAGTGAACTAAAATGGACCAGAATGGGTGAATTTAATTAAGATGACCCTTATATCTACTACTGTGTGCAAGAATCCCTTAGAAGAAATGGGGTAGACCTCATAGTCCACAGAAGAGTCCGAAATGCAGTACTTGGGGTGCAATCTCAAAAAGGACAGAATGATCTCGATTCATTCCCAAGGCAAACCATTCAACATCACAGTAATCCAAGTCTATATCTCAGCCACTAATGCAAAAAAAGCTGAAGTTGACCAGTTCTATGAAGACCCACAAGACCTTCTAGGACTAACACCAAACAAAGATGTCCTTTTCATCATAGGGAACATGAATGCAAAAGTAGGAAGTCAAGAGATACCTGGAGTAACAGGAAAGTCTGGCCTTGAAGTACAAAATGATGCAGGGCAAAGGCTAACAGAGTTTTGCCAAGAGAATGCACTGGTCATAGCAAACACCCTCTTCCAACAACGCAAGAGATGACGTCACATGGACATCAACAGATGGTCAATACTGAAATCAGATTGATTATATTAATTGCAGCTGAAGATGGAAAAACTCTATACAGTCAGCAAAAACAAGACTGGGAACTGACTGTGGCACAGATCATGAACTCCTTATTGCAAAATTTAGACTTAAATTGAAGAAAGTGGGGAAAACCACTAGGCCACTCACGTATGACATAAATCAAATCCCTTATGATTATACAGTGGAAGTGACAAATAGATTCATGGAATTAGATCTGATAGAGTGCCTGAAGAACTATGGACAGAGGTTCATAACATTGTACAGGAGGCAGTGATCATAAGTAAGTGAAAGTGAAGTCACTCAGTCATGTCCGACTCTTTGCGACCCCATGGACTGTAGCCTACCAGGCTCCTCTGTCCATGGGATTTTCCAGGCAATAGTACTGGAGTGGATCGCCATTTCCTTCTCCAGCAGATCTTCCAGACCCAGGGATCGAACCCGGGTCTCCTGCATTGTAGACAGACGCTTTACCATCTGAGCCACCAGGGAAGTCCGTGATCATAACTATCCCCAAGAAAAAGAAATGCAAAAAGGCAAAATGGTTGTCTGAAGAGGCCTTACAAAGAGCTGAGAAAAGAAGAGAAGCGAAAGCAAAGGAGAAAAGGAAGGATATACCCATCTGAATGCAGAGTTCCAAAGAATAGCAAGCAGAGATAAGAAGGAGTAATACTGGCCAAAAATTCACATACTCAAAGAGTGTTTGGCAATGCAGGAAGATAGCAGTGCCAGTAAATGATAGTGCTACCAACAATGATGATGATGGTCATTTTAAACCCTGAGGGTATATTATGTCCTAGGAATCATGCTAAGAGCTTTACATAAAGATCTCATTTAATTCTTAGCAGATCCCATTGAGGTACTATTATCCTCTGCAGCTGAGGAAACTGACACATAGTGAAGCAAAGTTTGTTTAAAATCACCCAGCTGGTAAGCAGAGAAGCCAAGGTTAAAATCTAAGCCAGCTCCTGTGCTCTCCCTAGGGATCTTCTTTCACTAAAATTTGTGTGCGTGCATGCTAAGTCGCTTTAGTGAGGTCCAACTCTTTGTGACCTCATGGACTATAGCCCGCCAGACTTCTCTGTCCATGGGATTCTCCACGCAAGAAAACTGGAATGGGTTTCCATGCCCTCCTCCAGGGGATCTTCCTGACCCAGGGATTGAATCTGCATCTCTTATGCCACTAAAATTTACTGCCCGTGATATCCCTTCAACACACTAGACTTTCTTTCCTTTTTTGGTTCCTGGTTCATTTGACTAAACTATAGCTTGTGTTTTATTGCTTGCAAAGAAAAATGGAGAGGAGAGGACCTTTTTTAACTTTCAGTTTGATTCACGAGTATTTGGCTGAACTACTCTTTGGTCATGTAGTCAATTACTAATTTGACAGAAATGTCCAAATTGTCACAGTTTTAATTGTGTCGGCAAAGACAGTGTGATGATTCAGAAAAGGGTTATGGTCAGGAAGGAATGGGAATGGGGACTCAAAAAAAAAAACAAAAAAAAAACAACTCATGTTTTTTAATGTTACCTTTTCAGAAATCTCCCCTGACTTTCTATATAAAATAGTACCTGGTTCCCTCACGCGTGGCCCCCTACCCTGTCTTAATTCTCTCCATCACACCTATCACCACCCATGGGGAGTTACACTCTTTGGTTCGTGTCCTGTTGTTCCCCTTGAGAAGATGGGCTCCCTTGGATCAGGAGCTCAGTTCTGTTTCCTGCTCCATCCCTAACGTCTAGAACAGTGTCTGGCATACAGGAGATGCTTAGCAACTGCTTACTGAATTAATATACTGAATTGTTCTGAAGAAACATATAAATACCTAGAGTAATTCATCTCTTTATGGATTGGATTGTGAAATAATTGAGACAAAGTTTCTTCGTGCTCTTTGTATTTCCTGGATGCCTGATGAGTTTGCATAACCTTCAAAACCAACTTCACTTTGAGTTTCCTCACACTCTGGTTTGTCTCAACTTGTGCAGTGCCCCATGATACCCACAATCTGACATTTAGATTATTTCTTGCAAATAATTTGAAGCAGCATCACACATCATGGGGTGACATGATTTCCCCCAGAGTAACTGGAATGTGGGAGATACAGGCAGAAAATGCTCATTTGATCAGCTACATGTTCCCTACTCCTTGAGATGCCCTCTCACGTGCCCTGGAACTAGTCAAAGGTTTACTTCTCACTTGTTGGCAGAGGGCCAGCTGAAGACAGGACTGGTATTCACACATTCCTCCAATGGAAGACACTGCTTTAGGTTAAGTTAAGGGTTATACATGCTTTGCCTGAGGAGCTGAAAATAAGAATTTCCCTGCCCAAAGTGACATCTCCCCATAAATGAATTGGTGATGTTAATCTGAAGGCTCACTAATGAGATACAAATATAAAATAACTGTAGCTTCTCTACTGGTTACTGTAGCTAAACCACTTGGACCTAATTATAGAGAGTCTTATTAAAACAAATTGAAAATCTTAGAAACCTAACTAGTCAGATAGTCAATTAAATAGGAAGATACAATGGAATATGTAATGTGCTTTTATTCCCCAAAGTTGAATGAATCCCACATTCCTATGCTTTGGTCACTATAGACAACAGCTCTTCCAAAACCCAGTTTGTGCCTCTTCAGATCTAATGGTAAATAGAGGATAGTTTTCTCCAAAACACAAGACAAAAAGAAAAAAAAAAAAATTAAAACATCACTTTTCTATATTTCTCCCATCATTATCTTCTCTTTTCTCTCCCAACATTGGATACTTTTTAATTGAAACTGAAACCAATCGTGAGACTGTAGTATTTCTAGAATGAATAGACCCTTTTGGATTAACAATTTTTCCATCATCCCACCTAAAATTTCTTAACTTGGCAAGCAGGCATACCAGTACAAAAGAGAAAAGCTCATGTCTTGGCCTGGATAAAAACTCTAAGCTATGTTTGGCAAAACCAATACAATATTGTAAAGTTTAAAAATAAAATTAAAAAAAAAATGGGCAATTTAGTCTTAGATCAATCAATCAGTAACTACTTTCACAGAGTCCAATACCAAGCTAAGTGCTGCTGAATTCCAGAGGAGGTATGATCCATGGCCTCTGCTTTCCGTCCATTCTAGTGACTAGTAGTCACCTTTCCTGAGCTAAGCTGGATAGTACTAACAAGACTATTAGCTAAAAGCTCCTGGAACTGAAGAACTGTGACCCAAAAGAGACTTAAAATAACAAGGACACACAAAAAAATGAAAAGAAGTTCCTGCAAATTGTAATTCATGGTTGCCTGGTACTTCCTTAAAAATACCAATAAGCAAAAATCCTTCAAGCCTCAGTGAGGTTGTGTGGTTTTCCACTTCCCCGTCAGCTTGGATAGTCAGGGATCCCGCAGAGGGTTGCAGGAGGAGCAGCCACAGAAATAAACAGAAGCCTTTGCTATCACGTGGCAAGTAAGTGTTGCCTCTCTTGAGCATCCCAGGTAACTGGGGCAGCCTCCTGACAATGGATGAAATGATATCGCATCCAGTCAGAGAACAACCCAGCAGAAACAGCGAGATGACACATAAACCCATAATCTCAGCTTCTAATATGAAGCAGCAATAAGTGAGCACACTGTACTTCTGCAGCTACTCCAGAGAAAGAAAGAGAGTAAAATGTGTGAGAAAGCCACAGTTAAATTACTCACTATTAGCCCCTGCAGTGTGCTTCCATCCTACCTGGATGAAGACTGTATATACACATATACTCACACACATAGATATACAGACATGTGTAGGGGTAGAGACTGTCACCGCTAAATTTTTTACTAGTGTAATGAGGAAAGAGACCAACAGAAGGAGCTCCCTGGGCTGATTTCCCCAGCCAGCAGCCACTTCAATGTTCCCACTAGGAGAGTGAGAAGGAGAGAGAGCAGAATATGATAAATAATGACTGGCTCTGCTGGTCAGGAGAAATGATCACTATGCTTGAGGGATCTAAGCATATGTTCACCTAGGAAATGCACTAGGGGTGCAGGCTGAGGAAAGGGAGGAGAGAAAACCCAGAATGGTTTGGACATTTCTCTAGGACATATTCATTTAAATTAAAAGAAAAACTTGAAAGCACAAATTAGAAATGACTAAACCTAAAAGTTGCCAAACATCTTAGTTCCCCCAAATTTAAATTGCTTTTTAACTTGTGGCTTTATATGGCTTGGGAGGGGGTGGGGCAGAGCAAGCTATTTCACATTTCCTATAGGCATCTGCTCCAATACAGCATGTTTAGGTGTATGTTTGCACAGCAAAAGACCAAGGTTCCTTATTCTGTGCTCACTTACAGAGATCTTCTCTGTGTAGCAGCAAAATAGGACCTAGAAACTTCAGGGGAATGCAAAGGAAAAATATTACCAAAGCTCAGAAATATTGGTTTTCCCCATGTTTCAGGGCTAAAATTTACTTTGATGTGTCACAAGCAAAAAAGTCAGCATCAAGCCAGCGTGGGCTTAAATGTTGTTCATAGGATAGAGAATGGGTAGGCATTGTTTATCTTATATGACTTTCCTAGGAAATGAAGGGAACATATCTATCAGTTGAAGAGTTTTTTTTTTTAAACCTATATGATAGTCTGTGCCCAGTGTGTGACCATGTGTCTTATATATAAAAAGACTCTGACAGACCAGTAATATATTCTTCAGGAGCCAGAGGAGTAATAGGATCTGGGTTTTCATTCCTGCCTGAAACAACTAAAATAAACAAATAAGAAGAAACAAAACAATACAAGAAAAGAATATAAGACAACAAAGTTTTGGACATCAAGCAATGAAGGTAGGAAACAAATAGGGTGAGCCCTATGACTGGCCAAGACTGGAATGTGGAAGGGTTTCCAGGCTACAGTGCATGGAGAGGGGCTGTATCTCAAATGGAACTTGCTGGTCTCCTTGAGATGAACATACAAAGCTGGAAGTCCAGGGAGGTTGAGGCAGCTAACTGCTTGCGGGACATAGTACCAAAGAGAAGAGAGCTATGCAGAGAGAAAGCCCAGGAGATCTTTAGGCACTCTCTCTTGAGTCTTCAGATGCATATGTGTCAGGAAACTGCCAAGAAAAAGCCAATAAAAAATACTAGAAGATATACTACATGTAGTTCATACAAGTGAAGGAATAGTGCCTGTCATGAGCAACCAGAAAGGAAAGCCTCATGATTTGGGGCACTGGATAGAATACTTGGAAGAGCTTTGATTCAGTAGTGGGAAAAAAATTAACCCTAGGCTGATCCCCACCCCCTCCCCTGCAACAGCACTTAAAAGTGAGACATGAAAGGATCAAAATGTGTCCAAGTGACTTAACCACATTCTACAAAAAGTTCAAGAGGTTTATAGGAATACAAAATATCCAGAACCCAACAAGATACAATTCACAATGTCTGACATCCCATCAAAGCATACAAAAAAGTCTCATATCAAACTTCCAGTGATTAAAAATGATACTATGTCTGACATGAAACATATACTTGTTGGGATTAGCAATGGCACCCCACTCCAGTACTCTTGCCTAGAAAATCCCATTGACAGAGGAGCCTGGTAGGCTACAGTCCATGAGGTCACTAAGAGTTGGGCATGACTGAGTGACTTTTTCAATTTCCACTTTCATGCACTGGAGAAGGAAATGGCAACCCACTCAAGTGTTATTGCCTGGAGAACTCCAGGGACAGGGGAGCCTGGTGGGCTGCCGTCTATGGGGTCGCACAGAGTCGGACATGACTGAAGCAACTTAGCAGCAGCAGCAGACACTGCATAAAATTAAGGGACTTGAATGCATACCAATAGAAACTGTCTAAAATGAAACAAAGAGAAAAGAGACTAAAATATATAAACAGAGCATCAGTGAGCTGCAGTACCAGTCCCATTTTATTTGTGTCTGTAAAAGACAAGAAGAGAAGAAGGATACAAATGAAAGAGATTGACAACAAATTCCAAATTTAATAAAAACTATAAAGCCACAGTTCTAAGAAGCCCACTGAATCCCAAGCACAAGACACATAAAAAAAACCATATGAAGGTACATCATAATCAAACTGCTTAAAACAAATGACAAAGAGAAAAATCTTAAAAACAATCAAAGAAAAAAGATAATATATATGGAGAGACAAAAATAACAATGAGTAGGGTGAAAAGCCCTTGAAAAGCTCTTTTGTGTCTCATAAAAAGTTCTGCCAACAACTTTTTCTGAATTTATTAATTTCATATTTCTAAAGTTGTTCTCTACTGGGTAGACTACAGTTGAGTGAATTATATGTATTTTCATCATATAATGAAATTATGTATATATTTTGAATGAAATATATATTATAATATAAGTATATAATGAAAATACCTCCAGGCCTAAGTCTTCATGCTATAAATGCATGACCTGGGCCCAATCAATGCCAGTTTCCTGAGTCACATACATGGCATTCTCAGGATCAAGATCTCTCTCTATTTAAAGCCATTCAGTTACCGATGTATTCAACTCTCCATGTTGTGTCAAGAAGAACAAACTAGTTTTTTAGAACACAGACATTGCCTCACCTCCAACAGAAGAAATGGAGTAAAAAGTGATGAGTCAGGACTAGCAGAGCCTATACTTAGTATCACCAGGCAAAAGTTCCATGCAGTAAAAATGACTGCACAGAATTTCACCAACATGGAATGACCTTATTTAAAATAATGACTATGTGACATACGCTTGAAGTTCTTTTTAGGGGGCAAAAACAGGGGAGCTGAGGTAGAATGGAAGGCAGGGGCCCCTCCCAACACCAAGGCACATATCATACAAATTAAAATATGGTCAGAGAGTAATCGAGGTACCCAAATCAGAAGTCAAAGGGAAAGTATTTGAAATAGAAAGATTAATTTGTGATGGAGGTGATTTTTACATGGGCATAGCTATATGGCCATTCTTCCAAGTAATCAGTACCAATAATTTATTACAAAACAATGGCTAATAAGTCACCAGGACAATGCAGAGAAGGTACCATTGTACTTCTGTTAATGTGACATACTTTTGTATGGTGCCTTAGTAAACCTCTTTATAAATATTTATTAAGTATGTACCCTATGGCATGAACTCTGGATTGAAGAGTGATTGAACATCAGCTCTTGCATCATGGAATTTCTGATCTAGGGAGGGAAACAGAACAGTAAATAATTAAGGAGATCAAATCAGTCAATCCTAAAGGAAACCAATCCTGAATATTCATTGGAAGGACTGATGCTGAAGCTGAAGCTCCAGTACTTTGGCCACCTGATGCAAAGAATGACTCATTGGAAAATGCTCTGATGCTGGGAATGATTGAAAGCAGAAGGAGAAGGGGGATGACAGAGGATGAAATGGTTGGATGGCATCACCAATTCTGTAGATGAATTTGAGCAATCTCTGGGAGTTGGTAATGGACAGGGAAGCCTGGTGTGCTGCAGTCCAGGGAGTTGCAAAGAGTGGGACATGACTGAGCGACTGAACTGAACTGGGTGTGAATAATGCAATTCCAACATGAAATTCTGAGCAAGTGCGTGGTAGGGTTAATTAGTCTGAGAGCATCACAGAAAACATTCTGGAGGAAGTGATGCTGAGACAAAAGAAGGAGATGGATTTAGCCAGGTGAAGAAGCAACATTCACAAAGGCTGAGCAGAGAGAAAACATGGCTCCTTTGAGAAACTGTGAACATTTTGGAGTGTGTTATTCCCTTTGTGTCCTTCCATGACACTGGGAAGTAGGTTCACTAATGAGAGAGCTGAAACTCGCAGATATCTTATAGAAATGAAAAGTGACAGAACTGGGATTAGAAAACTCAGGTCTCCAAATAGTCAGTCTCTGTTCTTGCTTCACCATGATAGTATTATATACGGGAGGTATTGTATTGGAAATCTCTGTACCTTCCATTCAATTTTCCTGTGAACCTATACTGCTCTAAAATATAAAGTCTATTTTTTAAAAAACCTGATATCTCCACCAGTAAGCCAATAAAAAAGCATCAACTAGCATAAAGGTAGACATATAGAACAATAGAATAGAATGGAGAGCCCAGAAATAAACCTCTGTATATATTGCCAATTGATTTTCAACAAGGGTGCCAAGGCCATTCAATAGGGAAAAGACATTCTTTTCCAGCATACAGTGTTGGGAAAATTGAATATTTACATGCAAAAGAGTGGTGTACTTACCTTACATCACATAAAAATATTAACTCAAAATGGATCATAAATCTAAACATAAGAGGTAAAACCACAAAACTTTTAGAAGAAAACAGAGGGACAACCTCATGACACTGACTTTTATAAGATTTCATGGATTTGATACCAAAAGAAAATAAATTGGACCACATAAAAATTAAAAACTTCACTGCATCAAAAGATACAGTCTATAGAGTAAACAAGCAACCTATAGAATGAGAAAAAAATTTTAAATCTTACATATGACAAGGGGTTAATAACTAGAATATATAAATATCTCCTTCAACTCAACAATGAAAAACCAAATAACCTGATTGAAAAATGAGCAAAGGTTAGACTTTTCATTTCTGATTTGGCATGTAAGGAGCTTACATGCCAAAGAAAAGTTGGTTCTTTGACAGGATCAATATAATTGATACAGCTATAGCCAGGCTAAGAAAAAAAGAGAAGAGACATAAATTACTAATATCAGGAATGAAGGAGAAGACATCACTACAGATCCCATGGACATTAAAAGGATGGTAAAGGCATATTGTGAACCACTCTATGCCCATAAATTTAATCATCTAAATCAACTGAGTCAATTTCTTGAAAGACATAATCTGCTAAAATACATACAAGAATAAATAGACAATTTGATTAGGACTGTATCTATTAAAGAAGTCAAATCGGTAATTAGTAACCCTCCAAACCAGAAAGCAGCACCTCCAGATGGCTTCACTGATGAATTCCATACAGCTATTAGGAAGATATACTGCCCAGTTCTCTATACACTCTTTCAGAAGACAGAGGCAGAGAAATGCATCAGAACTCATTCTATGAGGACACTATCCTAATATCAAAACTAGATGAAAATATTATAAGAACAGAAATACTAGCAAATCAAATGCAACAATGTGTAAAAAGAATTATACATCACAACCAGGGAAGATTTATCCCTGTTACGCAAGACTAGATCAATATTCCAAAATCAATTAGCATAGTCCATCACACGAATAAGCTATTGAGTAAAAATCACTGGGCTTCCCTGAGGGCTCAATGGAAAAGAACCTGCCTGCCAAGATGTAGGTTTGCTCCCTTGGTCAGGAAGATCCCCTGGAGTAGGAAATGCCAACCCACTCCAGTATTCTTGCCTGGGAAATCCCATGCACAGAGGAGCCTGGCAGGTTACATGGTACATGGGATCACAAAAGAGTTGGACATGACTTGGTGACCAAAAACAATGCGTAAAAAATCACATGATCCCATCAATAGATGCAAAACAAACAAACAAAAAACCCAAAAGCTATATTTGAAAAAAATCCAGCACCCACTGATTATAAACACTCTCAGAAAACTAAGAATAGAGAGGAACTTCCTTAACTTTATAAAAACTATCTAGAGCAAAACTACAGTTAACATCTTATTTAATGTTAAGAACCATGAAGCTAAGATCAGGAACAAGGCATAGATGTCCCCTCTCAACACTGTACTGGAAGTGTTAGCTAATGTAATAGACAATAAAAGGTAATAAAAACTAAAGAGATTGGATAGAAAGAAATAAAGTTGTCTTTGTGTAGAGATTACATCATAATTCATGTAGAAAAATCCAAAAGAATCAACAAAAATACTCATAGAACTATCAAGTGATAATAGCAAGGTTGCAGGATGAAAAGTAAATATACATAAGTCAATGACTTTCCTATATACAAACAATAGAATGGGAAAGACTAGAGAATATACAAGAAATAAACAAGGGTAATTTTAAATTGAAAACACAGTACCATGTACATTAGCACCTAAAAATGAAATACTAAGGTATAAATCTAATAAAATATGAAAAAGATCTATAGAAGGAAAACTATAAAATTCTGATAATATTTTGTTAATTTAAAAAAATAGAGAGATACACCATGTTCATGTTTAGGAAGATCTGGTATTATCAAGATGTCAGTTCTTTCTAATTTCATCTATAGATTCAATGCAATCCCAAGCAAAATAGCAGTTTACTTTGTGGTGATCGACAAATTAATTCTAAAGTTTATGTGAAGAGACAAAAGACCCAGAATAGCCAACTCAATATTGAAGGGGAAGAATGAAGTCAGGCAACTGCCACTACCCAACTTCATGACCCACTATAAAGCTACAGTAATCAAGAGACTGTGGTATTGAGAAAGAATAGACAAGAGAGCCCAGAGGAAAGGAGAGAGCTCAGAAATAGACCCACGTAAATATAATCAACTAATCTTTGATTAGTCAGTTCTAAAGGAAATCAATCCTGAATATTCATTGGAAGAACTGATGCTAAAGCTGAAGCTCTAATACTTTGGCCACCTGATGCAAAGAGCCGACTCATTAGAAAAGACACTGATGCTGGGAAAGATTGAAGGCAGAAGGAGAAGGGGATGACAAAGGAGGAGATGGTTGGATGGCATTACTGACTCAATGGGTTTCCCTGATAGCTCAGTTGGTAAAGAATCCACCCGCAATGCAGGAGACCCTGGTTTGATTCCTGGGTAGGGAAGATTCTCTTGAGAAGGTATAGGCTACCCACTCCAGTATCCTGGGCCTAGAGAATTTCATGGACTGTATAATCCATGGGTTCACAAACAGTCAGACATGACTGAGTGACTTTCATTTTCTTTTCTTTCACTGACTCAATGGACGTGAGTTTGAACAAACTCCAGGAAATAGTCAAGGACAGGGAAACCTGGGGTGCAGCAGTCCATGGGGTTGCAGAGGACTCGACTGAGCAACTGAACAATAGCAACAAATCTTTGATAAAGTAACAAGAACAAAGGCAATCGTACAGAGCAAGGTAGTCTTTTCAACAAATGGTGCTGGAACAACTGGACATCCATATGCCAGAAAAAAAAAAAAAAAAAGAATATAGATGCAGATCTCGCAGTTTTCAAAAAAATTGACTTAAATGGATAACAGACCTAAATATGAAATGCAAAACTATAAAAACTCCCAGAAGATAACATAGAAGAAAACCTAGATGAACTTGGGTATGATAATGCCAGTCTATTAAAACATCAAAGACACAATTCATAAAAAAATAATAAGCTGGATTTCACTAAGTTAAAAAACTGCTTTGCAAAAGGCAATGTCAAGAGAATTATAAGACAAGCCACAGTCTGAGAAAAAATATTTGCAAATGATACATCCGAAAAAGAATTGGTATTTAAAATATATGAAAACCCCTTAAAACTCAGTAGTAAGGAAATGAACAACCCAATTAAAAAGTAGGCAAACATATATATATATATATGTTCTTAGTGTTTATTTAAGTAAGCATATGAAAAGATGTTCAACCTCATATGCCACAGGGAATTGTAAATTAAAACAATAATGAGATACCATACACACATATTAATATGGAAAAAACCCAGAACACTGAAAATACCAAATTCTGATGATGATGTGGAACAATGGGAACTCTCGTTATTGCTGATGGAAGTACAAAATGTTATAGTCACTTGGGAAGACAGTTTGGTCGTTTCTCACAAATCTAAACATACTTTCACTATATAATTTAACAGTCATGCTCCTTCATATTTATTCAAGTGATTTGAAAACTTACATTCATAAAAAACCCTGGATACACCTATTTATAGAAACTGTATTTACAACTGCAAAAACTGAAAGCAATCAAGATGATCTTCAGTGGGTGGATCAATAAATAAACTTTGGTTCATCAAAACAAAAAAATATTATTCAGCACTAAAAAGAAATGAGCTATCTAACCATGAAAAGACATGAAGACAACTTAAATGCATATTATTAAGCAAAAGAAGCCAATCTGTAAAGGTTACGTACTGTATGATTCCAACTATATGACATTCTGAAAAAGGTAAAACTATGGGGGCGATAGTTTTACCTTTTTCAGAATGTCATATAAGGACTTGGCAGCAGCAGCAGCATGGGGACAATAAGATTAGTGTTAGCCAGAAGCTAGAGGGAGGGAGAGATAAATGAGCAGAGCAAGGTTTTTTTTTTTAAGCATTGAAACTATTCTGTATGATACTATAATACTGCATACATGTCATAATATTGATACATTTGTCAAAACCCATAGAAAGTATAATACCAAGAGTGAACTCTAATGTAAACTATGAACGTTGTATGATGATTTGTTGATGTAGGTTCATCAACTGCAACACATGTGCCACTCTGATGAGGGAAGTTGGAGGCTGTACATGTGTAGGAATTCCTACACCTTCCACTCAAACTTTCTCTGAACCTACAACTGCACTAAAAAATGATGTTTGCTAATTTAAAAATAAAAGGGGGGTGTTGAACACACATTTCTCTAAAGATATACAAATGACCACCATGTTCATGAGAAGATGCTCAACATCATTAACCATTAGAGAAATGCAAATCAAAACTATGAGATGCCAACTCATACCTATTAGGATAACTATTATCCTAAACAGAAGAAAAGGGAAAAAAGAAAATAAATACCGGCAAGGATATGGAGAAACTGAAACCCTTGTGCACGGTTGGTGAGAATATAAAATGGTGCAGGTATGGAAAATAGTGTGGTGGTTCCTCAAGAAATAAAAAATAGAATAACTGTATGATTCAGCAATTCCAATTCTGGGTATATACCTTAAAGATTAAGATCAGGATTTCAAAGACATATTTAATAGCATTGTTCACAATAGCTAAAATCCCAATTACGCAGCGTGGGTTTACTGATGCATCAGCCTCCTTTTGCTGCTATAACAAATTACCATAAACTCAATGGCTTAAGGCAAGTACAAATTTATTCTCTTATCGTTCTGAAAGTCAAAAGTCTGAAATAAGTCTAAATCAAGGTGTCAGCAGAGCTGGTTCCTTTGGTGCCACAGAATATGGCAAAAGCTGGCCAAAGCTGGAAAAGGCAAGGAGTGGATTCTCTTTTAGAACCTCTGGACGGAAGGAGCATAGTCCGGCTGACATCCTGATTCCAACTCAATGATGTTGATTCCAGACTTCTGACCTCCAGAACTATGACAGAATACATCTCTGTTGTTTTAAGCCACAGTTTGTGGTTGTTATAGCAGCCACCATAACTAATATAATTTCTAAGTGGAATGAATTCAGATATGTAATTTTGATGTGTGGGCCGTAATACCTCTAAGTGTGGTCTCTAAGCTGTCATGCTGGCATCACTGGAGAGATTATTAGAAACGTTGCAACTCAGATCCCATTCCCAGACCTAATGAATCTAATTTGGCATTTGAGTAAGAATCCCAGATGTATCACGTTTGAGAACCCTGGGAATCTGGAAGCCCATGGAGGGTCACTCAACCCTTGGAGCTTGTCCCAGCACAGATCCTTATATGGAAGAAATGTTAGATTTTGTTTAGGTAACTTTTAATTTAGACTACTGAAATAGATGAACAAATATCTGAACAAATATGCCATCTATATGCCAGGCAAAGCACAAATAATTTGAACACACAAGGCAGGCAAGTCTTTCATTTCACACACACATGAAAAGTCACTACTCATCATAAAACGTTTCTGCTGTTTAACCATAACTGTGACATGGATGTTCACAAGAGCTCTACTGATTGTTACCTTGGGGAATCATGGCTAATGATTTTCGGGCTTTACTATCTACTGTAAGCTAACCACAGAAACCACATCTTTAGTCATGGCCGTTGGAGGCTTTTCATTCCGTGTACACATTAATAGGCCACTTAGATTTGGAGCCAACATTTTATAAGATTTTTTTAAATTTAATTTTATTTTACTTTACAATATTGTATTGGTTTTGCCAACATTTTAAAACATTGTATGCATTTGGGTTGGATTACTTAAGGGAAAAAAGGCTGTCTATGGGCTTAGCAACGCTACCTTTGTTGTGGATCAGGTGTCCATTTATGTGTGGGTTTGTTTGTGGACTCTTATTTCATTAGTCTATTTTGAGTCATTACCAAACTGTCTCTATACTGTAATTTTCTCTTGATACCCTGCAGTTTAAATCCTGCAATTTTTTCCTTCTTTTTCAACATTATCCTGGTCAGGAGTTGGTAAGCTATGACCAGTAGAACCAACAACTGTTTTGGTAAATAAAGCATTATTGGAAAGCAACTGTTCTCTGTCAATTTCATATTGTTTATGGCTGCTTTCTGACTACAATGGCAGGATCGGGTAGTTGCAATAGGGATAGCCTGGGCCACAAACCCTAACATAATTGCTATCTGTCCCTTTACCAAAAATGTTTACTGACCTCTGGTCTTGATAATTCTTGCTCTTTTGCATTTCCATATAAATTTTAGAATTACTTTTTCTCTTTAAGGTTTATTTATTTTTTGATGGCCTCACTGGGTCTTTGTTGCTGCTTGCATGCCTTCTCCAGTGGTGGGAAGCAGGGGCTCCTTTCTAGTTGTGGTGTGTAGGCTTCCCATTGCCATGGCTTCTCTTGTTGCAGAGCACGGGCTCTAGTTGTGCAGGCTTCAGTAGTTGTGGTGTGTGGGCTCAGCAGTCACTGCTCACAGGCTCCAAAGTGCTGGCTCAGTGGTTGTGGCGCATGGGCTTAGTTGTCCCACATGTGGGATCTTCCAGGACCAGGGATCGAACCTACGTCACCTGCATTCGTAGACGAATTCTTTACAAGTGAGTCACCAGAAAAGCCCCAGTTAGCTTTTCAAGGTGTAGAAAAATAACTAGAGAGATATCATGTGGGATTATATTGAATTTGTAAGTCAGTTTTGGGGAACTTTGACATATTGCATTAATGACTATTACAGTCCATGAATATGATACAACCCTCCTTTTTAAAATAATTTTCTTTAATTTCTCTCATCAACAAGTTTTATTTTTCTTTAACAGACTCAGCAAATCTTTTGTTGGAGTCTTTTCCTTGGTATTTAAATTCTTTGTATTTTAAAATGTTCATTTTCTAATATTTTGTTGCTTATACATAGAAAAACAGTTGCTTTCTGTATAAATGGGCTTCCTAGCTGGCTCAGTGGTAAAGAATCCACCTGCCAGTGCAGGAGATACAAGAGATGTGGGTTCAATCTCTGGATCAGGAAGATCCTCTGGAGGAGAAAATGGCAACCCACTCCAATATTCTTGCCTGGAAAATCCCATGGACAGAGGAGTTTGGTGGATTACAGTCCATGAGGTCGCAAAGACTCAGACACAACTGAGTGAGCACATCTGTATATATTAATAGATTTGTCTGATGAGCATTTTTATCTAAACAGATGTTGACTTTACCAACTGATTTTTATGTATTTGTTGAGATGATCTCATTGTTTTTCTTTTTAGTAAGCTAACACAATTAATACATTAATACAATTTTCAAACCTCATTTCAATCTTTCATTCCTAGAATAAATCCCACTTAGTCATGATATATCACTGAAACTGTGTACAAGGCCCTTGTCTTTTGAAGTAAAATGCAGCCTCAAGACTTAATGGTTGGGAAACTGAAGATATAGAAACAAAGAGTAGCTGTTGGGCTGGGAAACTGGTGTCAATTTAGACTGTAAGTCTGCCACACAGCAGAATTACCAAACTCTCACTTCCCTGAAAGATACAGATAAAGGCCTGACACACATCTAGGTTGTTTTTATAGGAAGTGGACTCCCTCCAGATGAAAACTGATGACCACAAGAACAGAGACCCTAGACTGGTTGAAGCCAGAAAAATTGATGATGCTTGAAAATTTACTGTGATGCCAATGAATGCAAGAAGTGTCCATGAGCTGATCATGCCCTGCTCCCTGAATGCTATAAAACTCCTCACTGCCCACTCCAGGGTGGATTACACAGTCTTGAGGGCATTAGCCCACCATGGTCCCTTTGCCTGACAAAGCAATAAAAGCTACTCTTTTGTACTTCACCCAAAACTCTATCTACCCAGCATCGGTGAAGAGAGGTTGAGTTTCAGCAACATTACCTCTACATATGCGGGTGGATTTTATATGCTAACAGTTTGGTTTTTTTGCATCTATGTTCTTAGAGATATTATTCCATATTTTTTTTCTTCTGATGTCTGTGAGATTTTGCTTTCAGGATTATGCTAGCTCATGAAATAAACTGGAAAGTGTTCTTTAATTTTTTGCTCTTTGGAAGAGTTTTTGTAAAATTGATTTATTTTTATGCCTTAAATATTTGGGCAAAATCACAGATGAAGTCATCTGGGCCTGGAATTTTCTTTGTATGATGGTTTTAAATTATTAAGTCAGTCTCTTCAACATATTTAGGGCTATTCAGATTTTCTGTTTCTATTAATAATTGTGAGTGTTTTGGTAAATTGTGTTATTTGAAAATTTTATTCCTTTCATTTATATTTGCAAATGTATTGCCTTAAAGTTATCCAAATATCCTTTTATTCTCTTTCTAATATCTGTAGAATTTGTGCTATTATCTACTTTTTTATCCAAGATTTTGGTAACCTATGCTTTCTTATTTTCTTGAATAGGTTTCCCAGGTGCTTATAATTTTATTAGTCTTTGCAAAGAACCAACTTTTAGTTTCATGAATCCTTCCCATTGAATATTTCTTTTTCTATTTCATTATAATGGTTTAATTTTCATTATTTAATTTTCTGCTTTTTTCCAATTTCTTGAGATAGATACTTAATCATATACATTCACCTAGGCATGGTTTTACCTGTGTCCAACACAATTTTATTGGAGAAGGAAATGGCAACCCACTCCAGTGTTCTTGCCTGGAGAATCCCAGGGATTGGGGAGCCTGGTGGGCTGCCGTCTATGGGGTCACACAGAGTCGGACACGATTGAAGTGACTTAGCAGCAGCAGCAGCAGCAGCAGCAGCAGCAACACAATTTGATATGCTACATTTTTACTATCCACTTAATACTGTTTGCTAATTGTGATTACTTCCTTGGGTTGGATCCTCAGGTTATTAAAATGAGTTTTCTGTACTTTCCAAACTTGGGGAATTTATTAACTATCCATATATTAGTGATTTCAAGTTAGCTCTACTTTAGTGAAAGAACATACTCTAAATCATATTAATCCATTTAAGTTTGTGAAACTTGTCATATAGACTGTGCTGTTCTGTGCTTAGTCACTCAGTCTTGTCTGACTCTTTGTGACTTCATGGACTATAGCCTGCCAGTCTCCTCTGTCCATGGGATTCTCCAGGCAAGAATACTAGAGTGGATTGCCATGCCCTCCTCCAGGGGGATCTTTCCAACTCAGGGATAGAACCCAGATTTCCCACATTGCAGGTGAATTCTTTACCATCTGATCCACCAGGGAAGCCCAAGAATACTGGAGTGGGTAGCCTATCCCTTCTCCAGGGGTTCTTCCTGACCCAGGAATTGAACCAGGGTCTCCTGAATTGCAGGCAGAATCTTTACCAGCTGAGCTACCAGGGAAGCCCCTTTTATAGACTAAAAAATAGTAAATTTTGGTAAATGTCACATGTCTACTTGAAAAGAATATGTATTTCTAAGTTCTGGGTCAATTCATGCATTTATTTTAAAAAGAAATTTCTCAGTAGATATTTAAGTTTACAACCCCTGCTACAGTGGAATTGGAAGCCATACATTTTCAAGTCTCTTCTTCTCACCTCAAAAGATATATTTTATTTTTCCTTTTTTTTTCCTTTTAAAAGCAGAGAGGCAGAAATAGATAGGAAATAGGGAGAGGGATAATACTGAATCTGAGGTTTGAAAGTCAGAACACAGTTACTTTATACTTAAAAGATATTAGGGGTTTATAGTTGGAAAGTTTTTATCTAAAGGAAGAGTTTCAAACCTACTACAATGTTTGGTCAAGATTTTTCAAGCTCTATTTACTGAGCGGATAATATTCTTAACATAGAATGCTTGAATCTTAAAATGCTACAGATGGGAGGAATTTAGAGGTCATCCAGTTTGAATTCCTTGTTTTAGATATGAATAAACTGGACCCTAGAAAGAGTAACTGATTTGTCGCTCATCAGTCAGCTAGCAGTATGACACTATAGGTAAAAGCTATGGACAAGAGTCACACAGAACTAGAATTTAATCATGGCCCTGAAACTCAATACTTCCGAGACCTTGGAAAATTGACATTCCTTTTTAGAGTTCCAGAATTCTCATTTGTAAAATTGGAAGAAAAATAGTAAGTAGGATAGCTATAAAATTTAAATGAGGCAGTACATTTTTAAATAGCTAAGGTATTATTTGACATATTGTAATAACTCCAAAAAGTATTAGTCATTATTGGTAATTACAATTGGCCAGTGGCAGAACTGAGTCAAACTAAGATGATTTCTGACTCTTGATGTAAAAACTTTTCCAGTGTTATTATTTTTCTCAAGAAGTATCCTGGTATATATGCTTTGTGTAATCTAGGTCCCTTCTGTGACTTTCTTGTTTCCTTACTCCTGTTTAACTATGGCAAGATAATGGTACCAGTGGTATATAGCAGGTAGATATTATGTTTTCACTGAAATGACTTCTTTCAAAACTCAATTAAAAGCATTTGTTGTATGTAGTAAACTTGACTTGGTAGAAAGAACATGGCAGTATTTTTATGAGGAAAGTAGCTAAATGAATTCCACTTAAAAATATAGGCTCCAAATGTCATAGAATGAGATTGGAAGTATAAATTGATACAATTTTTGGAAGACAATTTTGTAATAGATACTCAACAATTTAAAAATGAGTATAAATACAGAAAACTCTAAGAAAATAATAAGAAAAAGGATCTTACACAAGATGTTTATTTTTACATTACTTACAAAAATTTTTGAAAAAAGAATCTATCGGTGATTTATGAAATATACTACAGTAAATTTATATTATGGACAATAAGGTGTCAAAAATCCTGTTTTATGACAATATTTAATCACATAGAAAAATGTATTATTTAATAAAAATGGTTATCCAAAAGTATTTACTATATGGTTCCAGTTTACTGTACAAAATCAACCTCTATCTCTCTCTCTCTCTCTGGTCTGACCTGCTTTATCACTGTGCTATTAATAAGTGACCATTAATTTTAATATTTAAATTATTTTCCAATACTAAATATTATCTAGTTCTCAGGAACTCATTCTCTCTCTTCAAAGCTGCACTTCACAATGGCTATTGTCAGACGTTGTTGCCTATGAAAACACATGACTATATTATCTAATGTTTGTTTATTATCCCTCTCATCTGTGTGTATGATCCTTGAAGGCAGTTTCCTAGAAACTGTCTTGGTTTTTCTACTATTGTATGCACAGGACGTAGCACAAAAAGAGATTAAATATTTGCTCAATTAAGAAATTAACACATAAATGATGGAATGAATCCTTGGCCTCTGCAATAATGATTTCATGTTCTAGCAGTAATTTCCAGGTATGGGAGTCGCAAAAGGAAAAGGAGGTTTATCGTTCAGTGTTATATTAGTGATGATTAACAAATGCCACTTAAATTAGTATAGGTTCCAGAGGCGCTGTTTCTTCAGAAAGAACCATGCTACTCATTCATTGTTTATTTGGCCTTGTATATGCATAGCCAGGAGAAGGCAATGGCACCCCACTCCAGTACTCTTGCTTGGAAAATCCCATGGACGGAGGAGCCTGTTAGGCTGCCGTTCATGGGGTCGCTAAGAGTCGGACACAACTGAGGGACTTCACTTTCACTTTTCACTTTCATGCATTGGAGAAGGAAATGGCAGCCCACTCCAGTGTTCTTGCCTGGAGAATCCCAGGGACGGGGGAGCCTGGTGGGCTGCCGTCTCTAGGGTCTCACAGAGTTGGACACGACTAAAGTGACTTAGCATAGCATAGCATTCATAGCCAACCCCCTCATGGATCACAGATGTATCATGGCAAGGGGCTCGCGTGATTCAATGAAGCTATAAGCCATGTCATGCAGGGCCACCTAAGACAGACTAGTCATAGTGAAAAGTTCTGACAAATCATGGTCCACTGGAGAAGGAAATGGCAATCCACTCCAGTATTCTTACCTGGAGAACCCCACGGACAGTATGAAATGGCAAAAAGATATGATGGTGATAGAAAATATGATAAAAGATATGATAGATAGAAGATGAGGTGCCCACATTTGAAGGTGTCCAATATGCTACTGGGGAAAAGTGGAGGGCAATTACTAACAGCTCCAGTAAGAATGAAGTGGCTGGACCAAAGTTGAAACGATGCTCAGCTGTGGATGTGTCTGGTTGGTGTTGAAAGTAAAGTCTGATGTTGTAAAGAACAATAGTGCATAGGAACCTGGAATGTTAGGGTCATGAATCGAAGTAAATTGGACATGATCAAGCAGGAGACAGCCAGATTGAACATCGACATCTTAGGAATCAGTGAACTAAAATGGACGGAAATGGGAGAATTTAGTTCAGATGACTATTATATCTACTACTGTGAGCAAGAATCCCTTAGAAGAAATGGAGTAGCCTTCATAGTTAACGAAAAAGTCAAAAATGCAATGCAATCTCAAAAATGACAGAATGATCTTAGTTCATTTCCAAGGTAAACCATTCAATATCACAGTAATCCAAGTCTATGCCCCAACTGCTGATTCTGAGAAAGCTAAAGCTGACCAGTTCTATGAAGACCTAAAAGACCAGAACTAAAACCAAAAGAAGATACCCTTTTCATCATAGGGATTGAAATGCAAAGGTAGGAAGTCAAGAGATACCTGGAGTAACAAACAAGTTTGGCCTTGGAGTACAAAATGAAGTAGGGCAAAGTTTAACAGAGTTTTGCCAAGAAAATACACTGATCATAGCAAACACCCTCTTCCAACAACAGAAGAGCCAGTTCTACACATGGACATTACCAGATGGTCAATACCAAAATCAGACTGATTATACTCTTTGCAGTCAAAGATGGAAAATCTCTATACAGTCAGTAGAAATAACACCTGGAGCTGACTGTACCTCAGATCATGGCCTCCTTGTTGTAAAATTCAGGGTTAAATAGAAGAAAGCAGGGAAAACCACTAGGCCATTCAGATATGACCTAAATCAAATCCCTTAGGATTATACAGTAGAGGTGACAAATAGATTCAAGGGATTAGATCTGGTAGACAGAGTGCCTGAAAAACTATGGACAGAGGTTTGTAACATTGTACAGGAAGCAGTGACCAAAACCATCCCAAAGAAAAAGAAATGCAAGAAGGCAAAGTGGTTGTCTGAGAAGGCTTTACAAATAGCTGATGAAAGAAGAGAAGTAAGAGGCAAAGGAGAAAGGGAAATACATACCCAACTGAATGCAGAGTTCCAGAGAAAAGCAAAGAGAGATAAGAAGGCATTCTTAAAAGAACAATGCAAAGAAATAGGGGAAACAATAGAATGGAAAAGACTAGAGATCTCCTCAGAAAAATTGGAGAAATCAAGGGAACATTTCATATAAGGATGGTCACAATAAGGGACAGAAATGGTAAGGGCATAACAGAAGCAGAAGATATTAAGAAGTGGTGGCAAGAATACACAGAAGAACTATACCTAAAAAGGTCTTAATGATCCAGATAACAAAACAACAAAAAAAAATGTTTTGTGTTCACTCACCTACAGACGGACAGCCTGGAGTGTGAAGTCAAGTGTGCCTTAGGAAGCATTACTAGGAACAGAACTAGTGGAGGTGATGGTATTTCAGCTAAGCTATATAAAATCCTAAAAGATGATGCTGTTAAAGTGCTGCACTCAATATGTCTGCAAATTTTGAAAACAGCAGTGGCCTCAGGACTGGAAAAGGTCAGTTTTCATTCCAGTTCCAAAGGATGTTCAAACTACCATATAATTGTGCTTGTTTTACATGCTAGCAAGGTTATGCTCAAAATCCTTCAAGCTAGGCTTTAGCAGTACATGAACTGAGAACTTTAATATGTACAAACTGGGTTGCAAAGAGACAGAGGAACTAGGGATCAAATTGCCAACATCCTTTGGATCATGGAGAAAGCAAGGGAGTCCCAGAAAAAATATCTACTTCTGCTTCATTGATTACACTAAAGCCTTTGATTGTGTTAATCACAACAAACTGTGGAACACTGTTAAAGAGATGGGAATACCAGACCACCCTATCTGTCTCCTGAGAAACCTGTATGTGGGTCAAGAAGCAACAGTTAGAACTAGACAAGGAACAACTGACCATTTCAAAACTGGGAAAGGAGTATGACAAGGCTATATACTGTCACCTTATTTATTTACCTGATATGCCAAGTACATCATGCAAAATGCTGGGCTGGGTGAATCACATGCTGGAATCAAGATTGCTGGGAGAAATATCAACAACCTCAGATATGCAGATGATACCACTCTAATGGCAGACAGTGAAGAGAAACTAAAGAGTCTCTTGATGATGGTGAAAGGGGAGAGTAAAAAAGCTGGCTTGAAAGTCAACATTAAAAAACTAAGATCATGGCAACCAGTCCCATTACTTCACAGGAAATAGAAAGGGGAAAAGTGGAAGCAGTGACAGATTTTATTTTCTTGGGCTCTAAAGTCACTGTGGACAGTGACCTTAGCCATAACATTAAGACACTTACTCCTTGAAAGGAAAGCTATGACAAACCTAAACACTGTATTAAACAGCAGAGACATCATTTTTCCAGCAAAGATCCATATAGTCAAAGTTATGTACAGATGTGAGAATTGGATGATAAGGCTGAATGCCAAAGAACTGATGCTTTTGAATTGTGGTGCTGGAGAAAACTCTTTAGAGTCCCTTGAACCACAAGGAGATCAAACCAGTCAATCCTAAAGGAAATCAACCCTGATTATTCACTGTAAGGATTGATGCTGAAGCTGAAGCTCTAATACTTTAGTCACCTGATGTGAAGAACTGACTCATTTGAAAAGACCCTGATGCTGGGAAAGATTTAAGACAAAAGGAAAAGGGACTGGTAGAGGATGAGTGGTTACACAGCATCACTGACACAATGGACATGAAGCTGAGCAAACCGCAGGAGACGGCGGAGGACAGAGGAGCCGGGCATGGTACAGTGCTTGGGGACACAAAGAGTCAGACACAACTGAACAACAACAACAAATTCCTTGCCAAAATTCATTTGCTGTATCAGTTAGCTCTTGCTGCAAAACAAACTACTTCAAAACTTAGTGGCTTAGAGCAAGTAACTACAGGATTATCTCATGACTCTGTTAGTCAGTTGGGCAATTCTTTTGTACATAGTTAGGGGCTAGGTAGCATATTCAAAAGCAGAGACATCACTTTGCCAACAAAGGTCCGTCTAGTCAAGGCTATGGTTTTTCCTGTGGTCATGTATGGATGTGCAAGTTGGACTGTGAAGAACGCTTAGTGCCGAAGAATTGATGCTTTTGAACTGTGGTGTTGGAGAAGACTCTTGAGAGTCCCTTGGACTGAAAGGAGATCCAACCAGTCCATTCTGAAGGAGATCAGCCCTGGGATTTCTTTGGAAGGAATGATGCTAACGCTGAAACTCCAGTACTTCGGCCACCTCATGCGAAGAGTTGACTCATTGGAAAAGACTCTGATGCTGGGAGGGATTGGGGGCAGGAGGAGAAGGGGACACAGAGGATGAGATGGCTGGATGGCATCACCGACTTGATGCACGTGAGTTTGAGTGAACTCCGGGAGATGGTGATGGACAGGGAGGCCTGGCATGCTGCAATTCATGGGGTCGCAAAGAGTCGGACATGACTGAGCGATTGAACTGAACTGAACTGAGGGG
>NW_011495027.1:8373346-8392151 GCF_000754665.1 Bison bison bison
GAGCTGGATGCTGGATAATCTATAATAGCCTTGTTCACAAGTTTAGGGTTTGGCAGGCTTTCAACTGGGGTAACAGGCTTGCCAGGATGTCTCACATCATCTAGTAGGCTAGCAAAGAAGTCTTCATATGGCAACAAAGATCCACAATCAGCAACAAAGGTAAAGCCTCAATGTACAAGCAGTTCTCAAGACTGCTTGTATAACACTTACACTGTTTTATCATAGGCCAAAGCAAGCCATACAGTGAAACCCAGAGGCAGCGTGAGGTTTACCAAAACCTCAGAGTTTATATGAGGCACCCAAGAGTTTTGATAAAAAGAGGCATGAACAAATTAGAGGTTAATACTTAATAATCAATCATAATCTTTTCTTTAATCCTATTTTATGTTCATTTCGCGTACAAACACATTCGATCTCAAAACCTTCCAAAGTCTCATCTAATCATGGCATTAGGCTCCAGGTTGCTATAGCAGTTTTCCTGCCATTTTTTCCAGCTTCTACCCACAGGTCAACTCATAAACCAATCCTATCCATCTTGGTTTTTGTTATGGAATGTGCTCAGTCCTTTGTACAGTGTTAGTCTGCTTGTGCCATATAACAAACACACAAAACTTAGTGCTTAAAACATATATTTAATTCATGATTATTGGGGAGGGCCTTAATTCCCATCTGGATCTCTGCTGGGCTTTACCAGTCATCTGTGATGGGTTGGCACGGCAACGAAGAACTGGATGATCTAGGGGCGCTTCATTCCTGCTTGACAGTTGGGTTGTGCTACTCACTCCTCACCAGCCAGCAGATTAATCCAGGGTCTTTCCCATCATGGCAGGCACCTAAGAACAAGAGGACAAGCCCCCACATGCAAGTTGTTTTTAAGTCTCTGCTTACTTCACATTTGTTATTGCCAATTGGCTGAAGCAAGTCACAGTCACATGACCAAGCTCAGAACCAACATGACAAGGGACAACCTCAGGCAACGGATACAAGAAAGCATGAACAGAGTGGGGGCCATCGCTAAAACAATTTACTACATCTGGTCTTCTGATATTAGGAGTCATCATTGCACTTTCACTGTTCAGGCACTGTTTCTAAAGAATGACCACCAGGTCAGGTAGCTGAGTCAAATGATATCTCTTATGTCGGTCATGCATTTCGTAGAAACCAGTTCTTTTCCTTCCTGCCCAGTCCCAGCCTAAAGGATCTTGCTCTGAACAAAGTCATCAATATAGACTTCTTAATGGAGAGAATACTCTCTGGGTATATATTTCCAGTAGAAAGCTTTATCCCAGATCATCTTAAGTCTATCAGACTAGGTCTAATAAGGCTAGATCTCAAAAACCAAAAGGCCTAGATTTTAATTTCTTTCTTTCTAGGAGAAAGAAAATTTGGCCCTTACACAAAATTTCCCACCCATTTAAACTTCACTCTTAGTTTCTGCTTCTCCTGCAAAAAGAATTTTAAGTTCTATTTCATCAGACATCTTGAAGTAATTGTACACACACAACCCCACATACACACAGCATATTCTCTAGTTAAATATACATGAATATGAGCAGTGATTATCATCCTACCAGTGAAACTGTGTAACTCAAATTGGAGCTTGAACCCTTGATGTTTTAACTGAGATCACACATCTGGTTTCAGGACTTAATGAAGCTCTGGTTCTTAATATTTCATTGCAGAAAGAATTCAGTGAAAGACAAAGTGATCAGTAAGAAGTGGATTTATTTAGAGAGAAACATACTCCACAGAGTGTGGGCCATCTCAGATGGCGAGAGTGACCTTGAAATATGGCATGGTTAGTTTTTATGGGCTGGATAATTTCATAGGCTAATGAGTGGGAGGATTATTCCAACTATTGGGGGGAAGGGATTTCTAGGAATTGGGCCACCACTCACTCTTTGGTCTTTGATAGTTGGCCCTGAAGCTGTCATGGTGCTGGCGGGTGTGTCATGCATGTAGCTTGCTGATATGTTGCTGTGAGTGTATATTGAGGCTCAGGTCTAGTGGAAGTTGACTTATCCACCAACTTGAACCCATTTGGTTCTAATCACTTTATGTCGTGTTCTCTGGCTATGTCATTCTTTTAAAGTCTATGCTCCATTCCCTCCTGTTTTACCAAGACTCACTAGAACTCAGGTAAAATACAGTCATATTTTCTAAGCAATCACTCACACATCCCTACAAAAAGACAGTAGAGCTTAGTGGTTAGTAATATGGGCTCATATTACTAATAATGGGCTCAGTAATAGACTGATTGGGTTGAGCCTTTTTGTTGTCTTTCAGTTGTGTCCAACTTTTTGTGACCCCGTGGACTGCAGCACACTAGGCTTCCCTGTCCTTCACTATCTCCCGGAGTTTGCTCAAACTGATGTCCACTGAGTCGATGATGCCATCCAATTATCACATCCTCTGTCACTCCCTTGTTGTCTTGCCTTGGCTCCACCCTTTACTGGCTGTATGATCTTAGGCAAATAGTTTCCTCATTTGTAAAATGGTGATAATAATGAGGCCTTCTTCATGGAGTTGTTTTGAAGATCCATGAGATGTTTGTAGAGCACTTGCAGCCAGCAGGTTCTTAATACTCAAAAGCTGCTATCATCAGTCATCTAAACGGACTGGGAAGGGCCCCAGAGTCTCAGCAGGGCAGGTGAGAAGGGACAGAAGCTTTCCTTGCTGAGGTAAACAGCCAAGAAGTTTTTTTTCTCAATACTGAGAAAAATTTCCCAATAGCTGCATTATTTTTCAGGACTTTGGAAAAACCCATCCTGGGGCTTGAGGCCCATGCCAGTTCTTTGCCTTAAATGAAGGCCATCTAGAAGCTGTGAAAGTAATGACAGAGGCTTCTACTGGGTCCTTTCCAAAGTGCAGTTTAGTAACTCATTTAATTTTCGTAAAACCCTATGGGATAGGTTCAATTGTTATCCCTATTTTATAGACAGAAAAACTAACACACAGGCTGATCAAATAACTTGCCCTAGGTTAGTGAGTAGAAAAGCAGAGCCAGAACTCAAGCCCAGGTGGTCATGGGCCAGTGTGCTTCTCTGTATTTAACTACTAACCTGTGCTGCTTTTCTCAGTGAAAGGCTTTTACTTATGAAGCATTCCTCTGTGTCTGCACCAGAAGGCTTTTCATTCATTGTCTCATTTAATTCTTACAAAAGAGATTATTATCCCTCCTTTATAGGTGTGGAAACTGAAGTTGATTGTGATTCAGTGAATGGGCCAAGCTCCCAGAGGTGATTAGTAGCACAGCAATGCTTATTCTTGTTAGTTGCTCAGTCGTGTCTGACTCTCTTGTGACTCTATGGACTGTAGCCCACCAGGCTCCTCTGTCCAAGGGATTTCCTAGGCAAGTATACTGTCATGGGTAGTCAATTCCCTTCTCCGGGGGATCTTCCTGACCCAGGGATTGAACTTGGTCTCTTGCATTGTAGGTAGATTCTTTATCCTCTCAGCCGCCTGGAGTAAACTCTGGCAGATAGTGAAGGATAGGGAATCCTGGTGTGCTGCAGTTCATGGGGTCGTAAAGAGTTGGACAGGACTTAGCGACTGAACAATAACTGCTTATTCCTGTAAGACCCATGGTTTTTCTCACTTCCTAAGGAAGTATTTGATAATTTAAAAAACAATAAAACACCCCTATTCTCCCTACTTTTTCCTGGACTTGTCAAATTTAAGCTAAATGTAGTTTCCAGGGAAATTCATTTCATGAAAATATTGAGCATTAGAATAAGAACATCATTTTACATTTATTATTCATTCATTCAATCATTCCACAAGTACTTGCTTAGCACTTACTCTGTATGTTGGGCACTGCTTGTGTGTGATCAAATCAGTGCTCCAAAGACACAAATCACAGAGCTCTTTTGTCTAATGGTGATTGTGAATTTGGTTCCTAAGACACAAACCTTCAGATATCACAGCCCTAGTTAATTCTGTCCCAACACATCTGCTTTGCTGCTGTGCACTCATCCAGGACCATCGCTGGCTTCAGATTCCTACAAGACCCAGGTCAGATGGGGTGAGTGAAGTTTTCACTAGATTTGCGTTTTCATTGATACCTGCTAGGAAGATTTACCTTGGCCACTCAGGCCACCATATTATAAATCCCTATTCTGCAGCTAATTGTAGGTTTTGTAGGCATTTAAATTTGCTGTCCACTCCTGGAGAATAATTATAGCTACTTAATTGTATTCATAATTTAGCATACACCTGAAAAATATGCTGTGAAATATTGGGGGGAACCTTTAATACCGGTATTCCATTTACAAACTGTCACATTTATAAAGCATCTTTAATCTTCTAGGGTCTGCTAGAATTTTTTATTACAGCTTGCTTTGTGCTTTAAATATTAAAGATTCGGCAATACTTCAAAAGGTGATAGTGCCTGATGTTCTGATGGCACTTAAACCTCACCAGCTAAATATATTGAGGAATGTTCAGTGGCCCTGGCTTAATTAAACATGCACGTGTATTTTCAGATGCAATCTTTTTCTGCTTGTTAGGTTTTTGACAAACCTCCAAACAGGTCCAGGTGGAACAAAGCATGTAAACAAGCTTGTGAATGAAGCTTAAAGTACTCGAATTAACACCTTCCCTCAATTAGCATGCAAACCTTGGAATCTCTGCAATTGATAATGCCATTGAACACTATCTGCAGCTGAAAAGTGTATCTTTGTCATTTCAGTTTTCTAAAACATGTCCAGTTTAATTATGTGAAAAGACATTGGTGACGGCTTTCTAGCCAATGAGATGGTGTTGTTCTCTTCTCTCTAGTAGATGGCATACCCTATAAAGCAGTGGCAGGCTTGAAATATTTCATTTGTTTTCATTACATAGCACTTAAAAGGTGGTAGCCTTCTTCTAATTCAGCATGCCATGTTAAAGCAACCAGAGTTCAATAAGCCCTGACACTGGCTGTGGATCCTTGAAAATTACTTAAACAGCTTTTACGATTAAAAAAAAAAATTCATTAATGCAAAGTCCATCTATATTATTATTTTTTCAATCTCTATTTGGCATTTGCCACATTTGAATTTCTCTGAAAACTGTGTTTCAGAGGAATTGTATTTTGTTTTTGAACATGTACATTTAAATGTTTGTCACAAGAAATGAAATATTAAGCTCAGATTTTCAACCTGAGACTTTCAGACATCTTTTCATACAGCCATATAATATTGCCTAATATTAAAATCCCCAAATAAATAACACTTTGAATAGCTGCTCATCTGTTTGAAAATATTACTTACTGAAGCTAACCAAATAGAGATTGGCAGTAGTTAGAAAACGGAGCAAGATGTTTTTACAGATGAGCAAAAAAGACTGTCTTTGAACAATTCAGTCTGCTGCAGAATCAACATATACCAATTGCTGGACTAGAACAAGTGTATTATAAAAATATATGTGGAGGCTTCCAATAAAAGTTCAATTATTGTGCTGTAATAGGTAAGCTTGTACAAAAAACATTTTTTTTAATAAAAAAGGTCTGTGAGATCCGAAGCAGTATTAGAGCAATTTTCTAGGTGAGTCAGAGCTAGTGGGATATGACAGGTGAGGTATTGTTATTATAATACCTAAGGCAAAGCAGCAACCATACAAACTGATAGACAAATCTGAATTAATATGATATGATCGGTAAGGTGGCATTTGAATAGAATCTTCCTGTATTTGTGGAGAATGCTGCATACATATTATACAGAAAAGGAATTATATGGAAGGCTGTAGACAGAAGACTCAGTGGGAGGAAAGAAAATATGGGCAAGATTGCAGAAGCTATCTGGGCTTTGCTGGCTAAGGAGTACATTTGGAAATTGGATTTGCAAACAAATTAAAACCTGAATTTTTCTTCCTAAAGCAGCCTTCAATGGGTGTTAACAATATATACTTAACCTTGGCAATTGGAGGCCTTCAAAATGAATGATTAGGGGGACATTGGTGGGGGTAGGGGTGGGGAGTATATTTTAATTTTGTTTCCTTTTTGATAATCCATAGTTAGGTTTCAATACTGGCTCTGTGAGCCAAGAGGCCATTTTAGATCCCTGGATGGAGAAATATTGCCTTCCCTGAGAATTTCAGCCATCTTTGCCTTTCTTGATCTATGATCACCACCTCTAATTAAAAGTCTTAATAGCATCCAGACCCTGAGAGCACGAAGAAGAATACAGCCTCCTGAAAGGGTGCATTTTATTAAGCGACAGAAACTCTCAGAAATTGGAGCCTGCAGAAACTGCCTGCGTGATCTTTAATGGATTTTTAAAGATGACAAGAAAGGAAATGGGAAAGTAAAGCCATGGAAGGCAGAAATTCCCTGAAGGAGCATTCTGAAGTAAATCAGTGCAACTGAAAAAGTGAACTCCTAGGGCCTGGGGATATCTCCCAGGTTTTTCAGCTGGACACTTATGGCCTGTTGGGTCCCTGAACACCTCTGCTCTGGGCAGACTTTGACAGAGCAAGTCACAGAAAGATGAACGACAGCACCTGAAGTGCTGTTTGCGGGGCAGAAAATTGCTCCCTTTGCACGCTGGGCTGCCTTTGCTCTCTGTCACATGACTTATTACAGCCTCCCCATATAACAGTGCCATTTATGTATGTTAACTTGGCGAGCAGTAATGGTATTCTTCGCCTCCTTTTTCACTGCTGCTTGGGCAATTAAAAACAAAGGAAGCAAATGAGGTCAGTGCTCGTAAAATCTAAGTCTATAAGTGACAGACACCCTGAGACCAAATAGCCTCAGATTCTGCTACAGTGGAAGGAGTCCATACGCAAGAAAGTCCCTGCTTCCCAGGGCTTTTACTTAGATTTTTTTTTTTCAGGTGAGAATCTGATTTCGGGGTTTTAAAAAAAAAATCAACTGAAAGAAGGTATAGCTTTTAAGGAGTTCAGAAATGCTACTAATACAATTATATGCCCTATGTGGAAAAGGGACATAAACAAGAGATTGTTCTCTTTAATCTTCTAGCACAAAGACCAACATTTAACCACACACTAGAATTTTCTTTCTACCGGCTCTTCAAATAGCAGCTCTATTGATGTTGCACAATTACAGTAAGTGTTTTGAAATGTTCTGAACACAGGTATACAAGGATACCTCAACCTGTTTTTCTGATCCCAGTCTTGTGATCACAGTGATTTTGAAAAGCTAATTAGAAGAATCTTCTTGCTTCCCCTAGGCGTGATTTAAATAACATACTGGTTCTTATTCTACATCCCTCGACTTCTACCGCATGTGTCCTATACATCTTGGCATGTAAGACAATTCCTTAAGGAGAGAAACAGCTCTCAAAATCAGAGGTGACTTATAAGATTGTCCTGGTTTTACTGCTATAGCTTGGCTACTCTCCCTGACGCTGGCAATAGCCCCCGAGCCCTTCCCACGCTCAAGGCCTCCTGGGTGTGCCATAAGAGGCTCAGGAAAGGGGCTGGTGTGGCAGGAGGTGGTCAGCACAAGCTCTCCTCCATCAGAGGCTGCAGGGGATGCAGCAAGGAAGGCTTCACATTGACCTAATTACTTATATTTTCTTCCTGTCTTAAAGGATCACTTCATAGACCTTAAATTTGAAGATACAGTTGGCAACTACTCTAAACCTGAGTCCTCAACATCCACAAAACTTGACTACATAAATATCTCTTAACAACCCCTGGAATATATGATCATCAGGCCTCTTTCAGAGCAGTATCTCACACAGGACCAAGAGGAGACTCCATCACGGCAGAGACAGAAGAAAGGGCAGAATTTTAACATAATATCTGAGTGGAGCTTCTGGCCTCACAAATTAAATTGTGCTTGCCCTTTGACCACTCACACTCAATGAGAAATAGGAGAAGTAGTCTGGCTTTTCATATATCAGCAGAGGGATATCTATCTTTATTATTAAATTTCTAGCCATATCTCATGTAACTATTTTTATCAAGTTATCGACAGACTGCCTTCCATCTCCCCATTATTTTACTCTATAATGATTTAGTCTTCAACTAGATTATAAGATCTTTGAGGGGAGGACTGACTCTTACACTGACCTTGAATTCTTACTTTTAATAATACTTTGCATGTCACTGGGCACACAGAATGCACTTCATAATTGACTGATGGATCTGGGAGCAGTGAAGGCACCTTCACACATCATTTCTGTTGTTTAGTTACTCAATTGTTGTCCAACTCTTTGCAACCCCGTAGACTGTAGGACCCCTACTAGGCTCCTCTGTCCACAGGGTTTCCCAGGCAAGAATACTGGGGTGGGTTGCCATTTCCTTTTCCAGGTCACACATCATACTCCTGTAAATAAAAATAGGCACCACCTCTGCCCTACTGGTTGCAAGGAACAGAGGCCTAAGAGACCACTTACACTTTAAACAACAGATTCAGAATTCTAGAAGTATCTTAGAAACTGGAGGGCTAGACTGAGCTGATGGCATAGCCAACTATTCTGGGAAAGCATT
Source organism: Bison bison bison (assembly GCF_000754665.1). NCBI lineage: Eukaryota > Metazoa > Chordata > Mammalia > Artiodactyla > Bovidae > Bison > Bison bison. The sequence continues at coordinate 8,381,786 of NW_011495027.1, forward strand.
GCTCAGGTATCTCAAAGGCATCTCACAAGCACATCCATTCTTTTAGCAAATATTTTCTGAGCACCTGCTATATCCTGGGGACTGTTCTATCAGCTACAGTTACAACATGGAACAAGACAGACAAGAGTCTTAGTCTCATGGAGCTTACAGTCTATGGTCCAAACATTTTTTCTCAATCTCCAGGTCATAAAACAGTCCCCAGAATATGGTGTGATGCTTTCCTTCAATGCCTGCCTTCCAACGAAATCTCTTTAGATTTTTAAAGTCTCTGTAACATCCCAACCACTGTGAAAACACTATTCTAAACAACAACCATTTGCCTTCATTCTAGTCTCAGATGAGGGGACTGGGATTTCAGGCCATGGTAACAGGTTGAACAAAGACACAGAGCCAGCAAAGTTCATGAGTTTAAGAGAAGAGAAAGTGGCCCATTCATCCAAGAGAAATAATTCCAACCATAGTTGTGCATTAGACTCACCCTTCACAAAACATACTTAAATCTGTGTCCTGTACCCCAAAATTCCCAGTTGATCTCAGGTTGGGCATAAGTTTGTTATTTGCCTAAAGTGAGTCTACTACTCCAGACTAGAGCATGATTGCGTGCAGATGAGCCAGGATAAGGTATATCAGAGTTATATTGCGAGGGCCTTGAATAGCCTAGTGGTGAGTTTGGAATTAATTCTGAAATAGATGAGGGTCCTTAAAAGACTTTTAAAAACACATGTGTAATGGAATCAGCTCTGTCTTAAAAGGACACTATTGTGTTAGGATGTAGGGTCAATCGGAAGAAGAAGAGATCATAGGTAGGGAAACTTGGAGGATATTTTAAACAACACTAATGAGAGAGATTTAAGCCTGAACAGAGGCTGTGGCAACACAGGAGAGGAATCAGAACTGTTTTGAGAAACACTGGTAGGCAGAACTTGCAGACATGATAATCCTGAGTGAACCTGTTCAAGAGACAAGGAATCAAAACTCATTCTAGGCTTCTAACTGGAGTGACTGGCTAAAAGGAAGACACCACTCACTGAAGGCAGGGTTCTCAAGAAGCCTGTACAATCCAAGCTAGTTGACCACTCCATGACCACTCCAAGCCTTTATAGAAAAGATTAAAGCTCTAAAGGGGAGAAGGACTAGACTAAATAATCTTTAAGATTCTTTTATGCTTAGCATTTTTTAAGGGCTCAAACCTATCTGATGGATGAAGAAACTTAAGATTAAAAGGACACTTTTAACAAACTTCTCAACATGCACAAATGTTTTAAGTTTCCATCTTATTGCATTCAAACATATTTCACACTAATCTGAACAATGTCCATAACATCCATATAACACTATTGCTTTAATGATCCACAAACCTGAGCTCCTTTTCTCTGCCTGTAAAACTGAGCTGCTAATAATAATAATAATAATTTTTACAAGTTATGTGAGTACATTGTCACCACCCAAGGGCATGAAAGTGAGGGAACATCTGAAAGCAACATTTTACCCAAATTACTGTGGCTACTGGACAGGGCCACACAGAGATTCCATTCAGTCCTGTGTAGTCAGAAAAGCTCAGCTGTTTGGTATCTGCTGCTCCAGTTGTACTGTCAGTAACCTAGTGGGCCAAGTTAATATTAGCTTGCACTGGGTATATGAGGGTATTTTGTAGATGTTTGGAGAAATGACCGGTTTACTTGGTTATATTGACAGCTCTACTGTAAAATTTGCTGGCATTAAAGGTCAAAAAGACCCAGTTTTCCTTTGGTTGCTTCTACCCAAAAGAGAATAAATCTGGGAGCTGAATCACTTCTCTGACAATAATTTATGAATCATGCATCGACTGTGTTTGAATTGAGAAAGGCTTTCATATCCTTTCCATTAGCTCAGATTAAGTTTTCATATAGATGCTGGGAAGCATGCTAGCAATATCCTTAGCTCATTTTTATGAAAATTTTATCAGTGCTTTTTTCTGTACTACACTCCAATTGGGATGTCTCAGAATCTAAAGCTCAGCTTTGGACATGAACTTCTCTCAACCTGGCTGGCTGCTGCTCTAAAGGTTTCAATATTTTATGGGCTCTGGCTAACTCAGCCGTGAGATTCAAGCTGCAGAGATTTAACTCTAATGTAAAACCATGAACGGATGAAAACTGGGATGTCATAAGTAATACATCTACAAGAGCAGGATGCAGTTACCATTTTTAAAAGAGCTTTAAAAAGAAAACAACATTCTCTGTTCTGTCTTTATGCCCCAAAATGAAAAGCCCCTGAGCTATTGTACTAACATAGGGCCATCTTTTCTTGCCTTGCTTTTCTTCAATTGCTGCTTAATTGTTGTGGTGGGCTGGGTTTTTTTTTTTCCCTTAAGGTCCTCCATCCACATGAAAGCCCCTAATGTCTGCATTCCAGAGAAATGGCACCGCATGGTCGAACGTGTATAGGCCAAATCCATTTCTTAGCATCTTCCTCTTTTTGTCTCAAAACTGATTTAAAACATTTGGAAAATCTGTCTATTCAGCTGAAGTGTTCCAGTGCATTCTTTCCTGGAAACAGTGGGGTCACATGTGATCTGTGTGATGGACTTTTCTGCTACAATCTATAGCCATTTCCCTCAAGCCCCGCAGAGCCTGGCAAAGCACAGGAGCTCCGTAATGGCTCCAATAACAATGTGTTCTTTGTGTGAAAGAACCCAGGGGGAAGACCTAGGGTAGACTGGTCAGTAATAAAAAAAATATCCAACATTTTTGCACTTATTTATTTCTTCATTATATACTCTGTCATTAAACAGATTTTTTTAAACAGTGAATACCCCTTTCCATAAAACACTGCCCAAGCATGAAAAGAAGACAAGGAGAAATTTTTATTTTTAAAAGACTCTGGTCATCACTGCTAGCTATTAACCTGCTTCAAATAAGATGGCTGATGGCAAGACTGCATTGCATGCGTCTGAACTTGTAAAGAGAGAGATGGTTCTAAGTGGAGCTTAATTCGCCTGTTCAAAAATGTCACCTGATATATACATTGGAATAAAACTATATATTTCCAATTCCAAAAATATCACAAAATCAACACCCCATGAAAATAACTACAGAATCACAGATGGGAAGAGACCGCAGTGAGCAGGTGGGTGCTCCCTTCCTTCAGGGCTCTTGATCTTTAGCACCCAAGAAAGAAGGTGACCAGACTGCTCTTAAGAGCTTCCAGATCCATCACCTCCCTCAGGAGCTTTCTGAGTGGCTCATCCTTCTGAAAGTTGCTGTGCTGTCCTTGTATTCATTGTCGGTGAAGCCGAGCCTCTCTCGTTTAGTTAAAACACACACAGCATGAGAAACAGTTCTTTCTCAGAGACCTCTAACATCCTTGAAAAGAGCAATGAAGTTTCTGCATTTGGTCTTAACTTCTTCAGGGTAATATCAGTTTCTTTAGCACACTATTTTTATACAAGGGGCACTTCTTATCCATGCAATCACCAATGTTAATATTAAACATCCCAGACAAATCTGACTTCAAATGATACTGTAATACTTGAATATTAAAATTTGGGGGCTGGCCTACTAAATTATCACAATTTAATTGTATATGTATATAAATCCATCTGTCTATCCATCATGTGCTCAGTCATGTCCGATTCTCTTTGCAATGCTATGGACTGTAGTCCACAAGCTCCTCTGTCCATGGAATTTCCCAGGTAAGAATACTGGAGTGAGTTGCCATTTCCTCTTCCAGGGAATCTTCCCAACCCTGGGACAGAACTCACATCTCCTGTGTCTCTGCAGTGCAGGCAGGTTTTTTACCACTTGAGCCATCAGGGAAGCCCTGCATACACATGCGTATCTGTGAGAGTGAGAAATAAGACATCTCATACCAGGCCAGAGAGAGGATGAATTGATTCAGTTTATCTTGGGGACAATTTGGAACTAGATATCAAGAATCTCCAAATATTCATACCCTTTGACCCAGTAACTGTACTTCCAACAATTCATCCTGAGAAAATAATCACGATATGGTAGAGACTAAGTTAAAGAATATTCATTGCAATATTATTAACAGTAGTTTAAAAAACTGAAAACAAACTATATTTCTAGCCACATCCTAAATTTCTAGGATGATAAAATAAATTCCCATACAGTCAGATGACAGAATAGTTTGAAAGAATTAGAAAGTGTTAGAAAAGGCATGATACAAAACTCCACACATACACACAGTATAAAATCTATTTTGCTAGAGCAAGGAATATCCATTTTGTTTGATAAAAACTACTACCAATATTTATTATACATTTATTTTATGTTCTAAGCACTATACCAAGCACTTGACTTATGTTCTTTCTTCAAAACAAACCCATGGGTTACACAGTGTTACTATTATCTTTGCTTTGTGGAAATTAATATTGAAGCTTAGACAGTGGAAATAGCTTTCTAAGACGAAGAAGGTAGTAAGTGGCAGAACTGGGATTCAAACCACATCTATATGATAACAGAAATTGTTGTCTTTAACAGTTAGTTATAGTATTTACATAAACATACAAAAAGACTGGAAGTTAATAACCCAATATATCAAGCTATTATTTCTGATGTTGTAATTGCTATTGTTTTTTTCTTCTTTAAACTTATTTTCCAAGATGTCTAAAATCAACACCAATCTCTCTTACAACTGGAGAAAAAAGATACTAAAATTTGGTACTTCTCTCGTTGCTCCTTTCTCCATTTACACAGGCACACAAGCTCAGGTGGTAAAGAGTCTGCCTGCAATGCATGAGAACTAGGTTCAATCCCTGGGTCAGGAAGATCCCCTGGAGAAGAAAATGGCAACCCACTCCAGTATTCTTGCCTGGGAAATCTCATGGACAGAGGAGCCTGGCAGGCTACAGTCCATGGAGTCGCAAAGAATGGGACATGACTGAAGCGACTAATACACACATATACACACAGATTTTCTTCAACCTTCAAAATTCTGTTATCACCATTCTCTGTGTCTGTGTCTCTGTGGGGTCAGAAGGACGCCACTAAAGGTGGGTGAATTCTAGTCCCTGCTTTTGAAGGCCACATCAAATTTCCTTTTCTTGCCCAGTGGCCAATTAAAGCTCCATTAGAGACCATTTCCATGCAAGAAATGATATAGCCTTCAATCTTTGTACACTGAAAACAAATCAGTTTTCTAAACTGATGATTCATTTATAAAACAAATGAGTTTTATAAACTCATTCTTGTTTTCAAGCCTTATTTATAACTGCCCAGGATATGAGTGCATTTTTCTCCTGTTCTACACCATCAACAGCAATAAGAGCTCAACACATGGATGCTTGCTACAGTTCTGGGGTTGATGATGAGGAGAAGGATGTTACAGAAGGCCAGCAAAGCTATAGTTCCTTCTCCCACAATCAAGTTGCCTATAGCAACTTGAAAGCAAATAGATGTAGTATACAGTGGGTGGGAGGGTGTCCCACTTACAGCCCTGATATTTCAGCAAAGATGAATAAGGTCTCATTTCTGCCCTGATGGAGCTAAGAATCTAGTGGGGGAGAAAGGCTCAAATTATAATGTGAGATCTGATTGGAAAAGGCTTTGACAAGGACTTTTGATCTCATCCTTGGGATATGAAGAATCCTCAGAAGTTTTTAAGTCATGACATCATCTGACTTATAGAAGCAGTACTCTGATGAGAATGTAAAAAGAAAAAAAATTGAGTGACATTCAAGAGACTATCATGAGACTGAGGATTAGCCCAAGAGGAAATTGTGCCAGTCTGAACTCATTGGAAAAGACTCTGATGCTGGGAGGGATTGGGGGCAGGAGGAGAAGGGGATGACAGAGGATAAGATGTCTGGATGGCATCACTGACCTGATGGACATGAGTTTGGGTGAACTCCGGAAGTTGGTGATGGACAGGGAGGCCTGGCGTGCTGCGATTCATGGGGTTGCAGAGTCGGACATGACTGAGAGACTGAACTGAACTGAACTGAACTGTACCAGGGCAACGGGGATACTGATACATTTTGGATATTGACTTGATAAGTCTCCCATATCAGCTGAATTGGGAAGGGGCATGTGCAATGTAGCTCAGTGGGTAAAGAATCTGCCTGCAATATAGAAGACCTGGGTTCGATCCCTGAGTTGAGAAGATCCCCTGGTGAAGGAAATGGCAACCCACTCCAGTATTCTTGCCTGGAGAATCCCATGGACAGAGGAGCCTGGTAGGCTACAGTCCATGGGGTCGCAAGAGTCAGACAAGACTTAGTGACTAAATCATCATCATCATCATCATGTGCAAGGAGGTAGCAGGAAAAATAATAGTGACCTTTCAAGTTTGGGGCTTGAATGATTAGTGGATGGTGACACCATTTGCCAAGACAGGGAACACAGACGGAGGATTCTTCAGTTGTTTTTAGAAATGCTAAATTTGATGTTTCTAAAGGACAAATTGTCAAGGTTTTTAGAAGAGAGTGGGGAACGTGGGTGTAGACCTCATGAGGGTCATTAGCATGGCATTTGTTCTGATTCTGTCATACTTATATGAATTCCAATAAGTGCCAAAGGGGTTGGGTTTTCCTTCTGAATGAGAGGAAAAAGCCAAAGTAGGTTTTTGAGTATGTAACCCTTTACATTTTCCATCCTCTTACCCTAATATGCTGATGTAACCTGCTCTGGTTTTCTAATCGTTTATGTAATTGTCTGTAAGCCCCTCGAGGACATAGATTATACATAATGGATTTTTTGAATGGATTAATGGCTGCATGGAATGAGGAAATGGGAAACATATTATATAGTCTTTTCTTCCAAGAGTTGTTAACTCTAGAAGTAGCAAACAGAGCAAGTGAAACCCGCAGGCCCCTTCCCAGGGAACTCTCTTCACAGTCTCACTAGATCACAGCTTCCTCCTTGACCCCTGGTTTCACCCTCTTTCTAACTCCTCCCAAACCAACCTATCACCAAACCGTTGTGTAAGCTCAGGCTAGCATCTTCTCCGGAGAAGGCACTGGGGAACCACTCCAGTACTCTTGCCTGGAGAATCCCAGGGACAGCGGAGCCTGGTGGACTGCCATCTATGGCATCGCACAGAGTCGGACACGACTGACATGACTTAGCAGCAGTAGCAGCAGCAGCATCTTCTCCCATCTGTATTGCTACCGCAACATCCCAATGGTTCCTCTCCAATTCTGCATCCTCAAGTCATTACCCATACTTCAGCCAGTACAGCATTTGTACACTATAAGTCTGATCGTGCCATCACCTTGTTCAAAACATTTTAATGGCTCATATTGTAATCAGGGTTAAGAGCCAAACTCCTTAGGTTTATAATAGGGTTTGTTGTCCAAAACTCTTCTGCTTACCTCTCTGCAGGCTTTCCTTTCATACAAACTTGCCTCTTTGTTCTTTGCCCACTCTTCACGCATGCTTGTTAGCCATGCTAAACTACATCCGGTCCCATGTGCCTTCTTTTTTCTGGCCTCAGGACTTTTGCACATACTGTTCCCACAGCCTGGAGCCCTGCACCTTTCCTCTTGCCCTTTCAATCTGACCAGCTGCAATTTAGCCTTCGGATCTCTGCTCAGTTATCCCCACTGCCTGCAGAAAGCTTGCCCTGACATCTGAAACCAAGCCTTGATTTCATGCTCATTTTATGTCTATCAATGGCACACCCACATTTCTCTCCTAGCAGCAGTTACCAAACAGCACCATGGTCTGTAGATCTTTCCTCCTCAGAGATTTGTAAGCTTTTTCCTTTGCTGTTCCCATCATCTAAGGCAGAGCCTGGCACATAATAAACCTTTTGCAAATACATGATGGATGAGCAAATGTCCCACAGGGATGGGGAAAACATCAACATGTAGCCTGGCAAAACAGGCTTTATACTTTCTCTATATCCTGTCTGGGTTGAGACACCAAATGAGGTCAGTGTTTAATCAATTGGTCCACTAAGTGCCGTTAAACTATAGCTTCTCATGCAGAGTCAGAGATGAAAGAAAACTGAAGTTGAAATTTTCCTCAGAAAAAGAGCAAGCACTGATATTTCAAAGAGAAGATGCTCAGAAGAAACATACCCATCTCCTGGTTATCCTGGCAGGTGGGATGTTATTAGCATCCCTGATAAGCAATGAGATGAAGCTGGATCCCAAAGCACTTCCTCTTCTCTCTCTTTGTCTCTTTCTCCCGCCCTCCCCCTCTCTCTTTCTCTTTCTGCCCCCACCCATCCACCATCTTCCACTCTCTCTCTTTTTCTCCCCTCCATCCCCTTTGCTTCAGCAACAATCTTAAGACAAGGGGAGTGCAATTACGCAGTGCCTCTTTAAAATTTAAGAAGACAAAAATGAGTTGAGGGTTTTTTTTTTTTCCTTTTTGCAGGAAACAAATTAGCCCACAGTAGACTTGTGCCTGCAAGCAGCCCATTTAATTTGGTTATTTCCTACACCTTGAGGCTAGTTTTTCCCCACTAATTCTGTCAGCTTTTTTCCATATCAGGGCTTATCTCTTCACTGTACCCAGAATCATGTGACATAGCGAGAGTCCTAGCTGTATTTTATCTATTTAATCATTCCACCACCTTATTCCAGAAAGAATCTAAGGTGATGAGTCATTTTTCTAACCACAATCTCTCCCTTAAATTGATGCCCAGTGGTGTCTCGCAGTGTTTACCAAAGTTTCAAGCCCACATCATTAAGCATATAGCTAAAAATCTATTCACAAAGTTCATGTGTCCCAGTATAGTTAGGATAATGAGTGCATAAGCCCCCAAAATGACCATACCAGGAGTGTCTGCCTCTGGCTGTCCAATTGCAGAAGATCCCTTTGCATTGTATCTAGTTTGAGCTGGAGGAAGAATTTGGATCTTCACCCTAAACTCAGGCCCATGTGCCTGACTTCCTGCTGGAAATGGTCATTTGATGACTCTGCAGGGATCTCAAGTTTGAGATGGCCAAAGTTGAGCTCACTGTCTTACTTGGAGCATAGTGTGGTGGTCAGCCACACAGAATCTGCTGCCAGGCTGTCTGAGTTCAGATCCTGATGCTACCAATCAACAGCTGCAAACGGGCAAATTACTTAACCCTGTGCCTCTCTCTCTTCACCTATGAAATGTGGATAATACAGTGCCTTCCCCACAGGGCTCTTGATGTTGTTTAGTTGCTAAGTTGTGTCCAGCCCAGGGAGAGAACCCATGTCTCCTGCATTGGCAGGCAGCTTCTTTACAACTGAGCCACCTGCGAAGCCCTTACTAGGGCTCTTACTAGGGATAAACCAGTTAATATGCACCAAGTGCTTAGAACACTTAGAATGGCACATTCAGCATCTCTCATCGGTGGTATTGCTCTTGCGGTCAGTTCTCTCCTTGGTGAACCGTGTCAGCATCCACCAATTCTCCAGAAAGTGAGTCAACTCCAGGCTCTTCCTAGTCCCTCACTTCACCTATAACAGGTCTCCCAAGCCTTGCTAACTTTACATTCCCGAGATTCTTCCAAGCCCACCTGCTTCTGTTCACCAACAGGGTTGGACATTGCTTTGGTTCAAGCTTCCTTCTTATCTCACTTGGATGCATGTGACGGCCTTCTAACCCATCTCCACACACAAATGCAGTCATGCCACTTCCCTGCTTCACCCCTTACAGTGCTTCCCTGTGGAAGGTCGCTTCCCTCGATGAACGACTCCTGTGCCTTTAACATCAGCCTGCATCCCCCTTGTCTCCTTTCCCACCCTCCCAAGAGCCACCCCATCTCCAGCCACACGAATCATCAGGAGATGCCTTGCTGTCTTGTCTCTGGTCTTTGAACAAGCCATTTTCTCTTGTCAGTAATTCATTCTCTGCCTTCTTCACTGGGAAAGTCATGGTGCTTTCTTTCTAGGCTCAGTTCTCCTCTAACCTACGCAGTGCCTGGTGTATGCCTCACCACACTACATTGCATTTCTCTCTTTCCTTGGGTATCTATTCTACTTCATTATTTCCTCGATTAAGTATGGACATGGTTAGTGGTTAAGAACTCTGAAACATTCTACCAGGTTTGAATCCTGGCTCCTATCACTTCCTGGCCATATAACTTTGGGTGAGTGACCTAGCCTCTGTACATCCACATTCTCATCTAGCAGGGTAATGAAAAGACCTACCTCAGAGGACAATTGTGAGATTTAAATGAATTACTTCATATAAAGTGCTTGGAACCATTCCTGGTACATAGGAAGATATAAATAAATGGAAGTTATTCTAAACCCTGTCCTATTAGTAACTGGAACCTCAAGCAATGCCTACCAAAAAATTAACAACTTTAATAGGTTTTAAGATAAAAGGACACCACGTCCTGACTTGACACTGTCTCCGCTGCTCATCACTGGGCAGCTGGTACTTGCAGAGCATGTAGACCTACCTGCTACCACTTCCCCAGAAGTGTAGCCTC
>NW_011495027.1:8392251-8405390 GCF_000754665.1 Bison bison bison
AGTGCCTCCTCAGGAGAGCCCTCCAGGGTTGATTCCCAGGATCCTGGGTGGCTTGGTGCAGAAGGAAGAGCATGCACTTTGGGACCAGGGTCCTGAGTCTGCCACCATAAAACCTGTAGTACTCCAGAAAAACTGCTTAATTTCTCTGTTTCCTCATGTATGAAATGGAAAAGCATACCTATTTTACAATGCAACATATAAACCAAGTAGCTCTGTGTTGGCATGTAGAAAACAGCATCTATTACAGTTTTTTTTAAAAAAGACCTTTCCTTAGCACTACTGCAAAATCATTCTAACTAATCAAAACACACAAAATTCTTACAGAAGAAGGTATGGTTGAAAGTGTTAATAGACATAATGTCAATAGGGAGGGATACAGGGTCAGTAAAAAGAGCTTTAGGTATGGATTGGAGATGAGGAATTTATGTGAAATAAATCCTTTATGATATTTTTTTGATTCTCTGAAAGTGAGATACTGGCAAGTACAATCTGAAACAAGGAGTGTTGAATAAACAATGTTATTTGAAGCCTGCTCTGGTATCAGTCTTTGATCCATGCGGGGCCTTCTGCATATGGTAGGTGGCCTTCATAAGTCAGTTCAGTCATTCAGTCATGTCTGACTCTTTGCAACCCCATGGACTGCAGCACACCAGGCTTCTCTGTCCATCACCAACTCCCGGAGTTCACCCAAACCCATGTCCATTGAGTCGGTGATGCCATCCAACCATCTCATTCTCTGTCATCCCCTTCTCCGCCTGCCCTCAATCTTTCCCAGCATCAAGGTCTTTTCCAATGAGTCAGCTCTTCACATCAAGTGGCCAAAGTATTGGAGTTTCAGCTTCAGCATCAGTCCTTCCAATAAACACCCAGGACTGATCTTCTTTAGGATGGACTAGTTGGATCTCCTTGCAGTCCAAGGGACTCTCAAGAGTCTTCTCCAACACCACAGTTCAAAAGCATCAATTCTTTGGTGCTCAGCTTTCTTTATAGTTCAACTCATCACCTCCATACATAACTACTGGAAAAACCATAGCCTTGACTAGACGGACCTTTGTGGACAAAGTAATGTCTCTGCTTTTTAATATGCTGTCCAGGTTGGTCATAACTTTCCTTCCAAGGAGCAAGAATCTTTTAATTTCATGGCTGAAATCACCATCTGCAGTGATTTTGGAGCCCCCCAAAATAAAGTCAGCCATTGTTCCCACTGTTTCCCCATCTATTTCCCATGAAGTGATGGGACCAGATGCCATAATCTTCATTTTCTGAATGTTGAGCTTTAAGCCAACTTTTTCACTCTCCTCTTTCACTTTCATCAAGAGGCTCTTTAGTTCCTCTTCACTTTCTGCCATGAGGGTGGTGTCATCTGCATATCTGATGTTATTGATATTTCTCCCGGCAATCTTGATTCCAGCTTGTGCTTCATTCAGCCCAGCATTTCTCATGATGTATTCTGCATATAAGTTAAATAAGCAGGGTGACAATATACAGCCTTGACGTACTCCTTTTCCTGTTTGGAACCAGTCTGTTGTTCCATGTCCAGTTCTAATTGTTGCTTCCTGACCTGCATACAGGTTTCTCAAGAATGTGTGTGGGCCTATGCATATGTGGGCCTTCACACATATGTCCTTGATTCCTACACAGATTTTTTTTTTTGGAATCTTTTTTTTTTTATTTTATTTTTAAACTTTACAATATTGTATTGGTTTTGCCAAATATCGAAATGAATCTGCCACAGGTATATATGTGTTCCCCATCCTGAACCCTCCTCCCTCCTCCCTCCCCTACCCTCCCTCTGGGTTGTCCCAGTGCACCAGCCCCAAGCATCCAGTACCGTGCATCAAACCTGGACTGGAGACTCGTTTCATACATGATATTATACATGTTTCAATACTATTCTCCCAAATCTCCCCACCCTCTCCCTCTCCCACAGAGTCCATAAGACTGATCTATACATCGGTGTCTCTTCTGCTGTCTTGTACACAGGGTAATTGTTACCATCTTTCTAAATTCCATATATATGCTTTAGTATACTGTATTGGTGTTTTTCTTTCTGGCTTACTTCACTCTGTATAATAGGTTCCAGTTTCATCCACCTCATTAGAACTGATTCAAATGTATTCTTTTTAATGGCTGAGTAATACTCCATTGTGTATATGTGCCACAGCTTTCTTATCCATTCATCTGCTGATGGACATCTAGAGTGCTTCCATGTCCTGGCTATTATAAACAGTGCTGCGATGAACATTGGGGTACACGTGTCCCTTTCCTGTCTGGTTTCCTCAGTGTGTATGCCCAGCAGTGGGATTGCTGGATCATAAGGCAGTTCTATTTCCAGTTTTTTAAGGAATCTCCACACTGTTCTCCATAGTGGCTGTACTAGTTTGCATTCCCACCAACAGTGTAAGAGAGTTCCCTTTTCTCCACACCCTCTCCAACATTTATTGCTTGTAGACTTTTGGATCGCAGCCATTCTGACTGGCGTGCCACAGTGACCAAATGGATTGGTCCTCTGCTCTACCCCAATGCCTAGTCCAGTTTCTAGTACATAGGGGACATTCAACAAATGTTTGCTGAATTGTTGAATGAATAAATGATCTCTTCTTAGAGACAGTCACTAGGGTTGATTTGGCTTTAGCCAGAGGCCACAGCTCTGCTCACTTACCATTCCTGGGAATTACTTCCTCCTCATTTGCTGATCAAGTAGGTCATTGACTAAGAGGGAATTATACTTATATTTGTGAGCTATTAATACATACTGCTCAAGTGAGAACTACAGCCTGTTCTAAAGCATCTAGATCTGGCCACAGGAGACTGGGCTTCACTCTCATTTTGAAGTTACTTTGCTGAATGCCCTTTTTTAAAATTGAAGTATAGTTGATTTACAATGTCGTGTTAGTTTTAGGTGTACAGCAAGGTGATTTGGTCATATACACGTGTGTATATATATATGCCAATGGATATATATATATATATATCCCTTTTCAGAGTCTTTTCCCTTATAGGTTATTATAAAATATTGAGTATATTTCCCTGTGCTCTACAGCAGGATCTTTTTTGTTTTACATATAATAGTGTGTATCTGTTAATCCCAAATTCCTAATTTATTCCTCTCCCCATCTCATTTCTCCTTTCATAACCATAAGCTTGCTTTCTATGCCTAGGGGTCTATTTCTGTTTTATATATGGGTTCATTTATATCTTTATTTTAGGTTCCACATATAAGCAGTACATGATATTTGTCTTTTTCTGTCTGGCTTACTTCATTTGGTATGATAATCTCTAAGTTCATCCATGTTACTTCAAATGGCATTATTTCATTCTTTTTATGGCTGAGTAATATTCCATTGTACCATATCTTTATACATTCATCTGTTGATGGATGTTTAGGTTGCTTCCAAGTCTTGGCTATTTATAAATAGTGTGGCAATTATCCTATTAACAGCATAGTTAAAAAAAATTCTTTTGTCATAGCAGGTCAAACCTAGAAGACAATCAAATGCTGTTAAAACATGGTTGTTTTGACTTTAGAGGGAGGAAGTCTAGTTGGGAACACAAAGCCTGCCCTTGGAGTACGAGTTCTGGATTCTAGTCCCTCAACTATCTGTGGGACTTTGGGCCCAGACATTTTGCTCTCTGGGCCTCAGTGCTTTCATCTATAAAATGAGGTGAATTAGTCCAGGGGATCTCCAAGTCTTTCCAGGATGAAAATGTATTTAAAGCCAGGCATATTTAGTACATCTACTTCATCATATAGTATTGCTTTTGAATTACTAACATAATGTACTCTAACAGTTCCATTGTGGAAACTAAAATAAAGGGCACTTTTTTAGCTTGAAAATCTTTTTCTAGATTACCTTTCCAAATTAATATATAGGGCAAGCTCAAAGTCCCTGCTCATCTATATTTAAAATGGCCACAAATTTGTGTGTACCTTAACAAATAAGATAAGAACTGTAAATGACATCTATAAGCAACTAGGGGATATTTTCAACATTTATTGTGACATAAAGAATAAGAACTGTGCTAATATTCGTGTGAGGAGATTCACTGGTAACTTATCTTGCATGATAGATGCATGGTAATGCTGAGCAGATTCTGCACATAAAAGTAATACATTAGGTATTTAGAATTTCTAGGAAATTGTAATAAGAAACCAACCAATCAGGAACGTAAAAGCACTTTTTCATAGCAACTGTGATTTCAACTCAGAGGTGAAATGAGGTAAAATTAAAGATGTTGAGAAACAAAGTCTCCTCCATTTCTTCTTGGCTCTACTACCTTGCAAACCTTTACTCATCTTCCCTCTCAACAGAGGTAGAGTTCTCCTCTCAAAAGCCAGTTTCTCTCCCCCGTGCTACTTACTGCTTTGCTCTATTACAAATACAGGCCTAATTCCAGAATTGTCTCTGTGTCCTGTTCATATATCCTCAATCTTTCCCTTCCCCTGATTCCTCCCTTCTTTTCTCTAAACACACACAGAGTTATACTGTAGAATAATTTGCTTGGTCATAACGCAATTTCTATTAAAAGTCCTTCTATTTAATACATGTGCTTGCTCAGCTGCTCAGGCAAGTCTGACTCTTTGCAGCTCCATGGACTGTAGCCCATCAGGCTCCTCTGTCCATGTAATTTCCTAGTCAAGAATACTGGAATGGGTTGCCATGTCCTCTTCCAGGGTATCTTCCCAACCCAGGGATGGAATCCACTTCTCTTGCGTCTCCTGTGCTGACAGGCAGATTCTTTACCACTTGTACAACCTGAGAAGCCCCAGGGGGCTATTTAATACAGATATCTTTAAATTGCTATCTCCATTACCTCTCCACTGTTTAATTTCTTAGCCTCCTAAAAATCATTCCCTCCCAGGCAACTCTAGAGTGCTCTCAGCACTACCTTCCTTTCCCTCCATCACAGAATCTGCAAAATGGTACCAGAGAATAATCAAATGAACAGGTGTGAAGCCTTGGAATCATCTTGGGCCTCTCCTCTGAATTATAGTTTCAAATATCTCAGTATCTACTCAATATTGTCACTTGGATGTAATGCCAGTCACAACTCCTGCAGGTAAAAGACAGCACACTGAAAGGATCCCTGAAGGGAATTTGATGAACAGACTCTAAGGAGGAGTGGGAAACATTTGGGGAACCAACAGGAGATGGTGGAGCCCTCCAGGGAACCTGCAAAGCAAGGAGTCATCATCACATCTAGGTTTAAAGAGTGTTGCAAGGTGAACTACGTCCCCCCTCAAAAAAATTCACATTGAAGTTCTAACCCCCTGTTATTCAGACTGTGACAACATTTATAGATAGAGTCTTTATGGAGGTGATTTAGGTAAAATGAAGTCATTGGGGTGAGCCCTAATTTAATATGCCTAAGGTCCTTGTCAGAGAAGGCAATGGCACCCCACTCCAGTACTCTTGCTTGGAAAATCCCATGGATGGAGGAGCCTGGTAGGCTGTAGTCCATGGGGTCGCTAAGAGTCGGACACGACTGAGCGACTTCACTTTCACTTTTCACTTTCCTGCATTGGGGAAGGAAATAGCAACCCACTCCAGTGTTCTTGCCTGGAGAATCCCAGGGATGGGGGAGCCTGGTGGGCTGCCATCTATGGGGTCGCAGAGTTGGACGTGACTGAAGCGACTTAGCAGCAGCAGCAGTAGCAGCAGCAAGGTCCTTGTAAGAGGACATCAGGTACATATAGAGGAAAGAGGATGTAAAGAAATAAAGAGAGAATGTCCAGCACAAGCTGAGGTGTGGGGCCTAGGACAGACCCTTCCCTTGTTTGCTATCAAAAGGAACCAACCCTGCTGATGCTTTTCTCTTGAACTTCTGGCCTCCAGAAGTATGAGAAAATACGTGCCTGTTGTTTAAGTCACTCAGAGTGTCTCCAAAGCAGAGAGTCTCTCTCCTGGTATCTCCCAGGGAAATTCTCTTCCATGAGACAAAAATACATACAAAAACATGTATTGGTTTACCCCCTAATTAAAATATAGGGTTACTGATTCTTATGTATATATAAATGAGGAATTCTTATTGTTACAAAGTCAAACAATTCAGAAAATGATAAGGAAGAAAGTTTAAAAAAATGATTGTTTAAGTTCTACCACTCTGAGACATTCATTATTAATGTTTCTGTGACTATGATTCATACATGTTTTAGGCTCAGATGGATACTTACATATAAAATTTTATACAAATGTGTTCATATTATACATGCCCTTTAAAGAAGTTCTCAATACCTGTCCCCTTGTCTTCAACCTTTCTGTTTATTCACCTGTCCTTCCCCTGTCTCCTGACCCCATACTTCTCCTCACCCCAGACCTAGGAACCAACATTAACACTTTTTCATATAGTCTTCCATACTTCTTTCCAGGCTCATAAGTCATGTGTGATTATTTAAGTACAAATATTAGTCTTTGGGGAACAGAGTAAAAATTAAGACTCGCTTCAAAAGATATTGCTTATCCTTATCTTCTCTTAATTTTTCTTCTAAAAATTTTCTGCCTTTTATTTTCTATTTAAATTTGTAATATAATTGGGATTTACTTTTACATGTGATGAGAGATAAGAGTATAATTTTAGTTTTCTTCTAGATGGAAAGCAAGTTATTTTTATTAAATCAGTTATTTTTTCCTCTGAAGTTGAAACATCACCTTTGGCATATGTCAACTTCCCATGGTTACTAAGATCTATTTCTTGAATTTCCGTTCTATTTCATTGGTCTTTTATTTTGGTACCATATTGCTTTAACTGAAAGGTCTTTATAGTGTGATTTAATCTCTAGTAAAACATCACTGCTTTTATTTTTATTAATTTTGATTATTCTCAGACATTTAATCTTACATGTGTTGCTTTTCTCAAATTACTCTCTATTTTGAGATAGATTTACATGCAGTTGTAAGACATGATAGAGAAAGGCCATGATTCCTCAGTAGTAACATATTGAAAAACTATAGTACAATCGGAGAAGGCAATGGCACCCCACTCCAGTATTCTTGCCTGGAAAATCCCATGGATGAAGGAGCCTGGTAGACTGCAGTCTATGGGGTTGCTAAGAGTCGGATACGACTTAGCGACTTCACTTTCACGCACTGGAGAAGGAAATGGCAACCCACTCTAGTGTTCTTGCCTGGAGAATCCCAGGCACGGGGGAGCCTGGTGGGCTGCCGTCTATGGGGTCACACAGAGTCGGCCACGACTGAAGTGACTTAGCATAGCATAGCATAGCATAGCATAGTACAATAGCACAATCAGGATATTGATATTGATATAGTCAAAAAGTACAACATTTCTATCACCATAAAGATCCCTGTATTTACCTTTTAATGTCAAACTCACTCTTCTCCTACCCCTATCCATTCTTAACTTCTGGCAAACACTTATCTGTTCTCCATTTCTATAATTTTATAATTTCAAGAATGTTATATAAATGAAATCATGTAGTATATAACCTTTTGGAATTGACTTTTTCCACTCAGAATAATTCCCTTGAGATTAATCCAAGTTGTTGCTGTATCAGTGTTTCCTTTCTTATTACTGTTGAGTAGTATTCCATGATATCAATATATCATAATTTGCTTAACCATTCACTCACTGAAGCACACTTGGATCATTTCCATTTTGGGGCTATTACAAATTAAATTAGTTTGAACATTCACAAACAGGTTTTGGCATGAACATGTTTCCATTGTCTTGAATAAATGACCAAGAGTATAACTGCCAGGTTGAAGTCATACACTGCTGCTGCTGCTGCTGCTAAGTCGCTTCAGTCGTGTCCGACTCTGTGTGACCCCATAGACGGCAGCCCACCAGGCTCCCCCGTCCCTGGGATTCTCCAGGCAAGAACACTGGAGTGGGTTGCCATTTCCTTCTCCAATGCATGAAAGCGAAAAGTGAAAGGGAAGTCACTCAGTCGTGACCAACTCTTTGCGACCCCATGGACTGTGGCCCACCAGGCTCCTCCATCCATGGGATTTTCCAGGCAAGAGTACTGGAGTGGGGTGCCATTGCTTTCTCCAGTCATATACTAGTTACTCATTTAGCTTTCTAATAAAAGGCCAAACACTTTTCCAGTGTGGATGCACCATTCTATATGCTCACGAGTAATGTAGGAGTGACCCAGTTTCTTCCATTCTATCTCACCAGCATTTGGTATTGTCATTATTTGTTATTGTAACATTTGGACAGGTGTGTAGCGATATCTCATTATGGTTTTAATTTGCATTTCCCAAATGACTTGTGATGTTTAACATCTTTTCATGTGCTTATTTCCATCTGTATGTCCTCTTCAGTGAAATGTCTGTGCGTGTCTTTTGTCCATTTTCTAATTGCATTTTTTTTTAACTGTTAAGTTTTGAGAGGTTTTTATTTATTCAAGACAATGTTTCTTTGTCAGCTAATGTGGTTTACAAACATTTTATCCCACTGTGGAACTTGTTTTCTCATCTTCTTTAAAGGGTTACTCACAGGACAAAAGTTTTTAATTTTGATGAAATAAAATTTACTGTTTCTTTATGGACTGTGCTTTTGGTATCAAATATATAAACTCTTTGCCTAGCCTTAGCTTCCCTCATGGCTCAGATGGTAAAGAATCTGCCTGCAATGTGGGAGACCCAGGTTTGATCCCTGGGTCGGGAAGATCCCCTGGAGAAGGAAAAAGCAACCCACTCCAGTATTCTTGCCTGGAAGATTTCATGGACAGAGGAGCCTGGTAGGCTACAGTCCATGGGGTCACAAAGAGTCATACATGACTGAGAGACTTCACTTTCTTTTTCTTTCTTTCTTTGCCTAGCCTTAGATCCTAAAGATTTTCTGTTGTTTTTTTTTCTTCTTAAAAGTTTTATATTTTAGCATTTTATTTAAGTCTGTGATCCATTTTGAATTAGTTTTTGTATAAAGTGTGAGACTGAAGTTGAGGTTCACTTTTTTGCCTGAGGATATCCAGCAGCTCCTTCACTATTGTTGAAAAAGCTATTTTCTTCCATCAAATTGCTTTTGCACTTCTGTCAAAAATCAGTTAGGCATATTAGTGTGGAGATATTTCTGGTTTCCCTGTTCTATACCCATTGATCTCTGTGTCTAACCCTTTCAATACTATATAGTCTTGATTACTGTAGTTACATAATCTTGAAATCATGGAAGCTGACTTCCCCCACTTTTCACTTTCAAAAATGTTTTTACCTATTTTAATTTATTTTTCTTTCCACATGTATTTTAGATAATATTGCCTATATCTAGGGAAAATATTGCCTTAAACCTGCTTATTGATTTGGGGATACCTGGCATCATGACTATGTTGAATTTTTCAACTTATGAATATATGTCTCTCCGTATACTACTTGTATCTTCTTTGATGTCTTCCAACAATGTTTTATAGTTTTCATCACACATGTTCTATACATTTGTTTTAGATTTGTATCTAAGTATGTAAAATTTTGAGTGACTCTAAATGATCTTTTTAATTTCAGTGTCCACACATTAATTGCTGGTATATTGAAATGCAGTTGACTTTTGTATGTTTATCCCATATCTTATAACCTTGCTGAACTCACTTTATGGTTCTATAAGTTTTTATATATACTCCTTGGGATTTTTCTATTAAAATAATCATGTCATCTGCAAATAGGGATGGTTCTTCCTTTCTGATATGTATCTTTCATTTCCTTATCTTGCCTTATTTTCCTGGCCAGAACTTCTCCAGTACTATATAGGAGAGCGGTCATTCTCCTCTTGTTAACAGTTTAACAGGGAAAGCATTGAGTCTTATCATAAGCATAATGTTAACTGTGGGGCTTTTTGGTAGAGGTTCTTGGTCAAGTTAAGAAAGTTTCTCTTTATTTCTCTTTTTCAGAGAGGTTTTTCATTTTGTTTATTTTTAATGAATGGGTATTAGATTTCATCAGGTGGCCATGCAGGGAGACTTGATAGTCTAGTTACCTCTGGCCAAGTTCCAGGCAATGTCTCCAGGGGTCCCAAGAGACACAAAGATGTGAAAATCTGGAATAGAAAGGAAAAGGGCCAACTGGAGACACTTGCTACAAGACAGAAATCAGTCAGTAGACTTTAACTCTCACTTCTTTGAGCATTTCTATAATAAAGTTCACTTGCTTTTCAAAGGCAGGGTTCTAGCTTCTTTTCTTTCTTACATTTTCTGTGTCTTTCAACGAAGTGATCAGAAACTTATGGTTTGAACTCCTAAGCAAAGAACCTTCTGCCAAGGCCTTGCGTGTGTAGTGTCTAGTCTGACTCTCTCTTCCAGAGATAGAAAATGAAACCCCATGTATCTGTTCCCTAGAATATAAAGACCACCACTTCACTGCTAGTCTTGTCACTAGGAAAGTGTTAATTGGTTTTAGTTGAAGGCAGATTATCTTGGCCTCTGTTAATATTGTGTCCCTGTTCTTTTCTGCCATAGAAAAAGCACTGTTATTGACAGGCAGCAACAGCTTCCTAGGTAGGGATAAGAGAAGTATTGCTAATTTGATCAGTGTCACACTCGCTTTTTTCTTCATTATACTGAAGGGGAAAGTCAAAGCTTCCAGGAGATTGCAGGGGGAAAGAAGTGATCCTGGCCCCAGCTGTTACCTAGGAACCCAAGCAATCCTGGAGGGCAAAGGATGGTCCTTACCAAAAACCTCAAAGTAAAGTGGAATCATTCCTTCCATGTGATAAAAAGATTTTATTTCAAATTCTTTCCTTCCTTCACTCATACAAATATTACTGAGCAGCCAAGACAGGCACTGGAGATAGGGCTCCCCTCTTCAGATAACTTATATCCTACTGAGGAAGGCAAACATATGACCTAATTTCAATTATTAATAAAAGCCACAAGGAAATGCAATGCAGAGAGGGTGACAGTGATGGGACAGGCATGCTATTTTAGATAGAGTGGCCAGAGTGGCCTCTCAGAGGGCTGACATTTGAGCAGAGATCCAAATGAAGTGAGGAAGCAAGCAATGCAAAGTTCTAGGGGCAGAGATTCCATGATGAATCACAAAGGCCCTGAGGCAGGATAACGCTGGGTGTGTTTGAAAATCAGCAAGGACTTCCCAGGCAGTGCTAGTGGTAAAGAATCTGCCTCTTAATGCAGGAGACCCTAGAGATTTGGGTTCAGCCCCTGGGTCGGGAATATCACCTGAAGTAGGAAAAGACACCCTACTCCAATATTCTTGCATGGAAAATTCCATGGACAGTGTAGCCTGGTGGGCTACAGTCCATGGGGTCACAAAGAATCGAAAGCGACTGAGCACACACACACACAAGGCCAGTGCAATACCCATCTTATACCAGGCAAGAGGGCCCCATCCCACCACCCCGTGCTCAGCCTCTGTTTCAGAAAGCCTTACATATCACACACATGCACGCATATCCCCAAAAATGACAACTATGTGGCTGCCTCCATCACACAGAAGCTGGTGATCTGCTCTGGTTATCACAGCACAACCTGTAATTTTAAACAGTTGCCCTCATTATTTGTTCTACCCAGGTTCCAGACAATTGTTTCTCCATATCTTTGGCTCTGTGTCCTCAAAGCAAAAGCAACTGTGTCCAACTGCAAAGGTTTGAGTTTTGCTGAGCTGACACAGCCTTAGTCAGACTACAGTGAGTGAGGGTTTTGAGACATGGGAACACTTTGGCTTAGAAAAAAGACAAATCAATTAACTTTTAAATCCTTTTTCTCAGAAAACATGAACACAGTTGATGCTTGCATAATGAAGGTTGTTCTCCATAGCACAAAGTATCCATTTCCTTGTTTCTCTTCCCATGCCATTTCCTGGCTCTTGCAGTGTGTACAAATTCGGGTGGTATTTGCAGGTTATATATGGACACTGGGAACATCCCTCAATATGAATCAATACTACATATTTCTCCTAAATTTGTAGACAGGTAGGCTCAGATGTTGACAGGTGTGAAGCA
Organism: Bison bison bison; assembly: GCF_000754665.1. Lineage (NCBI taxonomy): Eukaryota > Metazoa > Chordata > Mammalia > Artiodactyla > Bovidae > Bison > Bison bison. The sequence goes on from NW_011495027.1 coordinate 8,404,165, forward strand.
TCATACTGAGACAACTAGATCAAGAGGTTTGCATATTTTACATTATAAAATATTGAATGGTAGTTAATTTTCAAAAAATTAAGTAAAAATAGCTTTAAAAGTTAAATAAAATTTCAACTTTACTAATTTCATTCAAAACGTTGATAGTCATTAATTACAATTTGTATTTGCCTTTTAACCTAATAGATAATCTATTTTAGAAGAAAACTAAACTTTGAAAACATAAAAATCTTAATCTTTTAATTTTGTCTTTCTTAAACACCCAGATGTACACAATGATAATTAAATTCAGATGTCTAATATCTTATAGAACTTCAGTTATATAAATCCATAAACCACAACTTCACACATTTTTTTTTGCCTTTGTCATTAGAAAGGTATGTTTGCCAAAATGGAAGAACATAATATATTTTGTTTAATAGTTTATTCGCTTGATTTAAATTTTTAATATTTAGAAATATGGAATGTGGTCCTCAATTTTTACCTCTTGCCTGGGTCCCACAAATGTTAGGAATGTGTCTGCGCCAATGAACCTAGAGCTGGGGCTGATTCACATAGGGTCCAATAGGCCGTGGTAAGGAGCTGGGATTGATTCCAAGTTGGACGGGAAGTCATTAGATGTTTGTGATCTGGGTAGCAGCAAACCGGAAGTTCATCTCTACTGTGTAGGACCAATTCAACATTGATTTTTTTGAAAAGAAAGATATTAGGTGAAGGATTTTTGAACACCCCCACTCCACTCTTGACTATAAACATGAAAACTGTCATTAAGTGTCCTGGGAATTCCAAAGCCATCAACTCATACTACCACATTCAAGGAGGAGTCTGGTTAATCCAACACATGAGACTAGGTTGAACTGCAGCAGAGCCTGTTTGTTTAAGAAGGAATTTCCCTGGTACACAGTTTCTTTTGGGGAGGCCTTGACTTTGCTCATGCAAACAAACAACGGATAGAGCACGCTGGTTTTCCAGGATGATTCCATTCTATTAGGTTGGTGCAAAAGTAATTGCGGTTTTACACTGTTGAAATTTGCTGTTTGATGTTGGAATATATTCTTAAATAAATGTGGTTATGTTATACACAATTTTAATGTGCATTTCTTCCTTTCTTTGCTAATGATTTATTACTTGCTATGTATTTTATATTTATTTTAGACTATGGAAATGATGTTAGACAAAAAGCAAATTCAAGCAATTTTCTTTTTTTTTTTTTTTTTTTTTTTTTT
>NW_011495027.1:8405490-8425460 GCF_000754665.1 Bison bison bison
ACTCGACGTTTAAATGCTCTTTTGCTGAATTTGTGGGGGAGAAAGTGTTCTCCCCGTCCTACTCCTCCGCCATCTTGGCTCCTCCCCGCAATTTTCTTATTCGAATTCAAAATGGGTTGCAAAGCAGCAAAGACAACTTGCAACATCAACGCATTTGGCCCAGGAACTGGTAATGAATGTACAGTACAGTGATGGTTCAAGAAGTTTTGCAAAAGAGACGAGAGCTTTAAAGATGAGCACACAGTGGCCAGCCACCGGAAGCTGAAAACCACCAATTGAGAGCATCATCAAAGCTGACCCTCTTACAACTACACAAAAAGTTGCTGAAGAACCCAGCATTGGCCATTCTACAATCATTTGGCATTTGAAGCAAATTGGAAAGGTGAAAAAGCTTGATAGGTAGGTGCCTTGTGAGCTGACCAAAAAAAAAAAAAACAAAAAAACATCGTTTTGTAGTGTCGTCTTCTCTTATCATATGCAACAATGACAAACCATTTTCCGATCAGACTGTGACATGATGAAAAGTGGATTTTATACAACAACTGGACAACTGGCGATGACCAGCTGAGTGGCTGAACTGAGAAGAGGTTCCAAAGCACTTCCCAAAGCCCAAATTTGCATGAAAAAAAGGTCATGGTCACTAGTGGTCTGCTGTCGGTCTGATCCACTACAACTTCTGAATCCTGGCGAAACCATTACATCTGAGAAGTAAACTCAGGAAATTGATGAGATCCACCCAAAATTTCAATGCCTGCAGCCAGCATTCATCAAGAGGAAGGGCCCAATTCTTCATGATAACACCCGACTACATGTTGCACAACCAACACTTCTAAGTTGAATGAATTGGGCTACAAAGTTTTGCCTCATTCACCATAGTCTCCTGACCAACTGACTTCAAGACCACCATTCTTGACCACTTCTTCAAGAATCTCAACTTTTTGCAAAGAAAATGCACCCACAACCAGCAGAAAATGCTTTCCAAGAGTTCATCGAATCCCACGGCATGGAGTTTTACACTACAGGAGTAAACAAACTTATTTCTCATTGGCTATTGGCAAACATGTGTTGATTGTAGTGGTTCTTATTTTGATTAATAAAGATTATGTTTGAGCCTAGTTAGAATGATTTAAAATTCACACTCCGAAACTGCAATTATGTTTGGTTTGTACCACCTAATATATTCAGACAGTATGTTCTCTACAATCAGACTGTCTGCCCTGAATCTTGGCTCTTCCACTTTCTAGCTGTGTGACCTTGAACAATTTACTTGACTCCTCTCTATCTCTAAGGAGGTTAATTATAGGATTGTTGTGAAGATCAAACAAAATAAACTACACACACAATTTAAGATAGAACCGAGCATATAGTAAGCTCTTAAAAATACTAGTTATTTATCATTATTTCCAACTTCTTGGCTATCCAGTGATAAGATTGAAAAGGCCGCATTTCAATTCTGTGAGTTTTTTTTTAATTGAGCAATTCATGAAGAAACGGGCTTTTCACAACAGGCAGTATTCAGGCAGGGACTGCATAATTATCTTTGTGGAAGATTGTAAAAGTAAGCACAGCCTAAGAAGGAAATTGAATTTCATGAGCTCTCTTTCAGTGTCAAGATTCTGTGTTTCTTACTATGAATTCAGCTTCCTAAGGGTGCTACAGCCTCTCAGAGCTTATAATCTCATAGGAAAGATTAAAATGACTCATACAAAGCAGGTAACAGTAAAGAAGGTGACCCTGATGAGAGGCACTGAGGGTGAATGGTTCAGTGGAGGGGTCTGTGCAGGAAGCAGGCAGGTGCACAGCTGGGGTTTTCTTCGGCTCATAACAGACAGTGACACTGGTTGGGTAGAGAAGGAGGGAGCTGGAGAGAGGTTTATGTCATGGCCCCCAAGCTGTTCTACCAAGCCAGAGTTTCACATACCCCTACCTCTCCCCATCTCAACTGCTGTTTATGCAGCATCTAGAGAAGCAGCTTCATCTGGCCACTCTCAAGGGACAGAGGCATGGGCTTTGAGGAACATCTGTGGATGCTTGATAGCAGAGGTCAGGTGAATTACCCTCTTTTATATTAGGGTTTGGACTGTGCCTCATTCCCTTTACCCCAGTGAGCTGCTCCATTTCCATTACTGACAATGCTGCATAGACCCTTGGTTCTCAGAGTGTGGTCCAAGGATGAGCATCTCTGGCTTGTGAGAGATGAAGTATTTCCAATCTAAAACCTACTGAATCAGAATCTGCATTTTAACAAGAGCCTAGGCAAGTTGTATGCACATTGAAATGTAAGAAGCACTTTTACTACAGTGGTTTTCAAGTCTGGAATTGCTGAGGGAGATTATACCTGAGGGAGCTGGATATGAAGGTCCCTTCTCAGGCCTACTGAATTAGAATCGCCAAAGGTGGGGGTCTTGCTATCTGTATTTTTTAACGTGTAATTTTTAAAATTGGGAGCAAATATGATGATCAGGTGTGGAAATCATTGCTTTAGGAGAAAACCCAGGTGGAGTTTGGACACTCAGGACTCAGAATCAATAACTAACACCAAAAGAGAAGAAAAAAAGTTGTACTATGAGAAAAAAAATAGGTTGATGCCAAATGATTATGGAGACTAGAAGTCACCCAAGCTTCCAGTAGCCCCGGGGAGTGCTCTGTGTAGGACTTGGCAAGGTACTTTACTCATCTGTAAAGTGGGAGTGTTAAAGTATTTACCACAGGAAGTTATAAAGCTCTCTTTCTTAGTGAATAAAACCCTTTAATTCTTGCTAATGTTGACACATTGGACGTAGCTGTTGACAGCTACCTAGAATGCTCTTACCACAGGGACCTACATGGGCCACTATGGTATTCCTTCAGCTATCTGATCAAACATCATCTTGTCCTGGTCAGGCTTTCCCTGACTTTCCCACATGATATAACAACTTGCCACCATCATCATCACCACTTTTTAATCCTCTTGCCCCTCTTTTTATTCTTCTTCTTAGCATTTATCCTTGTCTGACATTTCAGGTAATTATTTAGTTGTCTCTTCCAACTAAACTTTAAGATCCATAAGAAAGAGTCTTTATCTTTCTCTTCATTGTTATATCCCCATTGCCTGTCTTCCAAGCAGGCATATAGTTGGCATCAGTAAATATTTACTGGATGATTGAATTAGTCAATGCACTTTGATACTAACTTCCCTTGAACTCTTCAAGTACTGGTGATTAAAAGCTAATGGGTCTCTTCAATACACTACCCATGTATTGTGCTCTATGTGAAGGCAAGGAATGGAAGCAATACAATGTCCATCAGCAGATGAAGGGATAAAGAAGATGTGGTGTATGTATTGGGTTGGCCAAAACTTTTCTTTGGGTTTTTCCACTGCATCTTGTGGAAAAACCCATTACTAGGCAACCCACTATGATAAAATACTGCTTGGCCACAAAAAAATAATGAAATTTTGCCATTTGCACAACTTGGATGGACTTTGAGGGCATTAAGCTAAGTGAAATGAGTCAGAAAGATAAAGACAAATGCTGTATGAAATCATTTATATGTGGAATCTAAAAAATACAACAAATTAGTGAATAAAACAAAAAAGAAGCAGACTCACAGCTACATAGAATACATTGTGGTTACCAGTGTGGAGAGGAAGGAAGAGGGGCAATATAGGGGTGAGGGCAGAAAGGTTATTATAGGATTACATGAAATCATGTATATAAAAATTTTTGAAAATTGTAAAGCACTATAGAACTTAAAGAATCTTTCATTCAATAAAAAAAAAAATTTAATAAAATAAAAGCTAATGGCTGTCTTCAGTATACTACCCAAGTATTGTCTTCCATGTAAAGTCTTCCTGACAGGCTTCTGCCCCAGAGAGAACAAGTGATCTTCTCCCTTGTCTTATGTATTCTTTCCTCCTATTATTCAATAGTTAATGTATCTTTTTCCACTTCTCTTAGACTATGAATTCCTTAAAGAGCAAGAACCATTTGTAACCCTCTTTGTGCCACCAGTTCCAGTGCTTGTTGAATGAAAACTAAATGAATTTTCCTACCACAAAAGATGAGTCCATACACATAATCAAGAAAAAGGTCTTTCCAGCTCCAGAGCTGAAGCTGAGGAAAAAAGGAACAAAACAAAGCAGAGCTTCCTAAAAACTTGTTGGCTTCTGCTCCTGAATTCACAATATTAGATCACTTCCCTCATCAAGATCAAAATGAAAGCCCAGTCTTAATCAAGAAGAGTGATGCCAGTAAGTTTAGAGCAGGGCCACAGAGACCTGATGCTGCCAAGGGGACAGCAAAGTCCAGAATGAAAGAGAAGCCAGTTGAATGGTTCCCAAAACAATATTCCAGGTCTGAGTCTCCAGTATAAGGAGACCAACTGCATCAATCATTCAGCAGATCTATGGTTCAATCTGCTAGGAAAAGCATGCATAGAACATTTATTTCCAAGGGCCAAGCTGCTGTACTAAATAATAAAGAAAAAGAGAAAGGAGACAGAGAATTCAATTGTTCTTTTCCTGCCAAACTCTTCAGCCCCCGCAGCAAAGGCTGCTAAGCCTGTTCTTACCTGGAAATCTGTCAGGCCTAGGACAGCTGCTTTCCACGGGGGAGCATGTTTGGCAAGATGGTAGAGTGCCCTCACCTTCAAACATTCCTCAGTATCAATTCAGAGACTTAAATGTCAACAAGGACCTACTGTATAGTACAGGGAACTATATTCAATATTTTGTAATAACCTATAAGGAAAAAGAATGAAAAAGATCATACACACACACACACACACACACAGACACACACACATATATAGCTGGGCTTCCCTACTCAGACAGTAAAGAATCTTCCTGCAATTCAGGAGACCTGGGTTCTATCCCTGGGTCAGGAAGAACCCCCAGAGAAGGGAATGGCTATCTGGTCCAGTATTTTTGCTGGAGAATTCTATGGATAGAGGAGTCTGGCAGGCTACGGTCCATGGGGTTGCAGAGAGTTGGACATGACTGAGCGACTAACACAGACACACATATATACGTATATATGAATCACTGTGCTGTATATATGACACTAATATAACACTGTAAATCAACTATACTTCAATAAAATACAATTTTAAAAAACAAAGACTTAAATGTCAACATTTTGAAGGACTGGTGAAAATCTACTTAGGTTGTTTTAAAATTTGTCTTTACTAAATCATTTTGTTGGAAAATAATTCTTAAGTTTTCTTTCCTTTTAAAGAAAATATTGCTTTTGGTATCTTGAAAAAGTTCTTCACATTCTTACCAAGAGGTTTATATTTAAATAGATTATTTCTCTCTCACATGAGATGAAACCAGTTTTCTCAATTTTCTTCATGCAGTCAATATTTACTGAATGTCCAGATGCTAGATATCACTGTCAGCACAGGAAAAGTAGAGTTTCTTTTTAGTGGGGGAGACAATCTATTGCAGGGAAGGGATCTGTCAATATGGCTGTGATGGAGAACTTAGTGTTGATAAAAATGAAGGACAGAAATGTACATCACTTAATCATTAATTCTAAAATGTACCCAATTACCAGGCTTCTGCTATTTGTATACTTGCCACATTTAAACATTTTCTACTGGTCAACACTAAACATCTCCCAAGTGAAGTCATAAAACAAGCCAGTGTCAAGTCTGAGTAGGGAGATACACCCTCTGCCCTGATTGCTTGCAAATGAGCTGATGAACATTCAGTTGCTGTTCCCCCTTTAATTAATTCTGATGGGCTATTGATGTACCACAACTGTTTGTCCTAATAATGAGCTCCAAAATTAGAATGGATGCAACCCACTAAGACAGCTGCCACAGAACATAAGCATTTGAAAATGCTCTTGGTCAAGGCAATGGGGTAGAAATGGCTGTAGTTCAGCAGCAAATTCACATGATTATGTCACATGAGTTTTATTTTTCCATTTCAGGCATAGTTAACATACCAGCAGGGATGACGGCAAGAACCACTACTAGCTGTAGAGTTAAGACTGTTACTTCCTATCAGTAGAAAAAGGATAAACATGCAGCCTGAATTGTGCTAATCGAGGAGTCGATATAGCAACAGGCATGGAACAATTTAGGTCAGTTCCTTGCAATGTTTAATTAGACTAATATATCTGTTTGCAATTAATAGCAGATGTGACAAGCTAATGTGTCCATGTACAGACAAATTAACCTCTGCCCATCAGCTGCTGGGATCTGTGAGAAAGCTGCCATGTTTTGCTTCTATCCATCCGAGTCTAAATAAAACTGCAGGATAATTATAAACATAGATGTTAATAGAATATACACTTCACATGAAGCACTGTCCACAGGAAACCACTTTTCAGGCAGGCTTTTAGTGACAACAACAGAAGCGAGCATCTGTGCTATCCTTTATATTTTATAAAATATGGGCACATAGATGATGCTTTTATTTCCCGAGTAATAAAAATGATTCCATAATTTTTCACCTGTTGTAAAAGAAGTCTATCTGCTTCTAACACAGTTAAGGGCTTATGTCACTGAAATTTGGTTTTATCTTCTCAAAAAAGAGGTTTCTATATTGTGTCTGGAAGCAGTGCTTCTACTTCCCAACTTCAATGAATGACTATTACCCAATTCCGAAGGGAGAACTCCAGGAAGAGGACATTTTCACAGTGCAGAACTTTTCAAAAGCAAAGATTCTGGGCATTGATTTTGTTCGGTTGGAAGAAGGTCAGGGGCAGAATGCAACTGTCCATAATTGCTACTCCTCCAAGCCTTCCTTCAGAAAAGGCTCCACTTGCCCAAACCCACAGGGGAAATACACAGATTGTCCCAGAGCTGAGCCATCTAGCCCTTTGGGGTAAGAGAAAAATTAGGTCTTGATTCTTGGACTGCAAATGGTTGGTAAGCAGCCAAAGTGGTTGCAGGGCTTGCAAATTACCATCTCTTGGGGGTATTTAGGCTGGAGTTAAGGAAGCTCTTAAAGATGTGACATCAAGAAGTCAAATTTTTAAAAACTTAAGAAGTCAAACTTGCTCGCCCCACCCACCAGTAAGCTGAAGCCTGCTCTCACAATACCCTGGCATCTCTCATGCTCCTGACCTGCTTTTACTGTGGCAGTGACCTTTGAACTTAGTAGGAGACTGGGAGTGGTGTAGGAAATGCCCTGTTACATTTAAACAGAATCTAATGACATACTCCCACTCCATTTTAGAGTGTTTATGTAGACACTTTTGAAAATCAACCATGTAGAAGCAGTACTTGGAAGGTGGTGCAGTGTGGGAAATCCCCCACAAGTCAAAACTCCTGCCAAGTACAGAAGCCCCAGCTTGAGACATAAAAAACTTGAGAGGGATATGGGAAACGGACAAATACAAAAAGGAGAAAGCCCCTGGGATTATTTAGTCTCGAGAAGAGAAAGAAATAGGTCACTTAATGCCTCTTAAAATATAGGAAGGATTATTATTCAGAAGCTGTATCTAGACATATGAACATGTCTCTACTGAGGATAGAACAGGAAACAATGGGCTCCAGCCAGAGAAGGAAAGGATATATGTGTATAAAGAGGGGCTTCTTGTCAGTTGTGGTTATAAAGCATTGTAATGGGATGTTGGAGAGGCTGTCACATCCACTTCCCCACAGAATTTTAAGAACGCAACAGACACCTCCTGGTAAAAATGGTTTAGATAAAACCTCCCTGGAGGTCGGGGGATGGATCAGATTATTTCTCAGGGGCCCTTTCAGCCTATGTGTTTATCATTTTAAAACTGGATTACAATACTTTTTCAGATAAGCCTTATCTGCCAAAACTAGAAGCTAAATCATTTCTTCTCCCCACCTCCCGGGTCCTGTCCAATCTTATTTCCTGTGTTTATCCCTTGCTTTGCTGATGCCTACTTGACACCTGCTCTCTGGGTCTTGTGCATACACTGTCACGGCATGCTTTCAGGCCCACAGACACTATCAAAGATGGACGGGACACTTGCAAGGACAGAGAAGAGATGGTTTCTTGGTACACTGTGTATAGACACTGTGGGCTCCCACACTAAGAAACTTAATCTCCAACAAAGCAAGCCCTATTTTAACAGCTTTTTAACACTGACTTAAATCTCATTTCAAGACATCAAAACATTTTGCTTTCTTGGGGAAAACTTATGTCATATCACATATGGGTTTGATTTTCCTCAGACTTTGGAGTCACACATTCCATTTACTTACAGTGCCGTCTTGAGTGGCTGGTGCTGGAGGAGACCCAAGGTGGCCGCTATAGTCCTCCGTAACACACGGCAAAATTGAGAGCACAAGAATGATGCTTCATGACGTGAAGAGCTCTTCTGAAACCCCGCACTTTTCCGGTTCCAGATGGTTGCCTGTCTTTCATAATTCAAAGTTTAAAAAATGCATGTTGGCTTTCCAGGACATACCCAAACAAGAGAAGTTTGAAAATTAAGAGTCTAATATTCATGAGACCAAGAAATTAGTTTGGGTTACCAAGAATCACTCAGTAAAAGTCATTTGAAAATTAATTCAACATCAAAACTGATTGCCAGCAGGAGAATTCCACTGTATAAATAAAGCAACAAAACCATCAGCTTTAAATTTAAATAAAACCACCACCGATGCAAGATGCATAATAGCAATGAATGCACAAATAAATTTTAAAACTCATAAAATAAATCACACTTTTACTTATGGAGTAGTAGGTAAAAATCTTCACCCCATACATGCATGCATGCAAAAAAATTCATTTTTAAATTATTTTGGTTAAATTTCTTTGTGCCCCCATTTGATAGGATGTGACAAACAAAATCTCAAGCTATCCCAGGTCTCCCCAGTCTATCCCTGGGAGATCAGGATTTCTAGGACACTAGTGGGATGTCAGGGGCTTCCCAGGTGGCTCAGTGGATGAAGAATCCTTCTGCAATGCAGGAGACGCAGGAGACACAGGTTTGACCTCTGGGTTGGGAAGATTCCCTGGAGGAGGGTATGGCAACCCATTCCAGTATTCTTGCCTGGAGAATCCCATGTACAGAGCATGGCAGGCTACAATCCATAGGGCTGCAATGAGTTGGACATGATTGAAGTAACTGAGCACAGTGGGATGTCAGAGCATTAGCCAGGAGACTCTGCTCCTCAGTATCATCTAGTATCCAGGCTAGCATCCACCCACGTGTCTGCTATCCCATCTGGTCTGTGATCATCACTCCATGCAAATCACTGTGCATACTCTGTGTCCCTGCTCCAAAGCTTCTTCAAGTGTGAACTTTCTCTTAAATAGTTCTCCTCCCTCCTAGTGGGTGTGGGGTATCATTATACTGCTCCCATTTATGTTGGGGACTCAGTTGTTTCAGGACACTTCAGGTAGACAGTACCAGCTACATATTTGTGAGGCCCTGTGCAAAATGAAAATGGTGGTCCTTGTTCAGAAATAATTATTAATTTCAAGAGGTAATTTGCTGTAGTTCAGTTGCTCAGTCGTGTTCAACTATTTGCAACTCCACGGACTGCAGCACACCAGGCTTCCCTGTCCATCACTATCTCCCAGAGCTTGTTCAAACTCATGTCCATTGAGTCAGTGATGCCATCCAATCATCCCCTTATCCTCCTGCCTTCAATCTTTCCCAGCATCAGGGTCTTTTCTAATAAGTTGGCTCTTCACATCAGGTGGCCAAAGTATTGGAGTTTCAGCTTCAGCCTCAGTCCTTCTAATGAATATTCAGGATTGATTTCCTTCAGGATTGACTGGTTTGATCTCCTTGCAGTCCAAGGGACTTTCAAGAGTCTTCTCCAACACCACAGCTCAAAAGCAGCAATACTTCGGTGTTCAGCCTTCTTTATGGTCCAACTCTCACATCCTACTAGAAAAACAATGGCTTTGACTAGATGGACCTTTGTCGGCAAAGTAATGTCTCTGCTTTTTAATACGCTGTCTAGGTTTGAGGTCATAGGAAAGCATTAAATCAAGTGTGAGGTTCCGTGTGACTGTACAGCTCCCTCACTCAAGAAGCCAGCCCTACATGCAGACATCCTACTCCTTCTGCCTCCCACTGTGGTGTATGTCAGTGATAATGAGATACTTCTTCCTAAGCCAAGCACAGGTTGTCTATCCTCAGTAACTGAAACCTTTTTGGAGAGTCTGTCTGCCACTGGAACTCAACCTAGGATAGGAGTGACTGGTGCACAGGACACAGGACCCCCTCACTTAGGCCCATGGAACACACGCTGCCTTCTTTCTCTTTCTCATCCTTCTCCCTCCACATGAACAAACCTGTGGACCCCATCAAGTCTGGGAGTGTGACAGCCTTGACTTTTTCCCATTCTTCTCAACATATTTCATGGCAGGGAGATAGGGCGGGTAGAATCTGCTCATATCCTGAGACCTTCACTTTTAGACCTTAGACTTTTGAAACTAAATGAAACTAATAAGCAAAATATCCAAAGACTTTTTCTTCAATAATATGATATCTTCCATTTATTATAGAACCTATTTTGAAACACAAAAGTGCTATTTTGACTCTCTCTTCTCTCTTTTTACTGTGATATCCCTTTCTGAAGTGAATAGCATTTTAATACTCCAGTTGCTAATGGACTAAGAAAAGAGCCGATAAGTACCAGAAATAGGTGGAAAAGCAATTACTGGTCCTCAGTTTACCAATAAGGGAGGTTAAGTATGTGGACCAAGGTCACACAACAAATTACACGGTAGAGCTGGGATTTCAGCCTGTGATTTGGCTCCTGAGTCTGATATCTTAATCATAAAGTGGTACTGCCTCCTCCAGAAACACCAATATGTAGCAGCTTTAATATTTATGATGATGATAAAGCAGCGACAGTTTGTGGCAACAGTTCATTCCTCATGTTCCCCAGAAACAAAAGTAAACACAGACCATCTAAAGAAGTATATTGGGTTGGCCAAAAAGTTCATTCAGATTTTCCCATACCATGTTACAGAAAACCTTGAAAGAACTTTCTGGCCAACCCAGTATTTAAGGTACAAGCAAGGAAATTTTGTTTAGTGTTTTTTACTAGCGCTCACTGACCTTTAACACAATGTTAAAACAGTAATAGAAAAGTAGTGAACAAGTGCTAAAACCCCCTTTTTTACAGGGGCAGGCAGATTCAGAATAAAATAGATAGTAAATATAGGCCCTTACATTACAGGCCATTCAAACCAGGTCCGAAACCCGAAGCCTGGGGCAGGCAGATCCAGAATAATATAGATAGTAAATATAGGCCCTTACATTACAGGCCATTCAAACAAGGTCCGAAACCTTTTTTTTTTTTTCCAGCTACTCAGTTACATTTTCAGAAGTCTAGCAGTAATCACCAGGCTTCCTGATCTTTCAAAGCTGTAAACCTTGTTGTAGAATCTTCCAGTAAGAAGGTGACAGAAAGAGAATTTTGAATGCCAATCTATGCCTAGGCCATTTCAGGGGTATAGTAAGGGAACATGAGCTTCCCTGGCTTCTCACTTTCTCTCTGTGTGACCAGAGATGAGACATTAGCTTCTCTGACCCTCAGTGGTAGTATCTACCACATATAATATTGAATACAAGCACCTGTGTCAATGTCAGAACTTCTAAGTGTTCAAAGCATAATAGTTGCATTTCTTTTTCCTGTTTTAGATTCAGCCAGTAACAGCACCAATGTACATTTTCAGTTAGCACGTAGACATTGCTTTTTATGTGTCAAACACTATTCAAAGCATTCAACATCTATTAACTCACTTAATTCTTACAACACAGTAATCTTACAAAACAGGTTCTACTATTTACCTTATTTTAGAGATAAAGAAATTGAAGCACAAAAAGGTTAAGGAATTTCCCAAGGTCATATAGTTAGAAAAGAACCCAGACAGCCTACTCCAGAATCTACTATTTTAAAGCATCTGTAAACTATTTTGTTGATTTGATATGTGGTCTTTTACTTTAGATGACTTTTTATACTCCTGATCTTGGAAGCAGTGCATGCTACTAGATAAAAATACTGAGAATATTTAGTAATCTTTGGGTAGGTTGTCCTTCCTAGAGAAGACAAGGAAGCTATAACCCATAAAGTAAAAGATAGAATAACTACATTAAAATTTAAAACTTCTAAGTGATTATAAACCAAGTTATAAGACAAATGACAAACTAGGAGATAATCTTGTAAATAATAGTCAACAAGTTAAATGCCATAATATATCAATTATTAAGAAAAAGGAAGACAGTGAAATAGAAAAATTGGTGAATGTTATAAAAGGTGAGTAACAAAAAAAGAAACAAATGACCAATGCATATGAAAATATGCTCAATCTCTTTAGCAACTGAGAAATAATAAGTAAAATGAAAATGAGGCACCACTATTTATCCACTTGATTGTCACAAAGGGAAAAATTAATATCCAGAGTAGCAAATGTATAGGCAAAAGAATATTTTTATATGATATTATAGGAGTACAGACCACAATAATATTTTTGTAAAGAAAGTTGGAAGTATTTATCAAAACATAAAATGCATATGCTCTTTGATTTAGCAATCTACTTCTAGGAATCTAATCTACGGAAATGTTGTGTGTGCACCCAAAGCTATATGTACAGGATTGTTCACTGCAACATTACTGATAATGGCAAAAAAAGAAAAGTAAATCAAAATTCAGCAAAGAGACTGACAAAGCTATAGCTCTGCAATTAAATAATATAAATAAAGTGGAATTTTATGCACTGACTTGGAAATATCACCTAGAACACTGTTAAGAAAAGAGGGTTTGTGTGTGTGTGTTTGGGTGTGGGTGTGTGTATGCGTGTGAAGTGAAATGAATAATACAATTCCCATTTACAAAAACCAAAACCACTCACACATACAAACATAGTATGTAAATATTACAATATCCCTGATATTGCAAGCATACTTTTATAAATTTACAGTGATGGATCTGGAAGGACACATTAAGTGGTTAATAGTAGTTATTGTAAAAGAAATTAGGCACATGTGTATCTCATAGGAACAGCGCAAGAACTTGAATTTGCCTAATTCCTTATTTGTAAAGGAACTCTACTTTTAGCACAGTGCTAGCCAGTATCAGAGTGGACTTTGACTTTTACTCTGTAACATTTTATACTGTCTGATGTTTTACAATGAACATATATATTTGTGTATTATTTATGCAATTTCAAGATTTTTAAGGAATCAAGTACAAAGAAAATAAAACAGAATTTTTATTTTTTTTAATGTGCTGTGGTGGCTAAAAAACACCCACTAAAAATATCAGGTCCTAATCCCTGGAACCCCCAAACATTAATACCTTATTTGGAAAAAGGGTCTTTGCAGATGGGATTAAATTATGGATTTTGCATGAGGGGATTATCCTAGATTATCCCAGGGGATAATCTAAATAAAATCCTTATAAGAGGGAGACACAGAGAGATTTAACTTCACCAAAGGGGTAGGTGAAGATGGAGCTGAGAGAAATTTGAAGATGCTGATTCTGAAGATTTGAGTGATAAGGTCACAAGCCAAGGAATGCTGGCAACCACCAGAAGCAAAGGCCCCAGGGAGCCCAGTCCTGCCAGTATCTTAAATTTGACCCAGTGATACTAATTTCAGAATTTTGGCCTTTAGAATTATGAGGTAATAAATTTCTGCTCTTATAACCCACTCAATCTGTGGTAATTTCTTACAGTTGCCACAGGATCCTTTATGCATACATTCTAGAAAATTTAGAAAACTTCATAAATGTACATAGGAAAAAAATAAGTTGTAATCCCACTGCCCAGGAATAACAGTGAACTTTTTTCATGAATTTCTTTCTAGAACTTTTAAAATATGAATATATACGTAATCATTTTTGTAAGTATAGCTGATGTACAATAAGCTGCATATAGTTAAAGTAAGCTTAGTGAGTTTTGACGTGTATATACCTGCATCCATGAAACAACCCCCCAGTTGATATAAAAATATTCTTGTTCCCCCAAATTTCTTCATACCCCTTTAGAATCCAACTCTCCCTAGACCTCTGTCTGTCCTCTGTCTTCTCAAACTATAGATTAGATGGTATTTTCTAGAATTCCATGTACATCCTCTGTTTTTAATCTCTCACGTATCACTTGGCATAATATTGAGATTCATTTACTTTGTCAAACATCCCATTTCATTTTATTACTGAGAAATATTCAATTATAGGATGTACCATGCTTTGTTAACCCATTCCACTGTGGATGGACATTTGGATTTCCAGGTTGTTATAGATAACACTGTTTTATGGATTTGTAAACAAGTCTTTGTGAAGATATATGCTTTTATTCCTCTTTAGGTAAATACCTAGGAGTGAAATGGCTGGGTCACATGGTGAGTGCGTGTTTAACTTTTGAAAAAGCTACCAAAAGAGTCTGGCCAGTAGGCATCTTCCTCCTTGTTCCCAAGAGTTCTAGAAGGACTCTTACATGGAATAAATCCTTTTACAGCAAGGTTCTCAATCAAGGTTACTTAAATAGCCTTCAGGGGGAGTCAGGGAACCTTCTGAAACTATATGCAAAGGTTTTTCTGACTGTGTATACACATATATGTACATTTTTTGGTGAAAAGGTTTGTAATTTGCATCTTTTTCCTAAAGTGGCCCTGTCCTTTCCCAACAAGTTTCAAAACACCACCTTATGGACAAAGCTTACCCTTAGACCACTCTGCTTGAGACAAGCAATCTAATTAATCAACAAGTATGCACTTATTGAGCACAGTCAGGAAAAGCCATAGCCAGCATTTAATACCAACTAAGGAAGCAGTGGAAAATACTAAACAGAGAATATGGGAGGCAGAGAGACAGCTATAGTCACTGAGGGGAGAAAGGGAACATCATTCGGTCCTTAGGGAAAATTTTACGGAGGCGGGACAGGAACTGCAAGTTAAAGGATGAATGTTTCTAAGATTTGCTATCAGGTATAAACAGGAAAGAAACTCTTTGCCCCCAAGTCCCCATTCCGTATCAGTGAGTGACTAGGCAGCTCTGGCCACCAGATTACCATTAAATGCAACTTGGCTGTTGTCCCATTGGGTCATCAGCATTCAGCTAGTGCCATAGCATAAAGGGAGAAAGCATTACACTGAAGAGAAGATAAAAAGAACAGAGCAAGCAGAAAATAAAATGCCTTGAGTCTATTTTGCAGACTCAAACCCACTAATCAATTTTTCCAACTCTAAGTTGAGCTAACACAGGACATAACATATACCAGATCAGTAGTAGCACAGAACATTTTGACATAATCTGGCCATGGAAAAGAAAGTCATTTTAAAGAAGTTATTAAGCCATCTGGCTAAGGGAGCTGCCTGCCAGTCCACATCTCCACTGCTAAATCTGAGTGGGCCTCTGGTCTCCAATCTGAATTCCATTAATGCTGGGCACATTGTTTCACTCCATAATCCAGCAGACACACTTGATATTTAAAGCAGGTTACCTATTTTTAGTAGGTTGCAGAACATCTGTCGGCCTTTCTCCTTAATAGCCTGCTCAGTAGACGAGGAGGAGAAAAGCAGTATAAAATCATTTTGTTGTTCAATACCATGATTAGTTTTCTCAAGTTGACAGCCAGCCTTAACAAGATTCTCCTCTCCAGGAAAGGTTCTTTTGATGGATGGTGTCCCTGTGGCTCTAAACTGAATAGCAGAAGCAAGGAGGAGATGAATTCTATCATTGGAGAGAGTCTTCCTCCTGCTAACTCAGGTGTAATTGATAAAACCCCACATCTCACATAGCCCCAAAGCGCAAGTCCATGAGAAAGGACAGACTTTTTTTTGCTTTAACTGAATTATTTCTGGTTCTGTCTCTTCTGGTGCTGAACTTGGTTACAAATAATAATCTGGGACCAGAACGAAGTTTAATATCACAGTACATTTTGGGAGAAAACAAAAATTCTCCAAATCTCAATTAAAAACAAAATGGCATATTGTTACCAAAACAAAGGGATGGATATACACTGGTTGAGAAATTCAGAGAGCTGGGTAAGTAAATGATTGATGAATTATAAAAATTACAACAAATGATTATAATAAAGGTCCTGTTTTTTCTCACTTCAATTATTTCCAAACCTGGAAAGAATTGGGCCTGGGTAAAACTCAAATTTCTTTATAAAAATATGCCATGCTCTTGCCAGTGTGGGAAAACATTTTTTCCTTTGTAAACTAGCCCTTTAGCCTTTGAGTCAATTGGCCAAGATGTGTCTTGGAAGGAAATATGAGAGGGAAAGCTCACCTAAGAGGTCTGACAAGATTTCATTTAGGATTTTAATGACATAAATGACCCACAGGATGGAAATAGAGTTTTAAAAATAGGAGGGGAAAAAAAAACACTTCTTTTGCATCCATATATTTATAATTACATATAAATACATTTATGAATTTCTATATTTAGATGTAAATGCTATATTTATTTGTATTCACTGATGTCCATTATATCTATATGTGGGATCTGAAATGGTATCTGTGAAACAATTTAAATAAATAATCCAGAAGACTCTCATCACATGGACTAGAACACTGCAGCTTTAGGAAATAGATATGTTTCCTGTAATTTTCTGTTTGAAAAGGAACCTGAATTTAAGGCAAACCATCAACAAAACTAATCATAAAAAGATTTTAAAACACACAATTTGAAACAGAAAAATATTCCACACTGAAGTGTCTTAATGAGGCCTCCCAGGTGGCTCAATGGTAAAGAATCCTGCCAAGCAGGAAATGCAGGAGATGTGGGTTCAATCCCTGGGTCGGGAAGATCCCCTGGAGAACGAAATGACAACCCACTCCAGTAGTCTTGCCTAGAGAATCCCATGGACAGAGGAGCCTGGTGGGCTACAGTCCATAGGTTCACAGAGTCGGACACGACTGAAGCAACTAAGCACACACTAAGTGTCTTACTAATGACAAACTATTTAGTTACAAGACTTGATTGAGAATGAAGTATAAATAGTCATTAAAAGGCACTTGTGATTATAAAACAGCATTTGTGGTAGGTTAGCTCACAGAATGTTGCCTCACACCATGGTTTCCTGGGGAGAGGGTAGTTCATGAAATGGTTGCACATATCTGACAAGCTAGCTCATTTATATTTGTAATGAGCAAAAAGCAACAAACGAAACGGCACATGACTTTTTCACGGCTTTCAGCCTGAACTTCTGAGAAAGCTTTAGAATTATTAAATGTTATAACCGTCTAGTCAAAGCTACAGTTTTTCTAGTAGTCATGTATGGATGTGAGAATTGGACTATAAAGAAAGCTGAGCACAGAAGAATTGATGCTTTTGAACTGTGGTGTTGGAGAAGACTCTTGAGAGTCCCTTGGACAGCAAGGAGATCCAACCAGTCCATCCTAAAGGAAATCAGTCCTGAATATTTATTGGAAGGACTGACGCTGAAGCTCTGATACTTTGGCCACCTGTTGTGAAGAACTGACTCACTGGAAAAGACTCTGATGCTGGGAGGGATTGGGGGCAGGAGGAGAAGGGGACGACAGAGGATGAGATGATTGGATGGCATCACCGACTCGATGGACATGAGTTTGGGTGGACACTGGGAGTTGGTGATGGACAGGGAGGCCTGGTGTGCTGCACTCCAGGGGTTCGCAAACAGTCGGACACAACTGAGGGACAGAACTGGACACTCTGACAAAGACATAATAACAGAACTTCCATTGAATAAAGTATTTATGTATTGGCTGAGAAGAAGTCTTTTCAGTAAGTTAGATAATTGAGAATAGAAAAAGTAAACTGTTGGAATCACACTAAATCCATCTTGAGAAGCAGGGTTTTTTTACGTGATTGATTACAAGTTCTGTAACATCTCATTGTGGTACACATTTAGTTAGTTCCTATTGATACAACTACTTTTCAATTTTAACTTTAAAAACATAACTGGGTATCTCTGTAACACAATTATTTAAGGCATGCAACTGTTAACCAAAAGATTGGTGGTACAAACCAAACCAAAGACATAATTTGACATTTTCAAAATTTATATTTTTTTCCTTGTTATTTGTCATCTGCAGATTCCTCATACAAAATTTACCCTCCAGTATTTGTGATCCTAGCCACTTCATGTCTGATACTTGCCAAGGGCTACACCAGCTCCCCAACTTAATTCTTATGGAATACCTTCTGGGATATTGGATTTAAACCTGGGTAACAGAAATTCCTGAAACAGAGACCTAAAAACTCAGGTTCTGGTGGGATAAAGTTTTTAACAACAATAAGATACCATACACATCTGTTGCTGCTAAGTCGTTTCAGTCATGTCTGATTCTTGAGACCCCAGAGACAGCAGCCCACCAGGCTCCCCCATCCCTGGGATTCTCCAGGCAAGAACACTGGAGTGGTTTGCCATTTCCTTCTCCAATGCATGAAAGTGAAAAGTGAAAGTGAAGTTGTTCAGTCGTGTCCGACTCTTAGCGACCCCATGGACTGTAGCCCACCAGGCTCCTCCATCCATGGGATTTTCCAGGCAAGAGTACTGGAGTGGGGTGCCATTGCCTTCTCCAACACTTCTGTTAGCGTGGCCTAAATCGGGAACATTGACAGCACTCAGTTCAGTTCAGTTCAGGTGCTCAGTCGTGTCCAGCTTTTTGCAACCCCGTGAATTGCAGCATGCCAGGCCTCCCTGTCCATCACCAACTCCCGAAGTTTACCCAAACTCATGTTCATCGAGTTGGTGATGCCATCCAGCCATCATCTCATCCTCTGTCGTCCCCTTCTCCTCCTGCCCCCAATCCTTCCCAGCATCAGGATCTTTTCCAATGAGTCAACTTCGCATCAGGTGGCCAAAGTATTGGACTTTCAGCTTCAGCATCAGTCCTTCCAATGAACACCCAGGACTGATCTCCTTTAGGATGGACTGGTTGGATCTCCTTGTAGTCCAAGAGACTCTCAAGAGTCTTCTCCACCACCACAGTTCAAAAGCATCAATTCTTCAGCGCTCAGCTTTCTTCACATCCATACATGACGACTGGAAAAACCATAGCCTTGACTAGACAGACCTTTGTTGGCAAAGCAATGTCTCTGCTTTTGAATATGCTATCTAGGTTGGTCATAACTTTTCTCCCAAGGAGTAAGCACCTTTTAATTTCATGGCTGCAGTCACCATCTGCAGTGATTTTGGAGCCCCAAAATAGAAAGTCTGACACTGTTTCCACTGTTTCCCCATCTATTTCCCATGAAGTGGTGGGACCAGATGCCATGATCTTCATTTTCTGAATGTTGAGCTTTAAGCCAACTTTTTCCCTCTCCTCTTTCACTTTCATCAAGAGGCTGTTTAGTTCCTCTTCACTTTCTGCCATAAGGGTGGTGTCATCTGCATATCTGAGGTTATTGATATTTCTCCCGGCAATCTTGATTCCAGCTTGTGATTCTTCAAGCCCAGCGTTCTCATAATGTACTCCGCATATAAGTTAAATAAGCAGGGTGGCAATATGCAGCCTTGACGTACTCCTTTTCCTGTTTGGAACCAGCCTGTTTTTCCATGTCCAGTTCTAACTGTTGCTTCCTGACCTACATATATGTTTCTCAAGAGGCAGGTCAGGTGGTCTGGTATTCCCATCTCTTTCAAAATTTTCCACAGTTTATTGTGATCCACACAGTCAAAGGCTTTGGCATAGTCAATAAAGCAGAAATAGATGTTTCTCTGGAACTCTCATGCTTTTTCGATGATCCAGAGAATGTTGGCAATTTGATCTCTGGATCCTCTGCCTTTTCTAAAGCGAGCTTGAACATCTGGAAGCTCATGGTTCATGTATTGTTGAAGCCTGGCTTGGAGAATTTTGAGCATTACTTTACTAGTGTGTGAGATGAGTGCAATGTGCAGTAGTTTGAGCATTCTTTGGCATTGCCTTTCTTTGGGATTAGAATGAAAGCTGACCTTTTCCAGTCCTGTGGCCACTGCTGAGTTTTCCAAATTTGCTGGCATACTGAGTGCAGCACTTTCACAGCATCATCTTTCAGGATTTGAAATAGCTCAACTGGAATTCTATCACCTCCACTAGCTTTGTTCGTAGTGATGCTTC